>NC_139513.1:166743532-167943532 GCF_947247035.1 Vipera ursinii | reverse complement strand
CGGCTTGACAATTGGTATGATATTCTGCGATGTGGTCTTTTGCTTCTGCCTGTTGCAGTCTGAAAAGTTGTGCCATGGACTCATTTTGCCTAGAACATTCCACCAGAAATCTGGAGGATCAAACAAGTGACTTTTGGGCAAACCTGAGACAAGTATCAACGTTTTTAATTAGTGAGCAATAACTTCCTCACTACTTTCCCATGAAGCTCATTTTTATCCAGTGCTTTTCTGGTGGTAGAGTTATGAACTTTAATAATAATGGTGAGAGGAGCCTGCAGACTCCTGGATATTGTTTTGGAATTCTGTGCCACTTCCTGGACAATTTTATGCTGTGCTTTTGGAGTGGTTTGGGTTTCTTAACTCATCCTCAAGAAGATTCTGGGTTGTCTTAATCTTTTCCACATTAAGTCGGAATTACTGGAGCACCAGAAATGAATAAGTGACCTTTTCCAGACTAATACGCATCAGTGACATTTCTACACATGAATTTAAAATTTCATTTGAATAGGTATGATGTGCCTCTTAGGATCTAGGTGGTGAAAAATTCAATGTAATGAAGGGAGCTCAGGTTTGTGAGATTTACATATGGCAAGGCCGGTCCAAAGCAGCTCTGTTTAAGGAGATACCTCCATAACTGGCCCTAGCTGTTCCTTCAAATGTTGGCTGGGGAATTCTGGGAGATAAATTCTTAAAAGTGCAAAGTTTGAAAAACCCTGACGTAGAACAAAATATCATGGATGACTCTGTTTAGAAATAAATAAAAGGTGGAGAAGGATTGGTGTTTATTCGCTCAGTCTCCCTTGATTTATCAGTAGGACCCACATGATGCATGGATCACATTCAGCGGCCAAGGGGCAAAAAGTCAAGAAAGCTGAAGTTGGGAGGAGCAAATGCTTTTTCAGGAACTGCAGCCCTTCTGGGTCACACCTTAAACCAAATGCAGCCATGGAAGGTAGCCACACAATCCCAGAAAAAATGGTTTGTTGTTCTAAGAGGTTGTCAACAGGCAGAATGGGACAACTCACTGCTGGACAGCTTGTTGCGGGACAATTTAACAATTCTATTTAATTATTTTTTAAAAAAATTAGTTTTTGCCATTCACATCTCATTCTGTCCCTCCTCTTACATCCTTTCTTTAATGATTCTATTCCACCATTTCTTTGATATTAGTGTAACTCTTGTCCCACAGTGAGTTGTCCTGTGGCAGTGGGCCATGGCGAATTGTCATAGACCCGTCAACAGGTGCTATGTCAATACTTTCACATGCTCCAAATTACATCCACGTACTGCACAGCCATTTTACATACAGGAATTTGGAACACAAAACTGCTCTTTCCCTCCCTCCCTCTGCTGAGCATTGCTGTTTAGTTGACTTAAGAGTTAGTTAAAATTAAAAACTATGTGTATCCAGTTTTAAATGCTGAAATGTTCTCCCCATCCTAAAGTGTCATACCATCATTGACTGGAATGTTACCATCACAATGTCCTAAAGATCTCCTTACTCACCCATGGCAGAAGATCCTGCAGTATTTGAGCAAGTCCTGACTGGGGTGTCGGCCACATCCTCATACATTTGCGTGGGGACAGTCCGAGACAATGATGATGCTGTTCAGGGACAAAAGTGACTTCTTGACATTTGCCAGTCTGGTCCAAGAAAGAGTTAAGCAAACATTTTGCCAGATCCAGAAAGCTAAGAGAGCTTTGCTTCCAGACCTGATTGAATAATATCATCACCTTTAAAAGGAGTGTTTAAAAAAAAGGAAGGGAAAAAATGTTTCTATTTAAAGTCTTTTGGTGCAGTGTTGCCTCGGCCAAATCTAAAATAATGAAAAATGAAGCAGTGCAACTGGCTGTGGGTTATATATTAACTGCATCACATTTGCCCTCCAAATGTTTCTGAACAACATGTTTTGCACACTCCTAATTATTTTAAGGTCATCCAGAGGACCTGTCATTATTGGGAGATTTAAAGCTGTGTAGTTTTTAAAATAAGGGACGCGGTGGCTCAGTGGTTAGGACACTGAGCTTGTCGATCAGATGGTCAGCAGTTTGGCAGGTTGAATCCCGAGTGCTGCATAGCAGAGTGAGCGCCTGTTACTCGTCCCAGCTTCTGCCAACCTAGCTGTTCGAAAGCACGTAAAAACGCAAGTATAAAAATAGGGACCACTACGGTGGGAAGGTAACAGCGTTCCGTGCGCCTTTGGCCGGCCACATGACCACGGAGACGTCCTCGGACAAGTGCTGGCTCTTCAGCTTTGAAACGGAGATGAGCACCGGCCCCTAGAGTTGGAAATGACTAGCACACAGGTGCGGGGGAACCTTTACCTTTTTAGTTTTTAAAATGATACACAAATGTGATAATACAAGGACAGCCTACTGCTACTGAACTATCCTGAAGAGTAAGAACCCTCTGGTGCCTCAGTAGAGATCATTTATATAGATGGATACTATATATCAAAGTGGAGGAATCTATGGCTTTGAGATGTTGTTGAATTACAACTTGCAGCATGGCAAAGGAGTGCAAGAGTTGGCTCAGCAATATCTGAAAGACGTAATACTTCCCCATCCTTGAAGCCCAGCAAAGGCTAGCTCTGTTATTGAATTGAGTTACCAATAAAGGAAAAGAGTTGTAGCTCAGGGTTGAAATGAGGAGTCCTTGGCACTCTCTGAGCGTGGTTGTTTTCTTGGAGATGTTTCACTACCCAAACTAGGTAACATCATCAGTGCACTAATGGGTAGTGGAATGTCTACAAGAAAAGAACCAAGCTCAGAAAGCACCAAGGACCCCTGAAGTGAGTTAGGTGGAAGAGACACAGACCACTGTAGAGAACCTGTTTGACGTAGTGATTAAGGCACCAGGCTAGAGAGCAGGAGACTGTGAATTCTAATCCTGTTTTAGGCATGAAACACCAGCTGAGTGTCTTTGGGCTAGTCACTCTCTCTCAGCCCAATGGCCCCTCACAGAGTTGTGAGAAAAACAGGAGGAGGAAGGAGTACCTACCGTGTTTCCCCCAAAATAAGACGGGGTCTTTTTTTTGCCTCCAAAAGAGGCACCAGGTCTTATTTTGGGGGGATGTCTTACTTCCGGCACCGACAGCCACGCCAAGCAGGTCCATGTCTTCTGCAGCTGCATTCTGGCCTGCATTTTGCAGTCAGGCCATACTGGAAGGCCTATGCAGCTGAGTACCGAGCTATGGATTCAATCCATAACTCAGTCCTCAGCTGCAGAGAACTTGCAGAACCGAGCTATGGATTGAATCCATAGGTTGGTTCTCGGCTGCAGTGGCCTTCCGGAAGGGCCTGTGATTGAGAAATGCAGGCCCGGCTGCAGAAGATGCCGCAGAAGAAGTGGGCGGTTGAGGAGAGGACTGGCTGCAAGGTAAGGGGATGTGGGGCGTGTAGGGCAGATCCACCCCCCACCCTCACCCTAGTTTGATTTTTAGGTGTGTGCCTTGCCCCAAAACTAGGGCTTATTTTGGGGGTTGAGCTTAAATTAGGCCCACCCCAAAAATCAAGCTAGGACTTATTTTCGGGGTAAGGCTTACTTTTGGGGAAACACGGTATGTCCATTACTTTGAGTTACTTATAAAGTAATAAACGCAGGATAAAATTCTACTAAATAAATATAACATAAAGTTAGGCAGAATGAAGGTTTATATTCAATAGGTTGTGAGCTTCTCTTATATAAATTTGATAAATGAATATACTTTTTTTAGCTTGACTCTATGGTTCTCTCTTTGTAGTTTCCTTGACAACAGCCCTAAGTTGGCTCCTTGTTGCTGACTTCCAGATAGAAGGTGAATCCTCTATAAGTACATTTGTTCTTACCTTTCTTTCCAGATGAGGAGATAAAAACCTAAAAAACAAAAAGTGAAAAAATAAACATTGAATAAAAAGAACTTTTCATTTTGTCCTAAGAAAAAGTGAGTCCTATAGTATGTGGGAATTACAAAGCTGAAGCTTGTTTAGCTGGATGTTGCATCCAGTATTCTGTATGTTCTTTAAACACCCCTGCTATCTACACAGCAGTTGTGTTTACACAGCTTGCTTGTCTGGTCACTAGCTTCACTCACAAAACATGCTAAATCATCATTAGGGGTTTGTACAAATTAGGACTCTTGTTGAGTTTATGGTTCAATGCATTGTGGAAATCTAGGAAATAATTCAGTAACCAAGTTAAGCATGGTGGGCATGCCAACAACAGATAATACGATACTCAAGAGGAAAGATAAATTTATTTTCATTTCTTTGCCTCAATGTCAATTAGGCCAAAGGTGAGCATGAATTTGCCTTGGTCACCGCCGACCTGTTTCAAAAGGTTGGTTAGGAGCCATACAACAAGATTATTGCCTAGCTATATCAACACCCTATATTTCTGAGAGAATGATAGAAAAGTTCCCTTTTTCATAAGAAATGAACTACAGTATCTTTTCCAGACAGTGTATAAATAAATATTCACTGAAAAGCAGAAACGGGCCATCCTTACAAATTAGGCAGAATAATGACTACTTAACTTCTAGAACAGACATGTCAAACACAAGGCCCGGGGGCCAGATCCGGCCCGCGAAGTGGTTTCATGTGGCCCACGAAGCCATCCTGGAAACAGTGAGGGAACGGCCCCCACTGCCTTGGCCCTGGCCCAGAGACCCTCCTCCTGCCAGAGACCCTCAGATCTGTCCCACTCCTGCCCAGGCCCCCATAGACACCCTTGATGCCAACGATGTAGAGCTGGCCACGCCCACCCAGTAGGCCATACGCACTCTAGCCACGCCCACCCAGTAGGCCATGCCCACCCAGGCCACACCCACCCGGCCCCCTAAGGGCAACCGCGATGCTGATGCGGCCCTCAATAAAATTGAGTTTGACACCCCTGTTCTAGAAGGCTTAGTTCTTTTAAAAACTAAGAAATGGAATGTGTATATTATGGCATCTATGGGGTAAGGCTTGTGAAATAAAAAAGATCAGTCTACATACTGGGGGCATCAGATTCCTGAGAAGATTTTTCCCAAGTCCATTTGTATGAGATGGAGATGAGGTGACTCCAGAACTGGACTCTCCTGAAGAAGAGACATCAGGGAAAAAAAACCAAAAACTATTTTTATTCAGATTACAAGAATAAAGAACCAAAACCCCAATCTAACCACCCCAAGGTTATCTCTATTTAATTCCAGTTTGTCAAAAAAAAAACCCAAACAAATCCTAGCAGTTACACTACTGAGAACTTAAATAAGCAATGAGATCTAGGCCATTTCATAATTTATTATTGATATTTTCACCGGCTTATTCTAAAAGCAAAGTCTATACCTAATAACGCTAGGCTCCCTTTGGTATTTTCTTGAATTTTGCTAAATGTTGCAAATGGCAGAAAAGCCAAGATCTGACATTCAGTCCATTTTCAGAGTAATAAACATATTCTTTCTCTAAACTTGCATTTTGTAATCCTCAGTGGGTTTAGAACTAATTTAGCACAGTCAAGTAAGAAAATGTAATTCAGTTTGGGACCTATTTATGATGATGTTCACACATCCATTGTGGCTTGGTTAGTTGTAGAAGGCCTAATGGACTTGTTCAGACCATGATATCACATAAACCATATATTGCTACCTACAATAGCTGGGTTCCCACATCAGATTAAGCCAAAATCAAGCAAACCTCATTATGGCTTAGTACAAATGCAAACCCAGTTCAAAAACTTCTTCAGCTATTAACTGACAAACAGTTCACATATACTTCCTCAAATGCAAAGAGTTCAAGGTAAGCAGTTGCCGGATTCCAATTATAATGGCTTTAGATCAGATAGCAATCTTTTAACACATCTGTCTTTTGTATCTTCAGTAAAATGTGATAGTTCTATAAAGTTGATATAAGGATGAAGTTTATGACAAGTTTTGATTGCTACATAAATACTAAAGTTGACTTCACAAACAAAGGTAACCTATGGCCTGCTTAGCTGTGGCATACTGTGCAATCCAAGATTGTCTGGGTTAAAACCAGTGGTGGGATTCAGCCAGTTCACACCAGTTTGGCAGAACCGCTAGCTAATTTTTTGTTGCCCAGGTCCAGAATGGACTTCTGGAAGCGGCATCCACACAAACAACTGGTTGTTCACATATTTGAATCCCACCAGTGGTTAAAATCATATGCCAAACCATAAAGAATAGTTTCCTAATCACAAGAGCTGGGTTCACATAATGTGTAGCCCTAAATGACTATATTCATTACTGGAACATTAACTCATATGATTTGGACTTATTTCATTATTGCCATAATTGAGCCTTAGAGTTAAAGGATTGTCAATATGACTTTAAATTATTATTGCTTGTCAAAATTACATGTTCTTTTTGGCTATATACACAGGACTTAAAATTGATCAAGCCATCCACAATTGTGGATTCTTCATCATTCAGGTGAGGGAGGGTTATGTGGAGTCAAAGTTATTAATGGATAATATTGGAACACACCTGAATTACATCAGTGAACTGAGGAGATGCACCTTTTGGCCAACATTTATATTCATTGCTTTAGGTCAGAGAGACAAAGGAGAATTTTGATTAATCGGATCAAATTTTGCTAACCGTATGGTTTCCAAGCATTTTTAATTCTTTTCCCTTTGAATTGTACTTTTAAACTACTACTACTACTACTACTACTACTATTATTATTATTATTATTATTATTATTATTATTATTATTATTATTATTATTATTTGTATTTTGCTATTGCTTAAGGCAGGGGTCTTCAAACTTGGCCCTTTTATCACTTGAGAACTTCAACTCCCAGAATTCCTCAGCCAGGCACGCCAGCAAAGGAATTTTGGGGGTTGAAGTCCACAAATCATAAAAGGGCCAAGTTTGAAGACCCCTGGCTTAAGGCAATATGTATGCCGGCATGCACAAAGACATGCATGCACACAAAATCCTTAGCCAAAGTCACAGACTCCAGTGAGTTGTTCTCGCACATCACCTGTCAGAGATGAACTAAGATGGGCATTTTCACAAGCTGTATTTGGAGATGCCCTGTGTATAGGACTTCCAGGCAGAGAGTGACTGGCCTGTACCCCTACAAAGCCACTGGGGTCTATAGATGGAAAGTCAACCATGTTGCTGTTGCGTGGCTTCACGGCAGCATAAAGCTGTGCCTCTCCAGTGGACTTCTCCTCACTGGCAGGAGAAACAGAAGAAGCTCCCGCTCCACTTCGCCGGAGTTTGTTCACAACAGCATAAGTATCACCCATGTTCTTGACGAGTTTTCTTGGCTGTTCAGGAAGTGGTGCTGGTGTTGGATCAGCAGGTACTGAGATGCTCCTAGATCAGAAAAAAACAAGAGGCCGAAATGAAATACCACCTATCAGAATTTCAGCACAGTGAAATTTGTCTCAATCGAAGAATTGGAAGTAGATTTGCTTTGTGATGTACAGTGTTACAACTAATTCCTGCCCAGCTGAACATTTTCCACACATGCCTTTCTGAAATGCCCAGGCCTGACGCTGATATTTGGGAAATGAGGCTAGAAAGACCGTCGTTGGTCTTCAATCATGTATAGCTTCTTTCCTGACTACAATGGCTGTACTCACACCAGTAAAAGACACTATCATCCTCCATACCTCCAAGATGACTTAAACTCAACACAAATGTTTACAAGGCAAAAAAAAGAACAACAAAGCAAGCAGAATTATTAAATCAACCCATATGAAACATGACATACACACGCATGCATCAGCCCTATTAGAAGGTTTTTTCACTCCCCTCCTTAACATTACCCAGTGTCCACACATCCCTGGCTTTTCATGCAAGGGGTCATTACAGAAAAGGCTCTGTTCTTCTAGGGCTGACCATCTCCCACTGCCGAGGCGCTGACCCCCAGCCCCCACTTACCGGAGGATGGAGCTTCGCTTGAGCAAGGGAGCCACTGGTTGCCGGAGGGAGAGGGCGTCGTCATAAAGGGGAAGACGGTTCTATGCAAAACCAAAGAGAAGGGAAGTGAAAAATGTTTTAGGTGAGGACAGCTGTCTGAACTTCCTGTAGCAGGAAATTTACCATAAACCAGATTAACCCTGAAGTAGCCCTGTCCGTGCCCAAAGAGAGAAAAGAATAACTCAAAGTGTCCCTTGAATTACTATTCTTTATTAAAACCTATCCTGTGTTTTGTTGCTTTGGGAAAATTCCTGAGCTTGGGATTTTGTATTTTGTCAGCCAAATGTCTTTATCTCATATTTAATTTTGCAATAAAAATTAAGATACCACAATTAAAATTAAAATAATAAAAATTTGCAATAAAACAATCGAAAGGAAGGAAAACTTCAAATCAAGAGCCAGTTTGGTCTAGCAATTAGGGCACCAGGCTAGAAAGCAAGAGACCATGAGCTCAAGTCCCTCCTTAGGCATGAAAGCTAGTTGCGTGACCTTGGGCCAGTCACTCTCTCTCAGCTCAACCCACCTTGCAGGGTTGTTGTGGGGACAAGTGTATTAGATATATTTGATGCCTGGAGTTATTGGTAAAAATAACGAAAGCAGGGTATAAATAAATAATTGATCCTTAAAATATCCCTGGAACTCAAAAACAGTTTGTGTACAGTTTTAGGAGACAGGTCTAGCTGTATCTTGCTCCAAAGTGGATTTCCGTTCGAGCGGATGCTTGAATTTGCGTTCCTGTGGCAGACAGGGAATAGGATCTGACAGCATATGAGAAAAGTGGAAGAAAGAATATATTAAAGGTAAAGGTTCCCCCGCGGGGCCGGTGCTCATCTCCATTTCAAAGCTGAAGAGAAGAGCCAGCGCTTGTCCAAGGACGTCTCTGTGGTCATGTGGCCGGCATGACTAGACGCCAAAGGTGCACGGAACGCTGTTACCTTCCCACCGTAGTGGTCCCTATTTTTCTACTTCCATTTTTATGTGCTTTTGAACTGCTAGGTTGGCAGAAGCTGGGACGTGTAACAGGCACTCATTCTGCTACGCGGCACTTGGGATTCAAGCCGCCAAACTGCCGACCTTCCGATCAATCTCAGCGTCCTAACCCACTGAGCCACCGCGTCCCGCAAAGAATATATTACCTGTACCAAATTGCCATGATTCATTTCAGAGACACACACATAAAAAAATAATTGAATTAGTCCAAAACAGTTCAAGCCTCTGTAATAACAAAGAACTTTTGTATGAAAGTGCACTGTTGGATTTGCAATCCTTCCAGGACAGAGGCGGGGAGCTGTGTCGCCCTGTAAAAGGACCAACGCATTGTGGAAATGTCTCCAGACTCCAAGCCAACAAGACAAATGTTTGGAAGAAAGTTTTCATTGGGTAAAAGAAGCCTGTGGTAGGAAAGATTCAAACAGCTGGCCAGATACCTCTTGCTTTCCTGCCCAGCTGCAAGATACTATCCTAAGAAAGGAAATGAATGGGGTGGGGGGGAGGTGTTGGGCTCTGAAACAGCCACATTTGCACTAGCGTGTCCTCCCATCCCTTTCTGCACTAGAAGCCCACAAGGAGGAAATGTTCAGAGGCAGAGATATCACCCTCACGTCAAGTTTGGCCTCTGGGTTACAGCGAGAATGCTTCTGACTCGGAAGCCATGTCAACGGTAATAATAAAACCTTTCCTTGGGAAACTTCTGGAGAAAGGAGTAGCCTCAAAATCCATAGCAGAAGGCATTTGTGGGTGTGAAAGGGGGAATTTACGATGAGAGTGAAATGAAAGCAAAAATGAGGATCATTGACAGCCTGTTTGTTACATCGTGAGTTCTGGACTGCATGGCCAAGATGGATGACTCAGGACAACAGGGTTCAACATAGTACACTTTATTGCTTCAGCACAGACTGACTTTAACAAAGGGCAAGTGCCCCTTTTGTATACCTAGCCAGGTATACTTCGAACCAATCCCAATATCCAGATTTCCTGCCAAAGGATGCTCTGCCAATCCTGACAGAGCACCCTGCCACCTGGTGGTGTCAGTGGCTTATCATTGTGTGACATCCCCTATGAGTGTGACATCCCCTATGTACATAACACCCCTTCCCCATACAAGAAAATAAAAATAATAAACAATAATAATAATAAAAATAAAGAAATAAACAAATACAAACACCCACAGTGTGAGGCTTGATTTGTTATGCAATAATAATCCTAACCTCAAGACCTTACATAAACCTTGAGCTACCCGGGAGGCCTATGTTCTCTAGTTGACCTTCTCACAACTAGCTCTGTGTCCAGGTCCCCTGGGTCAGTCGTAGAGTCATCAATTGGGTCTCCTGCTAACAAGAAGTCATCAATTGGGTGGCCAGCTAGGTCCTGATTCCAATCATTGTTTTTCCCTGCCTGATTCTGGCCTGAGGACACTGTGGCTTTTCTGGTTGACGCTTCCTCAACTGGTCAATGTGTCTTCTCACCTGACGGCCCTCCTCCACCTCTACAATGTATGAAACAGGACCCATTTTGTCAACTGCCACCCCCTGAGCCCAGCAGTGTCCAGGACTATAGTTCCGAACCCAAACCATATCAACGATGTGCAGCCCTCTGGTGGTGTTCATTTGGGTTTGGTCCTCTTGTACCGCCACTCTGTCAGGGTGAAGTCTGTCCAACTTAGTTATGAGTCGCCGACCCCAACGTAATTCCGCAGGACTCTTTCCTGTCGATGTGCAAGGTGTAGTATGTTGTGCTAAAAGAAACTGAGCCAACCTTTGATGCCAGTCGCCATCGATGATGCGCCTCAGTGCATCCTTTGTTGTTCTCACCATTCGTTCTGCCATCCCATTAGACGATGGATGGAAGGGCGCTGATGTGACGTGTCTAATCAAGTTGGCTTTGGTGAATGCCTGGAAATCAGCAGATGTGAATTGTGGGCCATTGTCGGAGACCAACACATCAGGCAACCCATGAGTGGCAAATAGCCCCCTCAGCATTTGAACAGTCTTTGCAGTAGTCATGCTAGAGACTGGAACTACTTTTAGCCATATAGAGTGACTGTCAACTACCACTAGGAACGATTGTCCCTGAAAAGGTCCAGCAAAGTCAATATGCAACCTAGACCATGGGGTGTGTGTTGCTTCCCATTTGTGAATGGGGGCCTGAGGCTGATCTGGCTTTGTTCTCTGACACGTGTAACACCCCGCTACCTGCTCCTCTATGGCTTTGTCCAGACCAGGCCACCATGAATAGCTTCTAGCTAGTGCCTTCATCCTTACAATGCCTGGGTGACCCTCATGCAAAGACTGCAAAACCCTTTCCCTCAATTTCTCAGGACTAATGACCCTACTACCCCACAACAGATATCCTTTATGGGAAGACAACTCATGTCTCCTCATAAAATATGCCTGGAATTCTGGGCCCAGGCTCTTATCCTGCCACCCAAACACTACCCAAGTGGTGACCCTGCTCAGTACCTTGTCCGCAGTGGTGCCAGCAGCAATATCTCTCACCTGGAGTGGGCATTCTGGAAGATCTTGGATGAGTAGGATCTGCTCTGCTGGTGCTGGGTCAGGATCAATGCTCATTAAAGGCAATCTACTTAATGCATCAGCATGGCCTATATCCTTCCCCAGTCTGTGTACCAGTTTACAAGCGTAGGAGGATAGGAAGATGGACCACCTGAGCATTCTTGGGGAAATAATTTGTGGTGTTTGTTTATCAGTGGTAAATAACCCCAACAATGGTTTGTGGCAGTAAAAATTGTGAACTCTCTACCATACAGGTAGTCATGGAATTTTTTGACTCCTGACACAATTGCCAGGGCTTCCTTGTCAATTTGTGCATAATTTATTTCCGCTTTTGACAGTGTCCGGGAGTAGTATGCAATTGGTCTTTGTTCCCCATTGTCCTCAATGTGACTTAAGTGATGCATCCATAAGGGGATGCATCACACGCGATGCAAATGGGTTTATCCTCAATAAAATGTGTGATGGTTGAGTCACTGGACAGTAGTAGTTTGAGGCTAGTAAAACTCTGTTCACGGACCTTGGTCCAATTCCATGGGTTTTTTTTATCTAACAGTCTGTGTAAAGTTTCTGCGGTTGCAGCTTTGTGGGGCAAAAATGCATGATAAAAATTAAGTAACCCCAGGAAAGTCTGCAATTCTGCCTTGTTGGTGGGTGTGGGAGCCAATTTAATTGCCTTTACCTTGGAGTCAATAGGGTGAATTCCCTTGGCATCAATCCTGAACCCTAAAAATTTGGTGGAGGCAACTCCAATACTGCACTTATTTTTTTAAGCTTGAGCCCAGCAGCGCCAAATCTGCTTAAAACAGCATGCAGCCTGTCAGCCAGGATCTCCTCAGATTCCCCAGCAGTGAGGACATCGTCAAAATAAGGACACATGCCAGGGAGTACCCTTCAAAGTCCTCTCCATGACTTCTTGGAAAATTCAGGAGCTACTGAAATGCCAAACTGTAAACAGTTAATGCAAAAAGCTCCTCTATGTGTCACTATAGTTTGAGCATCCGCTGTTTCTTTGGAGACAGTCAGCTGGTACGCTTGTGCCAAATCAAGCTTAGCAAAACCCCCACCACCTTGGACAGCAGAGAGAACCTGCTGGACCGTCAAAACCGGGTAAGCATGCGGATTCAAGGTTTGGTTGATTGTAGCCTTATAATCAGCACATATTCTAATTTCCCCATTTGCCTTTAATGGCGTCACGATAGGGGTTTCCCAGTCTCCCCCATACACAGGGTCTAAAACTCCTTGTTCCACCAGCTTGTCTAATTCGCGCTCAATCCTCTGCTTGAGAGTGAACAGAACTCTCTGAGGCTTGATACGCACTGGTGAGACCGACAGATTTAATTTCAACTTGATGGGGGGGACCCGTGTACTTTCCCAGCCTGTCATCGAACACATCTGCAAATTCATTGCAGACGGATTCAAGACACTTGGGCTGGATGCTATTCACTCCCCCCAACCAAATACCCAGGGCATCAAACCAATCCAACCCAACTAAACTAGTTCTCTGCCCGTCAGTCACCAAGATGTCCAAGGGACCCTGAAAATCCTTAAACCCCACTGACATGGTGGCCATTCCCCTGAGTTTAATGGGAGCGTGTTGGAAATCTGACAGTTTTAATGTTGTGGGCTTCAAAGGAACCCTCTTTCTGCCCCTATCGCAAATTCCTTTAAATGTCTCATAAGAAATGATTGAGACTGCGGAACCGGAGTCCAGCTCCATCGTGCAAGGTACCCCTTGCAGATGGACCTGTATTGTTATTTTTGGCTTGAGTAGCTGATGGACTTCCATGTGAGACACGGACTGCATGCTCTTTCCAGGATTGGGGGGGTTAAGCCGGCTTTTGCGCCGAGAGGTAACAGTACCTTCAAGTGCTGATGCCATCGCTTGTAACTCGTTGAGGCTGTCCTGGCTTTGGTTTCGGCAGATGGCTGCAATGTGACCCGTTTTGCCACAGGAGCAACACTTTGCGGATCTGAACCTGCAAGTCACTCGTGGATGATTTCCCCCACAGCTGGCACACTTCTGGTTGGGAGAGTAGGCTCTCTTTTGTTCCTTGCCGCTGTAACCGCCCGCTGAGCCTCTTCTGGTCGGTGCATGTGTCCTGTGACCTCCGTCATTCTCTCACCGAGATGGATGTTTCACTGATCTTTGCTGTACCTCATCTAACTCAGCCTCTCCATCTGTGTCGCCGCTTCCGCTGCTCGAAATGCCTTCATGATGGATCGTCGCACCTGAGCTGCCGCTGGAGGGGTGTGAGGGCTTGCCAGGTTCCATGGCTGCCTTGTAAGCCCTCACCTCAGCCAAAACCTCCTTTAGAGTCATCCGCGGTTTGGCGAGCAGCATCCGTTGGCACTGCTGGTCCCTCAGCCTGAACACCACCTGGTCTCTTAGTCTATCATCGAGAACTGGGAATTCACACTGGTGGGCAGCCAGTCTCAGTGCCGCGACAAAGTGTGAAGTTGACTCGCCAGACTGCTGGATGCGCTAGATGAGTTGATACCTCCAATATATCGGGGCTCTCTCTGGCATGAAATGCTCAAACAATTTGGCCTTGAGGTCATTATACGAGACGTTCTCGACCAGCGTCAGTGAGCACAGACCCATGGCCGCATCATATACATCTTGACCGCTGAGACACAGAAGCGCCACCGCTTTCATCTTGTCTTCTGTGATCTTGGTGAGCATTAAGAACCCTTCGATCCGTCCAAGATGAGCTTCCCATCGCTCGGGTTCATCTATGTTGAAGCAGAATTCAGTGGTCCCGAATTTGGCCATGTTGCTGGTCCTTGAATGCTGCTTCGTTAGGGATGTTCGGAAGATTTTTTTCTTCTGCTCCGCGCGTCTGCAGCGTTAGGAAGTTTCCCTGAGAAAGATTTGCCTTTCCCTTCTTCCTAGACTTCCGCGCTATTTGAAACAGCATCCCACCTTCGTCGCCAGTGTTAGATCGTGAGTTCTGGACTGCATGGCCAAGATGGACGACTCAGGACAACAGGGTTCAACATAGTACACTTTATTGCTTCAGCACAGACTGACTCTAACAAAGGGCAAGTGCCCCTTTTATATACCTAGCCAGGTATACTTTGAACCAATCCCAATATCCAGATTTCCCGCCAAAGGATGCCCTGCCAATCCTGACAGAGCACCCTGCCACCTGGTGGTGTCAGTGGCTTATCATTGTGTGACATCCCCTATGAGTGTGACATCCCCTATGTACATAACACTGTTCAAGTTATTTTACATGCAGTGTAGAATCGTAAATTAGCTATGATGCTGGACTGTGACCCGAAAGACCTAGGTTCATCTCTGTTCTCAGCCATGGAAGCCACCAAGGCTATGACATGCCATGGCATCTTCGGGGATTTGCCAGGCCTCGGGACTCTTGTTGTGCTAGAGAGCCCTTCTCTTGTGCGGCCTCTGGAGCCTTCAAAAAAGCACACAGGAAAGAGGTGCGCGGTCCTGCTGTTTTTTTGGGAGGCCGCAAGATCACACAAGAACATTCTCCAAAGTTTCCAGGCTTTGTGCATAAGCATTTATTTATTTATTTAATAATAAATTTAAATAATGTATTTCTTTGTTATGAATCATTTCTCTTTTGTTCAGGGTATGCATGAGGTGTGTGTGTGTGTGTTAGAGAGAGAGAGAGAGAGAGAGAGAGAGAGAGAGAGAGAGAGAGAGAGAGATGCCAGCAGAAGGCATTTTCTGAATGTTTGACATGCCAAGTCCAAAAGGTTTGCCATCACTGCACTGAAGTGGGGGGTGGGTGGGCAGGGTGTAAATCTAACAAATAAAGAATAACACAGAGAAGTGTACTTTGGCTGGAGTGAAACCATAGTCCTCTCAACTTCCGGGCCACATTTTTCTCTCTTTTTAAACATTTCACAGCAGAACTGACAGGCTCCCAGATGAGCACTGCTCCAGCCAGCTGTGGCCACCACCTTCACAATGCTTAACTTCACAGAAAGTTAAAACAGAAGCAACTCATCTTCTGTTGGTGATGGAGAATATTTTTATTTTCAGATAAAAAGAGGAACCAATTGAGGCAGGGCAGGGAAAGACCACGATGGGTTAGAGCAGGGGTGTCAAACTGCCAGTCTGCTGGCCGGATGCATCACACGGAAAGCCATGGTCACCCTAGCTCCAGCAAGGGGAAAAAAAAAGTCACGATACGTCGTGACATGATGTGTCACGTGACATGATGTCGTGACACGTCGTGACATGATGCGTCAAGTTTGACACCTCTGAGTTAGAGTGTCCAACAGGGAATTTACTCAGGGCTTTTTCTACCCTGCCAGGGTGAATATTTATATAGTGGCATTTCCGCCCCTATTTGCAGAAATGATAGTGCCATTGGGTAGAGAAAATGCAATAAGAAAGGTTAAATCTTCCTTTCTCAGCATCATTACAGCAATGAAATGGGAGCTCCAGTTGAACCACAAGATAGGAGGGTTTTTTTCCCCATCTTTGCATGTTGATCTCAGAATTAATCTCACTAAATACAAAGGACCTAGCTTTAAAAGTCAGAGTAAACATTTGGGAAATGATAGACAACTATGGGGATTAATATGATCATATGAGTGAGAGGGAAATCTAAATCTAAATCCTGAGCCTCATGGGGATAAGTTGTTGTATCTTATATACTAACTAAACAAATAAAATGCAATGAATAATACAGTAACTGGATTTAATTTTTGCCTGCATTATAAACCAAGTATTTCAAAATGGTTCTAGTAAGGTTGCTTCAAGAAAGCAAAATTGCCACATAACTGTCAGAGCTAAAGGGAAACCCCATTTTTCATAGAAGAACAGGGAAGCCATCATGACCTTTGTGGAAAAAGCTTGTTTGCCCACATCTCTTACCTCTTTGAGATTTTCATAATTTGGGCAGGAAATGGCCAGGGCATCCCGGAACATTTCAGTGACTGCACGATACACAAACTCATACTGTTCCTGCCAAGAAAAGATGTGACACAGATGAGTGGGAAACCTATAGTTTTTAAACTATAAGATTAATGCAGATAGGGGTATTGTATCTAGGCTGCAAACTGTAGGCAACTATTAAATCAGCATTCCCCAACTTTTTGTGCACTTGGGACTGGTTTCCTGAAGAGAGGTTTTTCCATGGACCGGAGGGGGCATGGTTTCACATGCTGTCTGCGTCCTGCGGATGGGCTTCTTCGCTTGTTTGTGCGGCCCAGTTTCTGACATGTCCGTGGCCCGGTGCCGGTCCGCGGACTGGAGGTTGGGGATCCCTGCATTAAGTGACAGCAAGGAAATACAGAAAAGGCTAGCTCTTCGCTGCCATCTAGGAAGGTGGTGGATTTGTGTACAGGTAGTCCTTGACTTACAACCACAACAGAACCCAAAATTTCCATTGCAAAGCAAGACAAGTCATTAAGTGAGTTTTGCCCCACATTATGATAATTTTTTTGTCACAGTTGTAAAGTGAATCATGAAGTCGTTAAGTGAATCTGGCTTCCTCCATTGAGTTTGCTTTCAGAAGCAACTAGGAAGGTCGCAGAATGTGTTCAGAAGACCTCAGTACAATTGTCATGAGTCAGGAATACATGCCAGTTGTCAAGCACCCGAATTTTGATCATGTGACCATTGGGATGCTACAGTGGTCAAAAGTGTGAAAACCAATCATACGTCACATTTTCAGTGCCATTGTAACATTGAACAACCATTAAATAAATGGCTGTTAGTCAAGGACTACATGTAGTTGTGGGCCTACACGCATACAAGTATTTGGTACCAATTCTCAGTGGCGCCTATTGAGTTTTGCCAGGTCTAGTAAAACAGGCATAGGTTGACAGCAGGAAAAAAGTGATCCTGAAGGCAATATTAGCTTCCATCCAGTGGTGTTTCTAAGAATACTCTTGTAATTTATTATTTTAATAAATGTATATGTGTTACCATACAATTCCCCTTAGCAAGGACATTCTTCAAGGTTCTCACTCCATAAATTACAGTTTCCTATTGAGAAAAGTGGACTATTTATATCTTCAGACCTATTACCAAGCATTTATTTTAGCTTTGACTATAATTACTGGTTGGAATAAAGGATTTTTCAGAATGCAACTTCTCTTTAGACTCAGGTAGAGTCTAAATGTAATTATTTAGTCCCTTAAGTGCATTATATTCAGAGATTAGTTTCACTATTTGCATGGTATTCCCTACTACGCTAATTTATTCTTCCCAGCTATGACAGACATACAATTTGTCTACTGGTCAAGTCAGCTTCTATATTGCTAAGAAAAGGCCAGCCCTGGTATTTTGCCTCAGTCAAATATCTTGAGTTGGCTATGCGACTCACCTGGGTCTGAACAATAGCTGGCCTCTGCTTCCTCATTTCTAGGACTATATCAAAAATGCTGAAATATGGAGAAATCCTCTGAAAAAAAATGAAAAACTGACATATGAGGACACTTTTTTTCCACAGAGCAACTTATTAATTTATGTATGGGTTTATGCATAAGTTTAAAAAATGCCCGATTCTCAGTGAGACTGGATGTTTTAAATTATAAAATGTTGCACAATAAAGTATAAGAACAAGAGATGTCTGTCCAGCAGAAGAAAATCCAGGTCAAACAAAATCAAATCTTATATGGACTACTACCCTCCTACCTCAAGGTCTAGGAGAATAATTACATTTTCAAAGCCTACCTGGAACATCATCAGAATGGGATCTGGATCTTAACTGTGCCTTATCAAACAGAAGTTATATATGTATGCATATGCTAATCTATTTTACTATTCCCTTCAGTTATAGTTCTCTTTGAGTTTTGAGGGTTATCTAAGTAAGAAGCTGTCTGCGTGAAAAGAAGGACCAGCAACTCAGGAAATTTTTCTGAGAACAAGAAGTACCTTGGTGATGAATGGGTGAGCAAAAAATTGGGCCACCACTTACTGCAATCATCTTTTATTATTATTTATTATTATTATTATTAATTTTATTTGTATACCGCCCTTCTCCCGAAGGACTCAGGGCGGTGAACAGGGCAATACATATTAAAAAACAAGATACAAAAATTGAAAACAATTAAACAAATGCCCATGAATAAGTTAAAACACGTTAAAAATAGATTTTGATTCGGACTGGGTAAAGTTGAAGGGCATTTAATCCTATACACCAGGGGTGTCAAACTCAATTTCATTGAGGGCCGCATCAGCATTGCGGTTGCCCTCAGGGGGCCGGGTGGGTGTGGCCAGGGTGGGTGTGGCCTACTGGGTGGGCATGGCTAGAGTGCGTATGGTCTACTGGGTGGGTGTGGCCAGCTCTACATCGTTCGCATCAAGGGTGCCTATGGGGGCCTGGGCAGGAGTGGGACAGATCTGAGGGTCTCTGGCAGAAGGAGGGTTTCTGGGCCAGGGCCAAGGCAGTGGGGGCCGTTCCCTCACTGTTTCTAGGATGGCTTCGCGGGCCACATGAAACCACTTTGCGGGCCTGATCTGGCCCTCGGGCCTTGTGTTTGACATGTCTGCTATACACTGTGTTTGCAGCTGTTATTTGCATGGGGCAAAGAAAGTTTTGCTTTTGTCCAGCTCACTTAGTCAATTCTTAAGAAAAAGAATCAGGACTATAGACCTTTCCCCGTTTGCATCTAACGGATACAAACATGCCACTTCCCCCACTAACCCCATCTTCCTTCTGCTATGTTTGTACAGCATGACTTTAGTTGGCCACAACTCATGAATGAGATTCATGGTTTAATTCATGCTTATCATTTTCAATATTTAAACATGTTTTTTCCCCCTGGAGCAGGCAGTAACCTACAGCAGTTTCCAAGATGTGTAAAATCTAATGTGCTTTGCTGATTATTCTGACAGTGGCACAGTCAGGAATACATGCCAGTTGTCAAGCATCCGAATTTTGATCATGTGACCATTGGGATGCTACAGTGGTCAAAAGTGTGAAAATCAATCATACGTCACATTTTCAGTGCCATTGTAACATTGAACAACCATTAAATAAATGGCTGTTAGTCAAGGACTACATGTAGTTGTGGGCCTACACGCATACAAGTATTTGGTACCAATTCTCAGTGGCGCCTATTGAGTTTTGCCAGGTCTAGTAAAACAGGCATAGGTTGACAGCAGGAAAAAAGTGATCCTGAAGGCAATATTAGCTTCCATCCAGTGGTGTTTCTAAGAATACTCTTGTAATTTATTATTTTAATAAATGTATATGTGTTACCATACAATTCCCCTTAGCAAGGACATTCTTCAAGGTTCTCACTCCATAAATTACAGTTTTCCCCCTGGAGCAGGCAGTAACCTACAGCAGTTTCCAAGATGTGTAAAATCTAATGTGCTTTGCTGATTATTCTGACAGTGGCACAGCCAGGAATACATGCCAGTTGTCAAGCACCCGAATTTTGATCATGTGACCAGCCAGGGAATCCCTGGAGAAGGAGAAGTGTGATACTGTTGACCGTTTCAAACTGGTGCAGACCCACTCCTCCCAGCTCTCAGATATTCTTCACTGCTACTACTGAGGTTTTTTTTCTCTGTCTGGTAGGCTGCATGGAGTTGCATGGAGGTTTTGAATAGAGGGTTAGAGAACTTTCCAACACACCCTGCTACTGCCCGGTTTTGAATAGATATTTAGTTTTGATTGCTGCCCTCTCCTATGTGGCCAAGCACTATATAGGGATATGCCTTATGTGACTAAATGCCACCAATTGCTTTTATGACCTCTTCTGAGGGAAAATGTACACCAAATAAATCGTGGCAACCGGGAATGTCTCATTGCTTGGAAGTGTATGCAGATAATCATATTAAAGGGCTATATGTGCAAGTGCTTGTAAGCCGCCCTGAGTCTTCGGAGAAGGGCGGGATATAAATGGAATTAAAATAAAATAAAAATAAATAAATACAGTATGTGCTACTGAACATCTTCTCTTCCTCATCATATGCCTTAATATTTTTGCAACTCAGGTTTCTCCAAGTTGATGTTCTCCCAATAAATCATACTATAATTCCCATATCTCCATAGCAGCAGATAGTATGAATCTCATGGCCCAAGGCATTTGGGAGGATCTATGTCATATCAGTATAGACACAGGCCAGAAATAAAGATAAAAAACCATGCACACAAAGTCAGATCCAGTTTACCAAGAAATAAACTTCTTTACTTTTTTCTTGGTGAATTTGCTTAGTAGGGTCCAAGTACCTCTTTAAGCAGCAGCTGCCGTACATATTCCAATGTACAGATCACACCTGTCCGACCGCAGCCAGCACTATAAAGAAAGGAAGAGGAGAAGGAAATAGTGAGAAAAGATCTAAATAAAACCCTCTGGAATCTTGCAAATATGACTGGGCAGGTTCTACAGTGCAACGATGGATGTTTCTTAGATATTTATCCAGTACTTCTGGAGTTCTTTGCAGCTTGCCTAGATCTTCTCCCTAGATCTTTTGCAGCTTAAGGTGGAATTTTTATAGGCAATTAATTTAAGAGTTACTGTGTTGTGGTGTTGATATCATTGAAGGGAGTGTATTGGGATTTTTGACAATTTTTGCCTCATTTGTGTTAGATTTGATTGTTTTAGATCTAAAGTCAATTCTGCTGTTACTGCTTGCTGTCTAATTTTGGTGGTGCAATTTCAGGGAATTCTGGGGATCACAAGAAAGGAGTTTTTGAGTTGCATCCCCCCCTTTGCTCTAAATATGACCACCTCACTATTTACCCTTATCTTCTCATAATTTAAGATCAACATAATTCCCCACTACTGATTTGTATAGTAATATCTTTTAGAATAATCCAACCTTTATAGTGCCAAACAAATACAGGTAGTCCTTGGCTTACAACAGTTCATTTAGTGACTTTCCAAGTTACAAGGGCACTGAAAAAAGTGACTTATGACCATTTTTCATATTTATGACCATTGACACATCCCCCTAGTCATGCTTAGCAGCTGACTCACATTTATGATGGTTGCAGTGTCCCCAGGGGTCATGTGATCCCCTTTTGCAACATCAGAGAAGCAAAGTCAATGGGGGAAGCCAGATTCACTTAACAAACCATGTTACTAATTTAACAACTACAGTGATTCCCTTAATGAGCATGGCAAGAAAAGTGGTAAAAATGGGGCAAATTTCTCAGTTAGCAAAATAAATTTTGGGCTCAGTTGTGGTCATAAGTTGAAGACTACCCTTACTGAAGAAAACACTCAAGGAATCCTAACACAGGTAGTCCTCGATGTACGACCACAAGCCCAACGTTTCTGTTGTTTTGCCCCATTTTACATTTCCTGCCATAGCTGTTAAGTGAATCACTGCAGTTGATAGGTTAGTACCATGGTTGTTAAATGAATCTGGCTTCCCCATTGATTTTGCTTATCAAAAGACTATCACATTACCTTGGAACACAGCAACAGTCGTAAGTGTGGACCAGTTGCTATGCATCTAAATTTTGATCCCATGATCATGGGGCTGCTACAAAGGTTGTAGGTGTGAAAAATGATGTCACTTTTTTCAGTGCCATTGTAGCTTTGAACGGTCATTAAATAAACTATTCTAAGTTGAGGACTACCTGCGTATATTCCAGAGGAAGATGATGATCTATGTCTTTCTACCATGGCATGTGGGAATGACCTTGGGAAACAGGAGGAGGAGGCACATGGACAACTGTCATATAAAAGATAGGTCAGTTCACAGAAGGAGGGGGGCATGGGAATGGTTTCAGAAGAGACCCTTATCAATCAATCAATTAATCAATCAATCAGTTTTTATTATGGTCACAGACCAGCAAAGGGACCCTCCCTAATTTTCTGGAAAGTAAAAAGAGGGGAGAAATATTGAGGGCGGAGGGGGAGAAATAGTAAAAGGAGGGGAGAAATTCTTTTAGTCCTGCAAGATTCTGTTAATGCATGGTTCTTCAAAGTGGTCAGTATAGACCCTCAAGGGTTGATGGGGGCTATCAAATATTATTATGTAAACAAAAATGTGAAATCACAACTACCAGTTTTTTATCTGCTGTTGGCCTTCATACTCACTGACCTCTTCCCAAAAGCCTAGGATGTTGTAATGTATTGGCATAGTATATGTGCATATCCAAGCAGTATGGCATTTGGTAATAGACAAGTGAAAATTTTACCAGTGCACAGATTCTCTAAGTGCCATCCAAGAGTTTTTGATATAGCATGCAGTGTGCCGATAACCACAGGGATTATTCGTATCGTGAATATTCATAGTGTTATTAAAATAGTATTATTAAATTAGTTTCATATAATAAATATTTGGGGGTTGATGAACAATCTGAAAATTCATGAAGGGATCAATGAGAGTTTGGTGACCCTCATGTTAATATAAGTTAGAACTCATAATTGTGTTTCTTGTCTAGATTATCTTGAAGGGCTAACATCTTTAGTGGAAAAAAATATCAATATATTCCTACTCTCTGCATACTTTAATCATTCATTCATTCATAACGACTGTTTTCCCATGTTCAATTGTTACATTTATTTGGTAAATCAGCAATGCGGTCTTTCTACAGAGCCTTGCCACCAAATCCTCCCGTACCTGCAATGCACACAGATGGGTACGGTGTCCTCACCCTGCTTAAATCTCACTTGCTCAATCATGTTGAGGAAGTAACCATAAGTGTCCGGGATGCCTCGGTCTGGCCAAGCCACATACTGGAAATGGGAAATCACCCGTTCTTCCTGAGATCAGAAAAGTAATAGCTTACATTAATACTATAAATGAGGAGACACTCCATTTAACACTTTCATGTGATAAATATTATATTACAGAAGCGTATATATGAATCAGGTTCACAAACATGTCAAATCTCACAAATACAATCACAATACTTTTGAACTGGTATTTTAGAAAGACCTCTTTACAACTGGGGTTCGCAACCTGGAGTCCCTAAGTATTAATCTACCCGCAAATAGCACCCTTGCCTCCCACAAAGCTCCCCTTTCTAAAAAAATGCATTAAAATATTAAATATAACAACTGTATAGTATAATGCCATCCTCCAAGGTCAAAGGAGGCAGTGGGAAGTGCAAGTGACATTTGTCTGTGTTTTGTATGTTTGTGCGTTTGTTTGAACAAGTTAGCAAATTGGTTTTCCATGACTGTGTGTATCTGGCCAGGATTTGCATGTGTATCTGGCCAGTTAATGTGTATGTGTGTTTCTCTTAGCGTTACATTTTTCTTTTGTGCAGTGCAGACAGCTGATCTCAAACTCTGTAGAGTTTCAGGAAATAAATTGGATCTGAATCTATAATATGCAAACTCACCTGCTGAAATGCCAGGGTAAGTACCCGCAAAATGACATCTGGGTTAAGTTCCTGCTCTTTGACCTAAGGCAGAGAAAAGAAAAGAGCCTTGGTGGAGCAGTGGGCTAATGCCTCCTTAAGTAACACCAGCTGCCTGCAATTAGTGCAGGTTCGCATCCCACCAGGCTCAAGGTTGACTCAGCCTTCCATCCTTCCGAGGTAGGTAAAATGAGGACCCAGATTGTTGGGGGCAATTAAGCTGATTTTGTAATAATGCCGCTTGGGGGAGGGGGGGCGAAAGCCCTAATAAGCAGGCATATACATAGAATGAAGGCTATTGCTAAGCACATTGATTTGTGCTTCTTAGATTGTAAGCCGCCCTGAGTCTTCAGAGAAGAGCGGGATATAAATGGGATTTAAAAAAAAAGAAAGAAAGAAAAAAGAAAACAGGCTCAAAATCATTGTGAATCCATAGATTCTCCCTTTCCCTCAGTTATAGGGTTGCAAACATCCAAATAAACCCTAGAGAGGAAAGAGTTGAGAGGGCTCTTTAAAAATCTTTTTTGCTGCCATCCAATGGTCCTAGATTTCTGACAATAAGTTGAGATTTCTGCAGCTCTAGTCAATTCTGCTTTCTTTCCTACTGCATAGGATAGGTAGAACAGTGAGAGATCTGTATGGAAGTCATGTAACAAAGTAATTGATCCTCTGCTCAACAGTAGCACATGTGTCATTCAGTTCACCAACATAAGAAATGGATGATCATAAATTAACTTAGGTCTGGAAAGTATTATGCCACTTGCTCTGCTGATTGGGGAACAATGGGGATTGTAGTTCAATGCATTTAAAGAGCAGTAGGTAAGGGAAAGCTGAATCAGGGGTTTGTCTCGCAACAGCTTTGATCTAAATAAGGCTAGCTTTAAATTTAAAGATAGGCTTGTCAAAGTCCCTTGTAATGGATCTCTTTTCTACTGTGGCAGCAACAGGTGGCTACGGACAGGACTTCTATTTTAAAGTTTAAGTTTCCCACAATGCCCTGGGAATGAGAGCAATCAAGTGGTAGCTTGAAGATTCAGCCCTCAAAACATGGCTGAACTCAACACAGACATAAGCATTGGTGAGCTCTGCCAAGCAAGCAAATCTTCTGCTTTGGAGGTTGTTCAAGATATTCTCAATACCCAACTTTGGGTCTTATTAGACTTCCTGTAAGTGCTCTAAATTCAGCCTTGAAACTCCATTGAGCAAACCAGGAATGATCATCTATTTTTAATGGCCTGCCTGAGAACTTCTGTCGGGTTGGCTGAATGCTGGCCTGGTTTGAATTACCAGGCAATTTCTTTCACTCTTAATTACACTTGCAGAATTTCTAAATGAGACATCTTGATCCTTAATCAAGCTGCGGTGAGTGGTGCAGATGTCTCTGCTAGACTAGGGAAGCAACGTAGCTTGCTATGGCTTGAATTCCTCCTCCTCACGTTGCTTGCTGCCTACCCAGATACAATCATCTCACCTGTGCCACAGAGAAGGGCCCAAAATGCAAGGCTTCCTCGGAAGAAGGCCAGTAACGTTCACACTTTTTCTGATTTTTTTTAAAGAGAAGAAAAAGGAGGTTAGCTAAAATGCTGACAATACTTTCCCCATCAAGCCACAAGACTGGAGGGAAGCAGAAGGAAACTTTCCTGATGCCATTCCTCAGTTACTAGCTCTCACCTTGCCCATTTCTACTTCCCGGCAAGCCATGACAATCACCTGCAGAAAGAGAGATATTGTGAAGGGGGGGAAAAAAACCACCTACGAAAAACAAACATGTTGAGGAAGGCAGGATTGGAAGGATCCTTTCTGGAGCAATTCTCAGAGGTGATCAGATGATATTGGGTTTGAGGAAAACCACACAAGATTTTATCTTACCTTGCCATTATCTCAGTGAAAAATAAAATAAAATTACAAAATCCTTTTTATCAGAAACATTGGCACCAAATCAGCCATGCTCTCTTTGGCAATTCTCTACATTATAAGGGTTGTGGGCTTCTCAGAATACCTCAATTCCCTTTTCCTTCCCCCCCCCCTACCCTGTGCTATTGAGTAGGCAAACTCTGGATGACTATAGTGGTATCTATTGTTTCTCAATGGTTTTATTTATATTAGCAGCAACTTTCTCTCCCCCCCACTTCCATTTTTAGCAGGATCCTGAGGACAAAGTTATAACTTAGGGAATCCCATTGTCCTTTAAGATTCTGCCTTGAGTTCAGTCACTGCAATCCAGTGCTACAACTTACCTTCACCTTGTATTGCCAAATCATACGCCAGAAATCAAGCACTGTATGGGCAAGAGGCCCCTGAGTAGCGATGTAGCATCTCTTGTTGTCCACACCCTGTGAGGAGGACAAAATGGAAGTCATTGGCTGCCCTTTTGATTGATTTATTTTTCAAAAACTCACTTTTGTCCTTTGTCTGGGTCGTTTCATTACTACCGTGCAAATAGAGTGACTTAATGTACATTCAAGCGAAAAATATGGACATTGAATTGATTTCTTAAAAGTGCTTTACTTCTGAAGAAGTAGAATCCTTGTATAGATACCACTGAAGCATTTCACAGGGAATGCAAATGTGCAACCATGTTTTCAAAATGATATCAGGCGATTTTCTGGACTGTATAAAGAGCCATTGACATTTTCTGGTGCAGTAGTTCTCATACTGGGTGGTAGTTGAGTGTACTAGCATACCACAAGAGAACTGCCAGTGTATTTTGAAAAATAAAAGCAAGACTAAAATATCTTTGGAAGATGCGCATGTAGTATCTCTGCATGATATTGTGCTATTCTTGCTTCTTCTCGTTTGTCTCAAACAGAAGCATTGAGGTATGGGTATGAATACCTTCCACAGCAAAGCAGCCATCATTAGAATGATTATGCCAAACTTGCAACGGACCTGACCAAAGCCATTTTTCTCATTCCCGGTTGCCACAACATGGGGGGGGGGGAGAGAATGGGAAGTTTTCTATTAGACTAAACAGGTTTCTGTCCCATGGGAACCAAGGTCATTTCTGTTTCCTTCAGCTAGTGAAGATGATTCTAGTGTTAGAAAGGCCACCTGGATGTATTATTGGGAAACATAGTTGATTGCATAGCCAGTGGGGTGGGAACTGTAACTTTGTATTACTGTTGCTTTTGGGAGAGGATTTTAGTCTTGGTTTCACTTTTGACCGTGCTGATACTTTAAATCCAATAAACATGTTCTTAGAAGAAAACTCAAGCCTCGGAGTTCTGTTCTAATTGGTCTCATCTATCGGAACCATGACATTAAACCAAGACTAAAATCCCCTCCCCAAAGCAACAGTAATAGCTTCCCTGACTGACCCCATGTTCTAGGCTCTTTCTAAGCAAGGGCCCCTTGGTTCTTGCAGCAACACTGCTGAAGATGCTCTCCACAAATACATTTTATAGGCTACAATGTGTAAGACCAACTTGTGCTTTCAGTTTTAATCTTGAATGGTGAGATACCAGTTGCTCCGCTCTGAGAAGTTTTGCTTTAGGGATCTACTATTTAATGGCTGTAGAATATCTGTTACCTGAATGAAACTTGCATTGATGTAATCTGTTTGGCATTCTTCTGCTAGTAAATTCACAACAACTCTCGTCTGGTCATCTGTAAGAGAAACACAATTACTGTAGAACTTAATATCATGGAGAACAGACAGGGACCAGGAGAGCAGTGGAGAAAAGAGGTCTGGGAATAGATGGGAAGGATGGCTTCCTTCCTTAGATTAAAACATTAGTTATGTTAATCTTCCATGAACCAGGCTCCTACCAATGTGTAGATGTCAACTACCAGAATACCCAAGAGATATGGTTAATACTGAGAATTTGGGGAGTTGGTCCATGCACCCAGAAAACACTCAGGTTGGAGAAAGCTATGTTGTATTGACACCTTGCATTTTCAGTGTAATTAAATGCACAGCTTTAGGCATCTGTGATTATGTGTGTGCATGGAAGTCATGAAACATGCACCAAGACATTATGATATAAACTTCACCCTTATATACTTGATTCCTAACAGTGGACCTAAGTATGAAAGTTGCAGAGTTTGTCTTATGATGTTCTTGTGCATCTATCATTTTTCCTCTAATGTGGAAACCTATATTGTGGAAGTCTCCCTCCCTCCCTCCAAAAAAAAAAGCCAATATGATGGCCACTACTGAGCAATTTAAGCCATTCCTTTTTCAATGAAACGATATGTTAAAATGGGTAGAGGTTGTAACTCACAGTTGTGGCATAAAGTATGTTCCTGTGACAGCTGCTTCTCAGGCCAATGTGATACAGTAGTTCAGAGGTAGCACTTGGACTGGAGAGCTATGGAGGTTCACTAGTAACTTTGGGCCAGCCCTCTCTCTCATTCCTATTTATGTCACAGAGTTGTTATTGTGGGTGAAATCATACGTACATCATGTGCTATGTATATCACCTTGAATGTCTAGAGTAGTATTTCTCAATCTTGGCAACTTTAAGATGTGTGCACTTCATCTCCCAGAATTCCCCAGCCAGCATGCTCCCAAAATTCTGGGAGTTGAAATCCACCCATCTTAAAGTTGTCAATTTGCCACTGCTGTAGAGGAAAGCCAGCTTATATAAATTTCCAAATAACTAATTCAATAAATAACAATTCTGATAATTCTGTGATGGGCTAGTAGATGGCCTTGGGCTAGGCTGAAACAGGAAATAAGATTTGTCCCGTGTCTGGGACCAAGCAAGTGCATTCTAAATACTTAAACATTTAACACATATCTTCCTTGCTTCTCAGCTAACAAAGAGAGAGAGAGAGCCTGTGGCCTAGGGGTTAAAACAACTGCTTAAGATGCAGTCGGCCCAGGTTCGAATCTCAGAAGGGTATGGCTGACTGATGAGAACAAATAAGTTTGAAATGATCATATCGGTCTACCTTTATTCTTTGCTAGCAAGCCAAAAAAAAAATTGCACACGCATATGTATATATATATGTATGTATGTGTGTGTGTGTGTATATATATATATATACACACATATATATAAAATGCTTGTTAACTATTTAGATTACCTTGCTAGGCCCCAAACATGGAACAAATCTTTCCTGTTTTGGCCTAACCGAAGGCCATCGACAGGCAGTAGTCACAACAGTGACAGCTCATATTTGTGTAAATTTTAGATTGCTAACAAAGAATTAAAGGGAGACTGATATGCATTTCAAACTTATTTGTTTTCATCAGTCTCAGAAGGGTATGGCTGACTGATGAAAACAAATAAGTTTGAAATGCATATCAGTCTCCCTTTAATTCTTTGTTAGCAATCTAAAATTTACATATGTATATATATATATATATATATATATATATATATATATATATATATATATATATATGTTTTTGTAGATATAAATATGTGTGTGTATGTCTGTATGTATGTGTATGTGTATGTGTACATGTATATATGTATGTGTGTGTACACACACACACATGTATATACGGGGTGGAGCATTCATAACCATTGCTTCCATTGGCAAACCTTCTTTTATTTCCCCCCCCCCCAAGTTTTCAGTAGAGTTTTAGATAACCATGCTACAGCTGATTATAGAGCTACAAAACTCCTGGTTGATGGACCTGAGACTTCTTTTGCCATCCTGAAATGGAGCCCAAATCTGCAGCTGCAAAATTGGAGAAGAGAACACTAGGCCATTCTTTTCCTGGAGAAGAGCAGCTGTGTGTCAGTCAAACTGTCCCTGAGGTGGAGTACTTCAAACTGAAGAATAGGGTAGCCCAGCTAGAGTGACTGCTCAAAAGGACAGATTGGTCCTCCAGGCTATGAATGCAAGCTGTCCTTGGGAAGGGAGCTTTCCATTCTTGTTAACTCACAGGGCAGGATGTCTTTGTAGCGGTTCTTCTTGATATTCTCCTTGTTGCACCCAGCCTCAGCTGAAATGGCCTGCTGCTGCCGAAATGCTAGTGCTCGGGCCTTGATTTCCTGGCAAGAGAGATTAATTTTCATTTTATTTATTTCAGATCATTCTGCTTTATAAACTTAATATCTAGCTTCCAAGATGACAAAAATAGAATGTTGAAAACCACACACATGCGCGCACATACACACACACGCACGTGCACGTGCACACACGCACACACACACCTGGAGAGTGTAGTGGTTAAATTGCCATCTTTGATGCAGGAGACCAGGGTTCAAATCCTGGCTGGTACCTACCTTACCGTTAAGGGCCCTTGGGCAAAGGGCCCTGAAGCTTCATTGCCTATCTCAAAATATGAGACTTGACACAAACTAGGAGAGTCATTGCAGCTCAGACATCACCCATATTTAATAAGGTCCTCAACAGTTATTGGAGAACAAAGACAATCTGATGATATGTGGGCTACTAGAACAAACCATACATGAATGAGACAAGAAGACCTGGAACTGATGGAAACCTGAAAGGGCACACTCAATGGTCCACTAGACTAGATCTTTTTCTGCCGTATGGTTTTTTTTATGTTTCTGTAAGTAAGGCAGTAATACTTACTTCAAACTGAAATGACATCTTACTTTATTTAACATATCTTTTCTGCATTAAAGGGGGAACATTTTTTGTGAAACTTCAAACAGAGAGCTTTCCTCCATCTTACCATGGCCCAAATATGACCTAGTAGCATCTTTTTGTGCTGTGTCTTTAGGAGAAAATGTGTAATTTGGGGATAGTATTCCTTGTACCTATTTATCTCTTGTACAATTTACAACAAGTTTCTCTAGAGGAATATCAATTATCTGGTAGCCTAGGATTCATGTCATACACTAAGTCAAACCCAAAGTACCGGTAGATGTTAAATTTTGAAGGGGAAATTGTATTTTATTTTCATGAGAATTTTCCTTCTACCTTATGTACATATACGAAAATATTCTTTATTTTCATGGAAGTTAATAGTTAAGTTGCTTAGCAGTCCACTTTCATTTGTTTTGAAAACAACTTATAAATTGCATTTGTGGATGTACTGTATTATAACTCTGCTATAATACCTCAGACAGCCACTAGATTAGCAAAGCAATATAGAAAAGTCTGATCCATTGCTGCCATCTAGTGGTCATTCAAGATATAGATTGCCTAGAACGTGAAAAGCTTGTACATACTGTAAATACAGTATGTTTCTTCCACATAATCGTAATGAGAAGGTCAGCAATGTCTATATGAAAAACTTGTTTTGCTGCCTCTTTATGCTACTAATGTTCCTGACAGGTTTATTAATAGCATCAGCATCAGCATAATCAGCATTAGAATTCGGCTTCTTTCCACAGCATCGTGTAAACTGAGTGACCAACCAAACCATATTATCTTTTACCATATTATCATGTGAATGAGGCTATCCCCCTAACCTATAACATGGTTTGTTTGTTTTTAGAATACTATTTTACATTTAAAAAATCTATTATGATTTGTTAACCTTTTTGGGTGGCCTGTCATATGTTTTAAATTTCAACTCCCAGGACAGATGTGAGAGATTCTTGGATTTGTAGTTCAGAAATAATTCAAATGCCACAGGTGCCTTGTCTCCTACTTCTCTGAATACATACTTGCCCTGCCTACTGCTGTCCATTAGCTTGTACTCCATTTCAGCCAGGCCCCAAGATCATCTGGTTTGAGATATTTTGCTGCTTTAGGGTAAAATGGTGCTTCCCATGACATGTTTGGACACTGGCATGAGTAGCTTCCAGACCTTTCTTACAGGTGATGCACATTTATGGGCAAAATTCTAGTCCTGAAGGTGAAATCCTGATGGTGCGGCCCATACAACTCCATCCTCCAATGTTTCACTGCTGATTTCCACCCCTGCTGCCTGAGGTGGGTGTCTCCTTCTGCCAAATTGTCCTGCTTCTTGTTTGTTATGTCTTTCTCTGAACAGGATATTTGGTTCCATGAGTTTACTTCAGTGCCTACTAAGCCAAAATTGTTGAGCAAGCAAAACAAGATAGAAATAATGACCATGGCAGTAAAAATAAATAAATAATAATAATAATAATATATAAAGTTGGAAGGGACCTTGGAGGTCATCTAGTCCAACCCCCTGCTCAGGCAGGAAACCCTATACCATTTCAGGCAAATGGCTGTCCAGTCTCTTCTTAAAAACCTCCAGTGTTGGAGCATTCACCACTTCTGGAGGCAGGTTGTTCCACCGGTTAATTGTTCTAACTGTCAGGAAGTTTCTCCTTAGTTCTAGGTTGCTTCTCTCCTTGACTAGTTTCCATCCGTTGCTTCTTGTCCTGTTTTCAGGTGCTTTGGAGAATAGCTTGACTCCCTCTTCTTTGTGGTAGCCCCTGAGATATTGGAACACTGCTATCATGTCACCCCTCACCCTTCTCTTCATTAAACTACACATACCCAATTCCAGCAACCGTTCCCTATATGTTTTAGCCTCCAGCCCCCTAATCATCTTGGTTGCTCTTCTCTGTACCCTTTCTAGAGTCTCAACATCTTTTTTACATCGTGGTGACCAAAACTGGATGCAGTATTCCAGGTGTGGCCTTACCAAAGCATTGTAAAGTGGTATTAGTACTTCACTTGATCTTGATTCTATCCCTCTGTTAATGCAGCCTAGCACTGTGTTGGCTTTTTTGGCAGCTGCAGCACACCACTGGCTCATATTGAAGTGATTGTCTACTAATTTAATTTAATTTAATTTAATTTAATTTAATAATATTTCTATACCGCCCTTCTCCCTGAGGACTCAGGGCGGTTCACAGGGCAGAATAAAATACTAAATACAAACATTAAAAAGAGATTAAATGATTGCCCAAGTTAAAACAATTGGAATACAATTCTAAAACCCCAAGATAAAATTAAAAAAACAAAAATAAAAAACCCCACCAATCCCCATCAGGCTAGGCCGGCTTGAACAAACAAAAACGTCTTGAGATCGCGACGAAAGGAGCGAAGATCGGGCGCCATCCGGATCTCTACCGGTAGCTGATTCCACAGCTCCGGAGCGCCCACAGAGAAGGATCTCCCCCTGGGGGCCACCAATCGACATTCTCTGATCGGTGGCACCCTGAGGAGGCCCTCTGTGGGAACGCACAGGGCGCAGGGAGCTTGATGCCGGCAGCAGATGTTCCCTAAGGTACTCCAGCCCCATGCCATGGAGAGCTTTGAACACCGTTACCAGTACCTAAGACTCCGAGATCCCTCTCACAGTTACTACTATTGAGCAAGGTACCACCTATACTATACCTATGCATTTGATTTTTCCTGCCTAAATGTAGAACCTTACTTTTTTCACCATTGAATTTCATTTTGTTAGATAGTGCCCAGTGTTCGAGTCTGTCCAGATCCTCCTGTATCTTAAGCCTATCTTCTGGAGTGTTGGCTATTCCTGCCAGCTTGGTGTCGTCTGCAAATTTGATGAGTTCCCCATCTATCCCCTCATCCAAATCGTTAATGAAGATATTGAAGAGCACTGGGCCCAGAACAGAGCCCTGGGGCACCCCACTACACACTTCCTTCCATGTAGTAGTATCCTTCAAGCCCATCTAGTCTTGTGGTAGGTATCCAGAAGTGTCCATAGGGTGGGAGGGAGAGCAGGGACAAAGGACAAAATGAATATTGCACTGCAAGTATTGCTACTTATATAACTTCTCTGTGCTGTTGTGACATAAGCATGAAATGGTGGAGCTTGCAACACACATGTTACATCATTTTGGCATCATTCTGGCTCAGTATGCCTATAAATAGATCCAGGTACATTTCTTTGCACAATCTGAAAATGGTTTGTGTTTGTGACTTCCTTCTTCTGAGATGGGTGGGGAATTTTTTGTTTTTGTTTACTTCTAGATAACTAGTAGAAAAATAAAAGATGAGATAGGAAAGGAGGAAGATGGGGAAAGAAGAAGTTATTTTTTACTGCCAGCCTAGCAGAATGGAATGATGAAGTAGGCAAGAAGGAAGATTGGGAAATAGGAAGTCATCATTATTTCCAGATAACTAGCAGAAGAATACTGTAGAATGAGATGGTTCACAGTGATGGTTATGAGAATATGATTGAAGCAAAAGCTCTATACATACATTAATTTCTGTATAAACAAACAATATACCAAACATTATTATTAATTTTTTCCCCAGTCTCTGCCAGTTAAGTCCTTCTGATCAGAACAGGTCATCCTTTATTTTGGTCATTGACCAATTGAAGTCCTTCCCAGAATGGCCACTTGCAACCTCCTATTATCATTGTTCTTGTCTTCTGCCATTTGAAATTTTACCACTTTACCCTTTTGCAGAAGTGTAGAGTCTGTAGAATAGAACAGAGTTTCTCAGCCTTGATAATTTTAAGAAGCACGGACTTGTCAGTTGTGAAAGACCAGGTCCATTGGTGAAGGTCCAATTAAACTGATTTATTGCTTAACAGTCTATTCACAGGAATCTTCTCAAGTAAAGGTTAGCAACTGCTTGGAATTAGATAAGGGTACATGGAATTCAACAGGGATTGGACTTAGTCTGCTTGTAGGGATTCTAGACTGATCCCTCTTTTAATTCTACTGCCAGGTTCTGCCATGCCTTCTCCTAAGGGTCCCCAACCCCCGGTCCATGGACCGGTACCGGGCCGTGGCATGCCAACAAGTGGTCCGCACAAACAAGGCAGGTTCTGCCATGCCTTCTCCTACAGCAGGGGTTGCCAACCCCCGGTCTGTGGACCGGTACCGGGCCGTGGCATGCCAGCAACCTGTCCACACAAACAAGCAAAGCCCCATCCGTGGGATGCAGGCAGCACATAAAACCACACACTCTCCAGTCCATGGAAAAACTGTTCTCCACGGAACCGGTCCCTGGTGCCCAAAAGATTGGGGACCTCTGTCCTACAGGACTTCAACTCTCAGAATTCTCCAGTTAGCCATTTTAAGGTTGAAGTAGTTGAGAAACATTGGTATAGAATCAGTGAAATTCAGAGCTCCATGAACCTAAAGATATACAGTAGCTTGCCAGGCCATTTCTCCAGCTGATTGTAATTGTGCAGTCAGTAGCCAAATCCTTATCCATAGTTATGAAATCTCTTGGTCTCCTATAATACTGACTATATGTTTAGAGACCAGAAAAGTTTCATTGAGCCTTGCTGGAAAGTCATGTTCTTACTTTTATATTTCCTTCTTCAGAACTGGTTGGGCCACTTAATAGTTTCTCACCTCTCCACCCAAGGTTTTTTATTTTATTTTAAAGATAATGCAGACATTCCCTTGAGCCAAACTGAGACTACATACTGGAATTAGTGGAAAGTCTGGAAATGACTTTTATGATCATTGGGCTTTGGAGCTTTAGAGCCACAACCATCATGTTACCTATCTCCATTTTAAAGTCTTTCCTTTCAGGCATTTGGTTTGGTTTTATCTTCAGGTCTCAGATTCCTTGTTCAAGTTATTATTTCATCCAAAATAATACTGAGGTCAGGTCAGAACCTGGTAGCACTCCATTTGTCTCTTCCCTGTAGATTATAGAAGAGCAGAGCAGGACCTAATATGGGTTTCACCCTCCAATTATGGGGATGAGAAAATTTGAGTTCTCAGTGAAATCCAAAAATCTTTCCTATGTTTTTAGTGCAGTCTTGCTCCTTGCATAGCACTGTTGAAAGGAATCTAAGTGGGCAAAGCAGGAGGTAGGAGGGGACAGCTTTTGAGCAATTTTCACCTAATGATTTTTAGTTATTTTGTTTTGTCTACCTGCCTCTCTGCATTGAAATCAATAAAAGAGAAAATGCATAAATCAACCTCAGGAAAAGAATGGGGTTGTGGGCTTAAAATGGGGTCTTAGAAAAAACGTGTAGCTTTCTATACTGTTGGAAGTCAGCACCCACCCATCCTCCTAGAGAAGGAAATATTTTGGGGGGATATTAAAAAGGACAGAATATTTTATTTCCACAAAGGAATAATGAAAAAAAATCTAAGACAAAACCAGCCCCCAGAAACCAATCCCCTCTCCCTGCCCCAAGCAGTAACCAGCTCTGTAGAAATGCAGATTTGATAATCCTTTCAGAAAGTCTGGAGCCAGGAAGCTTGGAGCTGATGAGATTAGAAAGACAAAGACCCCTAAAAACTACATACCCCACCCAAACTCTAAAGACATGACATTTAGGACATAATCCCACCACTATCAGAATACCAAAAGGACATGCTCGAAAGCTCAGGTCAAAGTTCATGCCACAGGAACAGGAGACAACCTCAAACACAAAAGCCCAAAAAGATATAAAAACCCACCACTCCCAGCTCCATGTGGTCAGCTTTTCCAGAGTCACCTTTCTGTCTGGCTCTGCTCTTCAATAAACTACAACCTTCTTTCTAAAGCAGTCTCCATTTTATTTATTCCTGGCTTGAACTGGACCCTGATGAAGATTTTTCTTGCAACAATACAATGAGTACAAAGTCCTCCAGCTAACAGAACTGCAAGTTAGGATTGTGCTCTTGAATAGGAGTTTTCAAAGAACTTCAGTCTGCAGAACCTGTTAGTTAAAACAAAGTTCCCCAAAGCTTTGATCAAGTAGCAAAGTTCTAGCAATAAACAACTGATTATGCTTGTTGTTGTTGTTGTTAGTTGCGAAGTCGTGTCCGACCCATCGCGACCCTATGGACAATGTTCCTCCAGGCTTTCCTGTCCTCTACCATCTTCTGGAGTCCATTTAAGCTCAGATTATGCTTGAGGTTCCACTAAAAAATGCAAGCTGCCCGCTTAAAGATCAGGAAAGGCATTAGGGAATGAATATTTGATTCATGGGCCTGCATTATTTGCAGAATGTGTTATGAAAGTGAAAACCCGAATTATACTAGTAAACTGTTGTTTATATATATATTTTCCTTTGCTTTTGTGTTTCCTTCCCTACCTAAATATGCACATTGTTTATACCTGAGAGCTTTTTCTATGACATTTTAAATTTGACTCCAGCTCCCAGGCACTGATTTTTCTTTTAGCTTAATCAACAGATGACAGCCTAGTGAAATCCTATGCTGATTAGCCTGGATGTGCCTCTAAGACATCACATGAGTTTCCTTTCTAGTCTTTGTTCCTCTCTTTGCCCAGCCAGGGCTGAGCAATGGCAGGTGAGGGAAAACAGCCCATGACTTGTATTTATACACTATCTTGGTTTGGATAGAGAGACAGCAAAAGATACAAACAGCATCAGGCAAAATGTCCTTTTCTTCCACCTGTATCTGGATAGCTGGTTCTGGCAGAATATAGTTATCCCTTCTGTACAAAACTGTTTCTGGGCACAGAGAGATTATAGGGTGCAGAATCACAATTTTATCAATAGCTGACAGCTTTCTGTCAAAACTATCCCATCATCAGGACCACCTGGGATGCTTTCTTAAAAGACTTTTCATTGATTTGTCCTTTCATATTTTATTCCGGTGAGTTTTCCTTATCTTTAAAGCCATGCCCAACTTTTTTCCCTGCTCTTATTTGTTAGATTTACATCCTGCTTTTCTTTTCTTTTTCTTTTTTTTTTGAGGGGAGGGTGGGTTACAGTTCAAGGCGATGTACTTCTCTTTGTACTTTCCCCATAACAACAGCCCTGAGAAGTGGGCTGGGCTGAATTATAGGGATGGCCCAAAGTCATTCAGCTGGATTCTGTGCCTCAGGTATAGGATTAGAATCTACAATCTCCTCTTTTCTAGTCCAATACTAAGCCAGTCTGGCTCTTGTCGCTCATTGAAGCCTATTTGATAAGAATATATACTTTTCCAGCAAATGTTGTAGTTTTTACCCCAAAGCCTTTCCCTCTATTAGGTTGCTCCTCTGCTATCCTTGAACCCGGAGAAAACTGTATCTGCATGTCATTTCTTGTCTTTATTCTCAATTAGCGTGACCAATTGATTTTATTCCCAAGATGACAAAGCTGAACAGATTTGATAGACGTCAACCTCCCATTGGACAGATTAAGAAGAAAAAAATTCTTATTTTCTATCCTGGAGCAGCTAAGGATGACATTTAATGCATTGGAGCTGAGTTGAAGGCAACTCATGAGTTGAAGGCAACTCATTAGCCCACTGCTTGGTGGAGCAGTGGGCTAATGCCTCCTTAAGTAACACCAGCAGCCTGCAATTACTGCAGGTTCGAGTCCCACCAGGCTCAAGGTTGACTCAGCCTTCCATCCTTCCGAGGTAGGTAAAATGAGGACCCAGATTGTTGGGGGCAATAAGCTGACTTTGTAATAATGCCGCTGGGGGGGGGGGGGGCTGAAAGCCCTAATAAGCAGGCATATACATAGAATGAAGGCTATTGCTAAGCACATTGATTTGTGCTTTAGATTGTAAGCCGCCCTGAGTCTTCAGAGAAGGGCGGGATATAAATGGGATTAAAAAAAAACATCTTGGGGCAGAAAAAGGCATTTTGCCCTGGTGTGTTTGTGCCATGGTCACGTGCAAGAGCAGAAATTTTCTCAGACAAAGGGCTCTTTTTTGTTGATTAAACCCTGCAGAAAGGCATGGACCCTGATAGCTGAAAGATTTAGTATATTCCTTCCAGGAGGGACTTTTTAAAAAAGAGAAATAGGAATGATAGTAAGTACTACTCTGGTCTCATTTCTATTCTACCCTGCTTGTCTGCCTGTGTAACAATAAAATGATGAGTACTGTCCTTGTGTCAAAAGGGTGTCCCCTGCCCCCCCCTCAGTTTTAGAAAAAAATAAATAGCTCAGATATACCTGAGACTGAGTGTGTTAGTATCTGGTAATAAGTTAGTCACGGATCTGGAAGAAAAATATTTATCCTGGAAGTGAATCTATGCAATATGTTTGTAGCATATTTTTTCATGGCAAATAAGAATCTTTTTCTTAAGCCAGTTTGAACCCCATTTTAGAAATCCACCATTCTTTGTTTATAACCCCTATGGAAGCCAACTGTGCATCCCTTTGGTGCAAAGAGACACAGATGGTTCATGTTTTTTATTGTTTTATTACTCTTTAGTGATCTAAGCCCCCAGGGTTTTATGGAAATGGGCAAGCTTTACAATGAATAAAGAAACAAAAGGGGATATTGCAGATATCATTTCAACTAATTTTTCTAACCTTTATGCCTTCCAGACATCTTGGACTAATACCCTTACATTCTCAACCTGAAAGTTAATGAAAGCTGGATTTAAACCCTTGATAGACCCTTATAGAAATTGGCTCCAGTTCGCTCATTCTCTGGGTTTTTACTGGCCATTCACAGGACCATATAACCAGTGTTTGAAAAGGCTCATATGTATTCCAAGGGCTCTTTGGGAAGCCTTCAGGAAGAGAATTGGGTTATATAACAATGAGCAGGAGTGGATGTCTTAGAGTACAGTCACTGTGAGTAGCCTCATGTGGCCAGATATTGCAGGCTGAAACATGCTGCAGCTTGCATAGATCTCAGTAGCTAGCAGGGAAACTGGGCTGCCAGGTTGTCACTTTCAGTCTGTCAGTGGAATAGGAAGCCTAACTGACTATATTCAGGAACCTGGACTTAAAAAGGATCTATATATCAAAGCATGTCTTTATTTGTTTATTTCTTAAAGCTGTATATTGCTGTGTTCTCAGTTTACAGATAATCCAAACATATAACTCAAACATGTAATAACATATAACCCAAATGTTCTTTATACTCTCTCTGGGACATTAGTTCAAAGACTTTTGTGTCCTATTATGCCAGTACGATGTAGTGGTTAAGGTGCCAGCTAAGAAATCAGAAGACTGTGAGTTCTAATCTTGCCTTAGGCACAAAAGCCAGCTAGATGACTTTGGGCCAGTCACTCTCTCTCAGAAAACTCATCTCACAGAGCGGCAGTTGTGGAGAAAATAAGAGGAGGAGAAACATTAAGTATGTTTGCAGCCTTGAGTTACTTACAAAGTAATAATTAAAGTAGGATAAAAAAAATCTAATCAATAAATAAAAATAGAATTTCAATACATACGGTCTTTCCTTCCTCCGTCTCTGAGCTAAAAGTGAAATAGAAATGCACACACAGACGTATTTATTTATTTTATTTTTATTTTAATTCCATTTATATCCCGCCCTTCTCCGAAGACTCAGGGCGGCTTACAAGCTTAGCAGTAGCCTTCATTCTATGTATATGCCTGCTTATTAGGGCTTTCACACACCCCCCCAAGCGGCATTATTACAAAGTCAGCTTAATTGCCCCCAACAATCTGGGTCCTCATTTTACCTACCTCGGAAGGATGGAAGGCTGAGTCAACCTTGAGCCTGGTGGGACGTGAACCTGCACTAATTGCAGGCAGCTGGTGTTACTTAAGGAGGCATTAGCCCACTGCGCCACCGAGGCAATTTCTGTTTCACGATCTAGTTTATGTGCGTATGTGTGTGTAATTGCATCAAAAGCCAGTAGGGATATATTTTCATTTCCTTCTTCTGTTTAAATCAGCAGGCCATTTGATTAGGCCTATTAGCCTTGAGGTCAACATTTCTAGTATGTTAACCAGGTTGGCACAATCTATCCTACCCCGGCATGGCACCTTGTAGATGCATTTGACTACAACTCCCAGAATTCTGAGCCAGCAAAGAAAGAAGTATGCCCCAAATCTTCCATTATTCATTATTATTAAGTGGAGATGGACCAGGGAATATGAGGGAGCGGGAAAGGAATATTACTTTTCCCCCTTCATGTATAACTTCATGCTGTTTGTATCACTTTGTATGTTGTACATTTCTCTTTACTTACCTTTTCCAAGCTAATGTTGCAATCTGTCCTTTTTGAAATGCTACTCTAGCCCTTTCATAATTTTAGTTGCTTTTTTCTGCACCTGCTCCAGTTCTACAATCCTAAAATTAGACATTAAATGGAAGTAGTCATTTTTATTATTAATTCTTCTTTCAATAGTGACTACCAAAATGCTTTACTATGGTAGCCAGTGTGTTCATATGACGAAGTAAGGAGGAGCTGAGCATTCCTAAATGTTACATACATTACAGATGCAAAATAAGTCCATTGAATCTGAAGCACCTCTCCTCCATCTGCTTCCTAGCAGGATGTGATTACATTATGCACAGCAACCCTTTCCCAAATGATTTAATTCAGGACTATGTTTGCAAATGTACTAATTTTTTAAATCCGGTACATGCTGTGTGGCTGCTGACCAAACAGGTTGAATGACATCTTAAATCTTAATTTAAATGAATTGTATCCATGTTATCAGTTAGGGCACGGGTGTCAAACTCGCCGCGTTACATGATGTGCTGCGAAGTAGCGTGACTTTTTTTGCATTGCCAGAGCTGGGGTGGGCGAGGCTTCTGCATGATGCGATCAGCCCACTGGCCAGCAGTTTGACACCCCTGAGTTAGGCCTTTCTTTGCGAACCCTTTATAATAGCACTTTTTTATTTCACTTCAAGATAAATCTTTGAGGCATGTAGAAATATAATATTAGCAACTTGTCATAGGGCTGGCAATCAGAATGGGTATTAAATACCCAATTTTTAAAGGGTATTTTGAATTTGCAAGATGGCTCAGTAGGGACTTCTTACACAGAATGGAAAACTATCTCTATTTCTTTAAATGTAGCTGGCATTGCAAGGACCAAAATATGACTCATAAAATATAGAGGGTTCCTGCATGTGGCCCTTTATGGTGAAATGTAGCTGGCTGTATTTTCCCATCTCTCTAAGGGAGCCAGGCAATGTAATGAGCCTTTCCAGTCAGTTAACCCATAAAGTGACCAATTTCAGCATATCTTGGCACATGATGTGCAGTAGCCAATTGGGACACTGGAGGGCTTAGAAAGATTCATAATTTCATTTGTCTAGCTGAGCATGGAAAAGTCCTGTTGGCTTTGTGTGCCAGAAATTTACAGTCTCAAAGAAAAATCTGTATTCAGATTTATAGAATATAATCTCTTCATTTTGCACAGCTATTGATTTCTAACAACTTGTCCCTCACAATCCTAAAGAATGCATTCTATTTGGGGGGGATCGCAGAGAAAGGAGATACAATCCAGTGCATCCCTTTTGAACTTTTCTCCAGGAAACCTGAAGAGATTCCACAAATAGGAGTCTAATGAAAGAGAATATTTTTAGCTCAGGGTTGAAATGTGGGGTCCTTGATGCTCACTGAGCTTGGTTGTTTTCTTGCAGACGTTTCATTACCAAATTAGGTAGCATCAGTTAGATTAGCACTGATGATGTTACCTAGCTTGATAATGAAATGTCTGTAAGAAAAGAATCAAGCTGAGAGACCACCAGGGACCCCACACAAATATGATTCCATAGCCCCTCCCTCTGAATCATTCAATTCTCATTTTTTGGAATTGGGAATTATTAGGTGCTCTTTGGATGGGAATTTGAAGCAAAAATGCAAAGTCCTGCTCAACAGTGCAGCCGGGGTATGTTACTACATTTTAAAGTAAGTGGTTACGTACAACATGTAGCGTGGAAGAGGTTTCAATCCTGAGTCCAAAGCGAGTGCATCAGTGGCTGAGAACAAATGTAAAATTTCTGGTTTCTAGCATCCCCTTCTTAGTGCCTAAGCCTGCAATATGGAGTTAAATCAGTCCTCTGGCTTTAAAATGACAGAACTTTGAATCAAACACTTCATCAATTTGTTATTCTGCAAACTGGCTGGCAACTTCTATTAGTAAGACTGTAAGATTATTTGCAGAAGGTTTAAGAGTCAAATGGGCTTCAAGATAGTACCACCATTTGCATCTGTAAAGTCTTTTGACAAAGCAGGAGTCAAAGCAATACATTATAATTCAGTATTATCTTGCAAAAGACGGGGTGGAACAGAAAGCTGCCTTGCGTTCTACAGAATTGATGGCAGAAATGACTGAACTGAAATAAATGAATGAATAAATAAATAAATTAACTATAAATATCCTGGTTCACAGTTTACTATGTGCTCATATAAATTTCATTCTAGAGTAGTATTTCTTAAAGTGTGGTCCAAGAACTACTGGGGGTCCCCCAAGACCCTTTCAGGGGTCCATAAAATTAAAAATTATTTGCCATATATTGAAGACATTTGCAAATATTTAAAACAATGCCGCTCTTCTGATTATTTTTTTATTTAAAAGAGTATAGGATTTTTCAGGAAACGTGTTTACTGACATTTATTGATGTTAGTATCTAATGGGCTTAATACTGTTATTTTTCCATAATTCAGTAAATGTTCTGTGAATGCACTGACTTTAATTTTTAATACAGTAAATATCGATAAACGTAACCCATAATTTTTAAAAGTGGGAAGAGTTCCCGCAGCAAAATGTTTTAAGAAACACTGCTCTAGAGTATGTCCACCCCTTCCTCACTGAATACATTGTAATTTAAGAGAAATTCCTGCCATATCTGATTGTTGGTTTGGGGGCAAATGAGATATTGCTTTCTACTAATGCCACAAAAAACAACAACAACCCCTCTTAGCAACTGCTCTCCTTGATAGAGTACTCTTTCCTGACCTGGTTACTTCGCAGTGTTTAAAAGAGATACAGGCGAACACAGCCCAGTTGCTAAACAGTGAAACACACGTATTGCTTCTCTCCAACAGCTACAATAGACTGGTCTTCTCTCTTAGCATTTATTGCCCGGCCGCTTGACCTCAAGAATAATTATTCACCAGTTGTAGAGGGATTGATTATCTTCGCTTTTCCCCTAGCTTTGGCAAAAAGACCCGGCAGTCTTCGCAAGATATCAGGCTAGGATTCATACGAGAGCACATCAGCCCTTCAATACGATAAAAGCTGCACTAATACGTGAGCGAAATGACATTTTTCAGCAGGCCAATTCCACAGAAGCATTAACCAGGTCAGTGGCGTACCACCGCCATCCCGTTTTCCTTCCTATGTATGGGGGGAAAAAGGCATACGTACATCTTGTGTATCAGACAAAAATTCAACAGGTGCAGCTTTCTTGGAATAGAAGCACAGAGCCAGGAACAGCTGTTGAATTTCTATTTGCTGGGTATCTAATCAAAGTACCCCAAAACTGGGAGAAAGAGAGACAAAACCCAACAAAGAGCTTTGCTGCTGCTTTGCTCCTAGCAAAGACAAATCTTTGACTGTAGAAAAAAGGGGGAAATAGGTACTGACAAGGGACAGCACAGGGTAGAGTGAAGTTACTTAGAGCTTCCCCGAGGCCCCGGTCTTCATTTTCAGAGAAATAGTTCTTACTCACCTGGAATTCCTCAGCCAGCTGCCCTTTCTCCTGCCCAGCCTTAGCTTCCACCTGGGCTAGAAAGCCCTTTAGGTATTCTTTACAACGACTCATCCCTCTCTGCTCAAGAAGAGGGATCGAGGGCAACGTTGGAGCTGAAGGTTCTGAAATGCTAAGAGGAAGTTGACATCCTTGCACCACGCCTCCAGATTGTGGCTAGTGGGATGGGCCCAGGAGACCTGCCTGGCTCTCTGCCTGCTCTCAGGGAAAGGGATGGTAACTTTTCCTGCACACTGTGAACAGGGTGTGAACGTTGAGAAGAACCTGAGAAGCACAGCTCAACCAACACTGTTCTTTGGACTATCTTAAGATTTCCAGCACGGATATCTGCTGTTGTAGTAGTTTCCTTAATTGTCAGTTTCCCATGTAGCATTTGGGGGAGATTGTGCCCCCCAACAAGTTCCTTAGTGTGCACATAAATACCTTGCCCTGCCTAATTTATTTATTTTTAAATTAAAAGTTAATGGGAAACCAGCGTGCTTCAAAGAAAAGCATCAGCCTGAAGTCTACCCTGTATTTCCAGCCATGCCTCTTGACTCTACTAGCATTCTTAGAAAATAAAAATGCTGTGTGGCCGAAATCCTCCTTAGCAGTCATTTTACGTGCATTTCTACAACATGCTCTCAAAATTACATATATATCACCTGTTTCCTTCTATTTGGTATTTCAAGTTTTGCTAGCACCTTGAGATGTTGAATGAGTAGAAAAGCAGGAGCTCAATCAATCAAATAAATAAATGAGCTTGTCCAGGAAACTGCTTAACCTGTTAGAACTGCTCTCAGCTGCAACAATAGTGTACATCCATACCATAATTTGTGTCTCATGGCACATTTTTTACATGTTATGTTTGCATCACTAGTTCTAACCTATGTGTGTTTCTTGTAAATAATGTAGAAAGTTTATCTTCACAATAGAGGGGCACCATTGTATAACGCTGACATCATTTTATTATATTCTTCTCCTGTGTATAGTCTCTCTTACGGTAAAAAGGCATAGGATCTGGTTATTGTTCTATTGCTGCAGTAACAACATAAATTATGTTCTCTGAAAACATATTTCCATGGACTAATTCAGCAGATGGATGAAATAACCAAGTCCAGGGAAAAAAACATTGTGGCAATGTAAATGATGTATTTTGTATAATTTACATTATTTGCATAGTAACATCATCGCAGGAATATCGCTAGAATTTGGTTTACTGAACCATGCAAAGTCTGTTCACTTGAAATCAAGAAAACTGAGGACTCACTGTATATGGAATTTCTAAGCTTGTTTTTTCCCCATTTTAATTCCATTTCTTGGTTCTAATCCTCGTGGATAACACTTGGTTTCTCACAACAGAGGATTTAAATGCTTTATTTTAAGCAGCCACATTGAGTTTTCATTTTGATTTCCCTCATTCTCAAGTTCCCATTACAAGACCACATTGTGCTAACTTTGCTCGGTTGGGTGATGGCCTTGAGAAAGAAGTGTGAAGCAATGTGGTTTTAGAATCTGAAGTGAAATTGAATTAGCTTTAGCTAAAAATGTAACAGAGCAAAAAAAAAAAGTAGCTCAAGAAATACCGCGATGGTCAGTTGTTAAAGGAAGAGAGGGTGTAATGAGGTTAGCTTATGATATTCGCAACAGAAAACTCCTGACAATTTTTTTTAAAAAGGCCAGGAAGAAGGATGACATGTAGTATCCCTCCAGGCCCATCATAGCAAATTTTTAAGTCTTCAGACAATGGATTAGCCTACAAGAATGACAATAGATTAGTTTACAAGGATGCATATACTGTATACTAGATTTATATCCTGCTTAAGTAAAGTATTCAAGGCAGCTAGTAGTGACTAAAATAGGAATGCAAAATGGAAAGGTAAGAAGCATACACAAAATTTAGTACCTACTTTAATGAACAATCCTGGTAAAAGTGATGGGTTTTTGGTTTGTTTGTTCTTCTAAAGGTAGACCAAATGGGAGCTAATGATAATTGCCAAGAGAATACATTCAACAACTTTTCCCACAGCTAGTATGCTGTAGTGGTTAAGGTGTTGGATTAAGAGCAATGAGACCCAGGTTCTAATCCTTCCTCACCTTGGGTGACTTTGGGCTAGTCACTCTCTCTCAGCTTAACCTATTTTACAGGGGTGCCATTGCTAGTGGAGACAAGAGGGGGTAATACTAGGTATGCTGCCTTGAGGCCCTAATGGAAAGTCAGGATATGGTGTACATCTAATTAATTAATTAATTAATTAATTAATTAATTACAAGAGCCTCTCCTGCAAATCTTTATAGGCCACTAAACAGGAGGCTTTTTCGGATAGCATGGCTCTAAATCACTTGGGTTTTAAAAATTAATATTAATACCTGAAATTGTACCAGCACAGGGCTTTCAGCAGAGGGGTTATATGATCTATGTACTTCCTACAATTTAGCAGTCCAGCTGCCCCCATTTTGCACCAGTTGCAACTTGTAGATTGTAAGAGTAATCCTGTGTAATGTGCATTGTAATAGTCAAAACGGCAGACTTTGGATATCATTTTATTTATCAAATTTATATGCCGCTCATCTCATAGTGTGAGGGGACATACAGACTGCATGTTTGAAAAGCAGCTAAAGTCCTGTAAATGAACGCTTTCTTGCTTAACTGCATTGACCTCCCAAAGACAAGAGGAGAACAACCACGTATGAATATCTTCAAACCGAACCTTTTTATAGTAGACTATTACTATAAAAAGGTTCGGTTAGAAGAAGTTCACATGTGGTCGTTCTCTTCTTGTTTTTGGGAGGTCAATGCAGTTAAGCAAGAAAGCGTTCATTTATAGGACTTTAGCTGCTTTTTGAATGGGCCTCACTTGGTCTTGGTTTCACCCTCTTGATAGAGCTCAGTGGGGGGTGAGGGGTGGTTTGTTCAGGCAGAGAAGTTCAGTTAAAAAACTATTATTAAAAATTTTGGTTTCTATTTTTTAAAATATAAGTTCAGGCCTATGTTTTGAATGTTGCCATTAAAATAACCCATCCAGAATTTTGGTTGATATAGAGATCTTGAAGCTTCTCTAGCTCTGCAGACTAGCTGCCCTCTCGTAAAGCTATCTCACCCTAATCTTAGAGGCTTCCAGTCTACACAAGTAGGAATCAAGACGTGGCATGTTTCTAAAAGAAAGTTAAAAGAAGAAGGGGTGTGCTTTTAACAACTCATGCCTGTTATACAACGGCCAGAAGAAGGTTGAACAAGTCTATGGTTTATGAATATTCATATAAATTCTTTTTCCTTCTTTTTGAAAACAATAAAATGTATTATATAAAATTCATTTATTGCATTGCAACTACCTGAGTGACTGTATGCTCCAATTATGCCTAAGGCAGAGATGCAGTGGCATTACCAGTCTTTAGCAAGATTGGAAAGAGGAATCACAATCACATCGAGATGCAAGAGTAATCACTACCCATCCTGTAAAGTTGGACCCGTAGAAGAATTGTGTGTTTCGGTGTAAGATCCATTAGACTCTGAAACTTAATATTTAATAAAATATCATTCATGGCATTTTATTTTCTTCTTCCTCCGAAAACCCATGTAGCTTTCCTTCTTTACAATAGTCCTATGAGAAAAATTGGGCTGAGAGAGACAGAGAAAACTATCCTAAGATAATCGGGTGAATTTCATAGATCTAGTTGGAATCTTTGGCATATAAAACATTGATCCAGAATGTCATTTGCTCATTTTGCTGGGTTGCATAAGCACAGTGAATTATGGTTTGATGAACCATTAAGGAGAAACCACCTGAAAGTGAGGAGCTTGCCTCCAGAAATTGTGGGTGCTCCATCACTGGAGATTTTCAAGAAGAGGCTAGACAGTCACTAGTCTGAGATGGTATAGGCTCTCCTTCTTAAGCGGAGGGTTGGACTAGAAGACCTCCAAGGTCCCTTCCAGCTGTATTCTATTCTATTCTAAACTATATTTAAACAACAGGAACGGTTGCTGGAATTGGGTATGTCTAGTTTAATGAAGAGAAGGGCGAGGGGTGACATGGTAGCAGTGTTCCAATATCTCAGGGGCTGCCACAAAGAAGAGGGAGCCAAGCTATTATCCAAAGTGTCTGAAGGCAAAACAAGAAGCAACGGATGGAAACTAATCAAGGAGAGAAGCAACCTAGAACTAAGGAGAAACTTCCTGACAGTGAGAACAATTAACCAGTGGAATAACCTGCCCCCAGAAGCGGTGAATGCTCCAATACTGGAAGTTTTTAAGAAGATACTGGACAGCCATTTGTCTAAAATGGTATAGGGTTTCCTGCCTGAGAAGGGGATTGGACTAGATGACCTCCAAGGTACCTTCCAACATTATTATTATTATAAATCTTGTTTTAACATAATATAATCCCATAATCCCATTTTCTCCGTGCTGGGGTGTTCTAGATGGTTTGGACCATAGCTACCGGTGTCATAATAAACTACCTATGTTAACTGCATGTGATGGGAGCTGTAGACCAACATAGTAAGAGAGAACACAGTTGCAGAAATCTCCTCTGCACGCTTTATTATATGGATACAGAATAATCAGAAAATCAGGTTCCATAGAGACAAAAGTTACAAATATGTCTTGAACATTTTCCTCTCACTCACCAAAAGCTATGACAGAAAGTACTGAATTACTTTAAAATGTTGTATATTAAATATCTCTCAGAATTGTAATGGAACTGGGTGACTTTTAAATTTTGTTAAATAAATAAATAGAACGTAATCTTTCAAATAGAAATCTTATTCCTTTTTAATTTTAGAATATTAGCAATCTATTGAATTTTGCAAGAAATCCCCTTCTACTATACCTTTTAATTTTTATTTGTCAAACAGTAACTATGAATCTGTAGGAGGGATATATTTATTTACTAGATTTTGCTATCTTGGGGGTTGGGAAATATGACCCATTTTTTCTAGTATTTAATCATGGGTCACTGACTGTATATGGAAAGTCCCTTCCAAATGGAAGAATGCAAAGCCAATAAGGCAGACTTGTAGTAGTTCTAACTTTCCGCGTGTCTTTTTCAAAGTGAGAATTACTGAGACTTAAGCTAAGGTTACCAGATCTGGACAGCAAATATCTGGATGGCCACATGATGGCATCAGAGAGTAAGACTTTTTTCTGTCCCTCTTTGCTACAGACTGAATTTTTGCAGCCCAGATCTACATAGGTTCAAGTCCTCATTCTCCTTAGTCTTAGGTTTGTGAAAACTATGACGAATCAGTGGCTGCAGTTTGTTGATGCTGTCATGTGTTTTCTTGGTTGTTGTTACTTCTTCTTACCTAAACAAGGTGTAAAGAAAGAAGGCACAAATTGGCTTCTGGAATTCTTTCCACTCCATTAACCAGCACAGGCCATACAGTTTTGTGCTTTTATGCACTAGGAAAGAAGAGGCAAGGTACGTGTGCTCTGCTGTGGGTCATGCGACTAGATGAGCAGAGGGTGGGGCCTTAGAGTGGTGTTCTAAGTCATGCAGCCTAATTGGGCCCATTTTCTTCCTCCACACCAAATTTGGCTCCATTCTGTTCAGTTCGTGGAGAGCTATGTGCTGATGAACAATTCCAACCTCCTTTACATCATATATATTTTTTTCAACATTCCAGTCGGATTGGAAATAACAATGAGTATGTCCTATGCATATATTTTGGGAGTCTAAAAGAGGAAATGAAGAGAGGAGAAATTTTATATCTTGTCGGAAAACCCTGGATGGCTAAAGCAATTCCTGTGTGAGAAGGATGGTGTAAAATCAGAATGACTAGGATCTGCAGGAAATAAAACTAGGAAAATTTACAGCAGCTCTCTGCGTGGAAATTCTGTCCCTGGGTGCACACAATACAGTGAGGGCTAACCCAGTCAGCCATATTTTAGCCTAACGTATTGTGTGAACCCAGAAAATGAGTTGAAGACAGGTTGGCTTGGTTAAACACAGAGAAAACACACGGCCTGTGTGGTGAGCGGTTAGAACTGCGAGAGAGCAACATATCTGCAGGCTGGGTCTCCTCTGCCCACCCACTGTGACCACTGCCTCTCCCAAATGAGAGGAACTATTTAAAAAGCTTCCTATCTGGATTGAGGCCCCACATAAGCAACAAGGATTCCAGACTATGGAACCACGATGTAAAAAAGATGTCAAGACTCTAGAAAGGGTACAGAGAAGAGCAACCAAGATGATTAGGGGGCTGGAGGCTAAAACATATAGGGAACGGTTGCTGGAATTGGGTATGTGTAGTTTAATGAAGAGAAGGGTGAGGGGTGACATGATAGCAGTGTTCCAATATCTCAGGGGCTACCACAAAGAAGAGGGAGTCAAGCTATTCTCCAAAGCACCTGAAAGCAGGACAAGAAGCAACGGATGGAAACTAGTCAAGGAGAGAAGCAACCTAGAACTAAGGAGAAACTTCCTGACAGTTAGAACAATTAACCAGTGGAACAACCTTCCTCCAGAAGCGGTGAATGCTCCAACACTGGAAGTTTTTAAGAAGAGACTGGACAGCCATTTGTCTGAAATGGTATAAGGTTTCCTGCCTGAGCAGGGGGTTGGACTAGATGACCTCCAAGGTCCCTTCCAACTTTATATTATTATTATTATTATAAAGCACTTCACTTATGGCTTTCGTAATGATGGTGTGGCTTACGGTACCTATCAAAAGTATTCATTTACATGTACATTAATAATTGTCAACCTTGTCCAGAGAAGAAACATACCCAGATGTACTAGCATTAACTTTACTGTAAAGTTACACTAACAGAATCTTTTAAGTCTGAAAGTGCATCTCTCCCCCCCACTCACCTTTACAGTGCAACAAACTAGGGAGGGTCCCTTGTGAGATATTTCCCTTGTACCCATTCCTTGTATGGACTAAGCTGCCACTTGTTTGATGGTGTCAAGTTTGTGGTTCTTTCTCTTCCTGTCTCTGTCTCCCAAAGTCATTCCCACATACCATTACAATAGCCAATTGAAGATAAGAGTTTCAAAGACCTATTGTTCGTTTTTCTTAGACCTGAGATATTTTTAAACAAACTTTTTATTTCCAATAAAAGGCAGTATAACTAGTTTGGGATTAAACTTGGTGCTGAGTTGGTTGTAGACGTTTCTTTACCAAACTAGATAACATGATCAGTGCTAGCGGTGTGAGGTTTGTTCCCCGTTTATATGCAGTAGCTTGCCTTGCAGTGTTGGTGGGGGTCGGGTTTTCTCTTTGATAGCTTCTTGATTAGGGTACAGTATTATTTTCTGTTTGATTGTTTGTTAAGTGTTAATCCCTGCTTATTGGGGTGTTGGCTGCTAGAAAGGATGTATGTAATCTTTTTGTTTCCTTCTTAGCTTTTTAAATGTCTCTTTTGAACGGTATATAAATATGATTTATTTCTATGTTTCTGCTGATGACTGAGTTGTCTAAATGCCAACTTTCCAGGAATTCCCTAACATTTTTGGATTTGGCTTGGTCTAGGATATTCAGTTTCCCAGTTGAAACTATGGTTGATCTGTCCATATGTTATGACATTAAGGGGTTTTCATCATGTCTTCTGCCTGCTACTGTAGTTAATGTTCATGGATGTTCTCTGCTAGTCTTCTGCCTGTCCAACATACTGGGTGTTGCAATCCCTACATTGTATATTTTAGAAAACTCTTTTTTCCCCTTGTGGGCTACTAGGTCTTTTGGTTTACATAAGAATTTTTTGAGGGTTAATTGTAATAGTTTGCTGGTTGGTTTTTGAGGATTTTTTTAATGTATGGCAGTGTTATCCTTTTATTGCTTGTGTGTGTTGCTTAGGCTGTGGTGGGTTAAGTAGTCAGGCACTTTTTAATAAAATTGTGTGGGTATCCATTTTGTTGGAAGATGTTATATAGGTAATTTGTCTCCTTCTTTGGTGTGGGTTGCTACTTGTCTTTTTAGTAGCCAATAGTCCTTTTATTAGATCTTTTAGTAGACTAGGTTTGCCCAACTTGCTAAATCATGGTTAACTCAATCATAGTTCATTGACTTAACAATTCCTGGGTTTTCACAGCTCTGTGAACCATAAAGAATGGCCCCCGACCTTCGCTCCTTCCGGCGCGACCTCAAAACATTCTTTTTCGAACAAGCTGGCCTGGTCTGATGGGATGGGGTTGGGTTTTTAAAACTAGTTTTAACTTTAATATGTATTGATTTTATGGGCAGGATGTTTAATGGTTTTTTAATTTTTTTATTCGATTTTTATTGTGTATTGCCCTGTTCACCGCCCTGAGTCCTTCGGGAGAAGGGCGGTATAGAAATCAAATTATTAAATTAAATTAAATTAAATTAAAGTAACCACTCTAGCTGTTTTGCAAAATAGAGAGGGGCACTAAGTAGCCAAAACTGTTTTGGTGAACTTAGCCAGTATCCTAGGCTCTATCTAGCATTGCCATAGATGATAGTGTAGCTTGTGATAGTAATCCATATTTTACATGTCTTCCGGGTGAGATTCAAGGTACTAGTAATGGTGTTTAAAGCCCTACATGGCAGGGGTCCGGAGTACCTTAGGGAACACCTGCTGCCGGCATCAACTTCCCTCTGCCCTGTGCGTTCGCACAGAGAGGGCCTCCTCAGGGTGCCACCGGTCAGAGAATGTAGATTGGTGGCCCCCAGGGGGAGATCTTTCTCTGTGGGCGCCCCAGAATTATGGAACCAGCTACCAGTTGAGCTCCGGACGGCGCCCGATCTCAGCTCCTTCCGCCGCGACCTAAAAACATACTTGTTCGAACAAGCCGGCCTGGCCTGAGGGGGGATTGGGGGGGGGTTATTATTATTTTATTGGGGTTATTTATTATGTATTAATTGTTCTTTTAACGGGCATGTATTTAATTACTTTTAACTTTTGTAATTTTGTATTTTATTCTTGCCCTGTACACCGCCCTGAGTCCTTCGGGAGAAGGGCGGTATAGAAATATTAATAAATTAAATTAAATTAAAATTTCCATACCCCTTTATCTTAATGAAGTTAACTGGGGGGCGGGGGGGGGGAAGAACAAGAAGAAAAATCCAAATCTTTGAAGGTATGGATATTTTATTTGGCATAATTTTGGGGAAGATCATTTTGTGAGATACGTCACACCTCCCACTTCCTTCTTATTTCCTCCCACAAATATTCGGATTATGAATGTACATATGGGTGGTACATATATACCTTTAAGTATCTGAGGGAGGAGAGAGATGGTGGAATTCCAGAATTACAAAATGTTGGTTTGAAACAGGTGTTATGTCCCAGTTATGCCTGTTTTTTAACCTTTAAGACCAAAATCAAAATGTTTCATCCAATGTATGTTCAGAAGGAGAGGAACTACTTACAAACTGTCATTCTTAATAAATGGTTCCTGTATACCAATATGACATTAATTCCAAAAGAAGGAAGCAAATACGAAAAGTGGCAATATAACCTTCCTAATAATAATTCATTGTTCCCCTATCCTCTAGACAGTGAGTGCAAATAACTAGTTCCTTTATTGTAACACAGAAATACCAATATTTAACTGTGAAGATTCAGCAAGGAACATTGCGGTCTAAAATTGTTTTGTGGAAAAAAAAAACTTGCTGTGATCTAGAAGTGCTCTTCTTACAAAACAATGAGGATTAGTTTTCCAAATGTAAATTGGGTTTTATAGATTCCAATTTCGCCATCTAGTGTCTATTATGCAAAATGCTACAGTAAGGCATTAGACTAGTATAGGGAGAATTTTAAATTTTAAATTAGTAAAGGTAAAGGTTCCCCCGCAAAAGCGTGCTACTCGTTTCTGACTCTAGGGGCCGGTGCTCATCTCCGTTTCATAGCTGAAGAGCCAGCGTTTGTCCGAGGACGTCTCCGTGGTCATGTGGCCGGCATGACTAGATGCCAAAGGTGCACGGAATGCTGTTACCTTCCCACCGTAGTGGTCCCTATTTTTCTACTTGCATTTTTACGTGCTTTCGAACTGCTAGGTGGGCAGAAGCTGGGACGAGTAACAGGCGCTCACTCTGTTACGCGGCACTCGGTATTTGACCCGCCAAACTGCCGACCTTCTGATCGACAAGCTCAGCGTCCTAACCCACTGAGCCACCGCGTCCCTAAATTTTAAATTACTTTTCTAAAAATTTACTTTAGTAATCTAATTGTCGTAGGCAGCACTTCTGATACTTATATAGGATATTTACGTCATTTCCACCACCTAATCCTCTTTTAACATGCATCAGCTCTTCTTGCAGGGGAGCGGTATCTGTTCTACCATATCTCCACCTGACCTGCAGGAAGAAGAAAGCAATCTGGTTCCTTGATAAGAGGGCTGTTCTCTTTTTTTCAATGTGCCAGATGGCTGCTTTATAGGACTCCATTTTGGGGAGAGAATGTCTGCCAGGCACTCAGTTCCATGGCTGTCTCAGTCTCGTTCGTTCAAGAAAAGAAACAAAGTTGTTCCTCTGGTTGGAAGCAGTTCACAAACCTTGTTCGGTTTATGGGGCACACCAGAATGGTAGGGTGGAAATGCAGGTGTGGCAAGAGCTGGAGAAGATACTAAAGGTCCAGTGGAGCTTCTGGCTACTAGTTGCCTTTCCTTAATTTAATCTGTGAAGCTAAGTCATTGTAGTCATCTGGCTGACTTTAGCAAATTAGTGGATTCATGATATGTCTTTATTGATTTTTTTGGGAAATGTTTTTACATTGTTAAAATGGAGCAATGAAGTCTATATTTATTTCTATAGGATCCACATTGAATAATATGTTAAAGGCTTGAATTTTTATTATTATATGCAGCTTTTTTCCTTGTCAGTTTTAGCTGACTTTTAATAATTATGTATATTTTTTTCTTGATTGGATAATCACTTAACGGCTACCATTGTACATTTTCAGTGCATTTTCACCCCAAAAATGAAATAGAAAATAAGTCATAAAAGCTAAGCAGGATCAGACTTGGATATTATTTGAAATGAAAATCAAAAAGCCCAAGGCTCTAGTCTAAACCTGGAATTTAAAAAAAAAAATCCTGGAAGAAAGCAATGACCAACCCATCCTTCTTTATGTTCGACTGCCGTCATTTTGTATGAGAAAGAGCCTCCAGCTCCCCCCCCCCTCACTTTCGGGTACAAAAAAAAATTATCTTCTTCTTCCAATCTGTAATTGTATATTCAGGCTTTATTTTATCCATATATCCTTTTGTTTCAAGCTAGGCTCCGCACATTTCGCGGTTCTTTTATCTGGTTGCAAACACTAAATGTCAAAGCAGGGAGGAATATGCGTTTGCACGGAGATGAAATCAAAACAGGAACCAGAAGAAGAAGCTAACGAAAGCGGCATGAAATGCTAATGCCTGTCTTTTTTTTTTTTCTTAAACGTTCGGTTTTGTATTTTTGTATTTTGGTCGTTACCAGCCTTACCATCCTTCTTAGGATGCCCGAGTCTGAGTTTGTGATGACTGTAGCATCGTACCGCAGTGCAAAAGGACTTTGCTCCGTAGGACAATGACAGCAGCCACTGCTAAATAATCGAGCGCCAGTGTTTCCCTACCAAATGAGCAAGAGGTGCCAAAGCATACAAGCTGACGTCATTCCCCAGCACTCCGCAAACAATGACAGCTTGCAGCGACTTCGCCGGCCTCGCTTCGTTTTCCAAAGTACCGTCTTCTCTCTGATTGGTAGGAGAGGAAAATGTGACCAATCGCAACTGGCTTGAAGTTCTGACTTGATCCGGCCCCTCTCCTCTCCCCCAGCATATTATGATTCAATGACTGATTCGGTCTTAAGGCAGGATTGCCCCGCCTCTCCTTTCATCTTCCCATTTTGATTAGCCAGTTTCCCTGTCGCTCTCTCTCCCCGGCTTCTCACTGTTCCCCTCCGCCCCCGCCCCCTTTTTCATTGACGCGCTTTGTCAAGCGAGGATTCCATTGGTCTGCTCCGTTACGCTCTGACTGTGCGGCCTACGATTCGCGTTTGGACTTCGGCAAGCCACGCCTCCTCCTCTCCATGCGTTATGTGATTAGTGGAGGTAGCCGTCAATGTCTCTACTTTCCCCGCCTTCTGCCATTCCGAATCAGGAAGTGCTGGGGATCTCTTTCTGCGATGGGGAGGCGAGCAGATCCCGGGTCTATGGTGAGAAATAAAGCCGCTGGTTGTGGAACTGAGCGGGAGCGCGGGGATCTCTTTTCGGCTCTCCCTTCTCTCGCAGGGTTAGGGGGTGGGGCTGCCGGCAGCGAGCCTGCGGGGTTTTCCTTCTTTCCGAATCGGATGGCCTCAGGTCTTGTCTTGGGTTGAACCGAAGGCTCCCGAGAAGGGTTCAGGCGTAAGGCTGACCTTGCAGGACCAGTTCTAACAGCGCATCTGGTTCAGCATCCTGTTTTCCGAAACATCCGGCCAGATGTGCCGGGAAAGATCCCAAGGAAGTTGGGGAAAAGGTATTGATTGGCCTGCTCTTCGTGTCCTCAAGGGTGCTGCTTGGAGCTTCTGGTTTCACCGTGAAACTAATCGCTGCTCATAGAGCTAATCTTTGTCGGCCTCCAAAGTTAAGCTAATAGATTTCTGCGTTTGTTGAATTTCTAAGGATTAACACTCTTTCAGGAGTGTGGCAAAGCCTCCATGGCGCCGGAGAATTGCAGCGGTTTAGCCCAAAAGGACAGCAAACGTGCCAATGGTATGATAGGAAATCGTTTTCATGGAAACACAAAGGGCTACATACATCTGACTCCTTCGAATGAAAAATCTTTTAGAAGCAGCAACACCTATAGAATTATCCATTAGTTGTACACAATCTTAAGAAAACGAAACAAGCTCCAGTTTAGCAATCTTGACCCTTTCTGCCAATTTGTTTCCTTGGATCACTCACTTATAGTAGAGGAGGACACTTAGTGGGGGATAAAGGGGTTTGCAAGTCTTTTTGTGAAAGGGAAACTTGTGGGACTGAGTTATTCTGAAATTGTTGAACCTGCTAACCTGGGGTTGCGTTCTGAAAATGTAAGTGCTGTCCTTTCTGAACTACTTAAATGGCTTGACGTCTGTCTAATACTGGATGGTGATGTCCTTGCAAATAGATGTAGGCTTGTGTACAGAGATAAAGAGAGGTTCTGACTTGGCCATAGATACATGTAATATCTTCCAACTCTCTCAGGTAGTGTTGGTAGGAATTGCTTGAGAAATTAGTGAAAAGTTTACGTCTCCATTCCTTTGATCTGAAACACCTGGCATCTTCTACTTGAAATTAATAAATGGTTACCACCTTCTTTTCAGGCTGCTTGGCTTACAAAGGTGTCTGTTAAAGAGATTGTCCAATTCCTGAATTATCCTGGGGTGAACTCAGATTTATTTGCTTGTTTGTTTGAGACAAGCTGATTTGGTAAGCAATCCTATAGGAGATTGTTTTTTTTATTTGGCTGTCAGTAACCTCATTGCATCTGATACTATAGCGTGTTTGTGAAAGAGATTCTTACTTTCTGGAAAATACTGCCTTCATGTTAATGCTTCAGATGGGCGGATGCTACTTGAAATATGTAAATACTCTTCTCATATTTGTTTAACTATGTAGTACAGTAATGCTTTATTCCATACTGCTGTACTTGTGTCATCAGTATGATAACTGAACTTTAAACAATATCAACCAGCACTGCATAACTAGTTCTAACCAGCCTTTGAGGGTGAAGATAGCAGTATATGGAATTTGAGAGCAAGGCTGTTTTCCATTTTTCCAGAAGTCTCAAAGATGCCAGCTTTGGGACAGGGATGGTGTTATGGCATCATTTGGGTAGAGTTTTTTTCTAGGATTGGCAGCATGACACCATGTCTCCTATGGAACCCAACTCTCATCATTAAACATGATTTAATTTGTTTATTATTATTTTAGTTTAGTGTTTCAGGGTTCTTGCATGAGATCCTTCAAAAATTTGGAGAATTTTTGCTGATTTTATTGATTTTAATTTGTATATGTATGGGTTTACCGTGTTTCTGGCAACGGTTAACTATATGTCTGATGGAAATTGCTATTCATGATTATATTGCCGTGTGCCCCCCCAAAAAGTAAAAATAAAATAAATCTGGAGGACTGAGAGAGTTGAACATAATTCCTTGAAGGAGACCTAGACTGTTTTGAATGCAGCAATTTTCAATCCTCTATTTAGGTATTGTGTTGGCTTCACTGTTTGTGATGGCATACAGATTGTCTACAAGCTAGAAATTCAGGCAGTAGCTTTGGAAATCAGTTAACAAAAGTTATTGACATGTTTTTTTTTACCAATTGCCCATGTTTAGCTGTTTGGCTTAATGATCTAGGAAGCAAAAAGGTACATTTTTTCTTCTCCATCTCTGTTTCCAGTTAGTAAAAAAAATTCTTGCACTATAATTTGAAGATATTTCTTCTTTATAAGCCTGATGTAAATTTGAGAATGATACTTTCAGAAGAGGAACTTCTCAGTTTAACAGCAGCTGAAATGGCAGATTGTTCACAATAGGAAACCAAATGCTATACTGTACTGATTTAGTGGGTAATCTTGTTTCTTGTCTAAATCTTCAATTGTATGTTTTACTTAGTTTTTTGGGGGGGAAACCTCAGGTTTCAGATAAGAGATGGAGACATGTGCTTCTTCTTTCTTTTGAAATTGATATTTAGGGGCATGATGTCCCCAGCTGAGAAGCTAAGTTGGGTCTCCAGACTAATAATTTTCAACGTACTTGACCTTTGTGCACTTATTTAGTACCTTTAATGCCATCCACGTTATTGGCCACCATCATGTCTTGTGATATGCACTCTACAGATTATGTGCTTTGTAAGAAGCTTTGTCTGTAAATCTCTTTTTGAGACAGCTTTGCTGAATGGCCCCTGGTCTTAGTCTTTTGAGACAAAGAGTTTTTTAGCTACATAGGCTAGGTTCACATGCTGTACCAAGTCATAATGTGGTTTGCTTGGTTTTGGCTTATGCTATGTTCATCCATAGCTATGGTTTACTGGTAAGGTTTTTTTTTGTCTTTCTGTTATGTGAGAATCGATTCCAGTGTAGTTTATTCACTATGATTTTTAACTCATGGTTAACAAAATATCTTAATTCCATGTGTGTTAAATCTGATTTCAGTCTATATCTATACTTGTCTTTGTTTCTCAAACGGGACTTGGGAGGCTGGTGTGTGGTTGGTTCACATGGTGTGGTAGGATGGAGGGTTTGTTGTCACTGTGTGTTGGGGGGAGAGAGCGGGGGGCGGGGGCTCAGCTAATCTCAATGTACACATGTTGTACTTTTGACAATAAAGGTTTATTATTATAGTATATGGGACATTTTGATTAGAAAAACAAAAATTCTTCATAGCTGGCAGGTTCGTTTTTAGTTGTTCTTTACATGATAACTTGCACTTACTAAAATGTCTTCTATAACAATTTAAAATAAAAAAGATATATCCATGTTGGTATCTGCTTATTTCCAGGTTATTTCTGTTTAGACCAAAATAGAACAGCAAAAAATGTAGAAATGTCTTCAGATCTTTCTCCTAAGTATGAGTACAGCCAATTTTTTTTATTGAAAAGTTTTATCATACATTTTATCTTTAACAATCCCCCCTCCCCCTCCCCTATCCCTCCCTCCCTACCCCTCCCCCCCTCCCCCCCCCCCCCCCCGACTTCCCAGAGCTAAGTACAAGGTATAAAAAACAAAAAAAAACAATCATAAACATCCATATGCTAACAACCATAAACTCTAAAATCTATCTCTCTCTAGCTCATATAGGATAACTACAAACACTATTAATATAAAATATATAAAAAAAGAAAAAAGAAAGAGAAAAGAAAGGAAGACTTATTCAAATGCTACATGAAACTTTTTAGTCCCATATTTATTCTGGATATACTCGATCCATTTTCTCCACTCCATAATATAACGTTCTTGCTAGTGATCTTTCAAATAAGCCGATATCTTTGCCATCTCTGCCAGGTCAGAAACCTTTAAGGTCCATTCTTCTATAGTCGGCAGTTCCGTTGCGGACAAAATTTTATCCTTTGCTTAAAAATATTCTGCATATTCCACCAAATTTTTATCCAAAAAGACTTAACCTTTTTACAAGTCCACCATATATGAAAATATGTTCTTCACCACACCTCCAGCATTTAGGCTGATAGTTCGGATACATACTTGCAAGCTTTTTAGGATCTAAATGCCATCTGTAAAACATTTTATAAAAGTTCTCTCTTAAATTTTGAGCTTGTGTGAATTTTACGTTCCTCACCCAAATCCTTTCCCACGTGTCCATTGTAATAACTTCTTGGATGTTTTGGGCCCATTTAATCATACAATCTTTAACAAGTTCTGTTTCTGAGTCAATTTCTATCAAAGCAAGATATATCCGTTTAATATGTGCTGGACCCTGATTTCTGATTTGGACAATCTTCTCATCTCGCAAGAGGCTGTATGGTTTCAGACACCAGACATTTCTTTCCAAACTTAAAATCTCCTTATACGTAGTCACATCATGTTTAAAACCAACATTTATATTTTCTATTGCGTGTTTTGGGATTGCCCACAATGGTATCTTGCAATCTAACTTATGTCTATACTTCTTCCAAACTCTCAACAATGCCTGTCTTAAAATATGCACTCTAAACACATTATCTACCTTCTTATCATACAACAAATATGCATGCCAGCCAAACAACAAGTCGTGGCCCTCAAGATTTAATAATCTCTCTTGTATCAAATTAATCCAATCACTTATTCCTGCTAACGCAGCAGCTTCATAATATAATTTAAGATTGGGCATTTTAAGACCACCTCTTTCACGAGTACAGCCAATTTTTGTTCATTATTCATTTGACACATTGGATGACAAACCAGCCAAGTACATTATAGTCCAACATATTGTGTAAACCTAGTCAGTGAAATTAGTTTATAGTTTATGCACTCCTAATCAGATTAATTGAGGGTGTGAGTCTCTCCTTCTGAGATACGGCCCGGGGGCGCAGTTGGGCCTGCTGCTGGCGTACCTACCACCTAATCGTGCAGCGGCAGCCCTGCCCAAGCTACTCGATGTCCTCTCAGGGTTGGTGGTTGAATTCCCAAAACTCATGGTCTTGGGCACGGGTCGGCAACCCGCGGCTCCGGAGCCGCATGCGGCTCTTTGAGCCGTCCCCTGCGGCTCCCAGCCGCCCGGTGCGTGCGCACCTCTTCGAACGGGCAGTGGTGCGCGCGCACCTCCCCAAACCTTTGGAGAGGTGCGCGCGGACCTCCGCGCGAATGGGCGGCGGTGCCGCTCGTTGGGAAAGCTGCCGCGGCCCGTTTGCAGGCTGCCGAAAGCGGCAGCTCTGCAAACGGGCCGTGGCAGCTTTCCCAACAAGTGGCGCCGCTGCCCATTCCGAGAGGTGCGCGCGCACCTCTCCGAACGAGCGGAGGTGCGCGCGCACCTCCCCAAACCTTTGGAGAGATGCGCGCGGACCTCCGCGCAAACGGGCAGCGGCGCCGCTCATTGGGAAAGCTGCCGCGGCCCGTTTGCAGGCTGCCGAAAGCGGCAGCTCTGCAAACGGGCCGTAGCAGCTTTCCCAACAAGCGGCGCCGCTGCCCATTCCGAGAGGTGCGCGCGCACCTCTCCGAACGAGCGGAGGTGCGCGCGCACCTCCCCAAAACTTTGCAGAGGTGCGCGCGGACCTCCGCGCGAACGGGCAGCGGCGCCGCTGTTAAGCGGTGAGAGGGCAGATGAAAGAAAGCATGCTGTATTCTCATCTTCGCCGTTTCGAAATCCCTGAATCTCTCTTCTTCCACCGACCCCCCCCGCCCCCGGGCACGCCAAAGAAACCAAACAGAGCCAAATCAGAACCTCGTTAAAACGGGATAGAAAACCAAAAAAGTCCCAAAAAGTTGAAACGATTCGCCTTTTAAAAGACACACGTTCCTCAAGCCCAGCTTTAAAGCGGTCTCAGCCTCACCGAGTATATCGGGGGACGCTCTCTCCCCTCCCTCTTGTGTGAATCCTTTATCATCAGGACGCGATTACACGCGAGTCGTTCGAGGCGGGCAAAAAAAACCAAACCCGACGCGGCCTCGGGACGGTGAGGCCGGTCCAAAGCTGACAGGTCGGCTCCCTCAACCGTGTAACGCAATCAAGGGGAAGCAGGAGATCATAAAGGCTGCGGTCCTACATTGCTCAGTCGACCCAAAGCCCTATCAACCATTTTATGGCTGGCGACGAGCGGGAACGCAGCTGGAGCGTGGAAAGCAGCTTTGCAACTGACAAAAATATTCCCCAGTAACCGAAGCGCCGTGAACTGCAGTCCCCGACACTATTAACATGCAACCAGTGTGGGTGCAACTACTGCCCTTCCCCCTCTCCCCACCCCGTATCGCGGATCTCTTTTCCTTGGCGGAGTTATCTTGGGAGTCGCTGCAAGCAGCAAATCTTTTTAAGATGTTTCTGACAGAGGCTTGAGAGTGGGGATGGGGAGAGGAACTACACCTGGGGTGTTGGGAATTATTTTCTCCTTTATTCAGAATTACGGATCCATTTACTTCCAGATCAGTGGTGCTACCGCCGTTGCCATGACAGCAGGAGGGGCAGGGCCTCCGCGATTTACAACCCCCCCCTTCCCCACCCAAACGAGCAGCCCCGGGAAAGTGGCTTCGGGACTTCTTTTTCTTGCTTCTAAGCATAGGCACCAATCTGGGAAAAGTAACGCGCGCGTCTTTCTCGTCTCCTGCCACGCCTCCTATTGGCGTCTGCTACGGCATACATAGGAAAAGCGAAGTTAGCTGGGGCGGTTCCCCGCGGCGGAGAGATTCTTGAACGGGATTCTTGAACCCGCGGTCCATCTTGGCTCCTCTCGGGGAGGGGGGAGGCGGCTGTGTAGCCGGCACCATGGACGAGGCCTACGACGTGATCGTGCTGGGCACCGGCTTGACCGTGAGTCCTTCGGAGCCACTCACCCTGCCTCTTCCTCTCCCCATCCCGGCATCTTCCACCCCTTGCGCCCCTCCATGCAATTTTGCATTCCTTTCCCTCCGGCTCCTGCATCCATGTCCGTCATCAGCAAACCATCACACATTAAAAAAATGGCAACCGCGTGCGTCCTCGCATGCACAAGAAAAACCCATTTTGCACATGCGCAAAATGTTTTTTTGCGCATGCGCATGCATGGACGCACGCATGCGGCTCCCAGTTTCTTTTATGTGTCATGGAACCGGTTCCCAGTGGCTCTTTACCTTTTTTAGGTTGCCGACCCCTGGTCTTGGGCGACTTTAACCTACCATCCCTGGGAGGATCGTCCGAACTAGCTCGGGAGTTCATGGCTTCCATGGCGGCCATGGACCTGTCGCAAATAATTTCTGGACCGACTCATGAGGGAGGCCACACCCCAGACTTGGTGTTCTTGTCTGGACGGTGGCGTGATGATATCGGTGGGGGTGCCACGACCGTTATGCCCCTGTCATGGACCGATCATCACCTCCTACGGCTAGACTTCCCCTTTGCCACCCCCCGCCATGGGTGCACGGTGCCAACCAGATGGTACCGCCCTAGGCGCCTAATGGACCCTGATAGGTTCCAGGCAGCGCTTGGGGACGCACATGCACTCCCTGCTCACAGCTCGGCGGATGCCTTAGTGGAAGCCTGGGAAAAGGCAGCCACGGAGGCTCTGGACCGAGTTGTACCCCTGCGGCCTCTGACCCGGCGCAGATCCCAGCGAGCCCCATGGTTCACCGCAGAGCTCCGGGAGATGAAGCGTCGGAGATGGGGCCTAGAGAGCCGTTGGAGATCCAGTCGATCCGAATCCGACCGATTGCGATTAAGAATCCTCACCAGGTCTTATCTCGCAGCGATAAGGGTGGCAAAATCCAACTACTTTTCCACCCTCATCGCGTCTGCAGATAATCGCCCGGCTGCCTTGTTCAGGGTGACTCGCTCCCTACTGAACCAAGAGGTGAGGGAGGAACCCTTGCAGGGTCGAGCCGAGGAATTCGGTCAATATCTGTTGGATAAAATCGCTCAGATCCGAACCGGCCTGGACTCCAACTGGGCAGAGTTGGAAGAACAGGACATGGACAGTCTTGTCAACGTCATCTGGGAGGAATTTGATCCTGTGACTCCTAAGGAAGTGGACAGGATTATGAGGAGGTTGAGCTCCTCCACATGCTTACTGGACCCGTGCCCTTCCTGGCTGGCTTATGCGGCTCGAGAGGGGACACGAGGCTGGTTCCTGGCGGTCATCTCTGCTTCTCTGAGTGAGGGTCACTTCCCCACCGCCTTGAAGGAGGCAGTGGTGAGACCTCTCCTCAAGAAGCCCACCTTGGACCCATCCTCTTTGAATAACTTTCGTCCAGTCTCCAATCTTCGCTTCCTTGAGAAGGTTGTTGAGAGCGTGGTGGCGCAGCAACTTCCTCAGGTCCTGGATGAAGCGGTTTATCTAGACCCGTGCCAATCGGGCTTCAGGCCGGGCTACAGCACGGAGACGGCATTGGTCGCTCTGATGAATGATCTCTGGAGAGCCCAGGACAGGGGCCATTCCTCTGTCCTAGTCTTATTAGACCTTTCGGCGGCTTTCGATACCATCGACCATGGTATCTTGCTGCGGCGCCTCAGGGGACTGGGAGTGGGAGGCACGGTTCTGCGTTGGTTCTCCTCCTTTCTCCAGGGTCGCTCGCAGTCGGTGCTGGCAGGGGGACAGAGGTCGACCCCGAGGCCTCTCGTTTGCAGAGTCCCTCAGGGGTCGGTCCTCTCGCCTCTCCTGTTCAACATCTACATGAAACCGCTGGGTGAGATCATTTGTAGCTTTGGAGTAGGGTACCATCAGTATGCTGATGACACCCAGCTTTTCATCTCAACTCCAAACAGCATCAGTGATGCCCTCGACGTGATGTCCCGCTGCCTGAAAGCGGTCCGGGAATGGATGGGGAGGAACAGGCTTCAACTGAACCCGGACAAGACTGAATGGCTGTACGTACCGGCAAGCCAGGATACTCAGAGCATCCCACCCCTTAACATCGGGGATGAGTTACTACCCCCTGTTGATAGGGCCCGCAACCTGGGTGTCCTCCTAGACTCGCAGCTATCCCTGGAAGATCACATAGGAGCTGTGACCAAGGGGGCCTTCTCCCGGGTTCGACTGGTGCGCCAACTACGACCTTATCTGGACCTGGATGCCTTACGTACAGTCACTCATGCCCTTGTGACCTCTCGCCTAGACTACTGTAATGCTCTCTACATGGGGCTGCCCTTGAGATCCACTCGGAAGCTTCAACTGGTGCAAAGTGCAGCGGCACGGACACTTTTGGGGGCCTCCCGATACTCCCATATCACACCTCTCCTCCGTGAGCTGCACTGGCTTCCGGTTGCCTTCCGAGTGAAATTCAAGGTGCTAACAATGACATACAAAGCCCTACATGGCATGGGTCTGGACTACCTACGGGAGCACCTTCTGCCAATGTCAACAACCCACCGTCCTGTGCGCTCCCACAGAGAGGTCCTCCTCAGGGTGCCACCGCTCAAGGAATGTCGGCTGGTGGCCCCCAGGGGGAGGGCATTCTCAGTGGGTGCGCCAGCCCTCTGGAACAGCTTACCAACCGAAATCCGGATGGCCCCCGACCTCCGCACCTTCCGGCACGACTTAAAAACTTACCTGTTCCAGCAGTCCAGCCTGGCCTGATAGCTCTAATTGGGGTCCCAGTTTGTTTTGACTATTGTTTTTCAGTATTGTTTCAATCTGTATACCTACCTTACTCTGTACACCGCCCCGAGTCCCTCGGGAGAAGGGCGGTTTATAAAAATGAATAAATAAATAAATAAATAATAAATAATAATAAATACCTTGTGTGAACACAGTCTATCCAGTAGAGGGCCAAAAGAGAGAGAACATATTTCTCCCCAAAGAAAATCTGGACATATGTACATGTAAAAATTGAGTGAATTTATACGCTTGGATGAAAACTTAGAATTAGATGTATCTCCACCTGTAAAATTGTTTTTACAGAAAAATGGGTATTTAAGATTTCACCTCTCTAAGATTACAAAATGTATTTGTATAAGGTAAAGGTAAAGGTTCCCCCGCACATGTGTGCTAGTCGTTTCCGACTCTAGGGGCCGGTGCTCATCTCCGTTTCAAAGCCGAAGAGCCAGCGCTTGTCCGAGGACATCTCCGTGGTCATGTGGCCGGCATGACTAGATGCCAAAGGCGCACGGAACGCTGTTACCTACCCACTGTAGTGGTCCCTATTTTTTTACTTGCATTTTTACGTGTTTTCGAACTGCTAGGTTGGCAGAAGCTGGGACGGGTAACAAGCACTCACTCTGTTACGTGGCACTCGGGATTCGACCCGCCAAACTGCCAACCTTCTGATCGAAAAGCTCAGCGTCTTAACCCACTGAGCCACCACGTCCCATATCGACCCTCAAATAATGTATTTGCTATTTGCTTCTATACTGGCTTTATTTTTTATTTGTTTTGGACTTTATTACACATTGTTTATATCTCAGTGCTTATTGATGTCATGTTTTTTTTCCTTATTTGAAATAATTATGTAAATAACATGCCATTAATATGGGGAAAGCTAACTTGTGAATGCCTTTGTGTCTAGCCCCTTCAGCCCCCTGTCCTTGTACAAATTATTAATGGCCAATTTCAAGGCCTTTGCTTCTTTTTAAGGGTGCTTTATCTCTAAACCAGGATTCCAGCAAATAGCTTTTCAGGCTGAGGACTGTCTTCTGTAAAGAAAGTTTAGAGTTAGGTTGAATTTTATCAATTATAGCCATGACAGAAACAAAGAAGATTGCTAAGGAGATGCAGCCTCCCCCAGGAATGCAGCTCCAGAAACTTGCTTGTAGTGATTAGTGGCCACATGGCATTTCCTGCTGTCTCTTTGAGACAACCCCTGCTTGGGCATGTGATTGAGATTATAGCTGGGACAACAGGCGCATATCACAGATTGAGTTTTGCAAAAAGCCTGGAAGTGGCTGTGCCCTTTCCCTCAATCTGGGTTGGTTCATTCCGACTTGAAGAGTTGCACACTGTTTGTTATTAAGTTGGAGGGCACAGGACGCTTGGGAGGTGGTACTTGTTGCTCTGTTCCTAATTTGAGAAATGGGTTGGGCCTGGTAAGGAGGCACCAGAGCACCTGCATCCTGTTTGCTACTCAGAATTTCCTCATGTTTGCCTTTTGTCTTTGCAGTTGTTATTTGAGATGTAGAGATGGAGAACAAAGAGCCTGGCTTACCTTGTGAAGGGGAAATGGAGTTCCCTGGGCAGAAATGTGGGCTGGATCCTACAGACAGAAGTGAGTACTTTGAGCTATCTGGTTTGGAGCTACAGAGCGGGGCAGAAAGTGTAGTGCTCAAATACACCCTCTTTGAGGACCACCAGGCTCTCTGCTTGTCTCACTTAGATTCATTTCGCTAAAAAAATAAATAGGAAACCACTTGCTGAAAGCTACGTCAGCTTCTCACAACATTTATTTACAGTAACTGCCTTTTAATTCTCTATGGTTTAATGGAGAGCATCTTGTCTGAAGTAGATTAATTCCTGGGAAGTGAATAATTTCTGGCAAGCATTTTGTGTACAGGCAGATTTTCCGGGGCAACTATTTTGTCGGTGCACCCACTACATACGATTATACCCTCCCTGGCCTAACCTTGATACGGTGTGTTTCTTCTATTCCAAACCTTCTGATTGGCTATCATGAGCTTTTCACTCCGACGCTGGATTCTTTTCACTTTATAGTCACTATTTGGATCCAGCTGGCTAGTTTGATGTGATCATCGCTTGAACTGAGTTTGGTTCAACCAATGTATTTGGTACTGTTCCAAGGGCTGTAAGCAGAAAGTGATAGTACAGTTTAAACTTCCGCACAACAAAGGGAAAAGCAAAAATAAGAATTGTATGTGAAACCACACATTTGCAGATATGTAACCTTTTATTTTCAAAAGCACTAGGACTAATGGGGGGAAAAAAGTGGGCTTGGAAGAACAATTCAGAAAAAAAAATAGCAAGCACTGTATTCACATGATATGTTAAGTATGGTTTATTGACCAAGCCACAATGGACTTTTCACACAAAATAATCCATAAAATATTTTAAATTATTATAGTACTTAAGTTCACACACCTTACTAAAGTATAATGTGGGGGGAAGAACTGGGCTTTTGGCTTAGTATGTTGTACGAAGCCAGCCATATCTTACTGGTATGTATTAATGTAGCATTTATAAGAAATTCAACAACTTGTGGCTAAAACAAATATTGATTTAGCATGATATATGAACCCTGCATTCATTTAACACACAAAGGGAAACAAAAGAGGCGTTGGCGCCTACTTATCCTATCCATGTTTGCCCAAAACTGATAGTATAATTTTCTACCATTTTCAGGAGAGAACTACATAAAAAATTATACTGTAAGCAAAAAAGCACACTCCCCAAACATTTTCTCTTATATACGGGTTAGCCCTAGCCACTTGCAGCAATCAAATCCCACCCGCTGTTAAGTATCCCGTTTTCTGGGAATTAATTCAGTCATTATGAAAAAATAAGAGACTTGACCGTTTGATTTATGACAGTGGGAGAGATACATATGTTGTGGGGAGCTTACTGAATTTGTTGTGAAGACTTTATTCATTGATATAGTTTTATAATCTGCCCAATCAATTGGAATCTCTAGTTATTGACTCAGCTTATGGAATGCGGTTGGGAGGGGACAAAGATTACTTCTGGATTTTTTTCCCCTGTGATTTCTCAATATGCTTTTCCAGATGGGGATGAGTCCTGTCCTGTCTCAGAAAAGCAGGAAGAAGTTCCTGATGCCCCAAATAATGGACCCATGAGTATGGTAATTGACAAAGTGAATGGGCAGGAGATGCCGAGAGAAGCCCCAGAGGACCTGAGTGACAAAGATGTGTCTGATTCAACCTCAACTGACAACACTTGGGAAGATTCGAATGAGTTTCACCGACAAATGGTGATAGGAGATGGACCATCAGGAGAACAGGAGGCAGTGACACAGTCACGCCTGGCTACATACCGAGATGAAGATGTGACTGCAGAGAGTTGGCGGGCACACAGGAAACACGTCTTCATTTTAAGTGAGGCTGGGAAACCCATCTATTCACGTTATGGCAATGAAGAAGCCCTTAGTTCCACCATGGGTGTCATGATGGCACTGGTGTCATTCATCCAAAGTGGGGATAACTCTATTCGCTCCATTTATTCTGGTATGGAAATTTTTTTTAAAAGGACTAATGCTCTTAATAAATTTATTAGGAAGTTGTGTATGCCTATGATTTATCTAAAATAAGAAAAGCTTGGGATTGCAGTGCTTAAAATTCATTAAGGGCCACACACGTAATTTAAGCACTGGATTATGGATCAGTTGGCATGTTTGTACCCATTTTGATAAGTATTGTTTATTAAAATGTCTGAGACCCTTTGCAAGTAGGCTGGTCTAACCATTTCCCCCAAAACAGTTGTATTTCCCTTGCTACTTAATATCTTGAGATTGTCGATATACTATGGTATATGTATACTGTATTGTAGGTGGTGAAATGCATGCCAACTCATAAAGTAATTTCTAAATTAAAAATCTGATTGTGCATAGAATATAGTGGGTTGCTTGATGTAAAACTGAGTTTTGGTTTGGTTTCTAGTATACTGGCCAAAATCTGTTCAAACCTGGCCAGTCTTTAAATGTTAGCAGAATAATGTGGGTATAGTTACAGCTGGTAATCTAGTTGATATTTTTCCTGTCTTACTAAAAATGTTGTTTAAAAAGCCTCCATTGATGAAATTTAAAAACTCGTAAGTAAATCTTGAAGGGCATGAATCAACAATTGAAATGAAAGGGAAAGGAAGAAATACTTATGATGTGTGTTTGGGAAATTATAAAGGGGAAGGTGGACATAGATCTGAACGAAGGTGATCTAGTTTTGTAGAGCAGAGGTGATGAATTCATGTACAGAATTGAAAGTGTAGAGTTAAATTATGAATAAAAGGGACAACAGTGTATTGGCTAATATAAGTTGGGTCAACCACAAATGAGTTTTTAGGAAAAATACTGCAACATTCTGAATAAATGTGAGGCAGGAAAAATTATTTTTAACTGACAGGCAAGTAGATGGGAAGATAAAAGACCATAGAAAAAGTCCCTGGGCCATTTGAAGACTCAGGAATAAATGAGAATGGTGATTGCTTGGAAAAAGGCATTTGTTTAGAAAATGTGGTTTAAATAGGTTTGTGTGAATAAATGCCAAAGAAAGGAATGTAAGTCTAAAAGCATGACATTTGATAGTTTATGCTGAAAAGTTGAACGAACGAGGATCATATTGCAAAACAAATCTATAAAGGAAGAGTGAAGGGGCCAGGAGGAAGACCAAGGAAACCTCAGTTTTGGTACACTGATGAACTTCTCAAAAAGTCAAGGAAGAGAAATTCAAGGAACAAAAGGCAAAGTATGAATTGATATACAGGTAGTCCTGGCTTAACAACCCTCATTGGGACCAGCATTTCTGACACTAAGCAAAGTAGTCATTAGGTGAAGCATCACGTGACTACACCACTTTGTCTAATATTGCCAGTTGGACTCATTAGGCCAAGACTGTGCTGTTGTTAAGCGAGGACCTCACGCTTTTCCTGCTCTGTGTTACTCATCTCCACTTGAACTTTCCCCTCCTGCCTCGCTATCTCCCCCTTCAAGTTCACCTTTTTTGGCTGCCTTGTGCTTTGCTGCCCCTGCACTCCTCTGTCCCTGTTTCCCCAGCTGACTTTCACCAGAGCTGTGATGGCGCAGTGGTTAGGATGCAGTATTCTCCCCACTGCCAGCAGTTCGATTCTCAACGGCTCAAAGTTGACTCAGCCTTCCATCCTTCTGAGGTCGGTAAAATGAGGACCCAGATTGTTGGGGGCAATGTGCTGACTCTGTAAACCGCTTAGAGAGGGCCGTAAAGCACTGTGAAGGGGTATATAAGTCTAAGTGCTACTGCTATTCTTCCTCCCACTGCTAAAGAGGTGTGGCCAACCTGGGCCTGCATGAAACAGCTGCTGACTATATCCAGCCTTCCTGAATATGGAAAGAATAATATGGAAAGCAGAATGTACTCCTTTTTGCTACAGGTTTTTTAAGTAAACTTTTTAAAAATCCGCATGCCAGAAGAACCTGCAATATGTTACTGTATTTTTTCCATTGCTAATTACAAGTAATCCTCGACTTACAACCTTTCATTTAGTGACCGAAGTTACAACAGGACTGAAAAAAGTGACTTATGACCATTTTTCACACTTAGGACTGTTGTAGCATTCCCATGCTCACATGATCCAAATTCGGGTGCTTTTCCACTGGTTCATATTTGTGACAATTGCAGTGTCCTGAGGTCATGTGATCGCTTTTTGCGACCTGTTAAAAAAGTCAGTGGGGGAGCCCAATTCACTTGGTAACCATGTTACCAACTTAACAACGGCAGTGATTCGCTTAACTACTCTGGCAAGAAAGGTTGTAAAATTGGGCTAAGTTCAATTAACAGCTGTCTCACTTAGCAACAGAAATTTTGGGCTCAATTGTCATAAGTCGAGGACTACCTGTATTAAGACAAAATTATTCTAAGATGTTCTAGGTGGGATGGGTAGTTGAACTCGGAGAATAGATACATAAGGGTATAGCTGGAAGAATAAAAGCATGCTTTGACTGTTTTAAAAAGAAATTGTTGTTCCAGCTTGTATTTGATTTTAGTTCTAAGTTTAATAGATAAAATTCTGGCTTTTGTCTTAGTAGAAACCACAGACTATGATGTAGTATTATGCTGAGCAAAGAGAAAGGTGATTTTATGAGCAGCTCTTTATCCAGGAAAGAAAAAAACCCAAACTCTAAAGTAGTTTACGGTGAGCACATCTTAATTCTGGAACTTTTGCCATGCTATTAATATTTTGATATGTGCAGCCGAGTGCCTGCTTGGTGCAAATGCATGCTTCCTTTTAAAGTTCCCAACCACATGTTCACACTCCCAGCAGAAAGCTTAGAAGACTGCTGACGTCACCAAATTTTAATTAAGAGAAAAGGGACTGGATTCACGCACTGAACTAATATGTGATTTGGTGCCAGAATTCTCAGCCAACCTAGCTTGGGATTTATGGGCATTGACGTCTGGATGGATTTAATTTAAAACAGATTCATGTAAAGTTTTAGATAGGAAATTTCATATTTAAATATAAATATATTTATATTTATTTCAATACATTCATATTTAAAATTCTAAATACAATTTAAATTATATTTCACTATTCAGATTAAAATTCTCGTTTCTGATAAAAGTCATTTTTTGTTGTTTACTATAACCGGAAAATATAGTGCTTCGTGAAACATTTAGAAGATACATGATCCATGTCGCACATAGCCAATCTAGACAAATCTTGAAAAAGTTAGTACTATAGTATTTGGATGGGATTAAGCAACCATTTCCTGGGTATTCCAGGACTGTTGATAAAAGTTAGGCAGTCAAAAAAGAATGGAAATGGCAGTGACAAATATTGCCAAGTTGTTAAGCTTGATTCAAGATGCCAGATTTTCATATTAATTTTAAAAATGGGACAATAGTATCATAGTATCAAAGAAGCAATACTTGCAAAATCATTAGGAGCTGAACCAGTTTCAGTTCATTTCTAGAATAACCATCACCAGTTTTTAGTATTACTTGGTTGTACTGATAAAAGTGGAGTAATTAGAGGAATATGCCTCTTTTTCTTAACTGCATTAAACTACCTGACTTCAAACTATTGACCATAAATCAAAATAGGATATTAATATTATTTGTAAGACCTGTTCCTTCCAGCATCTTCAAAGCAGGCGCAGTTTTCACTGTTACTTCATTCAGTCCTTGAATTTCTTTGCCACACCGTCATTAAAATGTTCTTAGATATAATCTCATTTATGATTTGTTTCTAGTTTTACTCAGTAGAAGATACATTTCAGGACCAAAAACAGACTCCTCAAATCGTTATGATAACAAAAATGCATTCTGCTCACTTTTTATTTCGTGGTCTATTTTCCCAATTCCTGGCATTTATACTGAGATTCTTCTTCTTTGCCCAGATTTGCTCCATCAGCTCAAATCCTGTACAGTAAATCCTTGATTTAACTTTTTTTTTTTGAAAAGGCAAACAGGGATTCTAAGAAAGCTAATATTGCATTTGTTCAGTGTCCAAAATTGGTTCTTGTTATAATAATGCCACCCTTCATCTACTGAAGCAGTGACTGTTTTTTCCTCCCTTCTCTTACCATAGATGATCACAAACTGGTTTTTGTGCAGCAGGGCCCCCTGGTACTGGTTTCGGTTTCGCACACCCTACAGTCAGAGCAGCAACTACGCCAGGAGCTTTTGTACGTCTACGATCAGATCATCAGCATGCTTACTCAGGCCAGCATCACTCGCATCTTTGAACGGAAAAAGAACTATGACCTCCGGCGCTTGCTGACCGGTTCGGAGAAGATCCTTGACCGTTTGCTGAACCTGGTAGAATCAGATCCTTGTTTTCTCCTTGGAGCTGTACGCTGTCTACCCCTCCCCGCCTCCCTCCGGGATTCCCTGGGCACTTTGCTCCAAAAAGCCATCACCCCTAATCTGGTCTTCTCTATTTTGGTGGCGCAGAGTCAGTTGGTCACCACAGTGCAGGAGAAAACAGTCATTGAAGATTGCCGGTTAGAACCTACTGACCTACACCTGTTACTCAATCTCATTGGGGCAACTTCTGCCTTCCAAACTGGGGAAATTTGGACACCTATTTGTTTGCCACGTTTCAACCCTGACTGTTACTTTTATGCTTATATTTCTTATTTGGATTCAGAATGTACTGTCTGCCTCATCCTTCTCTCTACGGACAAGGACTCTTTCTATTCTGTCTCGGACTGCAAGAAACGCATTGAAGAAGGCATGAGTACTCAGAACTATCTGCAGGCACTCTCAAGTGGCTTAAAGAGCCCATCTTATAGTGTGGGGCTGGTGGGAGTGCCAGATCTTCGGCACTTTATATATAAACCTCTGGATATACCGGATAATTACCGACAACTTCCCCAATTTACCAGGTAATTGTCAGGACCCACTCCAATCCACGTCTTAGGAAAACAAAAACTCTTGGAGTCAGTTCTAGTCCAAAAGGAATTTTTACTAGGACATACTTGGTTGTGGAAATACAAGACAGGACTTAGTATTGTTTTATAAATTGAAACTTTATAAAGGGTTCCCGGTTCAACCCCACTTCCCTCAACCCCATTTGGTCAGCCCCCATCATTTTACTTCATGTCATCCCTTTCGTGGGAAAAAAGGAACTTCGAATCTTTATGGTTATTGCCTTCTTCCTCTACAGAATTACATGAAGACACAGGCCAGATGCCTTCTTCTCTAACCCTCCCTTTTGTTCCCCCAGTTCAAAAGCTTTCCCTTGATCTTTGAAATAACCTAAGGCAGGCTGAATCCACATGCGCTCCTCCTTCCTCGGGAGATGGCAGAATCCATGGGGGGGCGGATAATGTTTTAAACATTTATGAATGTGATATAAATGGATTCTGACAGTAATAAGTCTGGAGGGTTGAAATCGACTGTGATCAGGACCAAATATATCCTGAAGCAAGGAGGTATCTATGATGTCCTCTTAGGGGCCAGTTTCATCTGTCTTTTGATTCTTCTTCTAAATATTCACAAATGTCTTAATGTGTCATTCGGTTCACGTTTGGAGTAAAATCTGAAAATATGACTAGTGTTTTTAATGGCCTGCACCTGCCTAAGAAAGAATTCCTGAGATTTTTTTTTGTTGTAAGTTTTCCTCATCTCAGGTTAATATTCCTCTTAATTGTGGAGATGTTTTGACAATGTGCAGGTGAAGATGATGTTCTGATATCAAAAACAAAGCTGAATTTGACAGTGGGTTTTGTCATTCCTGGCTGTAAACACCTACTGCAGTTGGAATGTATGCTCAGTGGTAAAGCTACCTTAGATCTTTTTTTCTTTTAAAGTTTGCTGCGTTGAAGCTGTCCTTCTCGCTCCTTTTCTCTTCCCCTCTATAGCTGGCAGCCAGAAACTCTGGGAAATGCTAAGCTGCATTTATTCAATTTGTTTTAAATGGAGCAGTCATGTGACGTTTCTTTTCTCCAGGAAGCTATGTGTAGAAAGAGATTTTGTCTTGGGACTTCTGGGCTGCAAGAAGGGAATCAAAGGCTGAACATCATAAGATCTCAATTAGCTGACAAAATTTATAAACAACAATCTAAAAGTTGTTAAGTAAAGTTGACTCTGATGTATTTTAGTGCCTTAAAGGGATAATGTTGTTTTAGAAATCCTCTTTCTTCTCTTCATTTGCTTCAGGAAAAACTGCATGAATGGTATCCCTACCTTATTAGAATGGGCCATGTGATTTATTTTGAGAACTTGTTCTGCAGTTCCTTCTGTTAAGAGTCTTCCAAGGTCCAGGAAGCCTCTTCTGACCTATATACCGTAGTACAATATATTATAAAACAGTAGGGCACACCGCAAACTTAGCCTGTTTCAGAACCAGATTTGTAGTCGCTTCAGAAGATTCTGAAAAGCTTCCAAAAGCTGACGACATTAAATGCAAACGATTAGCAGTAGTCTGAGCATTGCCACATCTAGCAATGGTCAGTTCTACATCTGTAGAGCAACAGCTCATGGTATACAAATTCTGGAGTCCATTCTGTGGAAGCCATTGTGAGGGTGAACTGAACGCTGCCTGTTTCCTCAATATCTTATTTCTCATCTACTACAGTCCAGAACTGGAAGGGCCATATTGCAGTGAGAATGAACGGCACCGACTCTTTGACCTCTACCACTACCTTCACAGTCGCATCCACAGTACCTCACGTCCTCTACGTCTCATCTACCATGTAGCTGAAAAGGAGACTTTATTGGCTTGGGTGAGGCCTGACAACTTTATTGACTAAGGAAGTAACTCTCTGGTAGCCTTTCAGATGGATGGGCCAGACCTATATCAGATGAGGACATTAGACAGTTCCTAAACCCATGTTTTCTTCATATGACTTATTACATAAGATCTTTAGAAAGGGCAAACATCTTTCAGGAGAGTATTTGGAGAGATGGCGTCTTCAGTCTTTCACCTGTTCCCTTATCATGAATCTTTATTTGGGGTTGGGTTTTTTTGGCCTTACTGATTCCCTATTATGAATCTTTATTTGAGGGTTTTTTGGCCATAAATGCTAATAAGCCATCAACCATAATACTTGATAGGTAGATAAAAATGCCAAATCTAGCCTAAACATCTGGCTGACTACACGGACCAATCATAATTGCTATCAATCTCTCCTTATTAGTTCTAATAATTGTAACATCAGACCGTTTTCTAAACCTGAAATAAGTAATTATTAGCTGCAGAAGGAGGAGAAGCGGAAGGGAAAGATTCTCACATTGCTTTTTAAAAGTGCACTGTGGTAGGTTAAAGTAGTTTTAATCTTTGCCATTAGTGGTAAAGGAAAGGGAAGGTTCAGGAAGGAAAAATAACTATCAGCTAGCTCAGGGGTAGGCAACCTCGGCTTTTTTATGACTCATGGACTTCAACTCCCAGAATTCTTCTGTCAGCTATGCTGACTGAGGAATTTGGGGAGTTGAAGTCCATGAGTCATAAAAGAGCCGAGGTTGCCTACCCCTGAGCTAGAGAGAATCATTACTTTCAGGAAGAATATGAAACTGTTTTAATTATTTCAAGGGAGAACCCTTCGGAGAAGATGTAAATATCCTGGGTATTTTGAAGCAGTGACAGAAAAATTCTATTTCCAATTTTTTTTAAAAAAAGGGAGAAATGTTAACCTGTTCAGTATTTTCTTATTTAAACATAAAATACGGTATATAACGCATAACTATAGTACATAAAATTATGTTACTTGCAATATTTACAAAATTGCAAAGCAATCCTATTCGTGGTTTGCCATGGCCTGCTTCCTCTAGCTGGGAGGGAAGGACTGGCCCTATGTGACCTAGCTGGCTTTGTGCTTAAGGCAGGACTAGACCCCAGGGTTGGTGCTTTAGCCACCACACCAAGCTTACCTATACATGCAGTAGGGTGAAAGCTTTAAAATGATAAATTCCAATTTGTTAATTGACAGAGTATTGAGGAATAGCACTATGTTTAGGCGTCTAGTGAAATTTGTATTTTAGCAGTGTTTGAATGCTTTCAAAAAGCTCTGCAGTACAACTAAGCGTTAGTATTTTTTATTTTTTTTAACATTGAACGTATTTTCCATCCTATACATCTCAGCGAAGCCCGTGTCCTGTAAAACGAAAGCATTTCATGGAAATGCTGGAGCTCATTTGGTCATGTGAAATTTTAGGAACCATAATCATGGATACGTTTTATAATGAACTAAGGTTCCATCTGCTAATTGGGAAAGAACTGGGGTATTTTTAATGCTTTTGCTTATTCGCAAAAAGTTCTCTCTTTCCTCATTGGAATTTTTGGCTTCCCCTGCCTTCTCCAGTTAAGATTTTACGCTTGTTCTCTGGTGGTAGCTGTGCAGCCTGAATGGTCTGTCTTTTTTTTTCTTCTTCTTCCCCGTTCTCACAGGTTACAAGTAAATTTGAATTATACACCTGTTTCAATCCTTTGGTGACGAAAGCTGGTGCCATCAATGTCTTGACCAAACTGTTACGTTGGATAAAGAAGGAAGAAGACCGGCTCTTCATCCGTTACCCACCCAAGTATTCCACTACACCTAATCCTGGGAAAGGAAGCAGGGCTCCCCGAACAGATGGTACTGAAAACGGCTTCTTTGGAGGAGGTCACTAGACCAAGGACTTCCAGTTGCTCTCAGATGCATTCTGAATGTGTATCACCTTACGGATAGCCCTGGATGATGGACTGTTCTGCGAGCTGGGGGAGCTCCTCGTTTTGTTTGCTAAACCAGGACGGGGTGGTGGATAAGAGAAGGATCAGAGTTTACCAGGCTGAGCTGGGTCCCATTGTTGGAGATAAATCCAGAAAGCTTTAGCCCGATGTTTTTAAATATTTATTTCCACTTGTGGTCTTTTATTTCTAGGGAGATACTAAGTCAGATGGAGATCCTGAGATTGACTGGAAATAGATAAGGCTGATATATCTTTGGAAGTGGCATATAACTGGAAGTTACTGAATTTCACGAGGATTGTGCTTAAATTACATTGACGCTTCTGCAGCCTGTTATCACTGGGTAATTGCTTTGTTTTCTCTGTTCAGTTTCCTCTTCCTCCTGAGCAATTTACTCAGGTTGCGTGGTATTTTTTTTCTTTCTCCAGGGAAAAATCAGGAGGTAGGGAAACTGGGGTGCTTTGCTTGTCTCAAAGAAGAGTAGAAATGGGTTAATAATGGAAAGAGAGAGCCACAGTGGGAGACAAAAAGTTAATCTTAGAAAAGTTTGAAAATACTTGCTGCTTTCTGATAAATGGCTTGATTGTGCACAGTTCTCCTGGAATGGGTGTGCAAAGCAGATCTACAGTGGTGGTGATTTATTGGAAGGCTGGCACTTTCGGACAGTGTGTAATTTAGCAAGATTATTTTCTATAAAGATAGCTGATTTGAATCATTTTAATGCAACTTTGGGAGTAGGTCAAAATGCCCAGTTCCAAAGAGTCTTTTATCCTGGGACTATCTAGCAGTATTTTTGATGAACATATGCATTGCATCTTCATGTTGTACTATAAATACCCTTTGAATGAGAGAGGCTGCTTCAGCCCTTTGTTCTGATACCATGAGAAAGTATATAATGTGTGGTATAATGTGGTATATAATGTGTGAAGGGTATTTTGTAGTCCTTTGAGAAATTTGATGTCTGTATGTAATGGCTCAGTTTAGACAATGTAATTAATTATGATGGCATTTTGATTTACCTTTTAATGCAGTTTGAACCTAACTGGATTTAAGTGTTCCTTTGCCTTTCATAACTTTCTTCCTGTCTTCCTTACTCTTCCCCTTGCTCTGTTTCTTCATGTTTTAAAAATTCCTATGTGCAATTGGAATACACTACTCTTAAAAGGATTCTGGAATTTCCCTCCCCCCCTATATTGAGATGCCACTGTTCACTTTTCCCACCTCATAATTAGGAAGACACATAACTCCATCATAAATGTACTTTTAGATTTAGTGCTGACAAGTATCACTCTTCCCATGTCTGCCAAATTTGGATTTTGCCTGAATGTAGTAGGAGATGGGAAAGTATTCTCGGAAAGTGACGTGACTGACAAGCAGTTGTATTCTTTCCCTTCCTGAGCACTTGCTGCTCTGCCATGCAAAGTGTGTTTTGTATAAATTGGTTGCTCTTTTACTGGGTCTTTTTGTGTTTCTATTCCTATTTGTTAAAATTAAGGCTTAGATGTGGGAATATAATCCTATCCCTTTATCATATCTTATGATGAAGGAGGGGAGAGATAGTACGTGTGTGCATAGTGAGGCAAGACTTAATTTAACCTGTGATTCCTGTGTAAGTGTGTTGGTAGTTTTGAACTGCGTATAAAATGGATTTGACCATCTTTGCCAACAGTGCAGACAGTGAAGGAATTATGCTGTTTTGAAGGGTGCATCTGTTGCTAATCAGTTCTTTCTGGTGATGCCAGGTTGCTTCTGGCTGGTATTTTTTTCTGCCCATAAAAGAACAGCACTGCTTGTGTGTGGCTGGCTGGTAATGAAGGTTTATATTTCTAGCTGAGCTGATACAGTGAGAACTAGGGACATCTGATTAAATTTCAACAAAAAAATCCATTTTAAAATCAGGCCCGTCTTGGCATGCATCTGTTTCTTTCTCCATCTGTCTCACATTCTGCAAAAAAATATCTTTTAACTTGCAAGGATTAGCTGCATTATTTGTTTCAGGGATCCTTTGTGGTAATGTTGCAAATAACAAGGGTGTTTCTTTACAATGTTAAAGTAAGTCTAGTGCAGGGGTCAGCAACCTGAAACAGTGAAAGAGCCACTCAGAACCGATTCCCTCACAAAAGGAAAAACTGGGAGCCGCAAAAAATGTGTGCACATGCGTGTACATATGCACATGCGCAGAACAGGATTTGACTGAAGAGTGGAGCCAAGGCGAGATATGCACCTACCCTGCATATTTGAATTGATTGGTTGAACTTTTTTAGTCCCACTTTTTTTTTGGGACTGCACATGGCAGAGGACTGGGAGCCGCAGGAGATGGCTGAAAGAGCCGCATGAGGCTCCGGAGCCGCGGGTTGCAGACCTGTGGTCTAGTGAATTGAATGCAGTCTAGTGATCAGTTAATTTAATTAAACCCGTATCAAATCTGGCTATGTTAAAAAAAAACAATTACTGTAAAAGAAGAACATTTTAAACATTTATTTCTTACCAAGGCAAACTTAAAAGTGGCATTCTTCTTACTTAGAAGGGGAAGAGTTTTGACAGTTGCTGTGCTCTGTAAGTACTTGTAGGTTAAATATCTTGTACTTTTATACAAGTACTTCTATACATAGTTAATTGAGGCACTTATTTAATCTATGCAAATGATTTTAATCTATTTATTTTACTAGAATTGAAGATGTGCAAAAAGTTGACTAACAACGCTTTTAATGAGGCTGCCTGTTTTTAATATAATTTGGTTGGTAATTAATTTCTTGAAAGCAACAGCCTTTTTATCTGGAAGTAATTCCTTCTTATCAGATGTAAGAAGCATACAACTTTTTTTCTAAGTCTGCTTAGAAAAGTTTTTAAATGTTTTAAAATTTACCTGAAGACTGTACTCAACTGATAACCAAGGGTATAAAAAATATTGAAGAGATCCTAAAAGTAGAAACTTAAAAGTTACATTCTTTTACTCCTCTAAAGTTTAGAGAGAGGTAAAGTATAGTTTCTAAATAATATTTTTCTCCTTAACAATTGGGGAAGAAAAAGAAAATCTGAAACACTTGCCAAGAAAGATAGTACTATTGTCAGGAGCCTTTCTACACAATTGTTCTGTACCAGCCTACTACTGGCCCTGCAGAAAAGGCAGGGACAACCCCTTTACAAACGGCAAGAGGCTGGAACTAAGCCTGCCAAATTTATTAACATAAAACAGAGCAAAACAAGACATGAACCATGAAACAGGAGCTATTCAAACGGTTGCCTTCAGCAAACCAGCCCTCCCACACATTCCCCTTTTAAACAGTTCAGGGCGTGGCTTCTCTCTGCCTCCTTCCGAGGTGCCCCATTGCCTTCCTCTGTTTACTCCTGATTGACTGCCTCCTGCGTCGGGCGTCCTTGAACAGGGCCAGCTGTGGGTCATCTTCATCCACGCTGTCAGGCTCACACAGCTGGGTCTGCGTCGTAACCAGATGGGAGGGGCCTGGCTGAGGGCTCTGCGGAGCCTCAAGGCCATCATCAGCAAGCTCTCCAACACCACCCTCCTCCTCCTCTGAATCGTCCGACCCAACTGCCGAACCCACAGGCTGACCCTGAATCACAACACTATCCTGCACCGCAGGGCCCTTCCCCCGGGTCTGCCGATCCGGATGCGGTCGGGATGGAAATTGTTCATGAAAAGCGGTCACCAAAGCAGGGGCATGAACGGCGGTCGCGTCCTCCCAGGTGAACTCCTCTGGTCCATAGCCTTTCCATTCAATCAGGTACTGGAAACAAGCTTTCAGCCAACGGGAGTCCCTGATGCTGGCGACCTTGTACTCGGGGGTGCTGTCTCCATCACGAGGTCCTGATGGGGGAGGTTCCGCTCGGCAGAGTGGACAGGCCGGTTGCTCGGGGACCAACAGAGACCGATGAAAGACTGGGTGCACGCGCAGGGAACGTGGCAAAGTTAAGCGATAGGCAACCGGATTGATGACAGCCTCGACTGGGAACGGTCCTAAAGATCAGTGATCTAACTTTCTCACCGGCCGTGTTGACGGTAGGTTCCTGGTGGACAACCAGACCCTATCTCTCACCAATAGTGGAGGCGTATCCCGCCTTGACCAGTCAGCAAACCTTTTGTAATCGGCCTTGGCCTTCTCTAACTGACGTCACACCAAGCGATGGATCGCCTGTAACTCTGCCATGAAGTCGTTCGCTGCCAGCTCCGGTGAGTCCACGGGAGAAAGGGGGAAAAACTGGGGGTGATATCCCACATTGGCCAAGAACGGTGTCATCTGTGTGGAGGTGTGCTGCGAATTGTTAAATGCAAACTCAGCTATGGCCAGATAGTCCACCCAATTGTTTTGCTGCAGTTTGACGTAGCAGTGCAGATATTGTTCCAGAATACCGATGACCTTCTCGGTTCCCCCGTCAGTTTGAGGATGATGCGTGGACAAGAGGCAAATCTTGATATCCAATGCATGCATCAACTCCTGCTAGAAGCAGACTGTAAACTGGGCCCCCCTATCAGAGACGACTCTATCAGGGAGGCCGTGCAGCCGAAACACCTGCTGAATGAACATACGACTAGTGGTGCAGGCTGACGGTAAGCCGCGACAGGGGATGAAATGCACCATCTTGGTCAGCATGTCCACCACCACATACACTGTTGTAAAACCAGAGGACAGGGGTAAATCCGTCAGAAAGTCCATGGACACAGCCCCCCAGGGTCTTTTGGGTGTCAGCAAGGGCTGCAGTAATCCAGGCGGGGCCCCTGTCGCTGACTTGGCCTGCCTGCATGGGATGCAGGAGGTGACATAGGACTGGACGTCGTGTCAGACTTGGGGCCACCGGAAGGTACAGGAGACCAGGTTCAGGGTCTTGAACAGGCCAAAATGCCCCGCCGCCGGGTTATCGTGACACTGGCGGAGGATGAGTCCCCTGAGTGGCCCTCCCGGAATGTAGAGCCGGTCACGATAATACAAGAGTCCATCCGTGACCGTCCAAGAAGAATTTGGCCCCACCTCCTCCTTCCGCTGAGCCACCCACACCTCCTGCTGCTGTCCCTCCCGGATCCGAGCCCGTATATCATCTGGCTCCCGCACCGCAGCAAAAGACTCGACGGGGATCACTGTCCTGGGCAGAAGCTTGTCTTCCACTCGGGAATATTCGGGCTTCCTGGACAGAGCATCCGCTCTTTGATTGTGCCTGCTAGGTATGTACTGAACTCGGAAGTCGAACCTCGCAAAGAAAAGAGACCACCGGATCTGGCGTTGGTTCAAATTACGAGCGGTCTGCAGGCTTTCCAAATTCTTATGGTCCGTCCGGACCTCGATTTGATGCCGCGCTCCCTCCAGATGATGCCTCCAGGCCTCGAACGCCACTTTGATGGCCAGCAGCTCCTTCTCCCAGACTGTATAATTGCGCTCCGAAGGGTTCAGTTTTCGTGAATGGTACGCGCAAGGGAAGAGGGTATCGCTGGGTGGCGTTGCCTGGAGTAACACCGCCCCAATGGCAATGTCGGAGGCATCCGCCTCCACGACAAACGGCCGTTGCGGGTCAGGATGCTTCAAGATGGGCTCCTTCATGAAGGCTTCCTTCAAAGTCTGGAAAGCCTGTTGTTCTGGAGTGTTCCACTGAAACCGAGTCTTCTTCTGCAGGAGCCGGGTGAGGGGGGCTGTCAAAGCAGCAAACCCAGGGATGAAAGCTCGGTAATAGTTGGCGAATCCAAGAAGTCGCTGAACATCCTTCACAGGACGTGGGGGTTGCCAACTCTGCAAAGACTCAACCTTACTCGGCTCCATGGCGATGCCCTCAGGAGAAATGCGGTGACCCAGGAAATCGATGGTCACCCGGTAGAACTGGCACTTCTCCAACTTGGCAAACAGCCGATGTTCTCGGAGTTGATGCTGGATCTGATGGAGATGTTGATGGTGCACCTCACATGACGGGGAGTAGATCAGGATGTCGTCCAAGTAGATCACGACAAACTGATCCAACAAATCCTGGAAAATATCGTTCATGAAATGCTGAAACACGGCGGGGGCATTGGTCAGGCCAAACGGCATCACCATGTACTCAAAATGTCCATAACGAGTACCAAATGCCGTCTTCCACTCATCACCTGGCTGAACCCTGACGAGGTTGTAAGCTCCACGCAGGTCCAGTTTCGTGAAGATCTTAGCCTCCCGGAGTCGGTCCAAGAGTTCGGGGATGAGGGGCAGCGGGTAACGATTGCGCACCGTGATGGTGTTGAGTTTCCTATAATCGCAGCAAAGCCGCAATTCGCCGGACTTCTTTTTAACAAAGAGCACGGGTGGAGACACTGGCTAGGACGAGGGCCGGATGAAACCGCGAGCCAAATTCTTCTCCAGAAAGTCCCGCAATGCAGCCAACTCGGGGTCCGACATGGAGTACAAACGACCCACTGGGAGAGGCGCATCAGGGACTAAATCAATGTGGCAGTCATAGGGCCTGTGCGGGGGTAATTGATCCGCCTCTGTCTCGCTGAATACATCAGCAAAGTCGGACAGTTCGGGATGCAAGGAAACCCCTTGGGAACCCTCCACCTGGCCGGCACAGATATGGCGGGTGTGGTCCATGCACTGCAAGCTTGGGTAGGTGACCAAGTTCTGTGACCAATAGATCTGTGGGTCATGCACCCGGAGCCACGCCAGTCCCAAGACCACGGGGAAATGCAGATCTGAGGTGATATAGAACTGGATGGCCTCCACTTGGGAACTGATGGCCATACATAATGGTTGTGTGGTAGCCGTAATTGGCCCAGACAGGAGCACTCGACCATCAATAGTCTCCACTAACATGGGCGGATCCACTGGGCACTGGGGAACAGCCCATTTGGCCACAAATGCTGAGTCCATAAAATTTGTGGTGGCCCCAGAGTCAATTAAGGCATGGACTGGAGTCCCCTTTGGCTTGTCAGGAAGGATCAGACGTGCTTCCAATATCAGATGCCGTGGAGGTCCACAGGCAGCATCGGAAAGACGTCGCTCAGTGTTGTTCTGGGACGCCCGATCTATCACACCATCTAGATCGGGCTCGGGGCGTTTCCCTACAGAAAAGTAGGGGACTTTTTCGGGGCAGACTCGGTCACTGATGCCCGCTGTCACTTCTTTGGGCAAAAAGCAGCCAAATGTCCAGGGTCCCCGCAGTAAAAACACAACCCCCCCGATCGTCGTCTGTTCATTTCAGTCACCGATAGACGAGACCTGGCAGCACCCAGCTCCATTGGCTCCTCCCTTTGAACTGGGGGCTCACGCACAACAGGGGCTGCAGGGGTCTGTGGGGTGGCATGGCGACTCCTTCGCTGCTGCAACCGAGCATCGATCCGCAGGCAGACATGGATCAACCCATTGAGGTCTGAGGGAATATCCACACGGGACAGCTCATCCAACATCTCCTCCGACAATCCATCCTGGAAGGCATCCACAAGCGCAGCCTCATTCCAGGCGGAATCCTGGCTAAGCAGCCGAAAATCGCTGATATAGCCCTGTAGGGGGCGTCGACCCTGCCTCAGAGCTTTCAGGCGTCGAGTAGCAGTCTGCGTCTTTATAGGGTCCTCATACATCAGACGCATATGATCACAAAACCCCACAAAGTTGTCCAACAATGGACTAGGTTGAGCCAGCAGAGGCGTGCCCCAATGAGCTGCATCACCCGAAAGAAGGCTTAACACAAACCCCACCTTATCCCGGTCAGTGGGGAAATCACCTGCTCTCACGCTGATAAAGAGCTGGCATTGTCCCAGGAAAGCAGGAAACAGTTCTGGATTGCCAGTAAATTTATCCGGCATCGCAACTTGGCATTTTCTCCTGGGTGGGGGTGATGGTGGGGGTGCAGCATGGACCTGAGCTTGCAATTGAGCCACCTGAGCTGCCAACAAAGCGAGTTGCTGGGTGAGCTGGGCATTCTCAGCACGTAACTGCTCCATAATAATAATAAGGGGTGGGAGGCTGAAGGCAAACTGTTCTGTACTTAATAAACTTAAACTTAAACTTTACTACTGGCCCTGCAGAAAAGGCAGGGACAACCCCTTTACAAACGGCAAGAGGCTGGAACTAAGCCTGCCAAATTTATTAACATAAAACAGAGGAAAACAAGACACGAACCATGAAACAAGAGCTATTCAAACAGTTGCCTTCAGCAAACCAGCCCTCCCACGCATTCCCGTTTTAAACAGTTCAGGGCGTGGCTTCTCTCTGCCTCCTTCCGAGGTGCCCCATTGCCTTCCTCTATTTACTCCTAATTGACTGCCTCCTGCATCGGGCGTCCTTGAACAGGGCCAGCTGTGGATCATCTTCATCCACGCTGTCAGGCTCACACAGCTGGGTCTGCGTCGTAACCAGATGGGAGGGGCCTGGCTGAGGGCTCTGCGGAGCCTCAAGGCCATCATCAGCAAGCTCTCCAACACCCCCCTCCTCCTCCTCTGAATCGTCCAACCCAACTGCCGAACCCACAGGCTGACCCTGAATCACAACAACAATTTTGTTTTCTTTGTTAACTTTTTTAGACTTTTTTTTCTTTGTTCCTCTATTTTGTGTCTTTCCTGCATGTGATTTTGTTCCTTGGTTCCTGCAGTTGATTTTGAGCCTTTGGGGCTCAAAAAACTATTCTGTCCTATGCAGATTAGCTGGCATTAGTGAGTTATGCGTAGTGTTACGACATATATTTCACTGAGATGTTAATTTATTTAATTTTAAATTATTATTTTATTTATAAACCTTCTCTTTAGATAAATAAATCTCTGGAGAAGATGTCCAGGTGGTCTGTCAATACTAATTTGAGAATATTAATTTTCAGAATTAATAGCAACAAAAGAAAGTTGGCCAAAATTGTATGGGACAAAGCTGAGTTATAACGCTGTTTACCTTTTCTCCACTAAGTTAAAATGCTATTTATTGGTCTTGAGTTGTCAAAAAAAACCTATATACTATCATGAATATTGTTGTTTCCTGTTGCTGATTCTTCCTTTACTGAGTGTGTTCGGGGGTCATTGCCAAATGATGCTGACTAAATTATACATAAAAAGGTAAAGGTTTCCCTTGTCCAGTCGTGTCTGACTCTAGGGAGCAATGCTCATTTCCCTTTCTTAGCTGAGGGAGCCAGTGTTGTCCGAACATACTTTGGTGATCATGTGGCCAGCATGACTATATGCAGATTGCGCACAGAATACTATTACCTTCCCGCCAAAGTAGTGCCTATTTATCTATTTGCATTTGCATGCTTTCAAACTGCTAGGAGTTGGGGCAAGTAATGGGAAGGTGGCACTTGGGTCTTGACCGTAAGCTGTCATCTTTTCCAGGTGACAAGCTCAGCAACTTTAACTGCTGAGCCATTGCACCCTCAAATTATACATATATCATAATCTAAAACAGACATGTCAAACTCCAGGCCCGGGGGCCAGATCCGGCCTGCGAAGTGGTTTCATGTGGCCCGCGAAGCCATCCTGGAAACAGTGAGGGAACAGCCCCCTCTGCCTTGGTCCTGGCCCAGAGACCCACCTTCTGCCAGAGACCCTCAGATCTGTCCCACTCCTGCCCAGGACCCCATAGGCACCCTTGATGCGAACGATGTAGAGCTGGCCATGCCCACCCAGTAGGCCATACACACTCTAGCCACGCCCACCCAGTACGCCACACCCACCCTGGCCATACCCACCTGGCCCCCTGAGGGCAACCGCAATGCTGATGCGGCCCTCAATGAAATTGAGTTTGACACCCCTGATCTAAAAGAATACACTGTATGGTACTGTGGGAGATAGGTCTGATTATGGGATCCTGTCCACTTTTTTGAGTCCTATTTCTGTGCCCTATTCAGACAGGACACTTTGAATTAACTTAAAAAAAACAACAGATTCTGCTCACAAAGGAATCTGTATCATATGCAGCAGGATTTCTCTCCCCTTCTCATGTTTTCTTTATGTAAGATAAATGTTGACTTCCAGATTCCTTTGTGGTGTCCTTGAGAGGCAACTGGGAAGGAGAAATTGATCTTGTCATTTTAGAGTTGCTCCATTTTAGTGATTTATATATTATTTCAGCCTGATTTTGTTAATACCATTTCATGATTCTACTGCTTCAGCCTTATTTTAAAACAGTGAGAATATTTATAGTATTGAGCTATACCCAGCTCTTTAGAGTTGATGGCAAAACGGATGAAGATGACCAAGGATTGGAAGAGAAGGGTCATGCTGTAGCCCCAGAATTCATGAACAAATGCCACTCTGGTCCACTCACACTGGTCACCTGATGAAATCTTTCCCTGTTGCACCTAATCATGAAATAAACATGCCATTTTTGTGGTATCTCCACAGTATTACCTTCATCTCATCCTCAATTCATGCTGAGGCAAGCTTTACTCATTCTTAGCTGTACTGTTAAAGCCTATTTTCCTCCTTAAGCTGACAACATCAAAAAGCTGCTGCAATGGGTATAAAACTGGTCATGCTTTGCCTCCCATTATACTGGAGATGAAGTAGCTCACATGATGTAACAAGATGGTGGGTTTGTTGTCACTGTGAGTTGGGGGGGCACGAAGGGAGGCTCAGCCAATCTCAGTGTACACATGTACTTTGATAATAAAGGTTCATTCAGTAGGTTTGGAAGTCCATTTTGAACATTGTATTTGTCACTTTCGCTGAATCTGTTGCCTTGTCGGGAATACAGAGAGCACAACTTAATATTGGTGAATGCTGATTTATTTAGAACTACACCAAATCTGGAATAGGTATATTATATTGCAGGGGTGGGTTGCACTTCAGCTATTATTGGCCCATGCAGTTTAGAGAATTTGGGCTCTTTCTGCATGTCTCCCTTTCTTCAACGAGTGTGGATTTGGATCTTATTTTGGATCTCTTCCAAAAGAGTTGGCTCCTTTCTGTTGTAAGATGTATCCTTGAAGTGCATGTTTTGAAAACATTTTCAAAAGATATCTTTTGCAGTCCAGACTACACAAAGATAATTCTTATTTCTTTTCCATTTGATATAAAGCCTATCAGCAATTATCCTGCACCTGCAGAATAAATTATGTTTTGTATTACCAATGGAAGAATGTTGTATTATATATATGTAAATTACATGTAATTTTTCATTACTGTACATTGGAAACTGGAAGCAGATAAAGCATTGTATTTAAATCTAGACAAAATCAAAAAGTAATGCTCGGCAAGCTTTGTGGTATAAAAGACTTGACTCCATAACTTAAAAGAAACATGGACAAAGTTTTACTACCCAGAGCTCTACTTTTACTTTTATCTTTTTCAGCCACTGAGGGCAACACCATGAGGAGTGATGTAGTTAATCTCCCTGGAGGGGATTGAACCATACGTTTTGGGTTTTTTTCAAAATAGACTTGGTATTTCTTTAATGCAAAATGATGTGTTGTTTTATGTGTCCCCTCTCTTGAAATTGCAGTTACTAAATTGTAGCACCATGGAGTGGTGCTATATATACCGTTTCCCTGAAAGTAAGGTCTACCCTGAAAATAAGTCCTAGCTTGATTTTTAGGGGTGGGCCTAATATAAGCCCTACCCCAAAAATAAGCCCTAGTTTTGGAGCGAGGCACACGTCTAAAAATCAAGCTAGGGTGGGTGTGGGGGTGTGGAGCTGCCCCACACGCCCCGCACCCACTCACCTAGCAGCCAGGCCTTTCCTTGCTAGCCCACTTCTTCTGTGGTGTCTTCTGCAGCCAGGCCTGCATTTCTCAGTCACAGGCCTTTCCGGAAGGCCACTGGAGCCAAGAACCGAGTCATGGATTGAATCCATAGCTCGGTACTCAGCTGTATAGGCCTTCCAGAAACGCTTGACTGCAAAATGCAGGCTGGAATGCAGCTGCAGAATGAAGCTGCTCCTTCAGTCAGAAGAAGTGGGCCGGCTGAGTGGGGCTATCGGTGCTGGATTTGAGTATAAAAGACACCCCCTGAAAGTAACATTTGATGCCTCTTTTGGGGGAAAAAAAAGACCCGGTATTATTTTCGGGGAAACATGGGTATATATAAATTCAGGTCTTTGGAATGATAAAGGTAGGTCACAATAATTATTTATATAGGATTTTGGACAGTATAGTATAGTTGTTTTCAGTGTCCATCTGCAAGGTCAAGGAAAATCCTAAAAAATAGTCTTCAACTTATGACCATTCATTTAATGACAGTTCGAAGTTATGATGGCTTCGGAAAAAGTGATTTATGACCTGTCCTTGAAGCATTGTACTGTCCCCACAGTCATGTGATTGCAATTCAGGCACTTGTCAACTGACTTGCATTTACAATGGTTGCAACATCTTGCGGTCACATGACTGCAATTTGCAACCTTCACAGCTGAATTCCAACAGAGTTAATTAGGGAAGCCGGATTTGCTTAACAGCCATGTGATTTGCTTAATGACCAATTGAAGATAATATATGTAGCTCAGGAGTGAACTGTGGAGACCTTGGTGCTCTCTGAGCTTGGTTGTTTTCTTGCAGACATTTCATTACCTGACTAGGTAACATCTTCAGTGATAGAAGGGAACGGGGTTTGCTTTCTGTTTATATACAGTACATTGTCCACAGGGTCAATGTCTGTAAGACAACAGGGAGCTCAGGGAGCATCAAGCATCACTTCACAGCTTAACAACCATGGTAAAAATGATTGTAAAATTGGATCTAGTCACGTGATGGCTCACTTAGCCACAGTGATTTCTGACAGAAATTCTGGTCCCAACTGTGGTTGTAAGTTGAGGATTACCAGTATGCTTGATTGTCTCTTCTCTCACTCCATGTTATTTACCAAATGTGTTTCATGGAGCTGGTGTTGACCAATAAAGCTGTAAATCTTGTGCTGTGCCAGAAGCATTTCCATCCAAGAAATGCTTCAGGTATAGCACCAATTGTAAGCTTCCTAGAGTCACGAATGTAAGATGAGTGGGTAATTTAAATTCAGTTCAATTCAATTAAGATAGGGCATCATGTATCATAATATTCTGTATTCTGGAGGACCTGATAAAGCCTAGAATAATTTAAGAAGCAGAAATTCAAGTGGGTTTTGTTGACTCTGGTTAGAGCAGATCCTAGAAACCAATTTCTTCTGAGCTGGGAGGGATTGAATTGATTGTTTTAAAAATGTCATCTTTTCTTTTTGGTGCTAAATGAAGAATAATCCCTACTTTGTTATTAATTGAAACAGCTTTTTATTTTTCAGAAACATATATTTGACTTTTATTTTTTGAACTTGAAAACTGTAATTATCATATCATGCTTTCAGTCTTTTATTTGCTTTTCTTCCACTTTTTCCCTTCTCCACATTTTACCAGTATTCTGTTAAGGCACAGCATTTCTTTGATCCTCTTCAGTTGTATAACCTGCCCTAGGATCTTGTATTACTTATGTAATATCTTAAGACTGTTACACTTGACCATTACTTTATTTCCCCCTTTTTGCTGCTTTTGTACATTATAGAAAACTTGATGGAGTGTTGTAAGCAAAGGATCCTTGGCCCCATCAGAGTATTTCTTTTTGGCAGAATCTCTGAGGTCTTGAAGGAAGAACTGAGCTCTTGTAAATAAATAATAAAGCTATGTCAACAGCTGCACTTGAAGGAGCCTACACTAATAAAATATTGGAGACTTAAGTGTGGTTGGTGTCTGAATATTTGCATTTCTGTGTGCTCTTAACAAAAGATTGGAGTATAGCAGTTGCCAGCTTCTGTTTGTGCCCAAATGCGCTTCCTCACAGTATTAGTAACAGCGGGACCATAGAAAAACCCCCACAACTGGCCAGCATAAAAAATGATGAAGACTTTAAAAAAAAAAGAATGGGAAACCTTATATGAACTTTTTTGTTGGAAGAAGAAAATACTGAATTGATGATTTAGAGGTTTAGGGGTTAAAAAAGATTGAGGAGGAAGGGAAGAAAATAAGATGGAATTACTCAAGGGAAAGAAGGGTGGAACTCATAATTCTATGTTTTCTTCTCTGTTTTCTTTCTGTCTTTTTATATTTTTTTCCACTTCAATACTTTTATTGTATTGGAAATTTTAAATATAAAATATGGAGGGAAAAAAAAGGGAAAAAAACATGTCTAAGATCCACACAGTAGCTCTTCCGTACGCACATGCTGGTTTTTGCACACAAGGGCAGGATAAACAGAGGCCTAGTTTTCTTTCCTCAGCCTGCAGCTGAATTGGTCTCTAAGCAACAGAACGGTCACCTCTGAATCTTTTCCTGTGTAGTGTCGGTTGAGAAGAGGTGGGAAGGAGGAAGGACCCTCCTGCATCCTGGAGGAAAAGGATGGAGGGCATCCACCCAGGTAAGGGGATGGGTACGAAGATGGAGACCATCAGAGGAAAGAATCCAGATACTTCAGAGGGGAGGCAACATATCTAGCAGAAGTACCCCATGGTGGGAAGATCACACAGACTCTTTCCCTGCCGCCCCTTTTTTTCTTTTTATTGTAATATTGTAAATCATGATAGCAATTATTTTCAGAGTATTTAGCAGAAGTAATGCCATTTGTAGAACAGAAGGAGTGATATGTTTGAGAGGGATAATGACATTGATTGTAACTGCAGTAATAAAAATTGGAAGACACTTATTTAATTATTATTTTTTCTTTGAAGTGTATTGTGTCCTGTGCTTTTTTTCTCTTCCTTTCTTCTTTTATATGTTACTTATTTTTCTTTTATTCAAGGGAAAATTCTCAATAAAAAATATTTTTAAAAAAATCCCGGAAAGAGTAGAAACCCCGTTTGAGCAAGGCGGGAGGATCATGTACAGTAAATTTCTTTCCCCCCCCCCTCATTTTTCCCCTTTATTGTAACATTGTAGGTCATGATATATGTTATTATTTCAAGGGAGATTTCAGTGCTGTAAGGTTTATATAGTATTAAAACTTACTAATGTTTTATTATTTAAGAAAATGTTTGATTTTAATATTTAAAAGAATAAATATTTATTATTTTATTATTAAAAAGCATAAAGTATTAAGAATTTTTTTTAAAAGGATCCCAGCTGATCCCTAGAGCCCAGCTTGATTAACAGGGTCTCACCACTTGGGGCATGTGGGGCAAGGCCCTAAAAACTGTTAAGAGATTCTTGGTAACAATCAAACCCCCATCCCGAGTCTCTCCTGATCCCACACTCCATCTCTTTTGATATTCTGGAAGGCCCTCAAGACCTGGTTATGTTACGGTATCAGGCCTGGGACTCCCAGGTAACCAGAGACATGCTTAGATGGCTCCATTGTTGAGCTGGCTATTTTTATTCCCTCTGCCCAGGGTTTCTATCTCTGTTTTTGTAATATTTAATGTGATTTTTATATTTTTAATATATGACATGTTTTTTATATATAGTTTTACCTGTTCGTTGTGTGCCACCTAAGAGTTGCCTTTGGTGAAATGGGTGGCTATATCAATCTGATTAATAAATAGTATAAATAAATAAATCCATAAATAAATGGTTTCGGTTCAAAGGAAAAACATCATTTCCTAAACTTCAAAAGGTGGCATTGATGCCATGCTAAAATGCAAATATCTCCTTTTTTAAAATACTAATCAAAGCATACAAATTCTCTATAACAAAAAGAAAAAGAGGGCAAGTAGGCTAGGAAGTAGATCACATTTCCAAGTAAGGACCTGCCAACTACCGGTAGTAGCCACAGGCAGGGGGTATTTGGCAGTATTCCTGCATAGCCATTGCCTAACGCTGTGTGCTTGCTATGCTGGGGCTCTTCTAATAAATAATAATAATAAAAATACGATTCTCCACAAGTGTCATCTGGCATTTTCTTTCCTGGCTTCGAGCAGAACACTAGAAAGGATTTTTTTAATTTTCTTTTAAAAACGGCAAGAAGAAGGGAGGAGATCCTCACAAGATGTGGTAAACTTCTTCACAGTGGGGTTTCTACCCCAATCTCATCCATTTCATCAACATTTCCTTCTCAGCCAGCTTCCCTCCCCCTTTTTTTTAAAAAAGTTGCGGTTTACCGTTAGTGAGAAACATTTGGCAAATGAGCTGTGGTTTTTCTTCTTCTTTCCCCAACTGCTTAATCCAAAAGGAAGGAAAATGATAGTTCAATAGGGCAATGGAAGAAGTAGCTGCTAGATCATTTCTCTTTTGCCAGGTGCGAGTGTTTAGCTTTCTAGATTCGTAATTTCCTGCTGGATTTAAGTTGAGGCTTCCAAAATATTACGTACCGAAATCCAGAAAAAATAAGTATGATCCAGCATTATACTATAATAATAATAATAATAATTTTATTTGTATACTGCCCTTCTCCCAAAGGACTCAGGGCGGTGAACAGGGCAAACATATAAAAGTACAGGAATACAAAAACTAAAAAAGAATTAAACAAGATGCCCAAGTTACAACAGTAGATTAAAATACATTTAAAATAGCAATAAAACCTAAACCCATCCCCCATCAGGCCAGGCCGGCTTGTTCGAACAAATAAGTCTTCAGATCGCGTCGGAAGGAGCGAAGATCGGGCGCCATCCGGAGCTCAACCGGCAAATGATTCCATAAATCCAGGGCGCCCACAGAGAAGGACCTCCCCCTGGGGGCCACCAGACGACATTCTCTGATCGGTGGCACCTTGAGGAGGCCCTCTCTGTGGGAGCGCACAGGGCGGAGGGAAGTTGACGCTGGCAGCAGGTGATCCCTAAGGTACTCCGGACCCATGCCATGTAGGGCTTTGAAAACCATTACCAGAACCTTGAATCTCACCTGGAAGACAACTGGGAGCCAATGCAGCTCACGGAGCAGAGGTGTAACATGGGAGTATCGGGAAACTCCCAACACAACTCTCGCGGCTGCATTCTGTACCAGTTGGAGCCTCCGAGTGGTCCTCAAGGGCAGCCCCATGTAGAGAGCAGGATGACATATTTTATCATTGGTTAGATTTATATTCCACTTTTCCTTTAGTGCAGACATGTCAAACACAAAGCCTGGGGGCCAGATCAGGCCCGTGAAGTGGTTTCATGTGGCCTGCGAAGCCATCCTTGAAACAGTGAGGGAACGGCCCCCACTGCCTTGGCCCTGGCCCAGAGACCCTCCTCCTGCCAGAGACCCTCAGATCTGTCCCACTCCTGCCCAGGCCCCCATAGGCACCCTTGATGCAAACGATGTAGAGCTGTCCATGCCCACCCAGTAGGCCATATGCATTCTAGCCACGCCCACCCAGTAGGCCACGCCCACCCAGCCCCCTGAGGGCAACCGCAATGCTGATGCGGCTGTCAATGAAATTGAGTTTGACACCCCTGCTTTAGGGACTCAAGGTGGCATACACAGGGCTCCCTTGTCCTCTATATCTGCACACACAAAAACACGAGAGGTAGATTAGTCTGAGAGTCACCCATTGAGCTTCTGTGGCTGGATTGGGCTTGGTCCTGGTGTTCCTTGCTCCTAGTCTTTTACCTTTACACAGGGAAGAGAAATTATGTACAGCAAAGCTTGGTTTTGCTTCCCTGAAAGAAGTTAACTGTGAGTATTTTCTCTTTTGGAATGCTGACTAAAACCGGACTTGTTATGAGAGGTCCCTGATTCAGTCCATCCTTGTTTATTAGATTTCTTTCCAAGTGGAGAAAAAAAAAAGTGTAGTCAAAGATTTATCTTATTGTTTTCTTTCAGTTCACTTTTTAATCGAGCGTGGCCAGAATGAAATATTAATAAAGGCTAAAGGGCTCTCAGTTTGGTCCCACTGGATACAGTAGAGGAAAAGTTGTTTAAGTCTCAACCCTGAACTATAAAGGTCTTCTATTATAAAGAAAGTCTATTCTACAAATCCTTTTCTACTCTTAAATATTTCTGCAATATTCTATATTAATATTTAATAGAAACTACAGAATATTTCATGACATATTCTATACTATTATTAATATTAATGTAAATATTATTCTAGTGTTCTATCAGTTCATCTCAGGAAGACCTCACTCTGATGGATGCACTGTAGGGAAGGTACAATAATTTTCTATCCAACTGTATTCATATCTAAAATAACAAAATCTTGCATTGCATTGTACTTCATCCCCCTTCCAGTGAATATGGAAGGCATCTGCCTGAAATGCTTCTGAATAGCAACAGCAATAGCACTTATATACCGCTTCACAGTGCTTTATCCATTCTAAGTGGTTTACAACATCAGCATATTGCCCCCAACAATCTGGGTCTGCATTTTACCTCGGAAGGATTGAAGGCTGAGTCAACCATGAGCCGATGAGAATCGAACTGCCGGCAGTCTTCAGAATTAGCCTGCAATACTGCATTCTAACCACTGTGCCACCATGGTTCTATAATATTCTTATCTTTTGAATTTTTCCCAGGTTTTGAAATATATTTAACCCCTTTTGCCTAAGCACTGTAATAGTTCTTGCATATTTCCATCAAGATCATCCTCCTTACTCTCTACATCAACTGCAGAGGACAGCCACATGAAGAAATCTGAAAATGCACTCATTTGCCGAGAAGACAAATTTACTAAGGAGAAATTCCTTGTGTGTCCAATGAACTTGGCCAATAAAGAATTCTATTCTATTCCCCTCTAATACAAAGTTATATAAAAATAACTATGAAAAATTATGGGGAAAAATTCAAAAAGAAATGGAGAGTTGGGAAAAATTGCAATTGTCTTTGTTGGGGCGAATCGCAGCAGTGAAAATGAATGTCCTGCCTAAATTTTTATTCTTATTTCAAATGATACCGGTTCTTAAGAAAGATTCTAATCTGGAGGAATGGCAGCGAGGTATCAATAAATTTGTTTGGGCAGGGAAAAGGCCACGAGTTAAACTTAAGATTATGCAGGATACTCGTGAAAGAGGTGGTCTTAAAATGCCCAATCTTAAATTATATTATGAAGCTGCTGCGTTAGCAGGAATAAGTGATTGGATTAATTTGATACAAGAGAGATTTATTAAATCTTGAGGGCCACGACTTGTTGTTTGGCTGGCATGCATATTTGTTGTATGATAAGAAGGTAGATAATGTGTTTAGAGTGCATATTTTAAGACAGGCATTGTTGAGAGTTTGGAAGAAGTATAGACATAAGTTAGACTGTAAGATACCATTGTGGGCAATCCCAAAACACGCAATAGAAAATATAAATGTTGGTTTTAAACATGATGTGACTACGTATAAGGAGATTTTAAGCTTGGAAAGAAATGTCTGGTGTCTGAAACCATACAGCCTCTTGCGAGATGAGAAGATTGTTCAAACTTGGTTTCAATATATTCAGCTACGGGCCAGGTGGAAAGAAGATCAGAAAACTGGTTTTACAATGACTGATGAAAATCTGATAAAGCAAATTAGAAATCAGGGTCCAGCACATATTAAACGGATATATCTTGCATTGATAGAAATTGACTCAGAAACAGAACTTGTTAAAGATTGTATGATAAAATGGGCCCAAAACATCCAAGAAGTTATTACAATGGACACGTGGGAAAAGATTTGGGTGAGGAATGTAAAATTTACACAAGCTCAAAACTTGAGAACTTTTATAAAATGTTTTATAGATGGCATCTAGATCCTAAAAAGCTTGCAAGTATGTACCCGAAATTATCAGCCCAAATGCTGGAGGTGTGGCGATGAAGATGCAACATATTTTCACATATGGTGGACTTGTAAAAAGGTTAAGGCCTTTTGGATAAAAATTTGGTGGAATATGAAGAAGATTTTCAAGCAAAGGATAAAGTTTTGTCCGCAACTCTTTTTGTTGGGTATAACTACAGATGCTACGGTTGTGGACACTAAGCTGATGTTGAATTTAATTACGGCAGCAAGACTCTTAATAGGTCAGTATTGGAAGAAGGAGGAACTGCCGACTATAGAAGAATGGACTTTAAAGGTTTCTGACCTGGCAGAGATGGCAAAGATTTCGGCTTATTTGAAAGATCACTCGCAAGAACGTTATATTATGGAGTGGAGAAAATGGATTGAGTATATCCAGAACAAATATGGGACTAAAAAGTTTCATGTAGCATTTGAATAAGTCTTCCTTTCCTTTTTCCTTTTTCCTTTTTTTTATATATTTAATATTAATAGTGTTTGTAGTTATCCTATATGAGCTAGAGAGTGATAGATTTTAGAGTTTATGGTTGTTAACATATGGATGTTTATGATTGTTTTTTTTTGCTTTTATACCTTGTACTTAGCTCTGGGAAGTCGGGGGGGGGAGGGGGAGAGGGGCAGGGAGGGAGGGGTAGGGGAGGGGGAGGGGGGACTGTTAAAGACAAAATGTATGTTAAAACTTTTCAATAAAGAATTCTATTCTATTCTATTCTATTCTATTCTATTCTATTCTATTCTATTCTATTCTATTCTATTCTATTCTATTCTATTCTATTCTATTCTATTCTATTCCATTCCATTCCAGTCCATTCCAGTCCATTCCACTCCACTCCACTCCACTCCACTCCACTCCACTCCACATATTGCTAAATTGCACTAGTTAATTGCTGTTACCTTTTCTGTGTGGAAAATATTATACTTTTGATTTTGTACCAAGTGCAGGGAAAACACTGCAATTTCCATTTCATAGGTGGGCACTTTCAGTTAAGAGAAAAAATCTCCCATATAGGCAAAACCCCTACATGCTGTCCAGATTTTGATATACTGTTATCTGGGTTAATATATACTTGGGTTAATGCAACATTTAAACAATTCTGTTTATTCTTGTTCTTTGTCCAGATTCCTGGAACTTTGCATCAAAAATGGAAGAGACACTGTCACTTGTGAAACAAATGCAAAATGGTATTTTGAAGCTAGGGCCAACAGTTAGATTGGGCACCAGGCATTAGACAACATCTTAGTAAGATTTTGGAGTGTGCACATGACAGCAACATTTGTGAGCTATCAATGGTTAAAGTGGGTAGTTCTCTAGAGAAAATATGATGTTTTACATTTGAGCTATGGCTGATAATTTATTAAAATCTGGAGGACAACAACCATATAGAAAATAGCTGGGAATTGAGGCACTTGGAATTCTTTTCCCTCTTATTATGGAAAGGGTTGTTCTGACTAGAAGATTTATTTATTTATTTATTTTATTACATTTATATACCGCCCTTTCCTTGAGGACTCAGGGCGGTTTACAGGGAATTAAAAACCAACAATACAAAAGTTAAAACCAGTTTAAAAAAGATTAAACTTAACCCTGTGCAAATAAAACCCCAGTTAAAATAAATTAATCCTCAGCCTGGGCCAGAGAGCTCAAAGAGCCAGGTCTTCAGGCCCCGGCGGAATGAACGGAGGTCGGGGGCAGTCCTCAGCTCCACTGGCAGCTGGTTCCAGAGGGCAGGTGCCCCCACTGAGAAGGCCCTATCCCTGGGCGTTACCCGCCAGCAATCTCTTACCGGTGGGACCCTGAGCAGACCCTCCCTGTGGGAGCGCACTGGACGAAGGGCACTTGATGCTGGCAGCAGGTGTTCCCTCAAATACCCCGGACCCAAGCCATGTAGGGCTTTATAGGTAATGACCAGCACCTTGAATTTCACCCGGAGGGCAACCGGAAGCCAATGCAGCTCGCGGAGTAGAGGTGTTACATGGGAGTATTGGGAGACCCCCATTACAACTCGCGCGGCCGCATTCTGCACCAGTTGAAGCCTCCGAGTGGTCCTCAAGGGCAGCCCCATGTAGAGAGCGTTGCAGTAGTCCAAACGGGAGGTCACGAGCGCATGAGTAACTGTGCATAGGGCATCTCGGTCCAGATAGGGACGCAACTGGCGCACCAGGCGAACCTGGGCAAAAGCCCCCCTGGTCACGGCTCCTATGTGGTCTTCAAAATTGAGTCGTGAATCCAGGAGGACGCCCAAGTTGCTAGCCCTATCAACGGGGGTAACACCTCACCCCCCCATCGTTAGAGATGGAATAGTCTGGTTGACCCGAGATGCCGATATGCACAGCCACTCAGTCTTCGCAGGATTGAGACGAAGCCTGTTTCTCCCCATCCAGACCTGGACCGCTTCCAGGCACCGGGACATCACGGCGAGGGCATCACTGGGTTGGTTCGGGGTGGAAAGAAAAAGTTGGGTATCATCAGCGTACACGAATGATCTCGCCCAGCGGCTTCATATAGATGTTGAACAGGAGGGGCGATAGAACCGACCCCTGAGGAACTCCACAAATGAGAGGCCTCGGGGCGGATCTCTGCCCTCCCGCCAACACTGACTGCGAGCGGCCCAGGAGATAGGAGGAGAACCACCGTAAAACGGTGCCTCCCACTCCCAACCCCCTGAGACGCCGCAGCAGGATACCATGGTCGATGGTATCGAAAGCCGCTGAGAGATCTAATAGGACCAGGACAGAGGAGCAACCCCTGTCCCTAGCCCTCCAGAGATCATTTACCAGCGCGACCAATGCCGTCTCCGTGCTGTGTCCGGGTCTGAAACCCGATTGGTACGGGTCCAGATAATCAGTTTCCTCCAGGAACAGAGGAAGCTGATGTGCCACCACACTCTCAACAACCTTCGCCAAAAAGCGAAGGTTGGAGACTGGATGATAGTTATTTAAAACAGCCGGGTCCAAAGCAGGCTTCTTGAGGAGGGGTCTCACCACCGCCTCCTTCAAGGCGGCAGGGAAGACACCCTCCTTCAAAGAAGCAGTTATTACTGCATGGAACCAGCCTCGTGTCCCCTCCCGGGCTGCATAAGCTAGCCAGGAGGGGCACGGATCCAACAAACAGGTGGTGGTGCTCAGTCTCCCCATGATCCTGTCCACATCATCAGGGGAAACAGGGTCGAACTCAGTCCAGATAACATGCTCAAGACCGCCAGATTCCTCCACATCAGACTCTGCCCAGTCAGAGTCCAGACCGGTCCGGATCTGAGCAATTTTGTCCTTCAGATGATGACTAAACTCCTCGGCTCGTCCCCGCAAGGGATCCTCTCTCACCTCCTGGTTAAGGAGGGAGCGAGTTAACCTAAACAGGGCGGCCGGGCGATTATCTGCGGACGCGATAAGGGCAGCAAAGTAGTTAGACTTCGCCGTCCTTATCGCTGCAAGATAAGACCTTATAAAGGTTCTTAACTGCAATCGGTCAGATTCGGATTGGCTGGACCTCCAACCGCTCTCTAGACCTCGTCTCCGACGCTTCATCTCCCGGAGCTCCACAGAGAACCATGGGGCCCAACGGGATCTGCGCCGGGTCAGAGGTCGCAAGGGTACAACGCAGTCAAGTGCCCCGGTGGCCGCCGTTTCCCAGGCATCCACCAGAGCATCGACTGGGCTGTGGGTAAGGGTGATGGGTATAGGCCCAAGCGCCCTCTGGAACCGTTCCGGGTCCATTAGGCGCCTGGGGCGGAACCACCTGGTCGGTTCCGCCGCCCAGCGGCGGGGGGTGGCATAACGGAAAACCAGCCGCAGGAGGTAATGATCTGACCATGACAGGGGGGTGATGGTCGATGAACCCCCACCCAGATCATCCAACCATTGTCCAGATAGGAACACCAGGTCGAGAGTATGATCCCCTACATGAGTCGGGCCCTCAATAACTTGGGTCAGGCCCATGGCCGTCATGGAGGCCATGAACTCCCGAGCTAACTCAGACGACCCTCCCAGTGATGGCAGGTTGAAGTCACCCAGGACTATAAGCCTGGGGAACTCCACCGCCAGCCCTGAGAGAGTGTCGAGCAGCTCGGGCAGGGCTGTTGCCACACAGCCGGGCACCAGGTATGTGAGCAACAAGCCCAACTGAGCCCGAGGACCACATCTCAAGAGGAGGGATTCACTCCCGGCCATCTGGACAATGGTGGCCTCCCGCGGACACAGAGTCTCCCGAATAACCACTGCCACCCCACCACCCCTGCCCTGAGCCCGTGGCTGGTGTAGCACCCGGAAACCTGGAGGGCATAACTCAGTCAGAGGCACCCCTCCCTCCGAACCCAACCAACTTTTCGTAATGCACACTAGATCCGCACATTCCTCCTCGATCAGATCATGAATGAGGGGAGCTTTGTTAACGACAGATCTAGCGTTAAAATAGACCAGCCTGAGCTCAGGGACCTGATCACCCTCATCCCCGGGTAAGAGGGTGCTAACCAGAGGGTCGGAGTGCGCCACCACTCGGAGATAGCGGGGGCGCGATCCCGGGTGTTGATATGGCCCTCCGTGCAAGCACCTGCTGCCATTCCCTATCGTCGTGGGGATTTGAAGCCCCACCCCAACAAGATGAAGTTGGACAGAATCTGAAGGCTGAAATTTCTGAGGTATATTTGTAGGAAATGAGTCTGGTAATTGTGGACTATAAACAAAGAAAGAAAAGTAGCTCCAAATGTGTAAAGTAGCCTGCCACTTCTATCCTTGTACAGCATGTTGCAACATTATCCCTTTACAGTGGAAATAGTTTATTTCATGCTTCCGGGGGGGGGGGGTGGTGGTGGAAAGGAAAAATATACAGTAATAAACAGGAAAGTGGATATGGTGAATTTATATCAAGTTTTATGGTATTAATATAATGAAACTTTCTCCTCCTTTTTCTTTTCCTTAGTAGTGGGAAATCTAGAGCCAAAAGTAGAAGATCTAGTAAAAAGAATTGATAAATTGGAGCAAGGTAAGCAATTCAAATGGGACACAAAATAAAGGGTTGGTTTCTGTGGTTGGCTGGGAGAAGTCACAGATTACATTAATATACTTTATTTGATAAGCTTAATTGAATGAACATAAATTGTGCAGTAGAAATATTTTACTTCATTTGAAGAAATTATTCATTTGATTTAGACATGCTGTGGTATTTTGAGACTTTTGGTAGTTCACAATAGTTCTAAAACAAAACATTTCTATGCTAAATATAAATTTAAAATTAAATCAACATTAAATCAACATTACATAAACCTGACAATATCAAAATTCACCCCCAAACCTTCTGAAGTAACTCATTTTTAACTAACTCCTGAAAAGTTATTATCAATGCAACTAATCTTGCCTCCATAGAAAAGCCTGGGAGAAACATTTTCTGGCCTTGACCTCCCCCCCCCACTTCCTATTTTACAAGATTGGAGGTCTTTTCTTTTTATTTAATGTTCATTGCTGTTTCAGTCTTTTACTATCTACAAACAGTTGTCTGTTAAAAATAAAAAGCAGAATAGCTCCACAATATATTTAATCATTTTAAGGGAGGCGGTGGCTCACTGGGTTAGGACACTGAGCCTGTCGATCAGAAGTTCGGCAGTTTGGCGGGTCGAATCCCGAGTGCCGCGTAACAGAGTGAGCGTCTGTTACTCGTCCCAGCTTCTGCCAACCTAGCAGTTTGAAAGCATGTAAAAATGCAAGTAGAAAAATAGGGACCACTATGGTGGGAAGGTAACAGCGTTCCGTGCGCCTTTGGCGTCCAGTCATGCCGGCCACATGACCACGGAGATGTCCTTGGACAAGCGCTGGCTCTTCGGCTTTGAAATGGAGATGAGCACTGGCCCCTAGAGTCGGAAACGACTAGCACGCATGTGCGGGGGAACCTTTACCTTTACCTTATATTTAATCATTATTATTAGGACTCCTCCATCAGGAAACTCTAGCACAATCTCAGTAAAAATTGTTATTGTTGTACTTTTTTTAGCTGAGTAATATTGTAGGAAGAATCATAAGATATCCCACCCCCTTTATTTCCATGCACCCGAAGAAGGCAAAGAAAAACCATCCACAGTAGCTAAAGCAATCCCTGGTTGCCAGCCAGAATGGCCTCAAGTAACCCTGGTTAGAAGAAACTCAGTCAATGGATACAATACTGTATATCCATTAGGGACAAACAAAGCCACTAGGAAGGTAGCAAGAAGCGGCTTCTGCATTTTAGACTGAGGCAGGCTCAATTGACAGGATTAAGTCAGAAAACACAGCCACACAGAATTTACATTTCCCACCTTTCCCCAAGGTTAGCCTTGACCCCGACCACCCCACAGGAAACATATAGAGACAACTAGAATACAGAAAGGCACATTATTAATCTAATCAAATAACCTCACCAGGCATCTCAATCTCAAAGGTCCAAAAGGGTAGAAAAACCACTCTACTCGCCATTCCAGGCTGTTAGCTCTCCCAGAATTGATTGCTATGTCACTTCACTTCTGATTTCTAAATAAATGGAGACCTCATTTCCTACAGCCTGCCTCCAAATTCATTGGCTCCCGGCTTGGAAACGGACTAGTTTTTATTTCCTACAATATTGTAAAGGTAAAGGTTCCCCCGCACATGTGTGCTAGTCGTTTCCAACCCTAGGGGCCAGTGGTCATCTCCGTTTCAAAGCCAAAGAGCCAGCACTTGTCCGAGGACGTCTCCGTGGTCATGTGGCCGGCATGACTAGACGCCAAAGGTGCACGGAATGCTGTTACCTTCCCACCACAGTGGTCCCTATTTTTCTACTTGCATTTTTATGTGCTTTTGAACTGCTAGGTTGGCAGAAGCTGGGACGAGTAACAGGAGCTCACTCTGTTACGCGGCACTCGGGATTTGACCCGCCAAACTGCCGACCTTCTGATCGACAAGCTCAGCATCCTAACCCACTGAGCCACCGCGTCCCCACTCCTACAATATTACAAAGGTTTAAATGTATTTTGACCATTATAGTATAATATTACTCAAATGCAAAATGTCCTTGTCCTGAGCTGCCCAATCTCAACCTTTGTTCTATGCATTTTTCTTCAGCTAAGAAGATATTAAAGGAAGAGATCTCTGAGGCAATTGAACACAGTAAGACACTTCAGATGGAACTGGAAAAGTGTAGGTTTCTGTTCTGTCATAGTTCAGATTGAAGCCAGTTAATCAAATATCACTAAGTAACCTCTCCACAATCAGTTTTTTTTAAAAATGTATTCATTTCAGAATGCAATCCACTTTGAACAATGCTTAGTTTTAAATAGACGTTGAATAGAATAGAGCTGGAAGGGACATTAGGGGTCTTCTAGTCCAGCCCCCTGCTCAAGCAGGAGAACCTATACCATCTCAGACAACTGACTGTCTAGACTCTTCTTGAAAATCTCCAGTGTTGGAGTGCCCACGATTTCTGGGTGCAAGCTGTTCCACTGGTTAATTGTCCTCACTGTCAGGAAATTTCTCCTTAATTCTAGGTTGCTTCTCTCTTTGATCAGTTTCCAACCATAGTTTCTTGTCCTGCCCTCTAGTGCTTTGGAGAATAACGTGACCCCCTTTTCTTTGTGGCAGCCCCTCAAATACTGGAACACTGCTATCATGTCTCCCCTATTTCTTCTTTTCTTTAGACTAGCCAAACCCAAGTCCTGCAGCCATTCTTCATATGTTTTAGTCTCCAGGCCTTTGATCACCTTAGTTGCTCTTCTCTGAATTTTTTTTACAAGCTCTCAACATCTTTTTTGTGACATGGTGACCAAAATTGGCTGCAGTATTCCAGGTGTGGTCTCCCTAGGGTTTTATAAAGCAGTACTAATACTTCGGGTGATCTTGATTCTATGCCTCTGTTTATACAACCCAGGATTAACCTTTTTGGCTGCTGCTGCACACTGCTGACTCATAGTCAAGTGATTGTCCACTGGGACTCCAAAGTCCCTCTCACAAGATCTTTTTGAATCCTGAATTTGTGTTCTGGGGTGTTGGATACTCCTGCCAGTTTAGTGTCATCTGCAATTTTGATGAGTTCCCCTTCAATTCCCTCATCTAAGTCATTGATGAAGATATTGAAGAGTACTGGGCCTAAGACGGAACCTTGTGGTAACCCACTGCTTACTTCTCTCCATGTGGATGTATTGCCATTGAGAACTACTCATTGAGTACAGTTTGCCAGCCAGCTACATATCCATCTGGTGGTGATGTTGTCTGTTCCATCTTTTTCTAGCTGACCAAGGAGTAGGTTGTGGTCTACTTTATCAAAGGCCTTACTGAAATCTAAATATACTATGTCCACAGCATTTCTCTGGTCTACTTTATCAAAGTAGGCACTTTATCAAAGAATAAAATAAGATTGGTTTGGCATGATCTGTTTTTGACAAACCCGTGCTGGCTACTAGTTATAACTTTGTTTGCTTCTAGTTGTTCGCAGATCTGTTTTTTGATTATCTTTCTAGGATCTTCCCAGGTATTGATGTTTAAACTGATTGGTCTGTAGTTTCCTGGGTCCGTTTTAATTACCTTTCTTGAAGATGGGAACCACATCAGCGCTTTCCTAATCCTCAGGTATTTCCCCGGTGCTCCAGAATTTTTGAAAGATATGGTGCAGTGGTTCTGAGACAACATCTGCCAGCTCCTTCAGAACTCTGGGATGTAGTCTGTTGGGTCCCGGTGATTTATATTCGTCAAGGTCAGATAGGTGTTCTCTTACCATTTTCCCGCTTATTTTAATTTTTGTTTCTAGTTTGTCTTTTGTAGTGTTTTTTTTTGTATGTTGGGCTGTAGTTTCTTTTTGTGTGAAGACTGATGCAAAGAATGAGTTAAACAGCTCTGCTTTCTCCCTGTTGCCTGTTATTTCCTTGCCATCCTCTCTCTTTAGTGGACCTACAGTTTCCTTAACTTTTTTCTTGTTAATATTTTGGAAGAAACTTTTTTTGTTATTATCCTTGATTTCTGTTGCAAGTCTTCGTTCGCTCTGAGCCTTTGCTTTCCTGACTTCATCTTTGCATGTTCTGGCTGTCTGCTGATAATCAGCCTTAGCTATTTGTCCTTTTTGTCTTTCAGTTTGTCAGAGAGATCTTTGTGCAGCCATGCTGGTTTCTTCTTGAATGTCTTGTTTTTCTTTTTCAGTGGTATTGTGCTGGTCTGGGCTTTTATGATCACATTTTTCAGAGTTTCCCACGCTTCTTAGGTTGTTTTCCCCGTTCGGATTTTCATCCATGGAATCTTTCCTAGGTTCTCTCTGAGTTTGTTAAAATTGGCTCTTTTGAAGTTTAAGACACTGGTTGAATTGTTTACTATTGCTAATGTTTGCATTATATTAAATTCCAGTATGATGTGGTCACTTTCACCCAAGGTTCCGGCAAGTTCAATTTCCTCTATCACTTCTTCTCTATTAATAAGAATTAAGTCCAGTATAGCTTTACGTCTAGTTCCCTCCTCCACCTTTTGGATGACAAAGTTCTCAGCTAGGTTAGTTAGGAATCTGTTTGATCGCCTGCTCGCTACAGAGTTTGTCTCCCGGTTGATATCTGGATAGTTGAAGTCTCCCATTACTACTGTGATATGCTTCCTACATACATTTGTTAACTGGTTGGCAAAGAGTTCATCTATTTCTTCTGATTGCTTGGGTGGCTTGTAATATACACCTAGGCCAATGTCACTTTTTTCTCTTTTATATTGACCCATATACATTCTGGAGAGATTTTATTTTGGATCATGTGCATTTCTGTAGATATGTAGTGTTCTCTTACATATAGTGCAACTCCCTGTCCTCTTTTTGTAGACCTGTTTCTTTTGAACAATTTGTATCCATCCATTAGTCCATTCCATTCATGGGTTTTGTCCCACCAGGTTTCTGTAATGCCAACATTGTCATACCCATCTTCATCTACTATTGCTTCTAATTCACCCTGTTTGTTTCCCAATTTTTGAGCAATTGTATATAAGCATTTAATACTTTTATGCCTGTCCGAGGGTATGTTTCCTGCATCTCCTGATTGTTGTTTGAGTTTTTCTTTTTTTCTCATCACTGCCTACCTCATTGTTTGATTTGTTTTCTTGGGATTTATGATTGGTTTTGGTTTCTAGAGATTCTAAAGATTGGTCACCCCTCCCCCTCAATTTTACTTTAAAGCCCTCCTGATGAGTTTGGCCAGTCTTTTTCTGAGTTCATTTCCCCCTGTTTTCGTGAGGTGCAGCCCATCCCTTGCCAAGAGTCCTTCGCATAGGAAATGCAGTCCATGATCCAGGAAACCAAAGTTTTCTTGGCGACACCAACCTTTTAGCCAATGGTTTATTTCTAGAATTCTTTTTTCCCCTCAATGAGTGTTGGCCTTTTGTTGGGAGTACTGATGAGAACACTACTTGTCTCCTAGCTTTTTAACTTTTTTGCCTAGTTGTTTATAATCTCTCACTATTGTACTCAGGTTCTTTGTTGTATCATTTGTTCCAATGTGGAGGAGGAGGAAAAAGTAGTAATCTGCAGGCCTAATTATTTTGGTTAGGTTCTCAGCCATATCTTTGATTTTTGCTCCAGGGAGACAACATACCTCCCTGGATTGTATGTCCGGTCTGCAGATGGATGATTCTGTTCCTTTGAGGATAGAATCTCCTATTACCAACACTTGCCTTCCTTTTTTGGGAGCTGCAGTCTGGGGTGTTTTTCTGTTTGTCTCAGGTGTGTTTGTTTTTTAGGGATATTTGTGTTATGTATGCAGGCACCTGCATAGCAACAGCCACCAGGGGGCGTTGGCCTGAACGGTTTTGGCAAGAAACCCAGTTTCGGCGGTAAACCTAGGGCCAACCCCATTGGCTGTCCACTTACCTGGCTAGGTATTTAAGGAGGCCAGGTAACCCTCATTCTCCAGTTCGCTACCCCTCTCCAATAAAGAGCTGAACTCACACACCGGCTGGCGTCTCTTCCTTGCGTCGGACCCACTACACAATAATTTGAAGTGGCTTTTTTTAGGGATATTTGAAGTGGCTTTTTAAGGGATATTTGAAGTTGTTTCTTTGTTAGGTGTCTGCATGTTTTCTTTGAGGGAATAGGTTATGGGTCTGCATGTTTCCATCTAAGGGGAGAAATCTATTGCTCAGTTTTAATGGGGCTGTTTCTGCTTGGGTTGGATTGGGCAGAAAAGGTTTGTTAGTTGTATGCTGCTTCTTTCTTTGAGTATTGTGTTTCCTTTTATGTGTGACCTACCTCCATGTGTCTTCCTCCAAGGGTTTATCAGTAGGGTCAAATCCTCTGGGTGTTATTTGCTCATTATTTGGTTCGGTTTGGGTAGAGCTTTCTTTTGTATGTTGGGGTTTGGCTAGAGTTGCCTCTATGCCCCTTACTTTTTCCTCCAGTAGTTTACATAGTTTACATCTAATGCATCTATAGTTTGGGTGTTCTTTGGGCATAAGCACATACATGGAACATGTATTGCATACCATAATAGTATCAGTCACCTCTTCTATGAGTTTCTGGTTTGAAAATCCTTCTTTTTGGTTGGTGGATGTGCTTTGCTGTCAGCCTTGTTTCTAGTTTCTCTGTTCTAGGTAATTATGCCTATTTTTCTATCCTTTTTTCTGCCTGTTTGTGCTTGGGTTTTTTGCCTTGTTATTTAGGACGCGGTGGCTCAGTGGGTTAGGACGCTGAGCTTGTCGATCAGAAGATCGGCAGTTTGGCGGATCGAATCCCGAGTGCCGCGTAACAGAGTGAGCGCTTGTTACTCGTCCAAGCTTCTGCCAACCTAGCAGTTCGAAAGCACGTAGAAATGCAAGTAGAAAAATAGGGACCACTGCGGTGGGAAGGTAACAGCGTTCCGTGCGCCTTTGGCGTCTAGTCATGCCGGCCACATGACCACGGAGACGTCCTCGGACAAGCGCTGGCTCTTCGGCTTTGAAACAGAGATGAGCACCGGCCCCTAGAGTTGGAAACGACTAGCACGCAAGTGCGGGGGAACCTTTACCTTTACCTTTAAATGTATGTGGCAGTATGCCCTTTGGTTTTAAAGGGGAAAAATTGCAGTTTATATTGAAGTTAAAAATTAATGTTAGGATAGGGCTATTTAACGAAGGGAAGGGCTGCTTTCTCCTCAACAAGGGATTTGCTTTTAGCTTTCTGCTCTCTACCTAAAAATTCATCCCCATCCTTCCTTAATTTGCTTCTTATTTATCTCTATCCCCTCTGCCTGGCTTTTTTGACTGCCTTCCTGTGCTCAGCCAGTCTTTCTAATTGCCCCCAGTTGCCTCCAGCCGTTGCTCCTCTGAGGTCTCTTCTATATTAAGGCAAGTTTTTAAACCATACTTTGCTGAATAAGTCATAATAGCTGGTTATTACATAACCTAAATCATAATGGATGAGATCATGTATATTATTTTTATTTTTTTTTTTTATTTTAATTCCATTTATATCCCACCCTTCTCCGAAGACTCAGGGCGGCTTACAAGCTTAGCAGTAGCCTTCATTCTATGTATATGCCTGCTTATCAGGGCTTTCACACATACACACACCCAAGTAGCATTATTACAAAGTCAGCTTAATTGCCCCCAACAATCTGGGTCCTCAATAAACAATAATGGGTGGACATCACTAAGCAAGCAGCTATATTATGCTATGTTGCTATGTATGATTTACAGTGCTGTTGATCTGCAGGTGCAGGCCAGTTAATTTAACTATTTTAACAACAGCCAATATATTACCTGAGATGTAACAGTATGCTATATATGGGAACGACTGAGCAGCAGGAGGGAGACCACAAACTGGACAGCCAGCATATAAAAGCATGAAAGATCAATGCAATAAGAATTGTTTTTCTGTTCATGCTTGTAGACAGAGGACATATAACTGTAGAAAATGTGCACTACCTGGGAGCAGAGGGCAGATTTTTATAATGCAGTTTTAGAAAAATAAGCACCAATATCTGAGGTTTCTTCTATATGTATTTTCTACAAGATGATAAAAAATAATGCCTAAATGAAATAACTGCTTCTCTTGTAGTGAATGCTGAGAAGTCAAGACTTGAAGAAACATGGAATGAGAAAAAGGGTAATGGAAAATTCTGAGATACCGTCTTGATTTTTTTTAATGTTATCAGTTTTAGTACTTGTCCACATTATATTCCTTAAAATTTCATATTTATTGCAAGGACAATTCATTATCGATATGATTACAATATGAAATACAGTTTCAAGAGATACATTGCAGTATGAAATGCAGTTTTAAGCGATACTTTACGTTTTGGCCTTATTGTAAAATTAATTCAATTAAGATTTACCGTATCTTTCAATGCTCATAACATTTTGTATAGGTTTCTATTGATAATGTTAGGGAAAAAAATCTAAGTTTTGTGCTAATAGTTTCTTACTGTTGCTGTTACGGTATATGTTTATATTCCATTCTTCAATGCATATATTTCTAGGATGGTTTACAGAACTACAACAGAAACTGAGGATAATCAAATAATCAAATAATCAAATTCATTTGAGACAATGGTAGTACTAAAACATCACATTGCCCTATTTTTTTTAAAGCTACAAAAGTCAGCATTTCTCCTCTCAGCTTCACTTATTCCCATTTGTTACATGAAGATGACGTATTTCATAGGCAGTGAGTTAAGGCAAGGTGAGACCTTGTGGCCACAGGCTATATGCAGCACACGTTTGCTTTTATAGTGCTCTGAGCCATCCCTGACAAAAGGCAACAATTCCCCAAATTTTGTGAGGAGATGCAGATGAAAACTAAGTCCTAAAATACACATATCATAGTTTAAAACCACCTCCAACTTCCCTCAAATTCCTGTCAATTATTCACATCAAAATACGTTGAACACCAAATTCGATGAATTTCAAAGCAGTTGAGTACTAAGATACTATTGTAATTATAGGTAAAAAACAACACAAGAGGCCCCTGGTTAATTTTTTGGCTAAATTTTTTGTGGGGTTAGGGAGAGGGGAGGGATTAGAGTTTCGGTCAGATACTGGGAGGTGTCCACCAACCGCTACTCAGGCCAGGCCTGAGACTGATCACGCTGAAAGGGAGCTTGGACTAGCTACCCCCGGGGCCCCGAAGCAGAGTGTGGGATTACCTATTCCAACGACGGTAGGGAATGGCAGTAGGTGTACGAACAGAGGACCGCATCAACATCCGGGAGTGCGTCCCCGCTATCTTCAAGCGGTGATGCGCTCCGACCCTCTGGTTTTGGCCCGTGGTTCCGGGAGCGAAGATAAACAACCACCTGAGCTCAAGCTTGTATATCTTAATGCCAGATCCATAGTCAATAAAGCTCCTCTCATCCGAGATTTGGTTGAGAGAGAACATGCGGATCTGGCTTGCATTACGGAGACCTGGTTAGGACCTGAGGGTGGTGTCCCTTTGGTGGATCTTTGCCCACCAGGTTTCTGGGTGCTACACAGGCCTCGGGCTCAGGGAAGAGGCAGGGGAGTGGCGGTAGCAGTGAGGGAGAACCTATATCCGCGGGAGGCCACTGTTGTCCAAATAGCTGGGTGTGAGTCTCTCCTCCTAAGATGTGGCCCTAAGGCTCAGTTGGGCTTGCTGCTAGTGTACCTTTCACCTAGTCGCGTAGCGGCAGCCCTGCCCAAGCTTCTTGTCATCCTCTCGGGACTGGTGATTGAGTTCCCCAAAATTATGATCTTGGGTGACTTCAACCTACCATCCCTGGGGGGATCATCTGAGTTGGCTCGGGAGTTCATGGCTTCCATGACGGCCATGGACCTGATGCAGGTAATCCAGGGCCCGACTCATGTAGGAGGTCACATGCTCGATTTGATTTTCCTATCTGGACAGTGGTTAGATGATCTGGGTGGGGGTTCCCCAATTGTTACACCCCTGTCATGGACAGATCATCATCTCCTGCGGCTGACCTTCCGCTTTGCCACTCCCCGTCGTGGGGTTACTGAACCAACGAAATGGTACCGCCCCAGGCGACTAATGGACCCTGGGCGGTTCCAAACAGCCCTTGGGCCCCCACCTGCCTCCTTTGCTCATAGCTCGGCCAATGCCATGGTGGAAGCCTGGGAAAAGGCAGCCACAGAAGCACTCGACCGAGTTGTACCCATGCGGCCCCTGACCCGGTGCAGATCCCAGTGGGCTCCATGGTTTTCTACGGAGCTCTGGGAGATGAAACGTCAGAGACGGGGCCTAGAGAGCTGTTGGAGATCCAGCCGATCCGAATCCGACCGATCACGACTAAGGTCCTTTACGAGGTCTTATCTCTTTGCTACCCTTATCGCGTCCGCAGATAATCGCCCGACCACCCTGTTTAGGGTGACCCGCTCCCTCCTTAATCTAGAGGTGAAGGAGGATCCCTTACGGTCGTGCCGAGGAATTTAGCCAACATCTGCTGGACAAAATCGCTCGGATCCGGACCAGTCTGAATTCCGACTGGGCAGAATCTGACGATGAGAACATGGACAGTCTTGTTGATGTTATCTGGGAAGAGTTCGATCCTGTGACTCTGGATGAGGTAGACAAGATCATGAGGAAGCTGAGCTCCACTACATCCTTATTGGACCCGTGCCCCTCCTGGCTGGTTTATGCGGCCAGGGATGGGACACGAGGCTGGATCCATGCAGTGATAACTGCTTCATTGAAAGAGGGCAGTTTCCACGCAGCCTTGAAAGAAGCTGTGGTGAGACCCCTCCTCAAAAAGCCTTCCCTGGACCCAGCTGTTTTAAACAACTTTCGCCCGGTCTCCAACCTCCGCTTTCTTGCGAAGGTTGTTGAGAGCGTAGTGGCGCATCAGCTTCCTCTGTTCCTTGAAGATACTGATTATCTAGACCCGTGCCAATCGGGTTTCAGGCATGGACACAGCACGGAGACGGCATTGGTCGCTCTGATGAATGATCTCTGGCGAGCTCGGGACAGGGGTTATTCCTCTGTCTTGGTCCTATTAGACCTCTCTGCAGCTTTTTTATTATTTTTTTTTAATTGAAAAGTTTTAAAATACAATTTTCCTTTAAAAAAACCCCCTTCCCCCTCCCTCCTCCCCCCCTACCTCCCCTCCTCCCCCCTCCCTCCTCCCCCCCCTCCCTCCCCCCCTCCCCCCCCCTACTTCCCAGAGCTGAATACAAGGTATATATATATATAAAAAAAAGCAAACCTAAGCAACCATATACTAACAACTATAAATTCTAAAATCCATCACTCTCTAGCTTATATAGGATAAAACAAACCTTAACAATATTAAATATATGTATAAAAAAAACTAGAATAAGAAAAGGACACTCTCTAGCTTATATAGAATGGAACAAACCTTAATAGTATTAAATATATATTAAAGACAAAAAAAAGGAAAAAGAAGAAAAAAACCCCTCCTCAACCCTATACTTATCCTAAATAAACTCCATCCATTTTATCCATTCCATGATATAACATTCTTACAAATAATTTTCCAAATTAACCAAGGATCCCAAATCAAAAAACTTTAAAGTCAACTCTTCTGTAATCGGCCGTTCCTCTTCCAGTACCACATCTATAATTATTCCAAACACAAAAAAGAAAAAAAAAGAAAAAAGATTGCAAACAAAACTTGAACCTTCATTTGAGAATCTTCTATATATTCCCCCAAACTTTAATCCAAAAAAGCTCACCCTTTCCACAGAACCACCAAATATAAAAATATATTGCGTCTACACCCAAATCTTTTCCCCCCTCCCCTACTTGACTACTTGACTATATCGTAAAAGTTCCATAGACTTCTGCGATTCCTGCTACTTTCTCTTCTTAGATCGTTTTGCAGCAGCACGCGTCACCCTCTGTTTTATAGATTCATCCGACGAGGTTGTATCTTGATCTCCTCCAACACCGTTGTCTTCTATCTGACCATCTTCGGCCTCTTGATGCACTCCTTCTCCAGATCCCTTTCCAGCTTCCAAAAGTGTTAATGGCGTTGCATTTAAAACATTATTGTAGAAATCACGCGCTTGCATCACAGTAACCAAACGGTACTTTTTACCTTCGTGCGTCACCATCAACCCCACTGGGATCTCCCATCTGAACCTTATATCTCGCTGCTTGAGCTCTTGCACAAGAAATGTAAAATCCTTCCTTCTCCTTAGAATCTTTGGAGGAATTTCTTTTAAGACCAAAACTTCTTGATTAGCAATCATAACTTTAGTATCATAAGCAGCTTGTATAACTTCATCTCTAGTTTCCCTTTTTGCAAAATATACCACCACATCTCTAGGCAACTTTCTCTGTCTGGCAATCCATGAATTCACACGAAACACTTTGTCCATGCCTCCTTTTATTTCAGATGCTGGCTGTTTCAACACTATTTCAAAAGCCTCAGAAACCAGCTGCTTTAGATCTTCCTTAGTATTCTCCTTTAAGCCTCTAATTCTAATGGCAAACTGCATCTGGAAATATTGAGCAAGACACAGTTCCCTTTCCATTTTATTTTCATTCTCCAATACTTTTGCTTCTAATATAGCATTCTTTTGAGTCAAGTCTTCTAGCTTTTCCTCCAATTCTTCCACACACCGAGCCACTTTACACACTGAAGTCAAGATGTCTACCCTCATCGCTTTAAGCTTCTGTTCCATCCTCTCCTCCATTCTCTCCTCCAATTTCTCCAATTTCTCCTCCATCTGTGCAAATCTAATATTAATTGATTCCAAAATTACCTGGGTATGTTTTTCAAGAGCATCTTGTAAGTCCTTTGATATCAATACATCAGGAGGATGCAGCGCCTGCAATAATGATTGTTGCACGGGAGAAGTTCCAGCACTCCGAAGAGTTTTAGGGGGTGGTTTAGCCGCCATCTTTTACCAAATATGACGCACTTTCACTTCAGATTTGTAATCCAAAAAAGTCCATCAAGCTGGAGAGTAAAACATAGTAATCCTCTTTACCATTTCCTCTTGTATCGCTCTGCCTGCTCCTTTAAATCATAGTCATTCCTTCAGGCAGGGGTGGTCGCAGACGGCTGGCTCTGCTCCAAGAAATCAGGAGCAGAGGCGACGGCCAGCTGGGAGCAACCCAGGCTACGGGGGAGTTCAATCCTTCAGCCGCCCAAGCCATAAGCTCAGGTGGCCCTGGAGAACTCTACCCCTACCTGGGAGCTCGCCCCCTCCTCTTCTCCCGAGGAGGGGGCTTCGAATTCGCCCGAACAGCTGATCGGCGCTGTTTCGGGCGAAAAAACAACAGCTGAGCCGCGGGCAGCCCGGGAAAGCTCCCTCCGCCGCCGCGGAGCCACCGGAAGTCCCTCTCTGCAGCTTTTGATACCATTGACCATGGTATCTTACTGCGGCGTCTCAGGAGATTGGGAGTGGGAGGCACTGTTCTTCAGTGGTTCTCCTCCTACCTTCTGGAACGTTCACAGTGGGTGTTGGCGGGTGGGCAGAGATCGACCCCGAGGCCTCTCATTTATGGAGTTCCTCAGGGGTCGGTCCTCTCACCTCTCCTGTTTAAAATCTATATGAAGCCGCTAGGTGAGATCATCCGTGGTTTTGGAGTGGGATATCATCAGTATGCTGATGACACCCAGCTTTTCATCTCGACCCCAAACCACACCAGTGATGCCCTCGACGTGATGTCCCGTTGCCTGGAAGCGGTCCGGGAATGGATGGGGAGGAACAGGCTTCAACTCAACCCGGACAAGACTGAATGGCTGTACATACCGGCATGTCAGGAAATTCAGATTATTCCATCTCTTAATATTGGGGGCAAGTTATTACCCCCCGTAGATAAGGCTCGCAATCTGAGTGTCCTCTTAGATTCACAGCTCTCCTAAGTTACAAAGGCAAGATAAAAGTCAGATATAGATAGATAGATAGATAGATAGATAGATAGATAGATAGGAGATAGATGATAGATAGATAGATAGATAGATAGATAGATAGATAGATAGAAGATAGATGATAGACAGATGATAGATAGTTGATAGATAGTTGATAGTTAAATGATAGATAGATAGACAGAAAGACAGACAGACAAATAACTACATGTGTTTCACTACTTACCCGTCCCTCAACTCCTAGGGTATTTCTTTTTATAAGGCCACAATGATATTAGTTTAATGAACAAGGTTGCTATAATTACGATATAAGAGATAAAGGGTAAAAAAACAACGTATAAACAGTCGGTCCTTTTATATACTTCTGGGCAAACAAATGCAGAAAAATGGCTTTCCCATCCATGTTTGTATCTTTTGGGCTCGCTGGAATGTAATGAGGGATTAATATGCTCTGTGATGTCCCCAAATTTAATTTAATTACTCCCTGCCAGAGTGGGCGGTTCAGCATTAAAAGTATTTTAACAGAGGACATTCTGTTTCCAGAAAATAAATGCCTTTTGTTGATAAGCCATATTTTCTTGGGCAGAGTACCTATATTAAATAATGGGAGTCCTTATTTAGCTGGCAGGCTGTAAATTTCAGGGCATTTTAGCCAGCCTGCTGCATTTAATTTGGGAGCGATGGGAAACGCAGGAGACGGAGTTTGCTCCCGTTGCAAACAGCTCCTGAAGGAAACACCAGGTGGAGCTTTATCGTGGCCAAAAAGACGATTCCTTGGAAAAATAGGGGAAAATGAATGATATTTTGAGTTCTCTACACTAAAACAGAGAAACCAAATTAGGGCAATGCAGAATCTGAAGCCGGAACACCAAATGTTGCTGATGGCTTCAAACATGTGGCATCTTGAAGGGCTGCCCCAAAGAAGAGGGAGTCAGGCTGTTCTCCGAGGCGCCCGAGGGCGGGACGGGAGGCGGCGGATGGAGACTAATCGGGGAGGGAGGCGGCCTGGAACTGGGGAGAAATTTCCCGACGGTGAGAGCGGTTGATCAGTGGAGCTGCTTGCCACCAGAGGTTCTGGGTGTCCCATCGCTGGAGATTGGATAGCCATTTGTCTGAAATGGTATATCGTCTCAGACAGGTGGATGTCCAGTCTCTTCTTACAAAACCTCCAGTGATGGAGTGCCCACAATTTCTGGTGGCAAGCTGTTCCACTGGTTGATTGTCCTCACTGTTGGGAGGTTTCTCCTCAATTCCAGGTTGCTTCTCTCTTTGGTCAGTTTCCTGCCCTATGGAATCAATTGCCGGTGGAACTCCGGATCGCCCCCGACCTTTGTTCGTTTCGCCGGGACCTAAAAACCTGGCTTTTTGAGTTATCTGGCCTGGACTGAGGGGTTTTAAGGTTTTTTAAAGTCTAATTTTAAACCTTTGGGGGCTATTGACTTCATTTAATTTTATTTTAATTTTTATATTGTACTGTTTTAATTTTGCCCTGTAAACCGCCCTGAGTCCTTCGGGAAAAGGGTGGTATATAAACTGAATTAAATAAATAAATAAATAAATAAATAAATATAGGAGCCGTGACTAGAGGGGCCTTCGCCCAGGTTCGTCTGGTGCGCCAGTTGCGACCCTATCTGGACCTGGATGCCTTGCGTACAGTCACCCATGCACTTGTAACCTCTCGTCTAGACTACTGCAATGCTCTTTACATGGGGCTGCCCTTGAGAACCACTCGGAAGCTTCAGCTGGTGCAGAGTGCAGCTGCATGAGTTCTTTTGGGGGTCTCCCGATACTCCCATATTACACCTCTGCTCCGTGAGCTGCACTGGCTTCCAGTTGCCTTCCGAGTGAAATTCAAGGTGCTGGTGATGACATACAAAGCCCTACATGGCATGGGTCCGGATTACCTACGGGAGGACCTACTGCCGGCGTCAATGTCCCTCCGTCCTGTACGTTCCCACAGAGAGGGCCTCCTCAGGGTACCACCGGTCAGAGAATGTCGGCTAGTGACCCCCAGGGGGAGAGCATTCTCGGTGGGTGCACCAATCCTTTGGAACCGCTTACCAGCTGAACTCCGGATGGCCCCCGACCTTCGCTCCTTCTGGCGTGATCTAAAAACTTATCTATTCGAACAAGCCGGCCTGGCCTGATGGATTTGGGTTTTAGAATTATTTATCTAATGTATTCTTATTTTATTGCCCTGTACACTGCCCTGAGTCCTCCAGGAGAAGGGCGGTATATAACTCAAATAAATAAATAAATAAATAAATAAATAAATAAATAAATAAATAAATAAATAACACTTAAAAGTCATGTGTGCGGAGAGAAAATGATTTCTATGTACTTTCTCCACCTGATAATTTAAATAATTTCTGTACTTGACAATATTAGCCATATTCTATTCTATTCTATTCTATTCTATTCTATTCTATTCTATTCTATTCTATTCTATTCTATTCTATTCTATTCTATTCATTTTTTATTTTACTTCTCAAAGTTTCATAAGATGGAATTAGACTTTTTCATGGAAAGTACATACTGGACCAAAATTTTCATCAAGCTGATCATCACAAGCCCAACACACTTTCCTGATGAGCCTTTTTTCTTTAAATAACTTTTGAATTACCTGTGCTGAATACAGAGGAGAAATAGAACATTCCCTTTCCTGCAGTTCCTTGTTGCTTTATCTAATCATGAAAGTGTGGCATAATGTGATTGCATATGCTCTGTTCCTTGAAAGGAGTGGCATTACTTCGGTGAGATAACATACAGCACATAAAACCATTGCAGAAATATTATGCAGAAAGACAATAACCTGAACTGCTGAGAGTTAATATTTACCTTTCTTGCAGAGATCAAAAAAGTCATGCAGATGCATTCAAAGGAGACAGAAGCTGAAATGCAGAGGTGAGCTAAGGCCTCTGATCCACCTACTTTGTGGACTTAACGGTAGCTATTAAAAAGTGCTGAGCAATGTTCTAGATCAGGGCTTTTCAACCAGTGGTATAGGTACCACCTGTGGTACATTGGCACCTGGCAGGTGGTACACGACCATCCTAGAAAAGTGGGAGCGGGGGAGGGGAATGAGCTGAACCGGTGGCAGCACTGCACAAGCCTGAGCGAGAGATGGCTGGAGCTGCAGGGCTGTCAGGGCACAGTGGAAGCGCCAGGATCAATGCCAGGCTCTAGCTGGAGCTCGGTGCTGATCCTGCCGCTTCTGCTGAGCCCAGAAGAAGCACCAATTGGCTGGAATGTTGCAGCATCTCCAGGGTCTTGTGATTTACATTCAGATGCTTGGCAACTGATTCATATTTATGACGGTCACAGTGTCCCAGAGTCATGTGAAGTGACCAAAACCTGCTACAGCCACCCAGCAGAGGGGGGGGGCGGGAAATAAAAACCTCAGACAGGAGGAAGAGTGCCACCGGGCGGGCAGGCAGGTGTCTTGCTTGGCTGTGGCTTGGGGGGCACTTTTTTCAGTGCCATTGTAACTTCGGACAGTCACTAAGCGAACTGTTGTAAGTCGAGGACTACCTGTACTTCATCACTTTTTTCTTTCTTTTCTTTTCTTTTTTTTTTTGGTCATCAAGTTTTTGACACCTTGCTAGGCGACTGGTGGTACTTGGATGTTGCCATTTCCTAAAAATGGTACAATGGGTGAAAAGGTTGAAAAGCCTAGATCTAGACTACAGAAATACAACAAATTACTTGAAGAAAATCTATATATCAAAACTGCTGTCAATATATATTATGATTTATGATGATTGTATTTTATCATGATTATTACTTGTTGCTTGTATGTACACTGAGAGCTTATGCACCGGAAACAAATTCCTTGTGTGTGTCCACTCACACTTGGCTAATAAAGAACTCTACTCTACTCTGCTCTACTCTGTTCTATTCTGTTCTATTGCATATGTTTTCAGTAAAATAATTTATATTGCAATATATGGCCTAAGAGCAAAGTGATTATCAGAAGAAAATTAAGAATTAACCCATTCAATATCTTGGCTTCTTCTCATTTACCAGGGAGCAGAAATTGAACCTGGACTGTAAGCAACAAATCGAAGGAATCACAACCAAGATCCAGATGGAAAAACTGAAGCAGAGGGAGCAGAGGTTGGTTCCTAAAATCTTGCAATTTTGCTATAAATGTCCATGGGCTGGCATCTTCTGATTTCACTTAATTCATGTATTATCAAAAAGGTTATTACATTTACATTTATCAGATCACATTTCAGACTTCATTCCTTTAGCAAATCATTTTCTGTAAAGAATAAAGCTGCATTAATTGAAATAATATAGTAATGCAACTAAAGAAATCTCTGATTTTGTCACAACATTCTGGTCATTCAATAAAATTGTTTGCAGATAACAAAAATACCATTTTACCTAATATCTTTAGTATATAGAATTCCTTACCACAAAAGGTAATGATAGTTCTTCTGATTTAAATAGTTTGTTGGCCTTAGCCATGATGGGAAACTGCGTGCTATCTCAATATTCTGAAGTCCTGTACTTATTACAAGGTGCAGAAGACAAATATGCAGGAGTTACTATTCCACCATTTTCTTCCTTTGAAAAATGAATAGCCAATATTGAATGCTGAACGTGGAACAAGATGAATCTATAGCAGTGTGTCAAGTATGTCTGTATAACGTTGATATTACATGAACAAGAAAGACAGTATTTTTTAGAAACTCTTGCAGGGTATGTGTATCTTGTGCATCCTCTCTAAAATCAAGCTAGTTTGTGCATGTTGAACTGCGCAAATCGTTGGCAATTCAACATTGACCAGCACTTTGGTGACTGAATCAGAAAAATAATGGTGCTCTGCCTTGACAAAGATTTGCCCTGCCCTACTGCACAGTGGCTGCAATTCCATTAAGTAACATCATAACAGGCAGAGGTTACTAAAGAAAGCTATCAGACCTAGAATACAAATAGACCTAATGCTAGTCAAAGTAACATGGCTGATGCTTTTATTTGCAGCTTCTTGGCTTACTGCACAATTAATAGGCATGGTTACACCAAGCACCCACTCAATAGCAATGCCCTTTAAGACTGGCACCTGCTTCACCTTTCCTAACATATACAGTATAGCTCAGTACTATATATGGCTTAGTACTTCCAAAATTGAGGACCAGGCTTTGCATTTAAGACAGTGCCTCCCTTTGACCAGCCCTGCTAGAAAGCCCATCCAAGTGCTTGATGTGCTACATTCTGTTGCATTTGATATTCTCTAGAAGTGCAGCAAGAAGCTGAAATTATTTGCAATGCAATAATTCAATACGGTCTTCTTCCTGTCTTGTATTTTTTTTTCTACTTTCAGAATGGCATTTGAGCAGTTACTTGATGAGTTGATGGAGAAGCACAGGAATCTCTGGGAACTTTATGTAAGGGTTTGTTTTTTCCCTGTAGCATAAATTATATTCTATTAATATTTATTGTATTAATTAATGTAATACTCATTAAAATTCAATAAATGTAGGCAGCAAAACTGTGAGTTAGAGAGCTTGAATTCCAATCCTATTGCCTTTGGGAATAGTGACATGACATCAAATTAGCTAAAAAACATTTGGCCCTCTCTACAAAAAGATATTTCACAGTTTCATACTGAGGTCTAAAAGTGCAATAGAAAGAATGGATATTACTATATTAGACATGGAAAATCCTTCAGGAGAATCAGCTTTGTGCACTGGAGAAATACTGTAAAGGACCTGTGGGTGTATTAGGAACAGGGAGGTACATATTATTTGCTGACAGACTGCAATTATGCACCAAGCAAACTATTATATAGCTCTTATTTACCCCAAATGGCAAGAACATGCATACAAAGAGACACAATGATCATTCTATACAACTTAGGACAGGGGTGTCAAACTCAATTTCATTGAGGGCCGCATCAGCATTGCGGTTGCCCTCAGGGGGCCGGGTGGGTATGGCCAGGGTGGGTGTGGCCTACTGGGTGGGCGTGGCTAGAGTGCGTATGGCCTACTGGGTGGGCATGGCCAGCTCTACATCGTTCGCATCAAGGGTGCCTATGGGGGCCTGGGCAGGAGTGGGACAGATCTGAGGGTCTCTGGCAGGAGGAGGGTCTCTGGGCCAGGGCCAAGGCAGTGGGGGCCATTCCCTCAGTTTCCAGGATGGCTTCGCGGGCCGCATGAAACCACTTCACGGGCCGGATCTGGCCCCTGGGCCTTGTGTTTGACATGTCTGACTTAGGAATACAGATTGTCCTTGACTTACAACAGTTCATTTAGTGACCATTCAAAGTTACAATAGCCCCCAAAAGAGTGACTTAATGACCATTTTTCACACCTACAAACATTGCAGCATCTCCATGATTGCATGATCCAAATTTGGACACTTGGCAACTGCATGTACCTATGATGTTTACAGTGTCCCGGGGTCATGTGATCACTTTTTGCAACCTTCTAACAAGAAAAGTCAATGGGGAAGCCAGATTCACTGAACTGCAATGATTCACTTAACAACAGTGGCAAAAATGTCATAAAATGGGACAAAAGTCATTTAACAAATGAGCCACATAAATTTTGGGCTCAGTTGTGGTTGTATGTCAAGGACTACCTGTAGACTTACATTACCCCATAGATGCCAGATTACATGCCACCATGGCTCCTCTGCCAATGTACAATTAACGCTGGACAGATGATGGCATGTGAGTGTTACTGAATGCTATACATGCATTTAGTCTATATCTATAGAGTATGGCTGGTTCAAGCACTGTTGATAGGTTTTTCATTATTTGGTAACACTGGAGTTGTCCTCTTTAAGTGAAATGGGCAACGCATGGCTAATATACGGGTTTTAATGTACTTATCGTTCCCATGTCCTACTGAGACTGCTTTGTCTGAATTCAGGAGTAATTCAACATTCAACGTGTTTAGTGGAAAAAGAACAGTACATAAATTCACAATAGATTTAATCTACTGACCATGACATAAAGCACAGCCATTTTGGAAGATGATTCATTTTTAGATAAAACAAATCATGGATACAATTTTTTCTATACATTATTTTCTTATTAAGTATAACCAAGACTTATATTCCTACAAAGTATACTGAGTTAGCTTTATTTGATAACTACCACTAGGATACTTTATGTTTCTTAACAGAGGAGTAACCAAATAAACTTAGCATCAGTGTAAACAAAATTCATATTAAAAAAAAATCTCAAGAGAAAGAGAAACAGTTCCAAATGCAATCTTTCTAGTGAGATTATATTTTTGTTATCCCTTTATATTTATATTTATAAAAGGATAGATCTGATCACAAAAAGACTGCCATTCTCTCCATCTTGTTGTTGTTGTTAGTTGCGAAGTCGTGTCCAACCCATCGCGACACCATGGGCAACGTTCCTCCAGGCTTTCCTGTCCTCTACCATCTTCTGGAGTCCATTTAGGCTCACTCCTACTGCTTCAGTGACTCCATCCAGCCACCTCATTCTCTGTCGTCCCCTTCTTCTCTTGCCCTCAACCTTTCCCAGCATTAGGCTCTTCTCCAGTGAGTCCTTCCTTCTCATTAGGTGGCCAAAGTATTTGAGTTTCAACTTCAGGATCCAGCCTTCTAAAGAGCAGTCAGGGTTGATCTCCTCTAGGACTGACCGGTTTAATCGCCTTGCAGTCCAAGGGACTCGCAGGAGTCTTCTCCAGCACCAGAGTTCAAAGGCTTCAATTCTTTGGCGCTCAGCCTTTCTTATGGTCCAACTTTCACTGCCATACATTGCAACTGAGAAGTCCATAGCCTTGACTATACACACTTTAGTTGACAGGGTGATGTCTCTGCTTTTTAGTGTGCTGTCTAGATTTGCCATGGCTTTCCTCCCAAGGAGCAAGCGTCTTTTAATTTCTTGGCTGCAGTCCCCGTCTGTGGTGATCTTGGAGCTCAGGAAAATAAAATCTGTCACTACCTCCATTTCTTGCCGGCCCATCTAGTAGCCAGGAATTGAGAGGGCCGGATGCCATGATCTTGGTTTTCTTAATGTTTAGTTTCAACCCAACTCTTGCACTCTCCTTCTTCACTCGTAACAAGAGGCTCTTTAGTTCCTCTTCACTTTCTGCTATTAGAGTGGTATTATTTGCATATCTTAGGTTGTTGATATTTCTCCCGGCAATCTTAATTCCAACTTTTGATTCATCTGCCCTGCCTTTCTCATGATGAGCTCTGCATATAAGTTAAACAGGAAAAGCGACAGTATACAGCCTTGCCGGACTCCTTTCCCAATTTTGAACCAGTCAGTGGTTCCGTGTCCAGTTCTCACTGTTGCTTCTTGACCCGCATATAGGTTTCTCAAGAGACAAATAAGATGGTCTGGTACTCCCATCTCTTTAAGAACTTGCCACAGTTTGTTGTGATCCACACAATCAAATGCTTTAGCATAGTCAATGAAGCAGAAGTAGATATTTTTGTGGAACTCTCTAGCTTTCTCCATGATCCAGCGTGTTGGCAATTTGATCTCTAGTTCCTCTGCCTCTTTGAAATCCTGCCTGTACTTCTGGTAGTTCTCGATCCACATACTGCTGGAGTCTAGCTTGTAGGATTTTAAGCATAAATTTACTAGCATGTGAAATAAGTGCAATGGTGCGATAGTTTGAACATTCTTTGGCACTGTCTTTCTTTGGAATTGGAATGTAAACTGATTTTTTCCAATCCTGTGGCCACTTCTGAGTTTTCCAAATTTGCTGGCAAATTGACTGTAGCACTTTTATTATTATTATTATTTATTAAATTTATATACCGCCCTTCTCCCGGAGGACTCAGGGCGGTGAACAGGGCATATAAATAGAAATACAAAAGTTAAAAAAGGATTAAATAATTGCCCAATTAAAACAATCACAATATAAAACCATTAAAACCCTAACGTTCCCCCATCAGGCCAGGCCAGCTTGTTCAAATAAATGGGTCTTTAGCCTGCGCCGGAAGGAGCGAAGATCCGGTGCCGTCCGGAGCTCAACCGGCAGTTGGTTCCATAAAGCCGGGGCGCCCACAGAGAAGGCCCTCCCCCTGGGGGCCACCAGCCGGCATTCTCTGACCGGAGGCACCCTGAGGAGGCCCTCTCTGTGGGAACGCACAGGGCGGAGGGAAGTCGACGCCGGCAGCAGGTGGTCCCCGAGGTATTCCGGACCCATGCCATGTAAGGACTTAAAAACCATCACCAAGACCTTGAACCTCACCCGGAAGACAACTGGTAACCAATGCAGCTCGCGGAGCAAAGGTGTAACATGGGAGTACCGGGAAACTCCCAAGACAACTCTTGCGGCCGCATTCTGTACCAGTTGGAGCCTCCGAGTGGTCTTCAAGGGAAGCCCCATGTAAAGAGCATTGCAGTAGTCCAGACGAGAGGTCACGAGCGCATGAGTGACCGTACACAGGGCATCCCAGTCCAGATAGGGCCGCAACTGACGCACCAGGCGAACCTGAGCGAAAGCCCCCCCTAGTCACGGCTCCTATGTGATCTTCCAAAGTAAGCCGTGAATCTAGGAGGACTCCCAAGTTGTGAGCCCTATCCATTACTGCATCATCTTTTAAGATTTTGAATACTCAGCTGGAATACTGTCACCTCCACTAGCTTTGTGGTTGCTCAGCTTTCCTAAGGCCCATTTCACTTTACATTCTAGGATGTCTGGCTCAAGGTCAGTGACCACCTCACCGTGGTTATCAGGGACATTAAGCTCATTCTTGTATAGTTCTTCTGTGTAATTTTGCCACCTCTTCTGCCTCTGTTAGGTCCCTGCCATTTTGGTCCTTTATCATGCCCATTTTTGCATGAAACGTTCCCTTCATCTCTCCAATTTTCTTGAAGAGATCTCTGGTCCTCCCTATTCTATTGTTTTCTTCTATTTCTTTGCATTGTTCATTTAAAAAGGCATTCTTATCTCTTCTAGCTATTCTCTGGAATTCTGCATTCAATTGGGTGTATCTTTCTTTTTCTCCTTTGCCTTTCACTTCCCTCCTTTCCTCAGCTATATTAGCAAAGCTTCCTCAGACAGCTATTTTGCTTTCTTGCATGTCTTTTTCTTTGGAATGGTTTTAGTTGCTACTTCTTGTACAATGTTGCGAACCTCCATCCATAGTTCTTCAGGCACTCTGTCTATCAGATCTAATTCCTTAAATCTATTTCTCACCTTTACTGTATATTCGTCAGGGATATGATTTAGTTCATACCTGAGTGGCCTAGTGCTTTTCCCTACTTTCTTCAGTTTAAGCCTAAATTTTGCAACGAGAAGCTCATGGTCTGAGCCACAGTCAGCTCCTGGTCTTGTTTTTACTGACTGTATGATAGACATAGCTTCTCCATCTTTGGCTGCAGAGCACGTAGTCAATCTGATTTCTGTGTTGACCGTCTGGTGATGTCCATGTGTAGAGCCATCTCTTGGGTTGTTGGAAAAGCATGTTTGCTATGACCATCGTATTCTCTTGAGAAAATTCTATCAACCTGTGCCCTGATTCATTTTGTACTCCAAGGCCAAACTTGCCTGTTATTCCGGTTATCTTTTGGCTTTCTACTTTAGCATTCCAATCCCCCATGATGATAAAGACATCATTTTTTGGTGTTAGTTCTATAAGGTGCTGTAGGGCTTCATAGAACCAGTCAATTTCATCCTCTTCAGCACCAGTGGTTGGGGCATAGACTTGGACTACTGTGATATTGAATGGTTTGCCTTGGATTCGAACTGAGATCATTCTGTCATTTTGGGGATTGTATCCCAGTATTGCTTTTCCTACTCTTTTATTGACTATGAAGGCTACTCCATTTCTTCTGAGGGATTCTTGTCCGCAGTAGTATACCTGATGGTCATCTGAACTAAATCCACCCATTCCTGTCCATTTTAGTTCGCTGATTCCTAAGATGTTGATGTTCAGCCTTGTCATCTCTTGTCTGACCATGTCCAGCTTGCCTTGGTTCCTGGATCTTACATTCCAGGTTCCTATGGAGAATAGATCTTTACAGCATTGGACTTTCCTTTCACCACCAGACACATCCACAGCTGAGCGTCCTTTCGGCTTTGGCCCAGTCGCTTCATTCTTTCTGGCACTACTAGTACTAGCCCTCTGCTCTTCCCCAGTAGCATATTGGACGCCTTCCGACCTGAGGGGCTCATCTTCCAGTGTCATATCTTTTTGCCTTTTGGTACTGTCCATGGGGTTTTCTTGGCAAAGATACTGGAGTGGGTTGCCATTTCCTTCTCCAGTGGATCTCTCAATCTAGCTAACACTTAAAGAGATGGGATTTTTAGTATTAAAATACATATAATTAATGTAAAAACATTATTCTTATTTGTATTACTTTTATCTTTTACTGTGATATTTTTCCGATTAACATCCTACCTTTCATACTCCTCCCTCATATTAATATTTGTTTGATGAGTAAAACTGGAGGCTATTTATGCATTTAAATATGCGTTTGATTAAAAAATTATTTATTTAATAAATATATACTTAACCATTTACCCCGTGGGACAAATATAATTTATCTCTGATTTTAATTGGGTAAATAGCATGAGTGGAAAGGTTGGCTTCTTCCTGATGCTACAGCACCTGTCTATTAGTTTTTGTTTTTGCTGACCACATTATATAGATATTTAAATAATTTACTTTAAATTTGGGAGATTTTGTTTAAAGTGGGGAGATTTTTTTACTGATTTCCTTCCTCATATCTACAGCATGTTTCTTGTTGTTGTCTTGTTTCTTTTCATGATATCATCTTCTACTTTTCAGGCCAGGGAGAAACCAATGGCTGACATGAAAGAGAGTAAGGAGCAGTTACTACGTGAAGGTGTGAAAGAGAACGTACCATTTGGGGCATTTAGTTAATTTAGATTACCCAATCTAAAATCATTCCAAATGATGTTTTTTTAAATCAGGAATTCAGGATTTCAGGAAATGTGCTGTTCCATAGGGCAGGTGTTCTGACAGAGAAAATATACTTTTTGGGCCCTACTATATGGCACTGTTTCATCTGAGCATCATCATCAAAGACCCCAAACATGCTCATTCTGTTGGTTCTGGTGGGGTGGCCAGATATATTTTGGCACAGATGCTCCCTCAAATAGCCTATCCATGCACCATGTAGATTTTATAGGTAACTACCTACACCTTTAGGACGCGGTGGCTCAGTGGGTTAGGACGCTGAGCTTGTCGATCAGATGGTTGGCAGTTTGGCGGGTCGAATCCCGAGTGCCGCGTAGCAGAGTGAGCGCCTGTTACTCGTCCCAGCTTCTGCCAACCTAGCAATTCGAAAGCACGTCAAAATGCGAGTAGAAAAATAGGGACCACCCTGGTGGGAAGGTAACAGCGTTCTGTGCGCCTTTGGCATCTAGTCATGCCGGCCACATGACCACAGAGACGTCCTCAGACAAGCGCTGGCTCTTCGGCTTTGAAACGGAGATGAGCACCGGCCCCTAGAGTTGGAAACGACTAGCACGCATGTGCGGGGGAACCTTTACCTTTACCTTTTTACCTACACCTTAAATTGCATCCAGATGCTTTTGAGAACAAATTCAACTTCTAAAGCACTGCTGTAACACAGGCATACTGTACTGAGATATGCCCAGAACTATCCACACTGTTGCATTCTGGACCATCTACGGTTTCCAAATGTGTTGCCCCACTCCCATCACACACATGCATGTACAGCAAGAGTCTGCAGGTGTTTATTCAAACTCCCCAAACAGATCCTCCGAAAGCACACTGTTGCACAGGTCTGGATTCCAAGCTTAGCATGGCAAGAGTCATTGGGTAACACAGTCCAATAGGCACATACAAAGTCCAGGAAAGCAGTCCACAAGTCAGGATATACAGCACAAGCACACAAGGCACAGAACTGGGCCTGTTGCTCCAGCAACCTCAAAGTCCTCAGGGTGGGATTAAGTAGGCAATGCCGGTGCAGCCCTTCATGAGAGGCGAGGTTGCCTACTTGCGACTAGTCTAGCTGACTGACATTGTGCCTGTCTCCTCTCTGTTCTACATGTCCTTGGATCAGGAAGAGGTGTGGACTTCACCTTCTCCTCATTGCTAATGGGCAGCAGCTGCTCTTGGTCCTCTCCTGGCACCTCCTGGCCAATTTGCTGCAGCTATGGGTCACCTTGCTCAGCCACAGCCTTATAATTCATCCGATCGACCCAGCTGAGGCTGCTCTGTCAGGCTAGCACTCTTCGAGACCCGATCCTGACCAACACTCAGCTCTGGCTTTCCTCTGCCTACTCAAACTCACCTTCCTCCTCTGAACTTGCACCTGGAGAGGGGTCTGGGTGACAGATCCATGACACCAAATCCCCTTTAGGGCTAGCCCTCTGCAAAACACAGTGCAAAAGCCCTAGGTGTTCTGAAAATGTGATCTGATTGTAAATACACATATGCACAGAAAACTGAATAGTTTTGCACTACAGGTAGTCCTCAACTATGACCACAAATGAGCCCAAAATTTCCGTTGCTAAGCAAGACAATTGTTAAGTTACTTTGGCCCATTTCATGGCTTTTTTTTGCCACACTTGTTAAATGGCTCACTGCAGTTGTTAAGTGAATCTTGCAGTCATTAAGTGAATCTTGCTTTCCCCATTGACTTTGCTTGTCCGAGCAGATAAGGTTACAAATGGTGATCACGTGCCCCTGGGACAGTGTTACTATCATAAATACATGTCAGTTGCCAAGCACCCGAATTTTGTTCACATGACTATGGGGATGCTGCAACAGTCATAAGTGTGAAAACTGGTCATATATAATTTTTTTCAGTGCCATTGTAACTTCAAATGGTCACTAAAAGAATGGTTGTAAGTCGGGCACCATCTGTAGAGTCAATAAAGTGATAGTGCTGCATAACAAATGTGGCAGGTCTCTGTGTATGTGTGTGTGTGTATGTGTGTTTGTGTGTGTGTGTTTTCTGAGGTTTTCGCGGGTGTTTGTATGTAGATCTTTGGTCATTCAGGTTTTTCCCCACGTAGAATTGAAGGTGTAAGAGCAACGTTTCGACGAACTCTCATCCGTCATCCTCAGGCTGGTGGCTTCAGCTTCGTTCTTCTGGGAGAAGTGTGTGGTAGTGGCTGTTTGTTCCTCTTTTTTAAACTGCCAGAGGGGGTGTGTTCTGTGATTGGAGGTGTGCTCTGATTGGGTGGGGGGTTATCTGTGTTCTGATTGGGTGGGGGGTGTTTTGAATGGGGGCTGTGTTCTGATTGGGTGGGGCTGTGTTTTGAGTGGATGGGCTGGTCTCAGCTGCCAGCCTTAGACCTGAACTGGTGAGTTGTGCTGCTTTTGTTCGGCTCCATGTTTGTGGTGGTGCCATGTTTTTATAGTGGGTGTCAGTTTGCTTATTGTGTGCTTTGGAGGGGTTTAAAGTGGCTGATGTTGCAGCTGTAGTTAGGTTTCTGTTTTGTGGTTGTGTATCGTTATCGTTGTGGGTTCGGATTTGCTTTTTGAATGGTTGTGTGGTGGTGATGTCATGTGATGTTATCATGAGTTTGGGTCTGGTATCATTCTTGGGCCCTAGCAAGGTAATCTAAATAGTTAACAAGCATTTAACATATATGTGTAAATATATATATATGGGACGCGGTGGCTCAGTGGGTTAGGACGCTGAGCTTATCGATCAGAAGGTCGGCAGTTTGGCGGGTCGAATCCCGAGTGCTGCGTAGCAGAGTGAGCACCTGTTACTCGTCCCAGCTTCTGCCCACCTAGCAGTTCGAAAGCACGTAAAAATGCAAGTAGAAAAATAGGGACCACTACGGTGGGAAGGTAACAGCATTCCGTGCGCCTTTGGCGTCTAGTCATGCCGGCCACATGACCACGGAGACGTCCTTGGTGAACTTGAAACTATATTCAAGTATAATTTTTTGTCTCTGGAAAGCTATGGTTATGGCAGTGTCTCATTATAAAGGAAGGAAGCTTTTGTCCAATGCCCGAGATCTCTCCCAGCATTAATATAGCACTGCCACAAAGTTAATTTCTAATCTACTTTAAAAGTACCTTCAGTTTTCAAGGCAGGTAAGAATTCTTATGTGTGATGTGCCATAAAAAGGACTTATATGTTGTAATATTCCATTAGAAAAACTAATCCAAGAGAAGCTGGCTCATGTTCAAGATGAACTGGATTTGCTGAGCCAGGATGCATTTAGTGAAGAGAGGAAGTTTCTGAAAAGCCAGGCAGCTGCATCTACGTTGTGAGTATACAGTACTTCCGTTCTCTTCTGGGATAATAACATTTAGAAATATCTAAGAAAATTTGTTCCTTCCAAAGGATATCCAAGAAACTACCTTTTAACATTTAAAATGAACTGTAATAGCAAGTAAAAGTCCCAATAATAAATAAATAAATAAATAAATAAATAAATAACTTTTTAAAAATAAGTAAAAACTTTCCAAGAGTAAAGTTATTAATTAATTAGTTGCCCTTCTTTGAGGGAGATGGGCAGTTTAGAAATGAGATAGAAAGGAATGAATGAATAACTAAATAAAATAAAATAAATTATACATGCCTTGAGCAAAATTACATGAGACATTATTAAAAGCTCTGGAATGCCTCATATTATTTGTAATTTTGGACTGTTGGAATAAAAATGTATATGCTAATAATTTCTCACCACAAAAGCAATTAAGATCTTGATATAACTCTTATTCACACCTTTTCATTTCCAGGGAGTTATTTCAAGAGGAAAACAAAAAAGCAAAAGATTATCTTGAAGCAGCTTCAAAGTACAATTCTGATTTGCAAGAGAAATGCAACAAGTGAGTGGAAAAGTGGGGATGTATTTTGCATAAGTAAACATATAATTAATCTTCTACAGATTCATTTCTGAAAGATGAGAATTTCTAGGCAAGGGAGTAATTATCTTTGGACTATGGTGCATTATATATTTGAAGCAGATTCAAAATATAAATTTTATGTATTTATAAAATCTATTAGGATACAAGCAAAAGTGCCCCCCAAGCCACAGCCGGGCAAGACACCTGCCTGCCTGCCCGGCGGTGCTCTTCCTCCTGTCTGAGGTTTTCATTGTTATGAGCATTTCTGTGGAGGATTGGCAGCGGGGGTGGGGTGGGGGGGGTGTTTGTTTTTTATTCTCCCCCCTCTCTGCTGGGTGGTTGCAGCAGGTTTTGGTCACTTTACATGACCCTGGGACACTGTGACCATCATAAATATGAATCAATTGCCAAGCATCTGAATGTAAATCACAAGTCCCTGGAGATGCTGCAGCTGATTGGCGCTTCTTCTGGGCTCAGCAGACGCACTGGGATCAGCGCCGAGCTCCAGCTGGAGCCTGGTGCTGATCCTGGCGCTTCCGCTGAGCCCTGACAGCCCTGCAGCTCCAGCCGTCTCTTGCTCAGGCTTGTGCAGTGCTGCCACCGGTTCAGCTCATTCCCCTCCCCTAGTACCACTTTTCTAGGTTGGTTGCATACCACCTGCTAGGTGCCAATGCACCACAGGTGGTACCCGTACCACTGGTTGAAAAGCCCTGCTCTAAAACGAAGATAACCACCTCTGCCATCTATCAGGATTCCTACTCCTACAAGTTTTATTTATAATTATAAAAACTTCGTTTAAAAAAAATGAAAACATGGCCACTAGCTTTCTGTCTCCTTTTGTTTGCTTTATATTTACTTCTATTTTGATCCTATTTACATTGTTTAACTTCAAGTATTTAATTTACTTCAGGCTAAGAACAGAGCTGGAAGTCTTTGGGATGGAGGATGGCAGCATTAATGAAGATTAGTTTGTAGTCTGCCATACAGGAAGAAATGTAATATTTTAATGAATTCTTTATTTAACATTTAAAGTACTTCCATACTGTCTATAAAGCAGGACGGGAGCAGCCATTTATCTGGTATTCTAAAATAAGAGAGATTATTAACACAATAAGACTTTTAAATAAAATTAGAATGGAATGAACTCTTATCCCAAAATTTCTAGGCTGCAACCTAAGTGTCCTTGCTTTCTACATAGAGATGTAAAGGAGCCGGAAACTCCTGCATTCAAGGACCAATATTGAAAACTTTGGAATCTTATGCCGTACTAGATATGAGATCATGGGCACAAAATGAAACATTGGTTTCTGAAAATTTTAATAATTAATTCCTATTCACTCGCTCTGATGTATTATCATAAGTAGGGCCTGCCCCCTGGAATGAGGTTCCCTTGAGATCTGGACGGTCTCTATCCTGCAGGTGTTTTGAAAAACACTGAAGATTTGGTTCTTTGCTGTTCTGTACCAGCCTGCTACCGGCCCTGCAGAAAAGGCAGGGACAACCCCTTTTACAAGAAGGCAAGAGGCTGGAACTAAGCCTGCCAAATTTATTAACATAAAAACATAAACAGAGCAGACAGAGCAAAGAGAACAAACACGAACCATGAAACAGGAGCTATTCAAACGGTTGCCTTCAGCAAACCAGCCCTCCCACGCATTCCCCTTTAAACAGTTCAGGGCGTGGCTTCTCTCTGCCTCCTTCCGAGGTGCCCCATTGCCTTCCTCTGTTTACTCCTGATTGACTGCCTCCTGTGTCGGGCGTCCTTGAACAGGGCCAGCTGTGGGTCATCTTCATCCACGCTGTCAGGCTCACACAGCTGGGTCTGCATCGTAGCCAGGTGGGAGGGGCCTGGCTGAGGGCTCTCATCAGCAAGCTCTCCAACCCCCTCAGCAACCTCTCCAACACCCCCATTTTGCTATCTTTTACTCCTTTATTTTTATTAAGATTTTTTTCCTTGCTTTACTTTTTATTTGTGGATTGACCAGAGTTGCTGGGAGGCGAGCAATATATAAATCTCATAAAACAAATCAATCAATCAATCCAGTCAAAGCCTCAATAAAACATTGAAATGCTGCAGCTGTGAGGAGATAGTGCACAGTCTTTCTCAGTTGGCAGGAACTTTTGCTTTCCCTGGCCTCCTGGTTTCTTGAGTTTGCCACTTTTAGTGGATCTTTCAAAGGAAAGACACCCTGATGGCTTTGCAGCTTCCACTCCACTTGAATTTGCCCATGACCAGACAAAAGTATAATGTATGAGAATTTATATGAAAGCAATTTATTGTATTGATCCACTGTGAAGTTGGCAGAAGAGCAGTCCATATCTTCAAACTGCTTCTGATGAAATGGTAGTGTGGCAGTGTTCTTAGGCCTATCTTGATCTAATAAACACTAAAATTAATTTTACCTCGATCCATACAAGGATAGAGGAAAGATTAAAAGACTATAGAAATAATTTCTTAATTTTACATCTCTCTCTATTCCCATCCCCGTGATAGGTTTGTGTCTACAGGAGGAGCTTTGCTTTAGCATTGAGAGAAATCATCTCCATGGAATATTGGATGTCTTGCTTCAGTCTTAAATTTGTGGCAAACCATTTGCTGTTAATAAATTTCCGTTACCTCTGCTGTTGTGAAAATGGTCTAATGGGATTTTTTGTTTATTTCTTGTTGTTATTGATGCAAAGTACCTCTAGATCAGCAACTTTAAAATGTGTGGACTAATATAATTGGCCGGAGAATTCTGGAAGTTAAAGATCACACATCTTAACGTTGCCAAGGTTGAGAAACAGTGATTTAGATATTAGAGTTTTACAAATCATTTGAAACAGATGCTGCACAAAGTGCATTAACAATAAATGAAAGATTTGTCATTAAAGCATTAGCATAGTGTTCTTTTCAGCTTTGCACACCTATTTCAAATTTCATGTGTTTATACCACCAATATTTCTTGGACCCCAACAAAAAAATACAGCCATCCCACACATTTACAAAGGCATAGCTACTTTAATGCTCCAAACAGATATCCTTCATTTGCACAAGTGTACTTTACAGTACAAAGTAGCCCTTTTGAATACTTTACATAGCCTTTCCATACAAAGAAAATAATCATTTGAAGTTAATATGGATTTTTATTAGTATTTATGTTGCCTAGGTGTACTGTATATACACAAAACTTTCCCCAAACAAGTATCTTCTTGATGCAACATGATTTGGTTATTATGGCAGGAACTATGAAAATTACACTCTATCCCTTAAAAATCAATAGTGCACTCTTTTGAATTACTGTTATCTTCAATTAAACAATTTTAACTTTTTTTTTGAAAGCGCTAGCACAATCAACTTCTCTTGAGCAAAAAGAAAAACATTAGAAGGTACATTCAAATTGAAAGTGCGTTAAATTGCTGCAAGGACAAAATTTTCACGTCTTGTATTTTTTTCCTTTTTTAAAAAAAATTAAAACCCATATATTATCACTAAAAATTATTCACATAAAAATGACCTCCAAATGTAAAATCACAGCAATTTAAATGGTTGCTAGGCATTGGAAGCAACCTGATAGCACATAATCAATCAATATATGAAAACAACTATACTGTAATTGGAATCCATGTTTCAAATCCTTAGTATTTTGCATTATGGATTCCACAAACTAAACAGGCAGGAAGAATGAAATCCTTCCATGGCATGACCTATTGACATGTAAAGAGTTATTATGTTTGCCATAATCTGAGATTCTGGTTTGTTTGTGTAAGGGTTGGTTTTGTTTTGTTTTGTTTTGTTTTGAAATGTGAACCGCCCCTATCAGAAATCAGTGCTTCAATTGCTTAAGGTCAAGTCCAGCAGAGAAAAATAATTCAATCCAGTGTTCTGTTGCCAATTTGTTATAACCTCTAGTCACTGAAGCAGAGGGAGAGGTATGAGAAAAGTCTTTACTGATGGTGCAAGAAGATAAAGACATTATTTCACTTTTTATTTCTTACTATTCATCTGGAGCTAAGTAAGTCACAAAGTATTACTCTACAGCCTTATTCTGCAAATAACACGTTACATCTTTTTATCTTAGCACAGCTATTCTGAGGTACTTAGGGCTATCAGGCCTGATCAACATATCAAAATGTAGTTATTGTTCTGATTTAATAGTCAACAATACAGTTCAAAATTCAAATATCATACATCCAATTTTAATGAGAAATCTTAGAAAAATTAATCACATCATGTATCATGCTGGCTACAAGGTCATCCCAACTAAAACATTTGCTGACTATAAAAGGGTACTAAGGTAAATCAGTCTGAACAAATATATTTTAATTTCATGGGGGAAAAACAAACAAACTCAAAAATAGCTGCTATAATTTCAGATATCTTGAGATAATACTTGCAAAAAACTTGAAGTAGTTTAGAAAAGAGAATATTGATCACTTGGTTAGGAAATTAAAATGAGAATGAGGGGTCCTTGGTGCTCACAGCTTGGTTGTTTTCTTGCAGATGTTTCATTTCTCAAACATTACTCAAACTAACACCATTAGCACTACTGTAGTATGTAGTGAAGTTGGGTCTCGCTTTATATTCTAGTGGCTTGTCCTGTTAGCATTGGTAGGAGTGGTCTCAAGTGGAATCAGTAGCACTCCCACATATATACAACCCAAAATATGGATCAAGTTTATAGTTGATACCTTTACTATAATAGAAAAGGACCAACTAGAGAACACATATGAATCCATCCACAACATCTTCAAAAGAATCCAATTCACAAGGGGAAAAAGAAAACAACAATATGATACTTTTCCTGGATATCCTTATCAGCAGACACCTCTGTGGCAAACTAGAAACACGTCTATAGAAAAGTACTATAGCAAGTACTTCATTACCAAAGTAGTAACCCAACCTCTCATAAGAGAAGTTGTGTAAGAACACTATTCAGATGAGCACAAACACACTCAGCAACCCTGAACATAAGAAAAAGGAAACAGATAATCTCTATAACACCTTGAAACAAAATGGGTATCCATGCAACTTCATCAAAACGTGCTTGACCACTCAACCCAATATAACACAACCAACACAAGCTATATGTTGGGTGTTGGTTTGATCTCCGAGCTTGGGGATTTAGCTGCAAATGTTTCATCTTCATTTGGGAGGACATCTTCAGTGTGCTTTGAATTCAATTCAAAGTGCACTGAAGATGTGTGTGGTCCCCCCCCAATGGAGACAAAATGTTTGCAGCCAAATCGCCAAGCTTGCAGATCAAACCAATAGCTCAATCCCGAGCTACTAATATTCCAACACATTACAACAAGCTATAAGGATAACACTGTCACACATCAAAAACATCTCAGAAACCAGCAATAGACTATTACAACCATGTGGCATCAGCATAGCACGCAAACCAACTAAAGCTTTTCAAAATATCCTAGTAAACCAAAAGACCCAGGAATCATTTACAACAGGGGTCTTTAAACTTGGCCCTTTTATGACTTGTGGAATTCAACACCCAGAATTCCTCAGCCAGCGTGCCTGGCTGAGGAATTCTGGGAGTTGAAGTCCACAAGTCATAAAAGGGCCAAGTTTGAAGACCCCTGATTTACAATATACAGTGTAAAGACTGCAACAGCCACTACATAGGACAGGGGTAGGCAACCTTGGCTCTTTAATGACTCATGGACTTCAACTCCCAGAATTCCTGAGTCAGCATAGCTGACTCAGGAATTCTGGGAGTTGAAGTCCATGAGTCATAAAAGAGCCAAGGTTGCGTACACCTGACATAGGACAAACAGAAGACTAGCAGAACATATCCATGAACACCAACTAGCAGTCAGAAGACATGATTAATCTCACAACACACGAACAGACAGAGGTAACTTTATTTGGGAAACTATTACCAAGCTAAGTCCAAAAATGCTAAAGAATTCCTGGAAGCCTGGCACTCTGACAAATCAGCCATCATTAGGCATAGACATAGACATAAACAACATCTACATACCGTACAAAAGAGACAATCAACAAGCCAAAAAGAAAGCAAAAAGACCAAAACACCTCCCCACCATCTATCAACACCCAGATGAACATATAACACCAAGATTAACCTCAGACCAACAATCAAGAAGTAAACCATACCCCAGTCAAGGAACTGCCAGGCAAGCTAACAGTAAACAGCCCAACGAAATAAGCACCAAGACCACTCCCACCAACACTGACAGGGCAAGCCATTAAAATATAAAGAGACAGCAAATCCCACTCCTTAGTAGCCTCGATGATGTTACCTAATTTGGGTAACGAAACATCTGCAAGAAAACAACCAAGCTCTGAGGAGCACCCCAGAACCCGTCATTTCAACGTTGTGCTACAAATATTCTCTAATGGTAAAAGGAGAATTTAAGATACAAGATATTTATGATATACATGACGAGTTTTGCTGTAGCTAAAATTATTTCCCACCCAGGCTACTCATTTTTATTCTCGTAGTAGTCAATATTCCCAGATTTGATGAAATGGGATATGTTGCTTGATATTTTCATTCATTGTGCATACAGCATGAAGAACAGCTGCAGGACTTGGGTTTGGCTAGTCTAAAGAAAAGAAGAAATAGGGGAGACATGATAGCAGTGTTCCAGTATTTGAGGGGCTGCCACAAAGAAAAGGGGGTCACATTGTTCTTCAAAGCACCAGAGGGCAGGACAAGAAACAATGGTTGGAAACCCATCAAAGAGAGAAGCAACCTGGAATTAAGGAGAAGCTTCGTAACAGTGAGGATAATTAACCAGTGGAACAGTCTGCCTTCAGAAATTGTGGGTGCTCTATCCCTGGAGATTTTTGCAACAAATGAAAAGGTGTGTGCTTTCCAAATGTTAAAATATATTACGGTGAGTGTCATATTAAACAGTATCACGACTTCGTTAAGTCACTTTTCTTGTATTATAAGAAAACTATCACGTGTTTCTTAAAACTAAAAAACTTATTTAGTGGAGCCTGGATCAACAATCGCATAGGGAGACTCCTAATCTTGGTCCTCTCCGGATGTAAAATCCTCTCCATCCTGAGCTAGCATAGGATTGCCTCGACCATTATGAACGTTGAGAATCGTAGCACAGCGTAACAATAATGGTTACGGACAACGGGAAATGTAGCTCTACCCCTCTTAGAAAGTCCCAAAGTGGGTAAGGCTACACTTGGTCTATAACAGGGGTAGGCAACCTCGGCTCTTTTATGACTCATGGACTTCAACTCCCAGAATTCCTGAGCCAGCATAGCTGGCTCAGGAATTCTGGGAGTTGAAGTCCATGAGTCATAAAAGAGCCGAGGTTGCCTACCCGTGGTCTATAAAGTCTGAGTGCTTTGTTTTTCTCCCAAACTCCGAGGAAACAGATTAGTCGAGCTCCTCTCTCCAAGACAGGAGGTTATCACTCTCACTTTCACCCTCGTCTCCTACAGAGGGCGCTAACTATTCTGATGGGAATAATTCCGGAATTCGTCCAGGCTCGCCGGGAAATGGCTGCGAGAATCGGCCATCTTTGTAAAGGGCAGAAAAGGCTCTCTCGCTCTCTTTCTCTCGCTCTCTCTCTCCCTCCTCCCCCCCGCGACACGGATGTTATTTCTCTCTTTGAGCGAATGGTAGCGGAAACGGAGACGAGCAGGCCATCTGCCTTCCTGCTGTCTGGCCCCTTGTCTTGATTCGGAAGAAGGGAACTGGCCGGCTGGAGAGATCATGGTGAGCGGATAGTCGTTACGGCTGCATTTCGATCGCCTCTGATCCTATCAGAGCAGGGCCATTTTACGGCAAGGATGTTTGATCGAAGGGCAGTGGAAGAGGAAGGTTGCAGCTTGGGGGAAGCGAGAGTCTTCCGGAGTCTCTTCCGAGTTTTTCCATTAGTGGGACCGCTCAGTGGGTTGACCAATGGTGAAAATTGGACTTTGTAACCTTTGGAAAGAAAATGGGGCTTATGGGATCTGTGGAACGAGACAATTTGTCTGTTGAGCCAGACTTGCTGCTTCTATCAGCACATTTTTAAAGCTGGATAAAGAGGATTTTCCAAACCTTTTTTTTTTCTCCCAGCCTCTTTTGTCGGGGGCAGGGGCTCAACACAATTGGGCTTCCTTGAAATTTCACCCGGTTTATCACATTCAGGGATAAGATCTCATGATCTCCATTTATCCCTAGAAAATATATTTAAGATTTTCCATTGCTTCATTCAAATACTTGAAATAGTGCAATTTAAAGATCAAAATTTCCTACTTTTAATGTCCATGTCACTGTTAATTCTTTCTGTTTTTTTCTTGGAATTCAGGATGAATTTTCTGATCCTGATTTGGCAGTTATGGGTGAGGAATCAAAATCTGAGAATGGAGAGAATGCTCCTGTCTATTGCATCTGTCGCAAACCTGACATCAATTGTTTCATGATGTGAGTATTGTTGGAAGGAATAAAAGAACTTGATCATGACAGCTCTTTCACATGTTAATGAGGTTGCCTTGGCGATGGCATCCAGTGCAAAACCCTTTTGCCAGTATAATATATGCTGGTTTATCTCTGCAAGGTCTTCTGGAACATGTTCTTTCTAAAAAGGAATATTTTTAACTATAAAATTTAAAAACTTTGTTCATTCTGAAGAATACTTTGCGACATAAAGATACTAATGGCATATTAAAAGGGGAATATGAAAAGGGCAAGAGAAGGGCAAAGGGTACAATAAAAAGAAATAAAAAAGAGTTCTCTATTGAATGAAGTAATTGTGAGGGCAAATTACCGAATATTTCCCAAATATTGGAAAAAATAGAAAATAATTAGAAAAATACCAATTACAGTAGATTAGGGCCAATTCTAAACATATATCCAGAGGTTAAAGCCTTTAAGAACCTTGATGCCTGGGGCATACAGAGCATTCATACTGAAGAAGCTATATCTGTCTGATAATTTGAAGAAATATTATTCAATAGCAAGTGAACATCATTAAATCCAAACAGTGCTTCTAGAGATTAAGGTGAATGCACAAAAAAGCACTACGACAAATGTTGAATGTCTTGTGAAGTTATTATGGATTTAGGATAAGAGTCATCTAACAGGAAAAGGCCACTATATGTGATAGCACAGAGATGGCCAAACTTTAACATGACAAGGTTTACTTTTGCTTTTTCCTTTATTAGACGGACACGTTCTGTAAGTTGCAAAGTTGTGGTTTGTGCCTCACCTAGAATTAATGAATGGAGTTCTTTGGATCCTATGCTGAGCCTGGGAATTTATTTTTAGGACCACAACTTTTAACTTTTTCCCCTAATTGCGCTTTTATATGAGGATCTTAAATCATGAAAAAAGTATCTTTATTGCCACTATTAGATATTTGAGAGGTTCAAGAAACTCTTGATCTTCTGAAGTTCATCTAGATATTTATTATTCAACCTCTCTCTCTTTTATCCACCCCTTTCCAATAGAATATGTTATGTTTTTTAAGAGTTCCCTGTTATGCTTAGTTTGTTTGAGCTAGTTTGGCTAAGACCTCAGGCTGGAAACTGGGAGACCTTGAGTTCTAGTCTTGCTTTAATCACAAAGCCAGCTGGGTGACCATTGGCCAGTCACTTTGTCAGCCCTAGGAAGGAGGCAGTAGCAAAGCACTTCTGAAATCTTGTCAGGAAAACTGCAGGGACTTGTCCAGGCAGTCATCAGGAGTCAGCATTTTCTTGAAGGCACACATCCAACTATAGTTAAGTAGATGGTGAGCCCTCTTGTACAAATTCTCAAATGCAGAAGAAACTTGGTTAATGAATCCTTACTTCCTCTTCTTTTTCTCTCTCCAGAGGCTGTGACCATTGCAATGAATGGTTCCATGGCCACTGCATTAACATTACTGAGAAGATGGCAAAAGCAATTCGGGAATGGTACTGCATGCAGTGCCGAGGTAAGTTTAAAATCCTTTGTGTGTGCGTGTGTGTGTGTGATAAATCTGTGTCTCGTGAAGACATATATGGACATGTCCTTAAGCGGTGTGCTAAAAACTTAGAATTTATAGAGTTTTCCCCCCCTCCAACTTAATAATATTTAAAAATGGCAAAACATGCTCAATAATGAATTCTTTAAAAAAAACCTCCTGATCTTTGAATCTATATAGCAAAGCTTTTTGTAGAATATAAAAATACTTTAAGAATAATTGTTCCATATAATAACTAAGATTGACTAAGTGCAGCATAGCATGAACTGGTAAAAACTCAGTTTCCAGGGACAACAGAGACCCAGTTTGGTCTAGTGGTTCTGACCCAGAAACCAGGAGACAGTGATGTCTAGGCCTCCTTTAGGCATGAAAAGCCGGCTGGGTGACTTTGGGCCAGTCACTCTCTCAGTCCAGCTCTCTACACAGGGTTGTTGTGGGGAAAATAGGAAGGAAGGAAGGAAGGAATATAATGTATGTTCACTGCTTTATAAATAAAAAAGAAGGATAAAAAAATATTAAGTAAAACATTGCTTATGCGTTGCCTTGAAATTCAGGCCGATGAGTAGGGTAGCATGGAGCTGGAGGAATTTGGGAGAGAAAACAGTATAGGTAACTTTCAATGTACAACCACAATTGAGCGCCAAAGTTCTGTTACTAATTGAGATAGTTGTTGTGAGTTTTCCCCCATTTTATAACCTTTCTTGCCATAGTTGTTAAGTGAATCACTGGAGTTGTTAAGTTAGTAATACTGTCTTTAAGAGAATCTGGCTTCCCCATTGACTTTTCTTGTCAGAAGGTCACAAAAGGTGATGACATGACCCCCGGATACTGCAACCATCGTAAATATGAGTCAGTTGCCAAGCGTCTGAATTTTGATCATGTGACCATGGGGATGCTGCAGTAGGGACCATGGGGAAGTATGAAAAAAAAGGTCGTCACTTTTTTAGTGCCATTGTAACTTCGAATGGTCATCTAAACCAACTGTTGTAAGTCAAGGACTACCTGTACACTTTTGCAAAGTGGCTTTTTTTACCATCACCATTCCCAACCCAATATGAATCACATATACATCAGGCAAATTGTACAGCATTTACTATGGAGGGTCAAGTTTTTCATAGAGTACAGAAACAAACTATACATTTGGTATGTGTGAGGCATGAAAAATCAACCGAAAGACATTGAATAGATATGAGAATTAAACAATTGATTTTAGCTAATATTTTACAAGTGGCAAATTTATGGATTCACTTTCCCAGCTGACTTTATTGTTTCTTTCTTAATACTTGCAAGTATATTTATATATGGAGGAAGCTGACTATCTGGACCCGTTCCAATCGGGTTTCAGGCCCGGGCACAGCACAGAGACGGCATTGGTCGCTCTGGTGAATGATCTCTGGCGGGCTTGGGACAGGGGTTGTTCCTCTGTTCTAGTCCTATTAGACCACTCAGCGGCTTTTGATACCATCGACAATGGTATCTTGCTGCAGCGTCTCAGGGGGTTGGGAGTGGGAGGCACTGTTCTTCAGTGGTTCTCCTCCTACCTCCTGGGACGTTCGCAGTCGGTGTTGGCAAGGGGGCAGAGGTCGACCTCGAGGCCTCTCGTTTGTGGAGTCCCTCAGGGGTCGGTCCTCTCGCCTCTCCTGTTCAACATCTATATGAAGCCTCTGGGTGAGATCATTCGTGGCTTTGGAGTTGGTTATCATCAGTACGCTGATGATATCCAGCTTTTTATTTCGACCCCAGACCACCCCAGTGATGCCCTCAACGTGATGTCCCATTGCCTGGAGGTGGTCCGGGTCTGGGTGGGGAGGAACAGGCTTCGACTCAACCCTGACAAGACTGAGTGGTTGTGCGTGCCGGCATCACGTGAAATTCAGATTGTTCCATCTCTTACTATGGGGTAAGAGACTATAGGGCTCGCAACTTGGGTGTCCTCCTAGATCAGGGGTGTCAAACTCAATTTCATTGAGGGCCGCATCAGCATTGCGGTTGCCCTCAGGGGGCCGGGTGGGTGTGGCCTACTGGGTGGGCGTGGCTACAGTGCGTATGGCCTACTGGGTGGGCATGGCCAGCTCTACATGGTTCGCATCAAGGGTGCCTATGGGGGCCTGGGCAGGAGTGGGACAGATCTGAGGGTCTCTGGCAGAAGGAGGGTCTCTGGGCCAGGGCCAAGGCAGTGGGGGCCGTTCCCTCACTGTTTCCAGGATGGCTTCGCGGGCCGCATGAAACCACTTCATGGGCCGGATCTGGCCCCCGGGCCTTGTGTTTGACATGTCTGTCCTAGATTCACAGCTTTCCTTAGAAGATCATATAGTAACTTTGACTAGGGGGGCCTTTGCCCAGGTTCGCCTGGTGCGCCAGTTGCGGCCCTATCTGGACCGGGATGCCTTGCGTACAGTCACTCATGCGCTCGTGACCTCTCGGTTAGACTACTGCAATGCTCTCTACATGGGGCTGCCCTTGAGGACCACTCGGAGGCTTCAACTGGTGCAAAATGCAGCCGCGCGAGTTGTGTTAGGGGTCTCCCGATACTCCCATGTTACACCTCTGCTTCGTGAGCTGCATTGGCTTCCAGTTGCCTTCCAGGTGAGATTCCAGGTGCTGGTGATGACCTATAAAGCCCTACATGGCATGGGTCCGGAGTACCTAAGGGAGCACCTGCGGCCGGCGTCAACTTCCCTTCGTCCAGTGCGCTCCCACAGAGAGGGCCTCCTCAGGGTGCCACCGGTCAGAGAATGTCGACTGATGGCCCCCAGGGGGAGGGCATTCTCTGTGGGTGCGCCAGACCTTTGGAATCGTCTACCGGTTGAGCTCCAGATGGCTGCAGACCTTCACTCCCTCCGACGTGATCTAAAAACTCACTTGTTTGAACAAGCTGGCCTGGTCTGATGGGTGATGGGTTTTGGGTTTTAATTACTGATTTTAACTAATTTATTATATTTGGGCACAATTGTTTAATCTGTTTTTAATTTTTGTATTGTATTTTTAGTATTTTATTGCCCTGTACACCGCCCTGAGTCCTTCGGGAGAAGGGCAGTATATAAATCAAATAAATATAAATATAAATATATTTAATGCTCCCTATTGTTTAGTTGCTGAGAAAGCTAGTTTTCACTTATCAAAAGAAATGGCCTTGGATCAGAGTCCTAAAGTTAGAAGAAAGATTGCCATGCTAAAATACTAATGTAAATGTTTAAAAAGCCAATAGTGAAGCCTGAAGTTCCAGGTAACAAATGAAAATGATCTTAGCTTCCTGCTATTTTATTTCTAAAGGAGGGGGTCAGTTCTGACCGTTCCTTTTGCTTTACTTTGGGCAAAATAGCTTTTCCTAAGGTTATATTCTATTTTTTCCTAGTAGCACAGAAAAACATGTATAGTATTAATATAAAAAAAATAAATTACATTCAGATTTTTTTGAAAGGGGATACGGGTTCTCATAACTTAGATCTCTTTCTCTTTTGCAGAGAGAGACCCCACCCTTGAAATCCGATATAGGCACAAAAAGTCCAAGGAGAAGGACCGTGAAGGTGAGCGGGAACGTGCTGAAAAAGATGAGATGCGTCTGAAAGCCCAAGAACTGGCACTGGAGCAGAGCCGCAATTCCAAAGTAAGGGGTTGGGGGTGCAGTGGAGATTACCCCATCTTACAGGGCCTGACATTCTAACTCCAGAATGTTGATGTGATTTGAACTGTTGGGTTCCGAACTAGTACATTGAAGCAACTGCCTTTCCCTAACAGTTGTGCTCAGGCTGTTTATTGTCATTTATTAGATTTACATAGCTACAGGATCAAGATGTAGTCAAATAGGCAACTACTACACTTTGATGTAGTCAAATAGGTAAATACTATACTTAGTTTCTAGCTCCTCTGTGACCCAGCGGTTCTTCCCTTTGATGGAGCAACAGGAAGATGAAGTCACTTTTAGAAGATCATGGGACAGTAAGCGATCCCTGAAGCCAGATTGCATTGGTAATTCGAGGCATTTCCTTTCAGTGTGTCTAGTTTAGTTAATTGCTAAATCAGATGAGATTTTCCTACCCTTTCCTTATTGTTACGGATATTAATGCTTAAACAAATTATTTATTGCCATGACAAAATTTTAAATCAGATGAGCCTTTTTAGGGTATAGAGAGCTAGTTTAGGGTAGTGGTTAAGGTCTGCACTAGAAACTAGGAGATGTTAAGTTCTAATTCTCCCTTTGGCATAGAGCACAGGTATCAAACTTGCTGTGTCACGTGACGTGTCGCGACATATCGTGACTTTTTTTGCATGGCCGGAGCTGAGGTGGGCACGGTCTCCATATGATGCAACCGGCCCAGAGGCCGGCAGTTTGACACTCTTGGCACTCCCTCTCAACACAACCCACCTCACAGAATTCCTGTTAAGAGGAGGAGGAAGTATTTTGTATGCTGCCTTTAGTTGGGATATAAATTGAATAAATATCAGCTGGGATAATCAGTTGCCTTTGTTAATGTTTAATTTTTAAGCATCTTCGATTTTGCATTTTCCTCCTGTATTCTTTCTACAAGTCGGAGATTAATCATAAGGCCAGTTTGACTCATGCGCAAAATCATGAGATTTTGACTAGTGCAATTTTAGAATTCCCTTTATATTGCCTATGTTAGGGTTTTCCATTTTTTTTCCTGTTCTTCAGCTAAAACCACTTATCAGAAAGTCCCCTTGACCAAATACTTTGTCAGTTTAAATGCCCTTGTTGTGTTTGGGTCATGCATTCACGCGTCGTTATCTGAAGAAAAACCGCTTCTACCCAATTCTGGATAATTTACTCAGGTTTGGGAAGCACTGGCCTATATGGAATTATGTACTAGCAGTTGTTTTATAAAATGCAAATCATAGAAATGATAGGTAAGCAAGAGCATAATGGGAAAGTTTAAAAGCTGCTTTGAAAAGATTGAGACCATCATGTTTGTTTCTCCCTATTTTCTAACCCTGTCACTTTTGATCTAAATCTAGAAAGGCTTTATCAAAATTGAAAAGTACTAGCTGTGTATTGGGGAAAGCTGAATTCTCCAACTGAACAAAGCCATTGTTACTTTTAATTAGAGTTTGCTTGGCAGGATATTTTATCTGAAGAAGTGCAAGTAGCCCTAGTTTTCCCTGAATTTTGCAAATGGTATGTTGTAGTTGAAGCCTTCCTTTTACTCTCAATTTTAGTTTTAGAACAGATTTTGGGAGTTCTTCTAGAAGATGCTAAACTGAACTTCCTGGCATTCATAGCTGTAGTCTGAGCATGCCCTCACTTTTTTCTAAAAGAATATTGATTCATGTATATATTAACTTTTGCAATAGCCTTCATGGTTATGAAATCCATGGAAGGATATCTGGACATTGGCTAAACCTTCATCCTTCCACCCAGTGTTCGAAGAGACTGAAAGCAACTTTTGGAGTTCTGTGAGCATGTTGTGGCCAATCCCATTTTGCCTTGGGTTAGGTATTTATGTTTTCACAAAGTGTCCACCATGTGGATGTGGCCAGCCATACATACAGCAGAAGACAAATTGATGAGATGACTTCCATCTGTTGTGGTCTGTTAGGATTTACCCGGCCATCTCCCATTTTCTTTTGTCTTTTGTTCTGGAAAGTAGGTAAACATCCAAACAAAATCAGCTTCTTTACTTCAATATTTTAGGAATGTCAGTGTTGGATCTTAAGTTATGCTCAGAATAAAGATGGAGATGGAAGTTAGGGCTTTGCATTGCAACATGCTAGCTCCTATATAACAGTTTTTATGAAAAAGAAAAGTTAGAGGCCAGCAGGCACAAAGAAAAGCGTCTACTGCTAGCACATAGGCATGATTTAGCAGATGGAGCAATGATATGTTTGCTGGGAAATTGACTCCAAAAAAATTGTGACTTTTCACTTGCTGGACTGACTATAATAAAACAGCAGGACGAACAGATGTAAATGAAAACTGCCAGAAGAATCTCTTTTTCCCCTCTGTTCTGAGGAGGCGAGCAACTTGAGATCCCCAAGCACCATTCTGACGACTCTGGAGACACCTGTGATGATGGGGGTTGAAAACTGGTGGCACATTTTCCCATCACTATGAGTTGGAATACAGTTAACAAATTACTCTATATGAGGGTTAGCATACCTTGCAAAAACGGAATCCTTGATTTGCCAATTAATTTTACTCTTTCTCCCAGTCCTGTTCCCCCTCCCCTTTTGCATTATTGCCTCACCAATTCATTATTACCACTGTTAGCCCAAGACAGCCCAAAAATATTATGTGTAGCCCTCAATCATGAGAAGGTTGTCTATTCCCCTTATATTTACATACCAAGCCCAAAGGATGGGAATAGAAGAATAGAATAGAATAGAATAGAATAGAATAGAATAGAATAGAATAGAATAGAATAGAATAGAATAGAATAGAATAATAGAATAGAATTTTTTATTTTATTTTTATTTTAATTCCATTTATATCCCGCCCTTCTCCAAAGACTCAGGGCGGCTTACAAGCTTAGCAGTAGCCTTCATTCTATGTATATGCCTGCTTGTTAGGGCTTTCACGCCCCCCCCCCCAAGCAGGAATAGAATAGAATAGAATAGAAGAATAGAATAGAATAGAATAGAATAGAATAGAATAGAATAGAATAGAATAGAATAGAATAGAATAGAAGCTGGAAGGGACCTTGGAGGTCTTCTAATAGTCCAACCCCCTGCTCGGGCAGGAAGCCCTATATCATTTCAGACAAATGGTTTTCCAATCTCTTCTTAAAAACTTCCAGTTTTGGAGCATCCACAACTTCGGGAAGCAAATTGTTCCACTGGTTAATTGTTCTAACTGTCAGGAAGTTTCTCCTTAGTTCTAGGTTGCTTCTCTCCTTGACTAGTTTCCATCCGTTGCTTCTTGTCCTGCTTTCAGGTGCTTTGGAGAATAGCTTGACTCCCTCTTCTTTGTGGCAGCCCTTGATATTGGAACACTGCTATCATGTCACCCGTAGTAAACTAGACATATCCAATTCCAGCAACCATTCTTGATATGTTTTATACTCCAGTCCTCTGATCATCTTTATTGGTCTTCTCTGCACTCTTTCTAGAGTTTCATCATCTTTGTTTACATCGTGGTGACCAAAACTGGATGCAGTATTCCAAGTGTGGCCTTGCCAAGGCGTTGTAAAGTGGTATTAACATTTCGCGTGATCTCGATTCTGTCCCTCTGTTAATGCAGCCTAGCCCTTCTCACATCTGTCCGTCGTCTTATTTGCAGCAGATCAAGCGCTCGGCCCGCATGTGTGGAGAATGTGAGGCCTGCCGGCGCACGGAGGACTGCGGACAGTGTGATTTCTGCCGGGACATGAAGAAGTTTGGAGGGCCTAACAAAATCCGTCAGAAATGCCGCCTGAGGCAGTGCCAGGTTCGGGCTCGGGTGAGTGTCACGGTGGGCATTCCCTGCCCTGAGATCATTGCATGTTTTCTCTAGAGGGGCACTTTCTTGGCTGCTCACTCCCAAGAGGCAGCCACCTCAAATTGAAGCTGTTGGTTGTGTGTAGCTCACACGTGATTTTTTTTTTCCCGTTCTTTTCTTCCTAGGAGTCCTATAAATATTTTCCAGCTTCGGTAAGTTTCCTTTTTCCCTCCAGTTTTTTTCTTTTTTTTTTCCTTTTTTTTAAAAAAAAAATCTTAATAATCAGGATTAAGATAATAGGTGAGTGCTAAATTGGGACTCCTGGGATTTTTTTTTCCCCCTAGATAGGGAAGCAGACTGAAGCTTGGCCTATACATCCAGTATAATGAGGTGGCGATAGTCTAGAAGTGGTGGACTGAACTACTTTCAGATTCTGGGTGGAAACTAATCTCTTACAGGTAGTCCTCGACTTACGTCCTTTCATTTAGTGATGGTTTGAAGTTACAAACAGCACCGAAAAAAGTGACTTGTGACCATTGTTCCTACTTATGACCATTGCAGCACCTCCGTGATCGCGTGATCAAAATTCAGACGCTTGGCAACTGACTCATTTTTATGACGGTTGCAGTGTCTCGGGGTGCTGGTGGTCGTGTGGTCCCCTTTTGCGACCTTCTGACAAGCCAAGCCAACGGGGAAGCCAGATTCACTTAGTAACTGTGTTACTAATTTAACAACTGCAGTGGTTCACTCAACAGCTGTGGCCAGAAAGGTCGTAAAATGGGGCAAAACTCACGTAACCGTCTTCCTTACCGCAGACATTGTGGGCTCAATTGTGGTCATAAATCGAGGACTATCTGTCCGTAGCACGTGCACCCATGTTTATCTCCCACTTAAGAGAAAACTAAAACATCAGGGAGAAAGTTTTTTTTCCCCATGCCCTACTCTGGGTTTTCCAACCTTTTAATTGGATGAGGGGTTTTTTGGTCCTCTTCTTTCAACCCCCAGTGAGGCAGCCGTTGTAATTCTATGCCTTTCTCTGTTTAGTGATGGCAGTCCACCTTTTCATCTTATTTCCACCTCATCCTGCTGCCTGTATAGATCCGGTGTAACACTTAGCGGGTTCGTATTTGAAAGGCCGGGTGCTCGAAGAGCCAGACTGCATGCATTATATATTGTGTTAGGTGGCAGGTTTTTGCTGGGCCATTTGGCCCTGCTTCTTGGAGCTCTTAAGCCTTTTCTCCTCTCCACTTTTATTTTATTTTTTATTTATTTTTATTTTTCCAAAGAAGTGGGTTTGGGAATTCTTTTTTCTTTTTTTGCTGCTCGTGCTTTGCCGCTTGGCATTCAGCAAGCCCCATTTTCTCTGTTTGCCACTCTGTGCAGAGGAACAGAAGGGTATGTTTGCACTGTCTTTGGTGCCTTGGTGCTCGTGAAGCCAGGCAGATGGCTTCTTTAATGCTTTCCTCTCTCTCTCTCTCTCTTTTCTTCCCCCCTTTTCCTCTCTCACTGCTTTTTCCCGCTCTCTCCCCACTTCCCCCATCGCTCAATAGATGTTACGGGGGCGGGAGGATGATCTGCAGATGCTAAAGGAACAGCTAGAATCGGCTGCCACACCTGAGCCTCTGTCGGATGATGATCTGCACATAGATCCCGATTTGTATCAGGAGCTTTGTTCAGGGGCCTTCGATGATCAGAATCTGGTGAGACCTATGGTAGACCCATTGCCTTGGGATTCCTAGGTCATGTTGGCAGGGTAAAATGCTTGCTTGGGTAGAAAAACACTGCCCTAGGATAGTGCATGTCCTGGGTCCCCCCCCCCCCTAATGTAATTCAATGCTGCGGAAGGTCATCTATCAGAGGTGTTGGGAACTCTAGCTAAATGTTTGGCTCAACATTTCACGTGGGACTTGACCCAGTTCCTCAGCATTTAAAGCTCCCCGCTTGTCCACTTTCTACTATTTCTTGAGCCTTGTATCTTCAGTTTATTCTCCAGTAATCTTTTTTGCCTTGATTTCCCCTTATTCCTTTATCTTCTCCCTCTTGATTCTTCTACCCTGCTTCCTCTTGGCTCTTTGCTTTTCTGCTGGCTACTCTCTCTCTTTCTGCAAAGATTCCCAATTCTAGGCTTTTTTTTTTTTTGCTTGCCTGTTCCCCTTTGCTAACCACCCATGGGTTTTCTTATGGACGTTTCACGTCTCTCACGGGAGCGGCACTATTGATCATTTGCTCCATGGACTGTTCTTCCCCCCCTAGCCCATGACTGAGAATGTTTGTAAATGGCCAGAGATGTTACTACTATTGCTTTGTTAGACAAGCTCTTGCAGCTTGCCACACGTGGTATACATCTGGAAAAATACGTTCCTTTAATTTGGTTTCTAAATTGTTTTATTAGTTTAGTTTGGTTTTTCAAGTTTTTTTTTAAGAAAAGATTACTACGGCATTTTTCCCTGAGTCTGTAGTGGGCAGTGCAGATAGCCACTGGGTTACGATCACTTGTTCAGCAACGGTTCAAAGTTACAACAGTGCTGAATGTGGAGATTTATGGCTGATCCTCAAAGCCATGACAGCATTGCTGCAGTTATTTGATTGCATGTTCTGTACCAGCCTGCTACCAGCCCTGCAGAAAAGGCAGGGACAACCCCTTTTACAAGAAGGCAAGAGGCTGGAATACGCCTGCCAAATTTATTGCTACAAAAACAAACGGAACAAGACAAACCAAGAAACAGGAGCTTTAAGAAACAGGAACTATCCAAGCGGTTGCCTTCAGCAAACCAGCCCTCCCACACATTCCCCTTATATAGAGTTCAGGGCGTGGCTTCTCTCTGCCTCCTTCCGAGGAGCCCCATTGCCTTCCTCTGTTTACTCCTAATTGACTGCCTCCTGCGTCGGACGTCCTTGAACAGGGCCAGCTGTGGGTCATCTTCATCCATGCTGTCAGGCTCACACAGCTGGGTCTCCGTGGTGACCAAGTGGGAGGGGCCTGGCTGAGGGCTCTCATCAGCAAGATCTTCAACCCCCTCAGCAAGGTCTTCAATACCCCCCTCCTTCTCTGAGTCGTCCGACCCAACAGCCGAACCCACAGGCTGACCCTGAATCACAACATTGCAATTCAGGCACTTGGCAATTGCAATTACCATGGTTGCACTGTCCCCTCGTGTTATCGCTCTTTGTGACCTTCTCTGCTGGTTTCTGCCAAGCAAAGCCATTGGAGAAGCCTGCAGGGGGATCACAAATGGCAGTCATGTGACATTGTGGGATTCATCTAATGCCTGCAACTGGAACTGCCGTTGTAAGTTAGTATGTTCACATGATATTGCATTTTGCAACAGCATCATTTAGAGCAGGGGTGTCAAACGCCCGGCCCATGGGCCGGACGCGTCATCCGGAAGCCACGCCCACCCCATTGCTGGCAATGGCCAAACTGTCCCGATATGTTGCGTGACGTTATGTGACGTCGTGAGTTGGACATGTCTGATTTAGAGAGAGAGTTCCCAGTCTCAATAACTGCCATTATTCAAGGACTATCTGTATAATAACCTCTGTACAGAGAACTGTAGTGTAATAGGCACCAAAGATCCACTTTTTGATTATTACAAACAGCCAGTCTTACTTTTGCTTACTTGATGCTGGGTTAGGCATTTCTTTTAGTGAGACAGTACCACACATCTTAAGGCATATTAACATGACTTTGTTAGCTAAGTGGTCCATTGATGTAACAGCAATATAAATATATTTCTCACTCACTTCCCATTCATTCAGTGTCCATTCAAAGTTACAGTGGTGCTGAAAAAATAACTAGCATATTCATAACCTTTGCAGCATTCCTCAGTCATGTGATTGCCATTACAGTCAGTATGCAATGACTTATGCCTGAATTACAGGTTTTTCTTACAGACACACACAGAGTGCAGAGCAGAGGGATTGGAGGGAAAGCAATTGCAAGGAAGTAAGCTGTTTTTCTACACATTGAAAGCAATGTGATTCTGGCAGCAGCCCAGTGCTACAGTACTCTTTTGAAATCTCTTTCTCTTCAATCTCTTTTTTTCTGTGAGGGAGTTGGTGGGGAGAAAAAAAAAGCAATTTCTGTAGGCAGTTTCTCCTTTGCCTGATCCTCCTCTCCCTCCCCCCTACAGAACAGAAAGATTGAAAAGGGATTTCAAGAGAGTAAGTTGTTTGCTCTTCTATATATTGAGAGTAATGTGGGTAGTTCAGGTCTGAGTGTTGCAGGTGCAAACAGCTTACTTACTCTTCTCTCCAATCTCTCTTCTATGGGTAAGGAAGGAAAAAAAGCAAGCAATTTCTTTAGGCAATCTCTCCTTTGCTTGATCTCGTCTCTCCTGCAGAATGGAAAAATTGGAACAGAAAGATTTCAAGAGAGTAAACTGTTTGCTCTTTTAAGCATCAAAAGCCATGTGATTGCTCTGGAAGTGACAAAGGGTAAGGCAGAGGGGAGATTGCCTACATAAATTGCTTGCTTTTTCCCCCCTCCTCCCCTTAGAGTGGAAAGATTGGAGACAGGGATTTCAAGAGAGCAAACCCTGGCATGCGGCTCCCATCCCTGGAGTAGAGTGCAATAACATTGCTTTTAGTGTACAGGACAGTAAGCAGGCACTCAAGCATTCCAAAGGCAGGGGAGTGGTTAGGAGGCAAACAAGAGCTGAAGATGTGAAACTGAGTAGACTTGTCTCTTTCCAGTTGGAAACTATAGTCACAATCACATGATTTTCCAATTAGTGACTGTTTTACTTAGTGGCAGAGCTACAATTAGGGTCGTTAAGCAAGGAATATATATATAATTACCTAACTAGCAAAGGTAATTTCCATGTCTGTTGGCCGTGCTAGCTGGGCATTTAACAATTAAAATCAAAATGCATTAGAAAGATCTTGGGAAGCTGGAAACAACTTGTGTGAATAGAGTAACTCACAGAGTGAGCCCAATAAAGCTGTTGCACTCTTATGGTTCCCATAAAACTGGGGGGGTTTATGGTTGCCTGCAGTAGAGAAGGTTGCTGAATTTCTACTCAAGTTGAGATTTTCTTGTGTGCTTCATGGTTTCAAGATCAACAGCATTGACTCCTAGGCCAGATGTGCTTTCCTTTCTAAATGCCAATCTTCATGAAGTAAAACAACAACAACAACAACAACCCATCTTGGATTGTCAACATCTGTGACAACAGGGCCATTAATGGAACTGGAGCATGCAGTTTCATGTATTAAATACATTTCTATTTTGCATTTGCATTGTTTTTTTTAAAAAAAATAATCCCAAAGTGGATATCTCTGGTATCTTTTTTTCTCAAAATGGTTCTATGACATACTACGTTGCTGGCCAGAGTAATAGAATTACAGGATGTATTTCCTGAAAGAAGAAACGGAAGCAAAACTGACTGCTCTTTGGCTTTTTCTAAATGTCTCGTACTGGAAATGTTAATCTTTCTTCCCCCCTTTTCCCCTCCCCATCTTATCCCTTCTTTTAGCCATGGCTCAGCGACACAGATGATGTGCCCTTCCTTGATCCTGTGTTGCGGAAACGTGCAGTGAAAGTGAAGCATGTCAAGCGCAGGGAAAAGAAGTCAGAGAAGAAGGTATGAACCCAACATGGCAAGTTGCCAGGATGGGAAGCGGAATTTTTCATGGGGGAAGAGCACATTCTAAAGCTGTAATCCTTTCCACAATGTGCTTACAAGTCCATCAAAGTTGGCTTTCTTTATGGTTTGGGAGGGACCTACTTTTCATTTTCTTCCCTCCTTGATTTAAAATTGCTAAGTCTAAGTCTGCTCCATCAGAAACAGAAGTACTTCTTCATTTATGTATTAGAGGTATAGTTTGCCTTACATTCAGGAGCTCAATGTAGTTCTCCAACCTCCCTTTTCCCCCCCCTCACACCAATAACCTTATGGGTTGTAGGTGAACTGAAAGTGAGTGACTGACCCAAGGTCATCCAGTATATTTCCCTGTTAGAGTTGGACTTGAGCCTAGCTCTCTTCAGTCCTATCCTGGCACCTTAACTGCTATGCCACATTGGCTCTCAAGCTCTCTTCCTGTTGTGATTCAGTGTCAGCCTGCGCTCCCAGCAGCTGAGTCTGAGGAATCTGAGGAGGAGGGGTTTGGAAAGCCTTCAGTGTCGAGGGAGGCTCTGATGCACTGCAGGACTCTCAGCCTGGCCCCTCCAGTCGTGTTCCTCATGAGGTTCAGTTGTGTGAGGAGGAGGGGTCGGACTCAGAGGAGTCACAGCTGAATCTGTTCAGAGACACTAGAAGCAAAAGGCAATCCAGCAGAGCAGAGTAGAGAAAATCTATGAGGCAACTCAGTGAAAGGAGGAGAAGGCACTAAGAAGCCACGCCTTGGGACAGATAATAAAAGGGGAAGGTGTGGGTGGTGCTGGTTGCTGAAGGCAACCGTTCGGAGACATTCAAAGGGAATCCTGGTCTGTTCTTGCTAGTCTGACTCTTGTTTGTTGACTCTTGTTTAATGTTTGAATCATTTATTGAAGAAAATATGCTGCTGCTTTTTTGCTTGAAAGACTTTATCATTTTGGAACTGTAAATAAATTTGGGTTGGGTTTTTTCCAGCCTATTAATTTGTCAGAAGGAAAAAGGGGTTGTCCCTGTCACACAAACAGGGCCAGTCGTAGGCTGGAACAGAACACTTCCTTGGTTACCAGTTGAAACCAGCTATGTGCTGGATGCACAAAATAGAACAACAGTAAACAAAAGAGGGTGCCTAACAAAGATGAATCTTAATGTTGAGCTCTCCTCTACAGCAGAGCTCCCCAACCTTTCCGGGTTGATGGCCTGGAAGGAAAGGAAGGAACAGGGAAATGTACATGCGCATGCGCAAAACAAGCATGCGCATGCCATTGGTGCTAGCAGCCAGGTGCACGCGCAACCATGGTGGTGCTGGTTCCTGCATGCATGCGTAAATGGGCTGCTAGCACCTGCGCACATATGCAAATGGGCCTCTAGAGCCCACATAATGCTGGTGGCAGTGCTAGCGCCCCTGCGCATGTGCAAACCGAACCGCTAACACCTGCGGTGGCACTAGCACACTAGGGAGGGTGCGTGCACATGTGCACATACTCGCCAGCCATTGCTGCGGCCCGGTGGCCAATAGGCTATGGGCTGGTACTAGGCCATGGGCCACAGGTTGGGGACCCCTATTCTAGAGCAGTGTTTCTCAACCTCAGCAAGTTTTTAAGATATGTGAACTTCCCAGAATTCCCCAGGTGGGAGTTGACTCACACATTTTTAAGTTGTTGCGGGTTGAGAAACACTGCTTTAGAGAGATGTAATTACAGCCTGATAGAACTGTGCTACAAAGACACCATCAGCTGGATACGCCATTGAGGTCTTCTGTTTTGTCTTCATTCTTTGGTGATAGCATTGTGGGATCATTGGGCCAGAGAGGGCCTTTTTATCATCTGCTACTTGCTCTTTTTGACAGCAACAGCTGGATGTTATTTACTGCATGCAAGGATAGGTTTCAGCCCCTCTCATCTTGATATATGTGTGTTCTGAGATTTATTGCATCATAATGAACATAAAATGTTATACGAAAGGCACAGTTGAGTGGATGGCAAGCCAGTCTTGAGCAAATGATCTACTAGCACTTGGGAGGACACTTTGGGGTGAACCATAGTGAGGTATTTTTTGCGGGGGGGGGGGGGGGTAAGGGGGGAGAAAGGGAGGTGTAGCCAAAGGAGAAAACAAGGACGTGCTCCACAGAATTTTGAAATGCTTCTGGATTGGGGAAATAAATGCTTGTGCTGGCAGGAGAAAGGGACATCAGGATCTGAAGGCTTGCTATAACTATATGTACATATTTGTATACAGGCTTGTAACAATTTATTAAAGTAGTGTTCTGCATCAAGCCTGAGATAGAACGACAAACCTGAGTTCTTCTTTAGGGCCACCATTACCTAGGATATATTTTTTGGGGGTGTATGTGTGCTATGGACTGGATGATTTTGGGTAATAGGCCAAATTTGACTCACAGGCTATAGGTTGCCAACCCTTTACCTAGGCAGGGGTCTGGTATAGACATTATATTAAATATTTTATTTATTTATTTATTTATTTATTTATTTATTTTATTAGACTTATATACTGCCCTTCTCCCGTAGGGCTCAGGGCGGTTCACAAGGTTTTTTAAAAACAATACAGCAAATTACAAAAATTAAAAACAATTAAAACGATTACATTAACCTTGACATAAAACCCCCAATTAGAATACAATTGAAACCCCAGTTAATACTCTCAGTCCAGGCCAGAAAGCTCAGAGCCAGGTCTTCAGGTCCCGGCAGAATGAGCGAAGGTCAGGGGAAGTCCTAAGCTCTACAGGCAGCTGGTTCCAAAGGGCCGGCGCACCCACAGAGAAGGCCCTCCCCCTGGGTATTGTCCGCCGGCAATCTTTTACCGGCGGTACCCTGAGAAGACCTTCCCTGTGGGAGGATACAGGACGAAGAGAGCTTGATGCCGGCAGCAGGTGTTCCCTCAGATATCCTGGACCCAAGCCATTTAGAGCTTTATAGGTCATCAGCACCTTGAATCTCACCCGAAGGGCAACCGGAAGCCAATGCAGCTTGCGGAGCAGAGGTGTTACGTGGGATTATCGGGAAACCCCCATCACAACCCGCACGGCTGCATTCTGCACCAGCTGAAGCCTCCGGGTGGTCCTCAAGGGCAGCCCCATGTAGAGAGCGTTGCAGTAGTCCAATTGGGAGGTCACAAGCGCATGAGTGACTGTGCGCAGGGCATCTCGGTCCAGGTAGGGCCGCAACTGGCGTACCAGGTGAACCTGGGCAAAAGCCCCCCTGGTCACGGCTCCTATATGGTCTTCAAAACTGAGCCGCGAATCCAGGAGGACGCCCAAGTTGCGAGCCCTATCAACGGGGGGGTAACAGGCTAATAATGCAGGCTGTTTGCTTTTGACGAGTGAAGGTAAACATACGTGTCCCAGGATAATGATGTGAAATCGAATTTGGGTCTGGAAAATTTGGGTCCGTCACTGGAACCAGAGATTTTGTTTGATTTAGGTTCAGCATATTTTGTGAGCTCAGCCAACAATAGTTAATAGCATAATGCATAATTTAAACAAGCCACCTGGTATATGATATGTGGGCTAGCCATTACACTGTTGTCATGACAAGAATGCTGGATTTGGTATATGGGGAGACCCAGGACCAGATCCCCACCTAAACTGAAAATCTTTGGGTGACTTTGTCTGAGTCACCATCTGTCTCTTAGCCTAAACTATTTCAGACTGAAAGAGGGAGGGAAAGATACCGTTTAATTTCTGAAGGAAAAGCAGAATATCACATAGGAACATTTTTTTCATCCTGTCTTTTAATTGTGATAAAAATACAAGAATTTTCCTAGCATTTCGGAAACATGCAAATGTGAGTAGATAAATAGGTACCACTACAGTGGGAAAGTAACAATGACCATATTTTTAGTAAGAAAAAGATGGAGAATCTGGGCTTCCCAAGTCTAGGACTTAAAATTGCTATATATACTTAGTCTGAAATAGTGTTTCCTGTTTAGATCAGGTCAGGATCCATCTAGTCTGCCCAGTGTTTCTCAACCTCATCAACTTTAAGATATGTGAACTTCGGTTCCCAGAATTTCCAGCAATCGGAATCCACTCTAGCTGGGGAATTCTAGGAACTGAAACCTACTCATCTTAAAGCTGATGAGGTTGAGAAACATTGAGCCTGGCCTTGCTTTCAATCAACCATCTGTTGAATGCAGAAAACAAAACAAGAAAAAAAACAGGGTGCCAAAATATGGGTCTTGATATGGAGAAATATGGCCTTCATATTATGAATCTTCACATTGGGGGAAAGGGCTGAATGTGGTTGGATTTCCTTGAGCCCTCCTTTGTGGTTCTTGCTCTGCAGAAGGAGGAAAAATATAAGCGACACAAGCAGAAGCAGAAACACCGTGACAGGTCAAAACATGCCGAACGAGTGGATGCTAAAGATCCTTCTTCCTTACATCAATGTCTGGGCCCTGGCTGCATCCAGGCTGCCCGGGCGACCTCCAAGTACTGCTCCGATGAATGTGGAATGAAGCTGGCAGCCAAGTAAGTAAGAAAACTGTGTCTCCTCAGTGTTTACTTTCCAGCATGGATTGGGGGAAGGGAACTTTTGCCCTTAGAGCTGGAGTGAGATGAAAGGGTAAGATAAATATTGGTAGTGGAATATGAGCATTCCCCCCCCCCCCCAGTTCAGCTGTATGGAAGGCACAGTTATGATGAAACTAAAAGGGACAGTTTTGGGAGTGAGTGTCATAATCCATAATAGAAACCTGTTTTGGTAGAAGAGCACATGGGCACCACGGGTGCCAGGCTTTGGTCTGGAAATTTTTTTCTTGTTCCCGTGGATCGTTACTGCTGTAGACTAGGACAATGGGAAGCTATGTTGGGTAGTGCACGGAGAACCTTTAAAGCACTTTTTTCCTTCTATACATAGGAAATAACGTTCATGGCTTTCTTTCTTTAAACGCACCTGAGGCAGTTGCTTTAATCTTAGAGACGCTTGTGTCTTAAATAGTTCCTTCCCAGCTTACGATATCCTTGAGGCACGTGAATTGGGTAGGATAACGTTCTTACCGCATTTGATCCCCGCTCTTTCATATTGACCTGTGGCGATCTTCTTTCCCTCCTCAGCCGCATCTATGAGATCCTCCCACAGCGCATACAGCAGTGGCAGCAAAGTCCCTGCGTGGCGGAGGAGCATGGCAAGAAGCTGCTGGAGCGGATAAGGCGGGAGCAACAGCAGGCCCGGCTTAAGTTACAAGAAATGGAACGCCGATTCCACGAATTGGAAGCTCTAATTGTCCGGGCCAAGCAGCAGGCTATCAAGGAAGATGAAGAGGTACCTGGAAAAGGTGGCGAAGGAGACAGAATTGCTGGGCCTCCTTTGGATGGACACTTTCTTAGAACAGATTGGGGAGCTTGGATAGATACAGCTAGAGCTCTTTGGCATCTTCACTGTATGCACCTGTTTCTCACCGGTGCAGCTATAGACTGTAAACCAGGGGTCTTCAGACTCGACCCTTTTATGACTTGTGGACTTCAACTCCCAGAATTCCTCAGTCAGCGTTGTAAACCATTCAGAGGCATTGATTGAGATGGGCGGCTCTAGAAATGGAAATAAATAGACATACATTCACACATATTCCTAAACTCTTAGTAGCTTGTGTGCATTCCCAGATTAAATTGAGGTCATTCTCTATAATGTCAGAAGAACTAAGCAGCCATCCGTGAATCTTTTTCATTGTTATAATAGCTTTGTGAAAGGTTCGTTAATTATTGATTTAAGCCCCAGAGGAAACAGTGTAAAAAAAAAACCTATCCTCTTGTCTAAAAGAATTCAGTTGCTTTAGCTGCTACTTATCCTGTCAGTCCACTTGTACGTGGCCTGAGTCTTGCTTACATTAGCATCATTGGTTAGGTCAGACTGGGCCAAACTAGAAGTATAATTCTAGGCTGAAGTTGTAATGGTGAAACTCTTGACCGTTTCTTTTTTAACACAAATGTAAAATAAAATAGTAATAGTTCTTGGTTAGAATACTAGCTAATACTGGAAATTCTTTCAGAATGTTCTCAACACGTAGGACAGGGGTCTTCAAACTTGGCCCTTTTATGACTTGTGGACTTCAACTCCCAGGATTCCTCAGCCAGGCATGCTGTCTGAGGAATTCTGGGAGTTGAAGTCCACAAGTCATAAAAGGGCCAAGTTTGAAGACCCCTGACGTAGGAGAACATCTGCCCCTTTATTTCCTAAGCAAATGATTACGTTAACAAAAGTGTACTCCAGTATGTGGTGTGTTTTGAATTACATACCTCCTCCGGCCATGTGTGTGGCACTAAATTTTGAGTGAAATTTTCTGTGAGCCTGAACCCATTATGTGCTGTGTGATATTGCTTGCAGCAGATGAAAGTACCCTGAACTTTTCAGCTTCCTGGCTGGGAGGGCGAAAAACAGTGGGCAGAACCCAGTGAAAAACATGGCCAGTGGTGATGTGGTGGCGGATATCTTGATTTGAGAAAATTGGACAGTTTTCTCAAGACTGATTTGGAGCAGAATTACCATTGCCCATTGGGAAGTGTGACTGGACGTAAACTGCAGAATTTACGAGCCTATATAATGCTCTAGAGAGCCAGTCTTGGTGTAGCGCCTAAGGCAGCGGACTAGAAACTAGGTGACTGTGAGTTCTAGTCCCTCCTTGGGCACAGAGCCAGTTGGATGACTCTGTCTAGTCTAGTGGCACTCTCTCAGCCCTAAGAAGAAGGCAAAGGCAAAGGCACTTCTGAGAATCTTGTCAAGAATATTACAGGTGAACCTCAGGTTATGGCCATTTGTCCAGCGCCCATTCAAAGATACGACAGTATTAAATGAATGGTAGTTATTACCAGTCCTTCAGCCATTGCAGTGCTCCTGCAGTCAGATGATTAAAATTTATGATCGCAGGAGGCACTTGAACTCCCTCCATCTACCTATCTCTCCCCCCATCTCTGCCCATTTAATAATAACAATAACAACAATAATAATAAAGTTGGAAGGGACATTGGACGTCATCTAGTCCAACCCCCTGCTCAGGCAGGAAACCCTACACCATTTGGCTGCCCTTGCACTGAAAACACGCATGTGCGCACGCACACCCACACACACCACTGCTGTCCCCAGCTGACTTGTGCCATATAGTTTTTCACACTGCTGACCTGCGATCCAAGCCCTGGATGAGGGCGCAGACCCGGATTGTGCACGCTAAGGGTTGCGGAGCCGTGTCTCATGAAGGGAACTTCCTGGGTCTGGCTTCCAAGGGCAGCAGTGCAGGAGAAGGGGCCCCATCTTCCACTGCCAACGTGAGGTGTGATAAGTCTGCAGAAAGTGGAGAGCGCAGTTGGACAGGATGCGAGCCGTGGTGCACTTTGTCGCTAGGGAAGGTGGCCGTGGCTCCCCAAGTGAAGATAGCAATGCGGGGTGGTGGTGGAGGGTGGGGAGTCAGTCATTTCAGGTGGCAACAGAACTGGAAGAAAGAAGGAAAAGGATTCCCCAGAGGCCCAGGAGACATCCCAAACCTCGTGTTGGAAGTGCTCCTGGTGAATTTGTCCACGGGCTTCAGCTTGTTGGAAGGTTCTGGCCCTTTGTGAAGCTTTGCAAGAGGAAGGCTGGCGCGGAGGGTCTGTGGGTACTGGGCTTGCCTCCACCCTTCTTTGAAGACCGCAGGCCAGACCTTCAGGAGCGCTTCCAATGTGAGCTGCAGAGGAGGCGTTTCCCCTTTTCCACATCCTTCCACTTCCTCCAGTTCTGCTGCCACCCTGAATGGCACCTCCCGCGCAGCTGCCACCTTCGCGTTAAGCTGTGCTGTCCCATCTTGCTGTGCTCGCCACAGTCTGTGGGCTATCACTCCTTGCTCTGGTGGCAGAAGATGCGGCTTCTCCTCCTGCAGCGCTGCCTGCCTCTCCCCTGACTGAGCCTGGCAAGCTCTGTTCGGCAGACGAGGCTTCACCACCCTGCCACACTCACTGACTGCAGCCTTGCCCAGTATCTGGATCCTGGGTCAGCAGCGGGAGGAAGACAGGAAGGTCTGCATTGGGTGGGGGGTGGGGGGTCATGGCAGGGGTAGACGGAATGCAGGGCACCCAAAATGCAGGGTACTCCGTTTCCACCCAGGTGGAGGCGGGGCGGGGGTTGTAGTTGTAGCAGAAGCAGTTGCACAAGGCAGGAGAAGTGTGAGGTCCTTGCCTAATGACTGCACAGTCTTGGCCTAACAGCTGCACTCTGGATTGCTTGGACTGCTGTCGTTAAACGGCCTGGTCACGTAATATTGTGCTTCAACGTACACTTTGCTCACCAGTTGAAATTCCTATCCCAATTAGGGTCATAATCCAAGGACTACCTGTTCAGGGACTAGTCCAGGTAATTGCCAGGAATCCGCACTGACTTAAAGGCCCACGTACAGACACAAACGCGCACCCACAAGGGGCCTAATAACCTGGCTCTGCAAGCTTGGTTGGGAAAATGGCTAGATCTGCACATGGTGCTTCATGATAGTATGATTGGTTTAATTAGTGTTGTGTGATACTACATTTTCCTCACCTTTTTTTAAAAAAAAGATACAATTCAAGACAGTGAGGGATACCTAATGTTCCTGCTTCCTCTTTTCCTCATAACAACAGCTTTGTGAGGTAGGTTGGGCTGAGACGGAGAGAAAGAGAGAGAGACAGTGTCCCAAAGTCGCTGGCTGCCTTTGTTGCCCGAGAAAGGCCTAGAACTCAAAGTCTCCTGGTTTCTAGGCCAGCACATTCATCATTACACCAAGGGTTCCTCTTTAAGCTTAGCTTTCTGAGTGTATCCCATGATACCTGATTTGTTCAACAGGCTGGACTAAAAAAACCCAAAAAACTCCCCACCACCACCCTACTGATGACCGCCAATGCATAATTCTCTGTAGTTGGGTTGTTGCCAGATTCTTGATTCTTCTTTGCTTGCCTGGATGGATTAAAAGTTCGGTACATGTATGGGCTAAGGTGCTATTTTCTTTAAAATTCAGGTTGTTGTTTTGACATCTGCTTGTTTCTTAGACCAGTGAAGGAGACAGTGATGACACAGATTTGCAGATATTCTGCGTCTCCTGTGGCCATCCCATCAACCCCAAAGTTGCCCTTCGCCACATGGAAAGATGTTATGCCAAGGTACGTTGGTTTTCCCGGGGCTGCTTAAGTGCGCTCTTGAATTGCATTCGGAAGGATTTAAGCATTGTACAGGTAGTTCTGGAGTTACAACCACCACCCCTTCAGCAACATTCAACATTACAACTGCTGAACGTGTGTGTGTGTGTGGGGGGGGAGGATTTGCAAGCAGTTTGCAGAATTGCGACTGTTGCAACATCCCGGTGATCACGCAAAGTCAGTTGAGGAAGCTGATAGGAAAGGGAGCAAGTCGCTCCTGCCATGTTTTCTTCCAAGGAGCCCCACTATGGAATATGAGAGTCTCTGGGATCTTATATTTTGTAACAAACTCCTGCCTACCTCCGCTCCCTTAATGCCTGCCTGCAGCCCAGGGTGCTCCCCCTGCTGCCCTTGTTGGTCTGGTACCCCCCAGTGCCCACCTGCTGCCTTTGCCAGCCTGCCAGCACTTCCCATTACATTGGCCTGCCCACCTGCACTCCCCAATGCCTGCCTGCAGCACCTCCCCCTTGACACACCCTCCTGCACACCTGGGACTCTGCCTCTTCCTGCTTAACAACCCTTTGCAGTCCTGGGATTATGATGACAGCTGGGATTGCCATTACTAAGCGATGTGGTCACCTAACACTGCTTTATGACCACATCCCTTAGCAATAACAATCCTAGTCCCAATTGCCATCGTCACCTGAGGACTGTGAATAGAATAGAATAGAATAGAATAGAATAGAATAGAATAGAATAGAATAGAATAGAATAGAATAGAATAGAATAGAATAGAATAGAATAGAATCTGGAAGGGACCTTGGTGGTCTTCTAGTCCAGCCCCCTGCTCAAGCAGGAGAACCTATAGGTTCTCAGACAAGTGACTATCTAGCCTCTTTTTAAAAACCTCCAGAGGTGGAGCACCCACGATTTCTGGGAGCAAGCTATTCCACTGGTTAATTGTCCTCACTGTCAGGGTTATACCAAGCCATAAGTTGCCTTCGTTGCTTTGGGTTAGGATGATGTGAAATATTGAAAGGGATCAGTAAATAAGCCATGGTTTATTGATGGATTTTTAAATGCAACCGTGGCTTAGTATGATTTGCCAGAAATAACCCTATGCTCAGTTCCAGTTGCCTTTTAACTCAGCATTGAAGACCACGAATAATCTACAAGCTGGGCAGCAATAGCAACTCATTTTGTTAATGATTTTTAACAGGCGGCAACTACATTCGTATTAGCTGTGTTTGCGTGAAATACGTGTTGGTGGTTATCTTAATCGTTCTATATTCAACCTTAATGCAAAGTGGTGTGTGATCAGCTTAATGTGATCAGCCAGTTATCATTTATTCAAGCAATATTCATTAAATGAAGATAAATTCCTGTTGCTACTTTTTTTTTTTAAATTGCCTAGCTTGTCTAAGTAAGGCTTCAGGGATTAACATGTGTCAGAAAAGATTACCTAACCTTTAGGTTTAGGATTCAGCCAGTTCACACCACTTCGGCAGAACCGGTAGCTAATTTTTTGTTGCCCAGGCCCAGAATGGACTTCCAGAAGCGGAATCCACACAGAGAACCGGTTGTTCACATATTTGAATCCCACCACTGCTTTAGGGATATGCAGGGGACATTTTCAGGTGGTGAAACAAATGGGAATGTTGAAGACAGGTGTGATTTATTTAAATGTTTGCATGGCGTCTTATCTTAAAACTGTGAACTCTGGACAGTCAACTATAATATAAAACAATGTCGTACAAAGAATAAAAACGAGAGACAATAAAAGTTGATTGGGGGTAAATTGAGGAAGAAGCCAAGTAGTAGCTGATAAGAAGGAGTGAAGGTTACAGCTAACGTGTATCAATCCTTCTGTTGTCATGGCACGGTCAGTATACCTAGAATGGTACAGGTAGTCCTCGACTTATAACACTTCGTTTAGTGACCGTTCGAAGTCACAACGGCACCGGGAAAAGTGACATAGGACTGTTTTCCACACTTACGAGCATTGCAACGTCCCCCATGGACACATGTTCACAGTTCATGTTCACATTTCTGACAGTTGTAATGTCCCAAGGTCACGTGGTGACCCCAGCCAGATTCACTTTAACAATCATGTTATTCGCTTAACAAGCTGCAGTCATTCACTTAACAACCGTGGCCAGAAAGGTCGTAAAAGGGGGCAAAATTCCCTTCCCAAATGTCTCGCTTAGTGACAGAAAGTTTGGGGCTCAATTGGGGTTGTAAGTCGAGGACTACCAGCATACTGTAATCCCACCTCCTGCTTGTCCCTCAGTCACCTTCCTTACTTCCTCTCCGCAACTGCTGCTGATAGTGAAGCCTATAGTACTACTGCTGTACTACTGTACTACTCCTTTGCCCACATGCTCATCTACTGATCTTCCCGATACCTTTCCCTGTCCGCGACGGCTCGTACTCCACAGGCCTGCTCACCACCAATCTTCTCCCTTCCCCTCTGCTGCTATTATTTATTTATTTATTTATTTCTGATTGGGACTTATATTATGTTCTCAGCGCCTCTTAATGAATACAGGTAATCCTCGCTTAATGGTAACTCTACCTGTACTTCTACTTTCGAAATCTAAAAAAAACAACAACCCACCCTGCAACCCACTTTAAAAAACTTTACGTGAGATGAGAAGACTCCTGAGCTTTCACGTTAGGTACTACCGTTCGTAGGATTGACTGTTGTTTCCTCACATAACGATGCCAGTGATATTTTTTGTTCTGTTCGGACTTTATAAAACTGTGCTTTATAACTGTTTTTTTCCCTCTGCAGTACGAAAGCCAGACTTCTTTTGGGTCTATGTATCCCACACGTATTGAAGGGTAAGAAATATGAGTTCCTTATATTAGACTCTTTCTGTTTGTCTTGAGATACAGTATGTCTTTCAGTCCTACCTTAGTTTCCTGAAAAGAAGATGGTCCTAAAGTTAAGACATCCCCTCCCCAGGAAGAATAGACGGGGGGGGGGAGGAGGGGGAAAGAACCATACAAACCCCTCTCCTTCCTTTTCTTTCTCCCTATAAGTTAATACCGTAACTAAGAACATGTTTGCCTTCCTAGAATGTCTTACCATTACTGAGAATATGAAAATGAATTATTGTTAAGAATAAAAAAAATACAGTTTGAACTGGGGAGGGGGAAGTACACGTCACTGAATATATCAATACTTGGGATGCCTTTGAAAATGAGATTAGCCAGCCCTACCTTCTGCTTTGCCTAGTTAAATTTAATCCTTTTTTGTGACTCCTAGATGAGCTGTCTCTATTCCCACCCCGTCCAGTTATCTCCTTTTTTTATCCACTTCCATTTTCCTTTCCTTTTCTCCTTTCCTAGTTCAGCTTTCTCTTTCTTTCAACCCAACTCCACACTGCTTTTTCTTCAGGTTTTTCTTTTTTGGGGGGGGGCTTATTTTGGAAGCGTAGAGAGCAACGTGCATAATTTTGTTTTTGTGTTTCTGGGGGAGAATGATTTCCATGTTATATTCAGGTATAATTAATGTTATGAATCTTATAATTATCTTCTGCGTATCTTATTTTACAGCCAATCAATTTTTATTTCTACTAATCTTTTGGGGGGAGAGAATTTGTATATTATGAGAATTTGTATATTAAGGATCATTTTTCTTTCTGATAAATACTATATTTCTCTTATAGAAAGACATTTTTCTCCCTTCAAATAACTATTTATATAATGAGGGTGATCATTTACCCCTTTCCTCATGTTCATCCAATTATATTTCCTTTCCTTCCCAGTACAGTGTGTCCTTACTGCATTGCCATTCTGGTGTTTTTTTTTAAAAAATATTTTTGTTATTTCTGCTGGAATCATGATGGGGACTATGTATGTATTTGTATGTGAAATTGTTTATGAAGTGTCTTCTCTGTTATAGGACCACTTTTGAGGGGAACAGCAAGTTAATTCCCCACCCCCTAAAAGTCCTAGGCCTGTGGTGGCGAACCTATGGCATGCGTGCCACAGGTGGCACGCAGAGGCCTCTCTATGGGCACGCATGCCATCGCCCCAGTCCTAGGCCTTCAGCTGGGTTTTATAAAACCTTTTTGCTTTAGGCCTCTGCCGCCGTGTGCAAAAAACCCCAAAGATTCAATCAATCAATTTCAATTTTTCGCAGGAAAAAAACCAGATCTTCCAAAGTTGGAATTGATTAACTTTTTAGTCCCACCCAGTCTGCCATGACCACCGCAGCCACGCCCACCCAATGGGCCACGCCCACCTGGCACCTGACGATACATAAGTGGGTTTTGGGTTGCAGTTTGGGCACTCGATCTCTAAAAGGTTCGCCATCACTGTCCTAGGCTCACGTTCGCTTGTGTGAACATTCTTCACACTTCCCATTTGAGGAAAGGTTATTGAAAAGGTGATGACGACTCAGCTAGAAGAAATGGACTGTCTTAGATTGCTGCTAGTGGGGATTCAGAAGGAATGGATGGAAACCACATTCTTTGCCCTTGGTGAAGGATTTTTGTGAAGGACCTTGATACCGTTAGACCTTTTGGGCAGTCATAGAGTCTTGCTGGACTGTCTTCAAACACTGGAGTCAGGGCACTGAGCTCCTGAGATTCTACTCTTGCTTGTGTGGATGATTTCAGTCTGTAATCAAGGGGATGGCCAGCACTACAATACAGGTTACCACAAGGTTCAGTGCCGTCTGCCCCATTAATTAACACTTGTGTGATGCCATTAAGAGAAGTCATCTGACAGTTTGGCTGAGGTGTCATCAGTGTGCAGATGGCATCCAGTTGTACATTGCTACCCCAAATCAGACCAGGGATTCTGTTGAAAGCTTGAATTGGTGTCTGGAGGTTGGATGTCAGAGTCTTGATAAAGCAAAATAAGCTTAGACTGAATTATTGCAAAACCTAGGTGCTTTTGGTTCAGCATTTAGGAACTTCCAGCCCTGCTACTTTATTTTGGATGGATAGGATAACAATCTCTTGAAAGAAGGTGTTTGTGATCCAAGGGTTCTCCTGGATTTGTGGTTACTGCTTAAACAGCAGATACTAAGCAGTGATGTGAGTGTGTTTGTGTTGCTTGCCCTGTGTTGGCTGGCATGCCATTTATGATCCTACCTAGAGCAGGATACTTTGACAACAATAATGCATACTTTGATCATCACTCATTTGGATTATTGTAACACACTCTTTCTTGGGACTGTCTTTGAATACTACCCAGAACCTGATTCAGAATGTTATGATTAGACTATTGATGAGATATCCTATCACAATAGATTAACACCACTACTAAAGTTTTTACAATAATTATAAGGTGGTGGTCTGGGACCAATTCAAAGTGCTGATCAATGAAACCCTACATGATATAATACCATACCAGGCTACACAAAGCCTTGCCTTGCCAAGGTTAATCTGACTGTAGTAAGAATATTATGATATGCGGGGGGACAGAGACTAAGTGGCAGGCCTTTCATGTCATTCTTTTTGTGCTTAATCTGTAGTTTTACTCTGCTCAAGAGACTGTAGATAGGGATGAGCTATAAAACTGGTGAACTGAATAAATAATCAAGTTAGCCAAAGTTATAAAAGAAGCAGAAAATGTCTCCAGCTGTACATATAGACAAACGAATTCTAGTAACAGAGTTCAGCCTCAATTTAAAAAGCACGATATAACAATAAGGAAACAGGTTGCCAATACAAATAGTCCTTGACTTAGGACCACCATTGAGCCTTGGAATTTTGGTTGTAGGTTGTGGTCGTAAGTTGAGTCACTGTGTGACTGGACTTGATTTTACCACCATTTTTACAGTGGTCATTAAGCACAACTCACTGGTTGTGTAGGAGAATCACGTGGTTTTAAGTCCAAATAAAGCTTCTCTAATGGGCATTTTTGATGGAAAGCTTTGGAAAATGCAGTTGTGTCACTGCAAGATGCGGCAACCAGTCATAAATGCAAGCTGGTTGCCAAGCGCCCAAAATGTGATGGTATAGCAATCATAACTTTGAGGATAAGTTGCAAATAACTTTTTTTTTTTGAGATGATTGTTAAGTGACCAGTCATAAGTTGAAGATTGCCTGAATATCCGGATAGAAACAGTACAAATGGTTGGATAGGTAAGAGTTAAAACTGAGCTAAGTAGGTGATTTGACTGCTGGATATCCAAGGGTGCTTGAACTTTCCCAACCACATACAGTTTAGCAGTGAGAAAAATAGCGTTCTGCACAGATAGGAAAAATCAAGATTGGTATCTAACTCAGCAGTAATCCTTGTAAAAAAAGAATCTGGGCATCCTGATAGATCAGAGATTATGAAAAAGAATTAAAAGGAATGGATACTTAGCCTAAACAAGAGAAAGCTATAATAGCAGTCTTTCTATACTCAAACAGCTGTCACAGAGAAGGGAAGGACAAGAATCAAGGGAAAACTTTATATAGAAAGATCTAAACTTATTCTTTAGTTCAAGAATAATTTTCCTACCATGAGAGCTAGTAAGCAATGGAACAATGCTGGGGTCATGAGTTCTTTTATCACTGAAGGTTTTCCAATAAAATCTGGATAGGCAATTATCTGGGTTTATTTGAGAATTCCAGCCCGGAGCAATTGGTTTGGAGTAAAAAACGCCCAAAGTCCTTTCCAATCTTATCATTCTATTATTACATTTCAGGAGAAAGATCTGAGATACTAAACTGACTCTTTGGGGGGGGGTGTCTTAAATTGCCTGAACTTGAAATTATTGCTCTAGCAAAACTCATAATATGCCCGAGAGATAGCATCTTTTAGGTAGGATTAGAAAGTGATTACTGAGCACCACTTGCTTAAAGAAGAAACAGAGGACAATTGAATATGTGTGCAGGATAAACTAGTAGAAAATATTGAAAATATCAAGTAGATATAAATTTACTAAATATGTGTTCTGTAAAGAAAATCTTCAAAAGACCAGGAGACCCGTCTTGGGGATATGTTGGATAACTCAATAAAAAAAACAACACCGACACAACTTGCAGCTTTTTTTAAAGGGAAAAAGCCGGCAAAACTTATGTTTGGGATCGTTAGGGAAAGAAATGGGCAACAGCATTTCTTAATTTAGGATGCATTTGTACGAATCCCTGGTGCCGTTATATTTGAAATGCTTCCAGCCACTGAAATTAACAAAGGGCTGAAGCATCTCCTCCGTTAGGAAAGGTTATACCTTTGCAGGTTTTTTAGCTTAGGGGGGGGGAAAGTAAGTGGGGGATGTGTTTGAGGTGTGTAAAATCATGCATGGTTGTGTGTTGTTTTTTTCCCCCCTCCCAGAGCTACTCGTCTTTTCTGTGATGTCTACAACCCACAAAGCAAGACATACTGCAAACGCTTGCAAGTCCTCTGCCCAGAGCATTCCCGGGACCCAAAAGTAAATATAGAGTTGCATTCCTTTGAGGGCCCAGGGTAGTTCTTTGTGGGAGTTAGCCATTGGTCAGAATTCAGCAGAAAATTACGTCAAGTGAGTTCCGCGATTCTGGTAACCGCGCAAGAAAAGCGTAGACTGCCATATAAAGCATTGATCTGGATTTCATTTCAGAATAAAAATAAGTTTTTAAATCTTAGGATTTAAGTATTTTATATCTTACGGGGGGTGGGTTGTGTGTGTGTATACATATACATATATACATACATAAAGACAGAGACTTGTACCTGTACAACTGTTTTATACAGATTCTGACAGTATCTCTTGAACCCTTAACTGGACGCACGGTGGAATACTATTTCCCCGGATTAGGAAGACTTTACTATTCAGAATAAGTTACGTAAATAATCAAATCTGAATCACCCATAGGGTTAGAATTGCACTTTTCTGTGCTGCCTTCGGAATGTCATTGGACGGGGCGATACTTGGTCAGAGTACATGTAACTCCTGTTTAATCCTGCTGAATCTTGACTGTGACGTTTTTCATAGATTTCGGCAGATGAGGTGTGCGGTTGCCCCATGGTGAAAGATGTGTTTGAGCTCACTGGGGAATTCTGCCGGGTGCCCAAACGGAAATGCAATCGACATTACTGCTGGGAGAAGTTGCGCCGGGCTGAGGTGGATTTGGAGCGAGTGCGTGTGGTACGTTCGGGAACCTTCAGGAACACAAAGACTTACCTTTTGTTAAAGGTGTATTTATTTATTTACAAATAACTCGATAAATTGGACTGCTAGCCCCTCTAGTCCAGAATTTTTCACATGGGCTGCCACCAACTCTTCAAATTTTCAGCTCCAGATCAATCTGGAGATGTTTGAGGAGTGAACAGGGAACCTTCTGTATATAGACCTGTTGGGGAAATAAGTTTTCCTGGGGTTGATCTAAGAATTGTGATGGTAATCTAGGGTGTCTTTATTGACTGGCAGTGGTACAAGTTGGATGAGCTGTTTGAGCAGGAACGAAATGTTCGGATGGCTATGACTAACCGGGCTGGGTTACTTGCCCTCATGTTGCATCAGACAATCCAGCATGATCCACTGACCACAGATTTGCGCACAACCACTGATCGTTGAGCTGGTGAGTTATTTGGCCTGGTATTACTTTTGGCTTTTGATTGAGAACGATTGATTGTGTGTATCCAAGTTCTTAAGGAGTTCTTGAATCTGGGCAAAGAAGGTCTAGGGCAGGAGTCTCAAACTCGCAATGTCACGTGACGTATCGCGACGTTTTTTCCATTGCCAGCAAAGGGATGGGTGCGGTTTTGGCATGACGCATCTGGCCCGTGGGCCAGCAGTTTGACACCCCTGGTCTAGGGCATGTCTGGATGCCTCCTTGAAATGGAGAGAGGGGCCATACAGTATGTGCATTATTTATCGTTCAATTCCTTATGCTGCTGGGAAGGGTAGGGAATAAACAGTGTGCAATGTCTATTTTAGGGATAGTGTATATTATCTCTGATCACGTCAGCCATTGCCATAAATCTGAGCCCAAGAACTGATTGTGCCAACTTCTTATGGCATTGAAAATGGACTTAACAAAGTAAGCTATAGGGAACATCAGCTGTAATTCCTGGCTGAGCTAAGATACAGAGCGAGCTCACACATTATGACAAGCCATAATGTGGCTTGTCTGTTTTTTGGTTCATATGTGTCCAGCAAATTATTGGTTATTTAACAAACTATAGTTAAAATTAAGGCTTTTGCAACATGTAAACCCAAAATCTGAACTGTATTTCTTACCTTGATATTCATTTTTATTTTTTTGCAGGTGCTTCCTTGATTGCGGATGATGCCTTCATGATTCAGTGCCAATTGAACCAGAATCTTTTTAAATTATTTTTCTTAAGCTCTTTTTTCATTAAAACTGTCTGGTCTTAGCCACCTTTCCCATCACTCCCATAGAATCTAGTTTTCCTTGACCCTAATCTCTGTGTCAGTATTATAGCCTTGCTGTGAACAGTCCTTTTTTTAATTATTTTTTACATTATTACAGTTCTAAGGTAGAGAAGTCTGACAGTAGGGTCTTGGAGAAATGAATGTAGCGATGGGTCTTCCTGGTTTTCTCCCCCTGTCCTTCCCCACCTTAGCAAAAAAACTTTTGGCTCCCACTGGCTTGGAATGGTCCTTGTAATCGAAGCAGCGTTTGCAGCGAAGACCTTTATAGACAATGGATTCCCATTGCCCTTCTGTGTAGCTTCTGTTGAGAACTTGGAAGTAGCGATTGGAGGCTGTTAAATCAGAGCAAAGGAGACAGCCTTGCACAGATCTACTACCCTATTGTGTGTGCTACTGCCTGGACGTGGAAAATAAAAAACTTCATAAAATACCCAGAAATATTCTTTTTCTTTGTTTTACTGTGGATGGAGACTGTATTTTTTTTTAAAAAAAGAAAATCGTACTAATTCTTTGCTCTACTCCTTCATCCTATCTTTGCATAACTTCACAACTGTCCACGCTTTCCATTTTGTTCTACAGGCAAGACGAATTTTATTATCCCTGCAACCCTAATTACTAATTTGCAGAAAGCCAGTCTCATCAAGCACTGATAGCTCCATTTTTTTTTCTACATGGACAGCTTCCCATATTCTAACTTCTCTTCTTTGTTCCTGTCGGGAATTTTTTTTTGCATCTTAAACATATATGAAAGCAATGGATCAGTACGTAATTGTGCTCATGTGAGACTGGATAAACATGGCTTATTACTTGGTTCATTTATTTGCTAAACCATGGTATGGTTTAATTTGGTAGCTAAATTAGTTTAACGTGAACTCAACTGTGTTTATTCAACTGTTCATGATTAAGTAAATCACAATGTAGCACAGTTTGTAAACCTGACCTGAGTTCCCACTGCAACATCTAAGAAAACATTCTCGATCATTTACTTTTTATATTTAAAATCAGAATTATGTTACCTGTATGCATATGCCCATCATTCTACGCAAAGCACAGAAGTGAAAAACCCAATCTTCATGTTATTCAGCTAGCCCAGGAGTAGGCAACCTTGGTTCTTTTATGACTCATGGACTTCAACTCCCAGAATTTCGGAGCCAGCTGGCAGATAATGTTTCTCCAGCAACAGAAGGTTCACTTGCATTCCATAGCCTCCCCTGCCCACCTGCCCTTAGGAATTCATCCCCCTCCTCCCGGCATTGTTTGGCAAAGCCGTGAGTGAAAGCAGGTGCAGGCAACTATGGAGTAGTCAACTTTGACAGTATGAATTAAAGGGCTGAAGGCATCCTCCTATGAGCTCTAGACCAGAGGTCCACGACCTTTCTGGGTTGGCCCGGTGGGAAAGAGAGGGCCAGGCACCTTTATGCACACATGTACACACACGCTAATGTGGCAGTGCACAGCTGCATGCAATCTGGGCCACAAGCAGGCGCATTTCACAAATGGTGCTAGCGCCGGCGTGAGGCTCGCAGCTCGGCTAGTGCCGGCGGGAGCATGCACATGTGTGTGTGTACTGGCCAGCCACACATGTAGCCCAGTGGCCAACAGGCCACAGCCTGGTAGTGGGCTGAGGCCCATGGGTTAGGGAGCTCTGCTCTAGACCAATAGGTGCATCCTATTTGTGCATCCTTAAATAGCTATTTTTCTGAAATTGGAGATGCAGCTTCTTTAAGGGCCCTCTTATAGCTGGGATATGCGTTTCTACACTCTGAGTCACTATTTAGGAAAAGAGTCCCATGCCAACCCTCTACGAGGGCTACTTAAAAGAAAAAGGGCTTATTAGAAAATGGTTGTTGGATACAACTCAGTGTAATGAAGAAAAGCCCCAACAAAGAAGGCAATCAGTTTCAAAGTTTATGTGTACTAGCAGAATTCCTGTTATTTTCTATTATTTTAGGTACAGCAGCAGGATGTGTAAAAACAGAAAAGTGACCTGCTCTTCTAATGCTATTATTAGTACAGAAATGTATACTCTAGCAGCTTAGTTTTCTTATTTTCAGTTACATATTTCCTAACTTCTTGCTTCCTTCCCCCCCCACCCAATTGGCTGGCATTTTACCTATGTCGGTATTGCTTAGCTTCCTACATGGTGACAGATTTATTTATTTATTTGTTTATTTGTTTTTATATACCGCCCTTCTCCCGAGGGACTCGGGGCGGTGTACAGAGTAAGGTAGGTATACAGTTGAACAATAGTGAAAACAATAGTAAAAACAACTGAGACCCCAAGAGCTATCAGGTCAGGCCGGACTGCTAGAACAGGTAAGTTTTTAAATCGCGCCGGAAGGTGCGGAGGTCGGGGGCCATCTGGATTTCGGTAGGCAAGCAGTTCCAGAGGGTTGGCGCACCCACTGAGAATGCCCTCCCCCTGGGGGCCACCAGCCGACATTCCTTGAGCGGTGGCACCCTGAGGAGGCCCTCTCTGTGGGAGCGCACAGGACGGAGGGGTGTTGACGTTGGCAGAAGGTGCTCCCGTAGGTAGTCCGGACCCATGCCATGTAGGGCTTTGTATGTCATTGTTAGCACCTTGAATTTCACTCGGAAGGCAACCGGAAGCCAGTGCAGCTCACGGAGGAGAGGTGTGATATGGGAGTATTGGGAGGCCCCCAAAAGTGTCCGTGCAGCTGCACTCTGCACCAGTTGAAGCTTCCGAGTGGCTCTCAAGGGCAGCCCCATGTAGAGAGCGTTACAGTAGTCAAGGCGAGAGGTCACAAGTGCATGGGTGACTGTACGTAAGGCATCCAGGTCCAGATAAGGTCGTAGTTGGCGCACCAGTCAAACCCGGGAGATGCATAAAGCCACGTGGGTGAAGTTAGCAATAGTGAGATATATAAGCAAGGTTCTACATTTAGGCAGGAAAAATCAAATGCATAGGTATAGTATAGGTGGTACCTTGCTCAATAGTAGTAACTGTAAGAGGGATCTCGGAGTCTTAGTAGACAATCACTTCAATATGAGCCAGCAGTGTGCTGCAGCTGCCAAAAAAGCCAACACAGTGCTAGGCTGCATTAACAGAGGGATAGAATCAAGATCAAGTGAAGTACTAATACCACTTTACAATGCCTTGGTAAGGCCACACCTGGAATACTGCATCCAGTTTTGGTCACCACGATGTAAAAAAGATGTCGAGACTCTAGAAAGGATACAGAGAAGAGCAACAAAGATGATTGGGGGGCTGGAGGCTAAAACATATAGGGAACGGTTGCTGGAATTGGGTATGTGTAGTTTAATGAAGAGAAGGGTGAGGGGTTACATGATAGCAGTGTTCCAATATCTCAGGGGCTGCCACAAAGAAGAGGGAGCCAAGCTATTTCCAAAGCACCTGAAAGCAGGACAAGAAGCAACGGATGGAAACTAGTCAAGGAGAGAAGCAACCTAGAACTAAGGAGAAACTTCCTGACAGTTAGAACAATTAACCAGTGGAACCACCTGCCTCCAGAAGTGGTGAATGCTCCAACACTGGAGGTTTTTAAGAGACTGGACAGCCATTTGCCTGAAATGGTATAGGGTTTCCTGCCTGAGCAGGGGGTTGGACTAGATGACCTCCAAGGTCCCTTCCAACTTTTTTATATTATATTATATTATTATTATTATTATTATTATTATTATTATTATTATTATTATTATTATTATTATTATTATTATTATTATTATTGTAAAGGCTACTTAAATTGTCTGCATAACCAGGATTTTTTAAAAAAATTCCTCTCCTTTTGGTCTTGCAGTGCTTTTGGCTTTGGATCCAAAGTGAAGGACATACATACAGTACTTATGTTTTTCAGCACCAACATTTACTTAATTACATTACTTAGAAAACATATACCGTATGCTACATTTTGATATAATTAAAGTGTTGGCATAACCATTAACTGTTTTGGGAGCCAGTATGCTGCAAATAACGCCATTAGGCGGTATCCAACAATCAAAAGAAAAATGTGTTTAAAAAAGTAAATACAGCAGCCCAAACTCATAGGATTCTTTGTTCTCACATGATGAGATTTTGATCATTTATTTTTTTTAAAAAATTTAAAAAATGACATTTTTTTAAAAAAAAAACTAGTTTATAGCCATGTGAAATGGTGGGTGGAACCTGAATAGTTGAAAAGGTTGTAGGCCCATTTAATAAATATTAATATGAGTTCTATTGAATCTGTTTGAGCCTATGGAAGAAAACAAAAGGAAGATTAGCATTGGTGAAGATAGAAACTTGCCAAGCCAGAAGGGGCTTAACATTTTTTTTTAAAGTCCAGAATATCCCGATAACATTCAAAAGCAGGTCAAACTCCATAATATTGAACTGTAGGAAGGAACACAATCAGCACGGCACAGTCAGACTTGCAAGACTCTTATTATAGCTAATGTCAATAAAAGTAGCTTTAGTTTAAAGCCTAACGAGAGAGTAGTTGTGGATACTGAAGCCAAGTGAGTCCAGTCTTTGACTCTGGCTAGGATCGTGTTTCTGATAAAATGATCCATAACTAGGAAGTGTGTGGGAAGGAGGAAAGAATTTTTACATACTGGTAGTTGCCGTCTTTTGGGGTAAGGGGTTTTATTTACTGTCATTTAAGCACACTTTTAAGGATAGGTTACTGAAATGTGCTTTACGTATGTCTGCTTTTGAGGACCGTTGAGAAGCTTCCGATGCAACATGCAGTAGCCTAGTTATGGATGCCTTGTGATTCCCACTACTATGGGAGATGCTTTTGTTACTTTATGGGAGAAATTCAAGATGCTGATTGTCAGATATATGGCTCAAGGTCTGGATGGACCACCTTCATATTCATAAAGATCTGGGAGGGAGGACTTGCTGAGGGTCCAACCACAGAAGCAATGCCATCATTGACAGCCTCAGGCTTGAGCATTCGTGGTGAGGACACTCCCCCCCCCACCTTACAGTAACTATTGCACACATGAAACATATGAAAACATGGAACTGCTGCTGAAACATATCATGGTACATCAAATAAACTGGAATAACTGGAGATCTAAAAGTAGCAGCCAGCTGCTTGGAATGCAGGCATAAGTAGAACTACGAAGTGAAATAAAATTATAACTTTATGCTTCTTTGTGCAAATACTATAAAAAGTTTGATGTAAACATGATTCAAGGCTTCGCTTTTGCTGAAGCCATCAGTGAAATGCCCTTTGCTTCTGTGCAGAAATATGACAATTGAGCCCAAAATTTCTGTTGCTAAGTGAGAAATTTGTTAGGTGAGTTTTGCCCCATTTGATGACTTTTCTTGCTACAGTTTGTTAAGTGAATCACTGCAGTTGATAAGTTAGCAGCCCAGTTTGTTCACTGACCCTGGCTTCCCCACTGACTTTGCTTGTGAGCAGGTCGCAAAAGGTGATCCACATGACCTTGGGACACAGCAACCGTCATAAATCTGAACCCATTGCCAAGCATCTGAATTTCTGATCACATAATCACGGAGATGCTGCAGAGGTCGTTAACTGTAAAAAAAATCAGTGCCACTGTAGCTTGGAACCGTCAGTAAACGAACTGTTGTAAATCGAGGACTACCTGTATTTGCAGGAGTGGGACTCGCAGGAGTCTTCTCCAGCACCATACTTCAAAGGCTTCAATTCTTTGGCGCTCAGCCTTTCTCATGGTCCAGCTTTCACTGCCATAAATTGCAACTGGGAAGACCATAGCCTTGAGTATACGGATTTTTGTTGACAGTGTGCTGTCTAGATTTGCCATGGCTTTCCTCCCAAGGAGCAAGTCCCTTGGACTGCAAGGCGATCAAACCGGTCAGTCCTAGAGATCAACCATGACTGCTCTTTAGAAGGCCAGATCCTGAAGCTAAAACTCAAATACTTTGGCCACCTAATGAGAAGGAAGGACTCACTGGAGAAGAGCCTAATGTTGGGAAAGATTGAGGGCAATAGAAGAAGGGGACGACAGAGAATGAGGTGGCTGGATGGAGTCACTGAAGCAGTAGGCGTGAGCTTAAATGGACTCCAGAAGATGGTACAGGACAGGAAGGCCTGGAGGAACATTGTCCATAGGGTTGCGATGGGTCGGACACGACTTCGCAACTAACAACAACAACCTGTATTTGCATTCTACTTTCCTCCACTCTGCTTGATTAATTGGCCCATAAACAAAGCCAGGGTTGGCACTTAATAATAATAATGTTGGAAGGGACCTTGGAGGTCATCTAGTCCAACCCCCGGCTCAGGCAGAAAACCCTATACCATTTCAGACAAATGGCTGTCCAGTCTCTTCTTAAAAACTTCCAGTGTTGGAGCATTCACCACTTCTGGAGGCGGGTTGTTCCAATGGTTAATTGTTCTAACTGTCAGGAAGTTTCTCCTTAATTCTAGGTTGCTTCTCTCCTTGACTAGTTTCCATCCGTTGCTTCTTGTCCTGCTTTCAGGTGCTTTGGAGAATAGCTTGACTCCCTCTTCTTTGTGGCAGCCCCTGAGATATTGGAACACGGCTATCATGTCCCCCCTTGTCCTTTTCTTCATTAAATTATACATACCCAATTCCAGTAAATGTTCTTTATAAGTTTTAGCCTCCAGCCCCCTAATCATCTTTGTTGATCTTCTCTGTACTCTTTCTAGAGTCTCGACATCTTTTTTACATCGTGGTGACCAAAACTGGATGCAGTATTCCAAGTGTGGTCTTACCAAGGCATTGTAAAGTGGTATTAGTACTTGGCTAATACACCTACAACTCAGACCAAGGACTCTCCGGCATCGGAACTCCTTCTGCTTCGTCTGGGGCAGGGGTAGGCAACCTCGGCTCTTTTATGACTCATGGACTTCAACTCCCAGAATTCCTGAGCCAGCTATGCTGACTCAGGAATTCTGGGAGTTGAAGTCCATGAGTCATAAAAGAGCCGAGGTTGCCTATCCCTGGTCTAGGGGGTTCCTACGTGAAGACGCGGCCGGGCAAGACCCTGGCGTGTGGAACGGACTTTCCCAAGCCAAGAAGCGCTGCGTTGTATCGTTATAACGCCAATTCTCGTGGGGCACGGTGAGGACTCTTCCCTGGAAGCGCCACCCCCGATCCCGATATTTTGGTTTACACGTGGAGCCCGGAAAAGGGGTGTGATAAGGTGACACGGAGATGTGCAAGGCGGGCTGCCGCGTTGCCTTTTGGATCGCGCGCCGTCCACAGCAAACAGGATTCCGTCGCTTCGCCAAGCAAGCTGCGCTTCTACTACCTCGGAGCCCAGTTCCCCCCCTCCCCCCCCATCCACGCTCCATTCTTTCCGCCCCTCTTGATCACGTGCAACGGAAGGCCGTTCCCCCTCTAGCCCAGCTGCCGCGGCCTTAGACGTCACTTCCGCTTCCGGGTCTTCTGCGGACGGTTGTTTCTGTTGGCGTGGGTTTTTTTGTTTTTTTTTTTTTACCCCTTCCTCCTCGTCCGTTTGGCGAGGTAGGAAAGGGGCAGCGGTGCGTCGCGGACGACGGAGCTCCTTGCCCGGAGTTCGCCTACATCCCTGCCATTCCTAGGGCAAAGGGCGAAAAAAATAGAGGTCGGTGAGTGGGGCTGCCGTTGGGCCTTTTAAGAGGCGGGCGGGCTCAGGAAAGAAAGCGGGGCAGAGCTGGGGCTCTAGATGGCTCCGGGTAGAGAGGCGTCTGTTACGCACTTGAACATGTTATATGCCCGGGTTGCCTTGGGAGGCCGTTGATAGATAGCCTTGATCGGCTGCTCTGCTCGAGATGGAGCCCTAGGGCAGGCGTAGGCAACCTCGGCTCTTTTATGACTCATGGACTTCAACTCCCAGAATTCCTGGCTCAGGAATTCTGGGAGTTGAAGTCCATGAGTCATAAAAGAGCCGAGGTTGCCTACGCCTGCCCTAGGGCTTTTCGTCCAGGATATTTTATTTATTTATTTAATCCCATTTATATCCCGCCCTTCTCCGAAGACTCAGGGCGGCTTACAAGCTTAGCAGTAGCCTTCATTCTATGTATATGCCTGCTTATTACGGCTTTCACACACACACCCCAAGCGGCATTATTACAAAGTCAGCTTAATTGCCCCCAACAATCTGGGTCCTCATTTTACCTACCTCGGAAGGATGGAAGGCTGAGTCAACCTTGAGCCTGGTGGGATGCGAACCTGCGCTAATTGCAGGCAGCTGGTGTTACTTAAGGAGGCATTAGCCCACTGCTCCACCAAGGCCCTTGATGGCGCTGCTGAAACTGTTGTTCCCAAAACTGGGCCTTAGCTTGGTGTCGAAGCCAATTGAACACCAAACGCGAGATGTGAAACAAAAGGACTTTTCTTTTGGTACCAAGATATAAGTGTCCCCGGCTTTGAAAGCTACCAAGGCCCTAATTACTGTTTTACGGCAGTTTTTATAATCGAAGGTGATTCGCACTACACCCCTTTGCCCTCCCCCCCAATAATGCATGGATAATATATAATGTTGGTTGGTTACCTGGATTGCAGCCCCCTAAAGCTTTCTCGCTTGCTACGCAAAATAGCTAAATTTCACCGTCACCTACTGCCCACCTCAGGTCATGGCTACCTTGCAAAGCTTCTAGTTTTCTGTGCCAGCTATGTGATTTTGGGTTTTCTTGTAAGTGAGCTTATTCAAAGTGGTTTCTGAGAGAGGAACCTGTGAATCTGTCTCCCTTCATTGCTCCGGTAGCCCCCCTCCCTCACCCCACATCCCCGCAGCCCCCCTCGCAATGCTATCAACTGTTAGCAAGCTTGTACTGCAAGTCCCCTAGTGAGCAGAAAGAAAAAGTTGTTTAATTGTCCCAGAGTAAATGTTTCTCTCACAATTCATCTTCCCCACTCTCATGTCCATCACACCCACACCTGGGTCCTATCTCCACATATGACCCTTCTTCTGATCCCCAGGGCCTCATCTGCACATATATTCTTTCATCTGACCCTTCAAAACCAAGAGGTGCGCCACATCCGAGGTGTTGAGAAATGTGGCCACCTTAAGGCTGGTGCGGGTTGGAAAACGGTGCCGTGCCGATTTTTATACAGGTGGTCCTCGACTTCCAACAGTTTGCTTACTGACCGTTTGAAGTTACAATGGCACTGAAAAAAAGTGACTTATGACCATTTTTTCCACACTTATGACTGTTGCAGCATCCCCCATGGTCACGTGATATGCATTTGGATACTTGACAACTGGCTCACACTTACCACGATTGCAGTGTCCCGGGGTCCACGTGATCCCCTTTTGCGATCTTCCGACAAGCAAAGTCAGTGGGGAAACCAGATTCACTTAACAACCATGTTACTAATTTAACAACTGCAGTATCCACTTAACAAACGTGGGAAGAAAAGTTGTAAAATGGGGAAAACTCACTTAACAAATTTCTCTCTTAGCAACCTAAACTTTGGGCTCAATTGTGATTGTAAGTTGAGGACTGCCTGTATGTTCTCCTGCTGTTCTGCTGTTTAATTTGCGAGCTGTAGGACGCTGAGCTTGTCAATCAGATGGTCGGCAGTTTGGCGGGTCGAATCCCGAGTGCCGCGTAACAGAGTGAGCGCCTGTTACTCGTCCCAGCTTCTGCCAACCTAGCAGTTCGAAAGCACGTAAAAATGCAAGTAGAAAAATAGGGACCACTCCGGTGGGAAGGTAACAGCGTTCCGTGCGCCTTTGGCGTCTAGTCATGCCGGCCACATGACCACGGAGACGTCCTCAGACAAGCGCTGGCTCTTCGGCTTTGAAACGGAGATGAGCACCGGCCCCTAGAGTCGGAAACGACTAGCACGCATGTGCGGGGGAACCTTTACCTTTACCTTTTAATCCGTCCAATGTGAGTTAACTACCTTCAGAAGTGGCACTGTGTTGTCTTAAAAATGTGTGTGTGTGTATCAACTTCACCTTGGGTAAAAACTCTTCATGGGTCCTCATGATTTTTAGGTGAAACCAATATGAAATGAAGGTCATAGTGCTACATTCTCAGAGCTATAATTTTGCACTTTGGCAGCATCACAACTATCCAAAAGTAATGCCTAGGTTTGTTTTTTTTAAGTGGAATACTATACTCCTGAAATTACCGTGAAATTCATAGATGCAGTCAGTTTGCATGGAATGAACTATACAATCAGAAATTGTTAATGTCATAGTGAAAAACCTTGTATCTGAAACACTGATTCTAATGCATTTTTAATTGTGGCCCACCATCAGATCTCAGATTTAATGTTTATGTCCTATCTTTGTGTCTTAAACCATTATTTGTACACTGAATAATAGCAGAAGGCTCCTGATAGAGCACAGTACCTTAATATGGCTCCATACTGCTCCTTTGTCTCTGTTTACTAGAACTGATAGTGAAATACTTGGTTTTGTTTGTGTTTTAACTGTAGCTTCCTATTGAATCCTAATCATTTAATTATTTTACTGCTTCCCAGTTAGACAGCAACAGCCAGAATGTAAGAATGGGAATACCTCCTTTTAATTTGACAATGTTTCTCGATTATTATAAAATATAGAAAGATTGCATCAAGAGTGTTTTTGTAACTTACATTTGATTTTTATGAGTATCCATGATATTGTATCAAGGTTGAAGTCAGAACAGCATAAATTGTTGTATAGCAATTCTGTAGCAGAGAGAATGGATAATATTAAGGTTTTCCTTTTTATTTAGTATTAATATTGTTAAAATGCATTTCTTCCCTGGATACGAATACTTGGGATTTTTATGGGGCTTAGTGGTATGTATATGTGGATTACGTGATTTTTAATTGATAATTGTGAAACAACTGGTGTCTGCATCGCTGGACCATATTTATATTGCTTCATATTTATACTGCAAGTCCTTATTAAACAACAGTAATTGGGACTGGAATTTCTATTACTAAGTGACATGGTCATAAAATGCAACATCATGGGACCGCATAGCAGTAGTAATTCTGGCTCTTTTGATTCTTATTGTTAAGTGAATTCCATGCTGTTATTAAGCATGACATCACATGATCATCATTTGCAATCTGCTGCTGTGTTTTCCATTGATTTTGCTTGTCAGAAACCTCCAGTGAAGGTCGCTGGTGGTGATCATGTAACTTGCAAGATGTTTGAGGACCGGTCATATGTACCATTCATTCAGTGTTGTCATAAGTTTGGTCATTGAACTACTGAGTGGTTGCTAAGCAAGGACCAACTGCTATATGAATCTGACTTTCATTTCCTAAAAGAAAAAAAAAGAATACCTTTACAGTAACGCTCAGGATCTAATTGTAGGGGAATGATATAATACTTAGTGGCAAAGGAATCGCTAGCCTGATTTTGAAATGATACTGGTGTTGTTATTGGCCATACCACAGTTTTAAGGCAACTTCCATCCATGAGTCAAACTAATTAAGGAGCTTCTTTGGTAGTAGTCCATGCTACTGCTAATTGTTAAAACAGTTAAATCTAGTATTATATTTTCTGTAGAGAAAGTTCCTTCAACTTTATGCCTATGTGCACGCTCCTGTTTATAGTGGAAATTAGAGCAGTGAGGAAACCAGATATAAGGTAATGCTTGGAAATTTCTTAATATTTAAATAACATTTAAAGTTTGTGTCAGGAATTATTTGCTTGACATTATTTGAATTGTGATGTTTGTATTCTAGGAAAAGTATTAAAGCTTTAGGAAGGTAAACCTATTTTCAGCATAGAATACATTTTCCTAAATTGTCTTGTTCAGCCAGCAGAGAAGTGGCAAAATCCTAGTCTTTTAGTTGCATGCTCTGTTTTAGTGATTGGCTTCGCTTTAAAGATTTTCCTCAGAACTTCAATTGTTGTTCCAAAGTTGGGCATCCAAGTTAATGTGGAGTTGGAAAGAACCTAGTCTTTGAATTTGAGAAGCACCCAATACCTTTGCAAAATGGCCTTTTTGTTCCCCAATAATATGAACTACAAGGACTTCAAGCAAGGCAAAAACAAAAAGTATTAAGGGAGTGGAGGTCTAGTCCAACGATAGGCAACCTTGGCTCTTTTATGACTCGAGTTTTGACTTCGCAACTAACAACAACAACAACAACAAAATTACAAATCTATAATCATTATTTTTGTTCAAACTATAGTCCATCCCCCCAACAGTCTGAGGGACTGGCCTCTTTTTAAAAAGTTTGAGGACCCCTGCCATAGGCATTTCAGCTATGAGCTCTACCTACTTTACTTAATATTTAAAAATGTTTTAAAAGTTCCAATTTTAAACAGCTTTAAATAAATAAGAGGCTGATATTGCTGCTAAACAAAGCACCAACCTCCCAATGTTTATTTTTATTTTCAAGAATGTTCCGGAATCTAGCATAATACTTTGGAGGTGTTCTTAAAAAAAACCCTGCAGTCCACTCTTTGCCTGTGAATGTGCTTATTGCCTACCTATAGTTTACCTTGGCTGATCTCTGAAGCTAAATGAGATCATATCTAGTTACTACTTAGATAATGGGATAGGCTGTTGCAGTTCTGTTGGCTATACTGGAAACCCAGAAGAACATTCTGAAAGGGAATGGTGACTTCTGCAGTCATCAGAAATCAGCTCTAGTTTGAAAGTGTCGTAACGGGTACATATCTAAAAGTATGAAAATTTGTTTCCTAATAAAAGTAAGCGTCTCACTTGTCTCTGTGTTTTATGAGCATCTTAGATTTTTTAAATATTATTCAAAGACAGCTTAGTTGTAACTTCGTGATCTCATGGTATGTAGATTTTTCCCCCACTTCTCTGCTCCATACATTTTACAAGCTCTCTTTGGGGAAAAAAGTGAATGCAGAAATAAAAAAATAATAATTTCCAGTGCTTTTTATAAATCTGAGAACTTCCTGTGCCAAGTCATGTACTAATTCAGAAAATATTAAAGATTTAAGTGTTTTATTCACATGCTTGTAATCTGTTTTCAGTGGATAGTTTGCATTTTCTTTTTTGTATAAATGTCTATCAAATGATTATTTTATAGACTTTTACACCGCTTATTGTGATTTCTTCTAATAACAACAACAATAATAATAGAGTTGGAAGGGATCTTGGAGGTCATCTGGTCCAACCCCTTGCTCAGGCTGGAAACCTTATACCATTTTAGACAAATGGCTGGCCAGTCTCTTCTTAAAAACTTCCAGTTTTGGAGCATTCACAATTTCTGGAGGCAGGTTGATCCACTGATTAATTGTTCTAACTATCAGGAAGTTTCTCCTTAGTTCTAGGTTGCTTCTCTCTTTGGTTAGTTTCCTTCAGGCGCTTTGGAGAATAGCTTGACTCCCTCTTCTTTGTGGCAACCCCTGAGATATTGGAACACTACTATCATGTCCCCCCTCATCCTTCTCTTCATTATACTAGACATACCCAATTCCAGCAACCGTATGTTTTAGCCCCCAGTCCCCTAATCATCTTTATTGCTCTTGTCTGTACTCTTTCTAGAGCAGGGGTGTCAAACTCAATTTCATTGAGGGCCGCATCAGCATTGCGGTTGCCCTCAGGGGGCCGGGTGGGTATGGCCAGGGTGGGCGTGGCCTACTGGGTGGGCATGGGTAGAGTGCATATGGCCTACTGGGTGGGCGTAGCCAGCTCTACATCATTGGCATCAAGGGTGCCTATGGGGGCCTGGGCAGGAGTGGGACAGATCTGAGGGTCTCTGGCAGAAGGAGGGTCTCTGGGCGAGGGCCAAGGCAGCAGGGGCCATTCCCTCACTGTTTCCAGGATGGCTTCGCGGGCCACATGAAAGCCCTTCATGGGCTGGATCTGGCCCCCGGGCCTTGTGTTTGACATGTCTGTTCTAGAGTCTCAATATCTTTTTTGCATTGTGGTGACCAAAACTGGATGCATTATTCCAAGTGTGGCCTTACCAAGGCATTGTAAAGTAGTATTAACCCTCCACATGATCTTGATTCTATCCCTCTTTTAATGCAGCCTTGCACTGTGTTGGGCTCTGAAATTCCTCTCACAGTTACTACTATTAAGCAAGTTTCCGCCTATACTTTACCTGTGTATTTGGTTTTTCTATATATAGTTTGGTTTGACAAAATGTTTGTATTACTGGTAAAGCAAAGGCAAATTATGGGAAACTTGAGAGAGAATCTTTTGAAATCAGTGAGCAGGAATGAAAGAATCGAATTATCCTGCTGTCCCGTTAATAGGAGCATATTAAAGGTAATAACCTAATTTACTTGTATATATTATATTGTAGTAACCAAGTGAGGATAGTCTCAACATATGGGCCCTATCTAACAAAATGAAATTCAGTGGTGAGAAAAACAAGGTTCTACATTGAGGCAAGAAAAACCAAATGTATAGAGTAGGTGGATCTTGTGAATAATCACTTAACTCTGAGCCAGCAGTGTGCTGGAGCTGCCAAAAAAAAAGCCAATGCAGCAGTCCTAGGCTGCATTAAGAGAAGGGTAGAATCACACACACACACTGCTAGAGAGAGGTTTCCTGAAGAGGGGCTCCAGCACAAATCTGAAAGCTTGGAAGACTAAACCTGTAGTCCCAGTGACTGACCCTGATTGCATAGAATCAAGATCACATGAAGTGTTAGTAACACTTTATAATGCCTTGGTAAGAACACAGTTGGAATATTGGTTTGGTCGCCATGATATAAAAAAGATGTTGAGATTCTAGTACAGGGGTGTCAAACTGCTAGCCTGTGGGCCAGTTGCATCCTGCTGAAACCGCGCCCACCCTATTGCTGGCAATGGAAAAAAAGTCGTAATACATGTTGCGACAGGTAACGTGACATTGTGAGTTTGACACCCTGGTTCTAGGAGGAGTGCAGAGAAAAGCAATAAAGATGATTGGGGACTGGAGGCTAAAACATAGAAAGAATGGTTGCAGGAATTGGGTATGTCTAGTTTAATGAAAAGAAGGACTGGGGTGACATGATAGCAGTGTTCCAACATCTCAGGGGTTACCACAAAGAAGAGGGAGTCAAGCAGTCTTCTCCCCAAACAAGAACTGTTAAATGGATTTCATCAGAGCAACAATTAACACAAGGCAGGAGTGGCAATCAAGGATAAGGAAAGTAAAGATAAGGAAAGCAAAGGAGAGTTGAAATAAGGTCATAAGCACAGTTGTGGCTTCACTTAATGGCTGAATGGCTGGTCTCAATTGGGGTTCTTAAGCAAGGATTCCTTGTAATAAGCTGTGACTAGATGAAAAGAAATACGATCACAATTGAGCCAAAATTTTCTATTGCTAAACAACAGAAGAACATTGCAGCATTCCTCTCCCCCTGAAAGACTCCCAAGGCTGAGCTGCAGTTTGTTTGGTGTGCTTTGAAGTACAAAATCCTTTGAAGTCATAAATATAAGTTGGTTGCCAACATCACGTGACCATGGGGATGTGGCAACAGTCGTGTGAAAACCAGTCATAAGTCACTTTTTTCAGTGCTGTCGTAACTTCAAATGGTCACTAAATGAATTGTTGTAAATGGAGGACTGTCTGTAATTGTTCAACCGATATATTTTACTGTTGGTCAGATTTCATGTTGAATATTGCATATAATTCTGGGCACTGTGTTTTAGAATGAATGCAATAACCATTATGTATATTAGACAATACTATTAAATATTATCAAGGCTATGCCCAAATTTTATTTGGTCTGTATACATGATACGGTTGGTGGTCTGTTGGAGCATTGCTACCATATACAGGGAGTGCAGAATTATTAGGCAAGTTGTATTTTTGAGGATTAATTTTATTATTGAACAACAACCATGTTCTCAATGAACCCAAAAAACTCATTAATATCAAAGCTGAATATTTTTGGAAGTAGTTTTTAGTTTGTTTTTAGTTATAACTATTTTAGGGGGATATCTGTGTGTGCAGGTGACTATTACTGTGCATAATTATTAGGCAACTTAACAAAAAACAAATATATACCCATTTCAATTATTTATTTTTACCAGTGAAACCAATATAACATCTCAACATTCACAAATATACATTTCTGACATTCAAAAACATAACAAAAACAAATCAGTGACCAATATAGCCACCTTTCTTTGCAAGGACACTCAAAAGCCTGCCATCCATGGATTCTGTCAGTGTTTTGATCTGTTCACCATCAACATTGCGTGCAGCAGCAACCACAGCCTCCCAGACACTGTTCAGAGAGGTGTACTGTTTTCCCTCCTTGTAAATCTCACATTTGATGATGGACCACAGGTTCTCAATGGGGTTCAGATCAGGTGAACAAGGAGGCCATGTCATTAGATTTCCTTCTTTTATACCCTTTCTTGCCAGCCACGCTGTGGAGTACTTGGACGCGTGTGATGGAGCATTGTCCTGCATGAAAATCATGTTTTTCTTGAAGGATGCAGACTTCTTCCTGTACCACTGCTTGAAGAAGGTGTCTTCCAGAAACTGGCAGTAGGACTGGGAGTTGAGCTTGACTCCATCCTCAACCCGAAAAGGCCCCACAAGCTCATCTTTGATGATACCAGCCCAAACCAGTACTCCACCTCCACCTTGCTGGCGTCTGAGTCGGACTGGAGCTCTCTGCCCTTTACCAATCCAGCCACGGGCCCATCCATCTGGCCCATCAAGACTCACTCTCATTTCATCAGTCCATAAAACCTTAGAAAAATCAGTCTTGAGATATTTCTTGGCCCAGTCTTGACGTTTCAGCTTGTGTGTCTTGTTCAGTGGTGGTCGTCTTTCAGCCTTTCTTACCTTGGCCATGTCTCTGAGTATTGCACACCTTGTGCTTTTGGGCACTCCAGTGATGTTGCAGCTCTGAAATATGGCCAAACTGGTGGCAAGTGGCATCTTGGCAGCTGCACGCTTGACTTTTCTCAGTTCATGGGCAGTTATTTTGCGCCTTGGTTTCTCCACACGCTTCTTGCGACCCTGTTGACTATTTTGAATGAAACGCTTGATTGTTCGATGATCACGCTTCAGAAGCTTTCCAATTTTAAGAGTGCTGCATCCCTCTGCAAGATATCTCACTATTTTTGACTTTTCTGAGCCTGTCAAGTCCTTCTTTTGACCCATTTTGCCAAAGGAAAGGAAGTTGCCTAATAATTATGCACACCTGATACAGGGTGTTGATGTCATTAGACCACACCCCTTCTCATTACAGAGATGCACATCACCTAATATGCTTAATTGGTAATAGGCTTTCGAGCCTATACAGCTTGGAGTAAGACAACATGCATAAAGAGGATGATGTGGTCAAAATACTCATTTGCCTAATAATTCTGCACTCCCTGTAGGAATATTCTGTGCATTTTTTTTCTCTTTCTGGTTTTTGTGCATTTTAGTTGTCAGGTTCCCACATTCAGAGATAGAACTAGAAATTACTTCTTTATTATATTCCAGGAAATGGTAATCAATCAAAGAAAATAGTTGAGTTTTTGAGGAAGCAGGTGTAATATAAATACGAAGAATGGACAATGTACCAAGTCGGATCTGATGACGTTTCATGTTCTTTTGCATCCCAAAACAGGAGACTTGAAATGCCTTTTATCTCTTTATTCTTGCTCTCCTGTTCAAATAAGTCTGTCAAATTAGGCTAGAATTTTCTAGCCACTATAGCCTGACAGGAATGTTTTATGGCCATTGAATGATAATCCTGTTGATTTCTACTAGGCGTGTATGCTGGTGTCAGAGCTGCACTCAGATTAATATAGTTAATCTCTTTTGTCAACTTCAATCACCAGTCAAGAATTTTCATGGAGAAATGATCACAAATCTGCTTTTTATCATTATGGAAGCAAGCCAAAAATCTTTGGAACAGTGTTTGGTGGAACTCAAGTGAGCACAGTGTAAAACAAGGGATGTCGATGATCAGGAAGAGCTCTCAGTAATACATTGCACATTGAAATTTAGCTCCTTTTAAGTGAGGCTGCTGATTATCTAATATACATTGATTGTGGTAGGACTGAGAAGGGATGAGAAATCTGCTGCTGCTTCATTTCTTTGGAAAATGCTCTGCTGCTTGAACCTATTCACTGGGCGGCTTCTCTGCAAAGTAAAGGATATTTAGGATTCAAACGGGACTCCTGCTTCCACCTAGGTTTTCCCAGGCTTTCTTCTTTCACTTCTGTCAGCTGTCCATAAATATTTAAAATGAAATGCTGGGTAAGCCGACTTGACCAGGGTGTGTTTAGGAGCAACAACACTCTTGACTCCGCCTGGGATGGAGAAGAAACTGTGATAAGTACGTAGATTCTGACAACTTGTTCAATGCACAGCTTTCTCTTTTTTAATGAACACTATGATTGTCTGTTTCTTTACATTGCATTGCATCTTTCTGATACAATAGTTACACATATTCCTTATGCTTAACATATTGAGACATCTAAGCTTTCATTAAAGATTTACCTCACTCTTGCCTTTAAATTTGGAGGCCTCTTCTAGTTTGGCGGCCTCTTTCCTCTGGTCTTAATAGATAGCCAGTCACACACCTAGAGATGAGTAAAGGAGTAAGTTCCAAGAATGACATCTTTCAAGAAAGAGGTCAGGAGCCCTAGCGTGGAAAAGGAAGTTTCCAAGAAGAGTTATGTTAAATGTCAGATGTGGTGGGAGCTGGAGATAACCAAGACCTAGGAGCAACAGTTATGGAAAATCTGATATGGTAAACAATTCCAACAAGCTTCCCAATATCAGGAATACCATGGAGGAGAAATGGAAAAGATAGCAGATACGGCTTACATGTTGGCTCTGAACTTGTGAGATATAGCCAAAACCAGACTTCAGGTTACAGCATAGAAAAGGGTCATGTTTGGTAAAAGCATTCATTGGATTTTTAGGGGTTGGCATAGATTTGCAGCTTCCAGACTCATCTTTAACTAGACTTTCAAGAACATCCATTGATCTTTCAGGTTTGGTCAACCTGAAATTCCACGGGTGGGTATGCCTAGATTAAATTCCTATTGTGGAATTAGAGTGAATATGTTTTAAATCAATTAATTAAAATAAAGTTGATTAAAACACTATTTGGGAAAAGCCATATTAATTGTTTAAACTGTAATTTTTCCCCCACTACCTTGGAAGATGATGATGTTTCAAATGAAACTGTATAAGCTGCTTGAGATAAAAGTCTGATGCAGGTTTCATTACATTGGATAAACATTAATTAATTTTCAATTTAAAATGTTCAGTGATGTTTCATACCAAGCAGATACAATTATGAAATTATAAGAAGGAACTAAGCTAGATTTAGTTTCCAACACAGGTAGTAGAATAACCAAACTCTTCCTGTTTATTTTGGATATTTCTTCAGCAAGCAAATATGTATAGATTGTTTTAAGAAAAATCAATCACATGTATTTTTACCAACTATTTAATTAAATATTTTTTTTAAAAAATGGGCAATTCAAGTCAGAACAATTGGATGATGATGGTGCATCATTGAAAAAGATAAACATATTTTCATGTTTTTTGTTACCAAATTGTTTTTCAGTTTTGAATAAATAACTTGAAAGAAAAATATTTTTCCACAGCAGCAGAAGAATCTATTGCTATTAAATACTAAATTTCTCCTTCATTTATTTCTGAATTTAGATGTTTACATGACTTTTTAAAGCATTTAAGGTGTGTCAAAAGTCAAGCCACGTAGACAAAGTCAGCCTGATAGACAATTTGTTACATAAACTTATCTTAAATGTTTGAATTGGTTGCCATTTCTAAATACTTCCTTACTTAGACGTCTTTTGAATATTTCTAAGTACAGTAACACTTTCCCTGAAAAAATTAGTAAAACTTACTGTGATTGGCCTTTGGGGCCTGACTTTCATCCTATATATCTTGAATGGACCAATAGTTCCCTTTACATTTATTATATAGTTGGTATTATATGGATTTAATTTAATTTAATTTAATTTAATAATTTGATTTCTATACCGCCCTTCTCCCAAAGGACTCAGGGCGGTGTACAGGGCAATACACAATAAAAATCGAATACAAAAATTAAAAAGCCATTAAACATAATGCCCATAAAATCAATACATATTAAAGTTAAAACTAGTTTTAAAAACCCAACCCCATCCCGTCAGACCAGGCCAGCTTGTTCGAAAAAGAATGTTTTGAGATCGCGCCGGAAGAAGCGAAGGTCGGGGGCCATCCGGAGCTCAACCGGTAAGCGGTTCCAAAGGTCTGGCGCGCCCACAGAGAACGCTCTCCCCCTGGGGGTCACCAATCGGCATTCTTTGATCGGCGGCACCCTGAGGAGGCCCTCTCTGTGGGAGCGCACTGGACGGAGGGAAGTTGACGCCGGCCGCAGGTGTTGCCGTAGGTAATCCGGACCCATGCCATGAAGGGCTTTGTAAGTCATAACTAACACCTTGAACCCCACCCGGAGAGCAACCGGTAGCCAATGCAGCTCGCGGAGCAAAGGTGTAACATGGGAGTATCGGGAAACTCCCAAGACAACTCGCGCGGCTGCATTCTGCACCAGTTGGAGTCTCCGGGTGGACCTCAAGGGCAGCCCCATGTAGAGAGCATTACAGTAGTCTAGACGAGAGGTCACGAGCGCATGAGTGACTGTGCGCAAGGCATCCCGGTATAGATAGGGCCGCAACTGGCGCACCAGGCGAACCTGGGCAAAGGCCCCCCTAGTCACAGCTCCAATATGCTCTTCCAAAGAGAGCTGTGAGTCTAGAAGGACCCCCAAGTTGCGGGCCCTATCTACGGGGGGTAATAGCTCACCCTCCATGGCCAATGATGGAATGATCGGAATTTCCCGGGATGCCGGCACGAACAGCCACTCAGTCTTGTCAGGGTTGAGTCGAAGCCTGTTCCTCCCCATCCAGACCCGGACCGCCTCCAGGCAACGGGACATCACGTCGAGGGCATCACTGGGGTGGTTTGGGGTCGAAATAAAAAGCTGGGTATCATCAGCATATTGGTGATACCCAACTCCAAAACCACGAATGATCTCACCCAGCGGCTTCATATAGATGTTGAACAGGAGAGGCGAGAGAACCGATCCCTGAGGAACTCCACAAATGAGAGGTCTCAAGGTTGATCTCTGCCCTCCTGCCAACACCGACTGCGAACGTCCCAGAAGGTAGGAGAACCACTGGAGAGCTGTGCCTCCCACTCCTAACCCCCTGAGACGTCGCAGCAGGATACCATGGTCGATGGTATCAAAAGCCACTGTGAGGTCTAAAAGGACTAGGACAGAGGAACAACCCCTGTCCCGAGCCCGCCAGAGATCATTCACCAGCGCGACCAATGCCGTCTCCGTGCTGTACCCGGGCCTGAAACCCGATTGGTACGGGTCTAGGTAGTCAGCTTCATCCAAGAACAAAGGGAGCTGCTGCGCCACCACGCTCTCAACAACCTTCGCCAAAAAGCGAAGGTTGGAGACCGGACGATAGTTGTTTAAAATTGCTGGGTCCAAGGCAGGCTTCTTGAGGAGGGGTCTCACCACCGCCTCCTTCAAGGCGGCGGGAAAACTACCCTGACTCAAAGAAGCAGTAATCACTGCCTGGAGCCAGCCTCGAGTCCCATCCCGGGCTGCATTAGTCAGCCAGGAGGGGCACGGGTCCAACAAACATGTGGTGGAGCTTAGCTTCCCCATGATCTTGTCCACTTCTTCAGGAGTCACAGGGTCGAACTCTTACCAGATTAAATCGACAAGGCCGCCCGTATCCTCATCATCAGACTCTGCCCAGTCGGAGTCCAGACCGGTCCAGATCTGAGCGATTTTGTCCGACAGAAATCGACTAAACTCCTCGGCTCGACCCTGCAAGGGGTCCTCCCTCACCTCCCGATTAAGGAGAGAGCGAGTTACCCTAAACAGGGCGGCCGGGCGATTATCTGCGGACGCGATGAGAGTGGCGAAGTGGTTAGACCTCGCCACCCTCATCGCCGCGAGATAAGTTCTCGTAAACGACCTTAGTCGTAACCGGTCGGATTCGGATCGGCTGGATCTCCAACAGCTCTCTAGGCCCCGTCTCCGACGCTTCATCTCCCGGAGCTCCATGGAGAACCATGGAGCCCATTGGGATCTGCGCCGGGTCAAGGGCCGCATGGGTACAACTTGGTCGAGTGCCTCTGTGGCTGCCCTTTCCCAGGCTTCCACTAGGGCAGGGGTTGGCAACCTCAGCTCTTTTATGACTCGTGGACTTCAACTCCCAGAATTCCTGAGCCAGCTATGCTGGCTCAGGAATTCTGGGAGTTGAAGTCCACGAGTCATAAAAGAGCCGAGGTTGCCGACCCCTGCACTAGGGCATCGACCGAGCTGTGAGCAAAGGAGGCAGGTGGGGGCCCCAGCACCGTCTGGAACTGCTCAGGGTCCATCAGGCACCTGATGAACGATTGATTGCTAGATGCCCATGTCATAGCCTCTTTTTCTGCAGTTAAACACTGATCCTAATATTGAATATTGAGAATACTGGCAAGAAGGTTAGCTGAAGGCAGTATTTGTCATCAGTTCTCTTTTTCAAATTTATACTCAGTTCCAAATTTTAGCAGCATGAAAATTGTTTCTCTGAACTTCGTTCAAGGCCACAGGAGTAGGCTGTTCATTAGACTACTAGCTAAAGTTCATTTTCTCTTTAGCCCCAACTTGAGAACTTGAATCCTAAAAGTTCCATCTGTTTCTTTTTGATTGCTGCCATCAGAATAGAATAGAATAGTTTTTGATAACACCACAAATATTCTGCTAACTTTTTCCATCAGGAATGTAGTGGGAGAGTCAAATTCGATTTTTCACTTGGTTCTCTGTTGCAGTTGTTGCAGCACTGTGAGATATGGGAAGCAGGCATGGGAGCAGTTTGATTGATGTGAGAAGAGGCAGGAGAGCCCAAATGTGGGAGCTGTAGGAAAGGAATATTTCAAAAAGATTTTGTCTTAATTGGCTTGCAATATGCCTGTCTGGGAATTTACTTTTACAGTTTTTGAAATGATATTGTATGAGATGACTAAGCTGACCCTGAGGGGAAGAGATCAAAAGCATTTGAGCCCACAAGAATTCTAAGTCCAGCCCATCTTGAATTCCATTGACTTATGTACCGCCTATTTTCCTTAACTGTTAATAGTTCAGATTCTTGTAGAGAGCTTAAACTTGCAATAAATCTTTATACCCATTTGAACTGGGGACTAATATTAAACATGCCTTTCTGAAATCTGTGTAGTTCTCACTAATTGGCCAGTTTGCCAGTTGTGTGAGATTTGACGAAAATGCTTGTGAAAGGACTTTACCAGGTCTGTGACAGTCATCTTTGTGACTGAATCACTCTTTGTTGTTGTTGTTAAGAGACATACTGAGTGAAAACTGCATCTGTATGCTATTTCTTCTGGTTTTTCCTCATCATCCCTCTCAAGCAGAGAGTAGAGAGGCAACACAGCAAGGTAAGGAGCCAAGGATGCTTGGGTGGTGGTGATGGAATCCTGGAAGGCTTGGCGTATGCGAATGACTTTCCGTTCAGAGACTGAAAATCCTTATGGGATTTCAGCAGGGAGAACTTTCAGCCCTTGAGCACAGCCTCCCACAAACATGCTGAGGCACCCTGGACTCGTAATCTCAGATTCCATCTGCTTAAAGATATAGCTGGGAGAGCCGGAAATGTGATTGTTGAGCAAAGTAGTCATGTGTCTGCTCAGCAACCAAGATTTGCTCCCAATTTTGGCAGTGAGTCGAGGACTACCTATATCAGTGGTCCCCAACTTTTGTGGCTTGGTGGATAGGCCAGCTGAGGGCGGAGGGGAAAAGGGAACCGAACTGCGTGAGCAGCTGTCCAGGGCATGCGCAGCTAAACTCGCATGAGCAGTGGGCTAGCACACATGCGAGCGCAGCTTGACTTGTGCAAGTTGAGCTGCGTGCACATGCGCCAGCCCACTGCTCACATGGCCCGGTTGCAGATAGGCCATGGCCCAGTAGGGGGCTGTGGCCCAGAGGTTGGGAACCCCTGACCTCTATGACAATCAGCATATTTAGTTTTAGTTTAGTTTAGTTTTATTTAATTTATATACCGCCCTTCTCCCAAGGGACTCAGGGCGGTTCACAGGGCATATAAATTACGATACAAAAGTTAAAATATGATTAAACCAATGCCCAAATAAAAAACAATAATACAATAATAAAAACAACACTTTTAAAAGCCCATATTCCCCCATCAGGCCAGACCAGCTAGTTCGAATAAATGGGTCTTCAAGCCGCGACAGAAGGTTCGGAGGTCTGATGTCATCCGGAGCTCCACCGGCAGTTGATTCCATAGTGCCGGAGCGCCCACAGAGAAGGCCCTCCCCCTGGGGGCCACCAGTCGGCATATTAAGTCATGTTCCATTCAACTTCTTTAAAGCTAAAGCAGCAGTTCCACTAATAGTATATATTGAGCAACCACAGCTTGCATTTTATTTGTATTTTGCATTTTTCACACCTTTTTTTACCGACAAGTACAGACAGTTATTCATTTAAATATAGTCTATCTTTTATGAGCAACTGCTATGATTAGGTTTGCTTTGTATTCATCTGGACCAGGAATTTATTTCTTAAAATTTCTATATGGCAGAAATCTATATTCCCACTTTCACTTTCCAGTTTATTTTACACTCCTGTCTTTTGCATGAACATTTTATACATTGACCTTGTCTTTTTATTTATATGTTTATTTACCACAGTTTATATGTAACAGCGTTCCGTGTGCCTTTGGTGTCTAGTCATGCCGGCCACATGACCACGGAGACATCCTCGGACAAACGCTGGCTCTTCGGCTTTGAAACGGAGATGAGCACCGGCCCCTAGAGTCGGAAACGACTAGCACGCATGTGCGGGGGAACCTTTACCTTTACCTTTATATGTAACTGTATGTTGTGACTCAGGGCCAGCCTGTGGGTCCGACAGCCGGGTCCGATGTATCGGAGGACTCAGATGTGGGGGAGGAGGGAAACGAACCGGCTGATGATGATTTGGAGACTTTGCAGAGTCCTCAGCCGGGAACCTCTTCTCAGCTGTGTGAGCCCGAGAGTGCGGAGGATGATGACCCACAGCTGGCCCTGTTCAAGGACGCCCGACGCAGGAGGCAGACGAGCAGGGACAAACAAAGAAAGGCTATGGGACTCCTCGGGAGGAGGCACAGGGAGACCACGCCCTGAGCTCTCTATAAAAGAAGTGTTTGGGGAGGGGCTGGTTGCTGAAAGCAACTTTTCCGTTTGAGAAGTCAAGCTCTTGTATTCTTGTAACAGTGTAATTAAAACTTGGCAGAAGCCTTTTGGTCTTGGACGCTTTCCAGACTCTTCTTTTGATTAGGGGTGCGAGAAGAGGGCTGGTTCAGAACAGTTTGCTTTCAGCCACCCACCCCTTAATACTACGATGGAGCAGCTTCTTGCCGAGAATGCCCAGCTCAACCAGCAACTCACCTTGCTGGCCACTCAGGTGGCACAACTGCAGGCTCAGGTACATGCTGCCCCCCCACCCAGGAGGAAATGTCAGATAGCTATGCCGGATAAATTTGCTGGTAAACCAGAACTGTTTCCTGCCTTCCTGGGACAATGCCAGCTTTATATCAGCGTGAGAGCAGCTGATTTCCCCACTGACCGAGATAAGGTGGGATTCGTATTGAGCCTTCTGTCGGGAGATGCAGCTCGTTGGGGCACGCCTCTGTTGGCACAGCCTAGCCCTTTGTTGGATAACTTTGGGGGGTTTTGTGACCATATGCGCCTCATGTACGAGGACCCGATTAAGGCGCAGACGGCCACCCGACGCCTGAAAGCTTTGAGGCAGGGTCAGCGCCCTCTACAGGCCTATATCAGCGATTTCCGGCTGCTTAGCCAGGATTCCGCCTGGAATGAGGCTGCGCTCGTGGATGCCTTTCAGGATGGCTTGTCAGAGGAGATGTTGGATGAGCTGGCCCGCGTGGACATTCCCTCAGACCTGAATGGGCTGATCCATCTTTGTCTGCGGATCGATGCCCGGCTGCAGCAGCGTAAGAGTCGCCGTGCCACCCCACAGACCCCTGCCGCCCCTGTTGTGCGTGAGCCCCCAGTCCAGAGGGAGGAGCCAATGGAGCTGGGTGCCGCCAGGTCCCGTCTATCGGTGACGGAAATGGACAGACGACGATCGGAGGGGTTGTGTTTTTACTGTGGGGACCCTGGACATTTGGCTGCTTCTTGCCCGAAGAAGCGTCAGCGGGCGTCAGTGACCAAGCCTGCCCCGAGAAAGTCCCCTGCTTTGCTATCGGGAAACGGCCCGAGCCCGATCTAGACGGTGTGAAAGATCGGGCGACCAACAACATCCACACCGAGCGACGTTGTTCCGACGGTGCCTGTGAACCTCCACGGCATTTGATTTTGGAGGCACGTCTGATCCTTCCTGGCAAGCCAGAGGGGATTCCGGTCCATGCCTTAATTGACTCTGGGGCTACCACTAACTTTATGGATTCGGCCTTTGTGGCCAAATGGGCTGTTCCCCAGTGTCCAGTGGATCCGCCCATGCTTGTGGAGACCATCGATGGTCGAGTGCTCCTGTCCGGGCCTATCACGGCCACCACGCAACCCGTGTGTATGGCCATCAGTACCCATGTGGAGGCCATTCAGTTCTACGTCACTTCGGATCTGCACTTCCCCGTGGTCTTGGGACTGGCGTGGCTCCGGGCGCATGATCCACAGATCTATTGGTCTCAGAACTTGGTCACCTTCCCAAGTTTGCAGTGCGTGGACCACACCCGCCATATCTGTGCCGGCCAGGTGGAGGGTTCCCCAGGGGTTTCCTTGCCTCCCGAACTGTCCGACTTTGCTGACGTGTTCAGTGAGTCAGAGGCGGACCAATTACCCCCGCACAGGCCCTACGACTGCTCCATTGACCTAGTCCCTGATGCGCCTCTCCCAGTGGGGCGTTTGTACTCCATGTCGGAGCCCGAGTTGGCTGCATTGCGGGACTTCCTGACAAAGAACTTGGCTCGTGGTTTCATCCGGCCCTCGTCCTCGCCAGTGTCTGCGCCCGTGCTCTTCGTCAAAAAGAAGTCGGGCGAGTTACGGCTTTGCTGTGACTACCGGAAACTCAACGCTATCACGGTGCGTAACCGCTACCCGCTGCCCCTCATCCCCGAGCTCTTGGACCGACTCCGGGAGGCTAAGATCTTCACGAAACTGGACCTGCGTGGAGCTTACAACCTCGTCAGGGTTCGGCCGGGTGATGAGTGGAAGACGGCGTTTGGTACTCGCTATGGACATTTCGAGTACACGGTGATGCCGTTTGGCCTGACCAACGCCCCCGCTGTGTTTCAGCATTTTATGAATGACATCTTTCGGGATCTGTTGGACCAGTTTGTTGTGATTTACCTGGACGACATCCTGATTTACTCCCCGTCGCGTGAAGCGCATCATCAGCATCTCCGTCAGGTCCTGCAGCGCCTCCGGAAACATCGGCTGTTTGCCAAGTTGGAGAAGTGCCAGTTCTACCAGGTGACCATTGATTTCTTGGGTCACCGCATTTCTCCTGAGGGCATCGCCATGGAACCGAGTAAAGTTGAGTCGTTGCAGAGTTGGCAACCCCCGCGTCGCGTGAAGGATATTCAGCGACTTCTTGGATTTGCCAACTACTATCGGACATTCATCCCTGGCTTTGCTGCCTTGACAGCCCCCCTCACCCGGCTCCTGCAGAAGAAGACTCAGTTCCAGTGGAACGCCCCCGAACAACAGGCGTTCCAAGCTTTGAAGGACGCCTTCATGAAGGAGCCCATCTTGAAGCATCCTGACCCGCAACGGCCGTTTGTCGTGGAGGCGGACGCCTCCGACATTGCCATTGGGGCCGTGTTACTCCAGGCAGCGACGCCCAACGGTACCCTTTTCCCTTGCGCGTATCACTCACGGAAATTGAATCCCTCGGAGCGCAACTATACCATCTGGGAGAAGGAGCTGCTGGCCATCAAGGCGGCGTTCGAGGCTTGGAGGCATCATCTGGAGGGGGCGCGGCATCAAATCGAGGTCCGGACGGACCACAAGAATCTGGAAAGCCTGCAGACCGCTCGGAATTTGAACCAACGCCAGATCCGGTGGTCCCTCTTCTTTGCGAGGTTTGACTTCCGGGTGCGGTACATACCAAGCGGGCACAACCAGAGAGCGGATGCTCTGTCCAGGAAGCCCGAGTACACCCGAGTGGAAGACAAGCTTCCGCCCAGGACCGTGATCCCCGTCGAGTCTTTTGCTGCGGTGCGGGAGCCGGTGGATATACGGGCTCGGATCCGGGAGGCGCAGCAGCAGGAGGCGTGGGTGGCTCAGCGGAAGGAAGAGGTGGGGCCAGATTCGCCTTGGTCGGTCACGGATGGACTCCTGTATTATCGTGACCGGCTCTATGTTCCAGGAGGGCCACTCAGGGGACTCGTCCTCAGCCAATGTCATGATAACCCGGCTGCGGGGCATTTTGGCCTGTTCAAGACTCTGAACCTGGTCTCCCGTACATTCTGGTGGCCCCGAGTCCGACACAATGTCCAGTCTTATGTCACCTCCTGCGTCCCATGCAGGCAGGCCAAGTCAGCGACAGGGGCCCCGCCTGGTTTACTGCAGCCTTTGCCAACGCCCAAGAGACCCTGGGGGGCTGTGTCCATGGACTTTCTGACGGATCTACCCCCATCCTCCGGCTTCACGACAGTGTTTGTGGTGGTGGACATGTTGACCAAGATGGCGCACTTCATCCCCTGTCGCGGCTTACCGTCAGCTCGCGCCACTAGTCGCATGTTCATCCAACAGGTGTTCCGGCTGCACGGCCTTCCCGATAGAGTCGTCTCCGATAGGGGGGCCCAGTTTACAGCCCGCTTCTGGCAGGAGTTGATGCGGGCGTTGGTCATTAAGGTTTGCCTCTCGTCCGCGCATCATCCTCAGACCGACGGGGGTACCGAGAAGGTCATCGGCATTTTGGAGCAGTATCTGCGCTGCTACGTTAACCTGCAGCAGGACAATTGGGTGGACTATTTGGCCATAGCCGAGTTTGCCTTTAACAACTCGCAGCACACCTCCACGCAGATGACACCGTTCTTGGCCAATGTGGGTTATCACCCTCGGTTTTTCCCCCTTTCTCCCGTGGACTCACCGGAGCCGGCAGCGAACGAATTCATGGCGGAGTTGGTGCGACGGCAGCTGGAGAAGGCCAAGGCCGACTACAAGAGGTTCGCCGATCGGTCGAGAAGGGATACGCCTCCATTATCGGTGGGGGATCGGGTCTGGCTGTCCACCAGGAACCTACCATCCACTCGGCCGGCGAGGAAGCTGGACCACCGTTACCTTGGACCGTTCCCAGTCGAGGCCGTCATCAACCCGGTCGCCTATCGTTTAACTCTGCCACGTTCCCTGCGCGTGCACCCCGTCTTCCATCGGTCCTTGTTGGTCCCCGAACAACCGGCTTGTCCACTTCGCCAAGCGGAACCTCCCCCATCAGGACCTCGTGAAGGCGACAGCACCCCCGAGTACGAGGTCGCCAGCATCAGGGATTCCCGCTGGCTGAAAGGTCGCTTCCAGTACCTGATCGAGTGGAAAGGGTACGGGCCGGAGGACTTCACATGGGAAGACGCGACCGCCGTTCATGCCCCTGCGTTGGTGACTGCGTTTCACGAACAGTTCCCATCCCGACCGCATCCGGATCGGCAGACCCGGGGGAAGGGCCCTGCGGTGCGGGATAGTGTTGTGACTCAGGGCCAGCCTGTGGGTCCGACAGCCGGGTCCGATGTATCGGAGGACTCAGATGTGGGGGAGGAGGGAAACGAACCGGCTGATGATGATTTGGAGACTTTGCAGAGTCCTCAGCCGGGAACCTCTTCTCAGCTGTGTGAGCCCGAGAGTGCGGAGGATGATGACCCACAGCTGGCCCTGTTCAAGGACGCCCGACGCAGGAGGCAGACGAGCAGGGACAAACAAAGAAAGGCTATGGGACTCCTCGGGAGGAGGCACAGGGAGACCACGCCCTGAGCTCTCTATAAAAGAAGTGTTTGGGGAGGGGCTGGTTGCTGAAAGCAACTTTTCCGTTTGAGAAGTCAAGCTCTTGTATTCTTGTAACAGTGTAATTAAAACTTGGCAGAAGCCTTTTGGTCTTGGACGCTTTCCAGACTCTTCTTTTGATTAGGGGTGCGAGAAGAGGGCTGGTTCAGAACACTGTAGTCCAGATAGTACTCGGAACAGCTTACAATATATTGCAAACATTAAAATAAAATTGGCGATAAAGCAGACTATAAGTGCCTCGGGGGACAACTGGCAGTATCCAAAAGTATAATAGGAGAGTCCCCGACATCACATATATACTCCCAAGACACTGTGGGACAGCCAGAGTTTGATGAATTTCTGAAAATTGGGATAAATTCTTGCTGATCTTGCTTTCATATTAATTTCATATTAATTTTTCATATTAATTTCTTGGATACCTGATGCATCTATATAAAGTGATTTAAACAAATATAACCTGATATCTGGGGGTGCAGATCACTAACAATCTCAATTGGTCTCTCCACACGTCATCCTTAGTGAAGCATGCAAATCAGCGTCTGCATTTCCTGCGTCGGATGAGGAGAGCGTGTCTTTCTCCTTCTGTCCTGGCCACTTTTTACAGAGGCACAACTGAAAGCACTTTTAACCCACTGCATCACTGTCTGGTTTGGTGGCAGCAGGGCCTCAGATAGAAGGTCCATACAGAGGGTGGCAAGGACAGCCGGGAAGATCATAGGAAGCTCGCTCCCTGGTATTCTGGATGCTGCTTATAAGCGCGATCTACTTAGAGCTCAAAGCATTGTTAGAGACCCCACACACCCACTCTATGATCTGTTTCTGTTGCTCCCCTCTGGGAGGAGGTTTCGAAGTAGCTCTAGCAGGACTACCCGATTCTGTAATAGCTTTCTTCCCTATGCCATCCGTCTGGTAAACTCGCAAGATTCGTTTTTCTCGCCATGCACATGTATAGATATCCCGAACTAGACCGCGTTGTCTTTCTGTTTCATATAAGTGGGTATATGCTTAATTCTGTATTTATTTTTTGTCATATTTATGTAGTTTATATCAGAGGTGATAACCCTTTGAGAGCTGTATGCAATGAAATTTCATTTTAATGTATGCTGATTAGTGTACATTCAAAATGACAATAAAGTTCTTATTCTTATATAATGCAGGATCTCATCTGTGTAGGTGTTATTTGAGTCATTACTGGTAACTTGGTGTGCACATTAGTTTCCTTTGCATAGTTTAATTTAAAAGGTAGCCAGTAAAAGTCACTAGATACAAGATAGATAGATAGATAGATAGATAGATAGATAGATAGATAGATAGATAGATAGATAGATAAGTATATAGAAAGATAGATAGATAGATAGATAGATAGATAGATAGATAGATAGATAGATAGATAGATAGGTAGGTAGGTAGGTAGATAGTCCGTCCTATTTGTGCTCAGGAGGTGAACAGCACTCATCTTGCATCAGATGAAACTTCTCACCTTCCCAACAGAGACAAATCCGCTCTATCTATCTGGACAAATCTTGATCTTGATTGAGCACTATAGCATGTGTGTGTGTGTGTGTGTGTGTGTGTGTGTGTGTGTGTACTGTTTCTGACTAATCTTATTAAAAGGAATACGTTTTGTGAGCTTCAGCTCACTTCATCAGATGCATAGAGCTCACATTGGGGTGATAAGAGGGAGAAAAGGGAAAGGAAGATTAGTTGGTTGTGCAGATGCAGGTTACATACAAGACAGGTTACAATTACCTTATCGATTAACAATTATGTATTTAAAAATGGTCTTTCTTGACACATTCTGAGATTGCCTGAAACCTTGCGCTGTATATCAGAGGTCCCCAACTTTTGGGGCATCAGGGACCGGTTCCGTGGAGAGAGGTTTTTCCGCGGACCGGAGAGTGCATGGTTTTGTGTGCTGCCTGCATCCCAGGGATGGGGCTTTGCTTGTTTGTGCGGACCGGTGGCTGGCATGCTGCGGACCGGTACCGGTCCACAGACCAGGCAGGGGTCTCAGGGACCCCTGCTGTATATGAGTTCAGTGATGTATTGCTTGATGGTGCAGTTGCAGCCCTGCTTTTTTAAAACAGTCACTAGAGATCCTGTATGATGTGTCCTGGGAGGTTGTTTTGGGGTCTTCCAATTTTCACAATTTTCCTAAATCTCTTCCAGTTCTGCATCACTGAATACTTTATTGCTGGTAATGAATCTTCTGATTTTGCTGCTGCTGCTTCTTCTGCTGCTGCTGCTGTTGCTTCTCCTCCTCCTCCTCCCTCTTCTTCCTCCTCCCACCCTATAATTTGCAAATCCATCTATCTTCCCCCCCCTTCTCCTCCATCTTCTTTCTGCTGCTTCTCCTCTCCCTATAATTTGCATATCTGTATATCCTTCCTCCTCCTGTAATTTGCAGATTTGTAAATTTTTGTTGTAAGTTCTCCTTCAACGCCATTGTTGTGATCCTTCAATATCTCTTATCATTTTAGGGCCTTTTCAATGGTTTTTTCCATCCCAGCAGAAAACATGACAGACGGCTGGGTAGATTGTCCCTCCTTGGGCCCTGGCTGGAAACGTCGTGAAGTCTTGCGGAAAAGCGGAACAAGAAGTGGACATTCAGACACCTATTATATAAGGTAATTCTGTTTTGGGATCATATTGGGAAAAGGATAGTGATACAAGTTTCTTATCCCTAGGCAAAAGCGTTTCAATCTTTTCCAAAGCATTTATTTGGTAAACTTTGAGGGTAAGAAGCATTCTGCAGTTTCACGGTTGCTCAATTTATTCAGGGCAACAACAATTGCCATCTGGCCTGTTTCCAAACATTTGTTTACTCCATTCAGAGACACACCGTTGTCATTTGTCACTATGAATTGTTGCTCTTTTCTACTTCATCTCAGGTTGTCATATATGTGAGAGTTCCATAAATTCTACAAACAGTTAATTGGAACAAAGACAGTTGCATCAGCAAACTTAAACTCCTGTATCTTTTTTTTACTTAGGATGTAGTGGATTGTACCTTGATAATTATTATTCTATCTTCTTTCCCTACTCTGTATGACAGATATGCTTACCTAGAGAATTGTTGTAATGATTATTGAGAGATTGCATGTAAATGTTCCGTAGAAGTTCCATTATAATTATTATATGCCGTATCTGCAAAGAACGCCAGGCGTGTTAAAAGACAAAAGCATACCACAATTTTTAAAAAGAATTTTATTAAAAGAATTTAATTGAAACAATAAAGGTTAATGCAAACCAAAAGAAGAGTGGGGAAAAAGAGTAAAAAGTATAAAGAAAAAAAAGTAAATAGAAAGAAAAAAGAAAAGAATGTAGTAAAGAAGAAAATAACTCTACAGAAGTCACTTCCAACCTTTATTTCAAATATAAAAATCTATAAACAAATAAAGCATTGCCATGTCAGTTGTGCTCTTAGCAGCAGTTCATTAAATATTGCCAGAAATAACACATTTTTATTAATTTTGATCAAATAAAGCAACTTTATATTTCTTCCTTTTGTTTCTAACAATTGTAATTTTTAGTTCATTCAAACACTGTCACAGAACTTGGTTTACTTTGATTTTTTTTTACCCCAAGATTTACCCAAGCTTTAACAAACCCTTTTTTGTAAATCCAATGTAAAAGCATTGTCTAGGTTACTCACTTAGTTTATTATTTATAATTGCCTTTTGATTTTTTTTAACCGATTTCTTTTGTATGTCCAAACAAACATTTTTTCCATGTCATTCGTGTAGCCTGTCACTTGTAGATCTCCTTTCACTGCTAACCTAATCACTGTCTTCTCAGATAAAACTTTTTTCCAAAACATCTTTTCGACATATAATAGTTTATCCATAGAACCCAACATTGTTTTTGACATTGTTGATATTAAGTATCCTTCAGTATCCTCCAATATTATAATATATCTTTCTGTAGCTGTTAATCAGGTTTATGTATTCTAGTTTTCAAGTTTTGAAATTATTTATTTTATTTATTTATTTATTTAATTTTATTTATATACCGCCTTTCTCCCGAAGGACTCAAGGCGGTGAACAGGGCAAGAATAAAAAATACAAAGTTACAAAAGTTAAAAAAGAATTAAATATATGCCCACTAAAAACAGTAAATACAAATATTAAAATAACAATAAAAAACCCCACCAATTCCCCATCAGGCCAGGCCGGCTTGTTCAAATAAGAATGTCTTTAGATCGCGGCGGAAGGAGCGAAGATCGGGCGCCATCCGGAGCTCAACCGGTAACCGATTCCATAGCTCCGGGGCGCCCACAGAGAAGGATGTCCCCCTGGGATCTCCCCCTTCTCCCCTTTGCATCTTAGAAAAATTTCAAAAGAAGTACCTTTCCCAGGAAAGGATCTGTCTGTCTCTGTCTGTCTGTCTGTCTGTCTGTCTGTCTATCTATCTATCTATCTATCTATCTATCTATCTATCTATCTATCTATCTATCTAAAAATAATAACAGAAAAAAGAAACAAAACACAAAGAAAATCATCACATCACCAAAAGAAAAAAATGCATAAGTGCTTTTAAAAGGTGAAAAAATACAATAAAAAGGAATCAAAATATAATATATTATAATGATAAACAGTTTTGATTTTACGTAATGCAAGTATGCATACATTTCTAATACACACATAATTATCATGGTTTATTTTAACCTACTTTATTGTGTATAAATAAACATAAAGTCTACATCTACAGGCAATGTGTTCATATGTGGCGAGTATAATTAGGTCTTTGATAACTTGCAGTCTCCTTGGGAGGAGCAACGGTCTGGAGTACTTGGGGGTGATTTCTCTACTCACCAGCTCTTTTTTGCTCACCACAGTCCATTTTTCATGGTGGAGTCATCTTAGGTCTGCCATTTCTTCCTCTGGAAGTCCACATACAGCATAAGGAGCCTTGGTGGAGCAGTGGGCTAATGCCTCCTTAAGTAACACCAGCTGCCTACAATTAGTGCAGGTTCGCATCCCACCAGGCTCAAGGTTGACTCAGCCTTCCATCCTTCCGAGGTAGGTAAAATGAGGACCCAGATTGTTGGGGGCAATTAAGCTGACTTTGTAATAATGCCGCTTGGGGGTGTATGAAAGTCCTAACAAGCAGGCATATACATAGAATGAAGGCTACTGCTAAGCTTGTAAGCCGCCCTGAGTCTTCGGAGAAGGGCGGGATATAAATGGAATTAAAATAAAAAAATAAAAAAAATAATTAAGAATATATTAATTTATCCTGGTTCTTGGCATTCAGTGATACAACCTAGGTCAGCTTCTACTAGAGTGTCAAAATGTTAGTAAAAAATACCAATTTGGAAATCAACTCTCTTCTATCTTTATGTCCATCATCACCACTGAGAAAAATAACTATATAAAGATAGATCCAAGGGGGAAATATATACACATTACATTAAGGCTAAGCATTACCTTAAGTTTATCTTGACTCCTGAACACTTTATGAACATGTCAAGCTTTTTAGAAACAGTATGGGTATACCTTCTAACCTCCCAGTCTAATCTCCATCCATTGTATTTGTTGATCTCCCATCCACGTGGCAATCAACCAATCAACTAGATATAATTATAACTGGATATGAAGACCAAGTAAGATTTCTAGCCAGGGATGGGTGGGAAGCAGAAGAGTGGGCATAGAGAAAGGGTCTGTAATTTTGTGGGTTTTTTTTTCCACTATTATCTTCTGTGCTCTTAAGCAACTGAAGATTCTTAAAGGCTGTGAGGATAGGAAATGGTTCTTGAAGATCAAATGAATTCTGAAAATAGGTAAAGTTAGCAGATGGTTCCTAGTATTATTTAATAATAATAATAATAATAATAATAATAATAATAATAATAATAATAATAATAATAATAATAATAATAATAATAAAGTTGGAAGGGACCTTGGAGGTCATCTAGTCCAACCCCCTACTCAGGCAGGAAACCCTATACCATTTCAGGCAAATGGCTGTCCAGTCTCTTCTTAAAAACCTCCAGTGTTGGAGCATTCACCACCTCTGGAGGCAGGTTGTTCCACTGGTTAATTGTTCTAACTGTCAGGAAGTTTCTCCTTAGTTCTAGGTTGCTTCTCTCCTTGACTAGTTTCCATCCGTTGCTTCTTGTCCTGCTTTCAGGTGCTTTGGAGAATAGCTTGGCTCCCTCTTCTTTGTGGCAGCCCCTGAGATATTGGAACACTGCTATCATGTCACCCCTCACCCTTCTCTTCATTAAACTACACATACCTAATTCCAGCAACCGTTCCCTATATGTTTTAGCCTCCAGCTATTGTTTCTTTGGAAACAATAAGACAGAACTCCTGGTTACTGTTGCTAAGATATTAGGTGACCTGCTTCCCATAAAGCCTGAAATTACATATACTAACAAAGACCTTGCTTCGTTTTTACCATCCACGTTGGTCTTGTAATAGAACTTATTCTATTACAGCAGAAAATGGAAATTTGATATAAGGTGGCTTTTGAACTCCTGTTGCCTCCTATTTGTTCAGATTGGGTGTTCTTATTTTCATTGTATTGTTTTTTTTCTGAAAGTTTCTAATCACAGCTTCACTTCTTCTCCAGCCCCAGAGGAGAGAAGATCCGCAGCAGAGTGGAGTTATTGAGATTGCTGGGATGCTCACGGGATCTGACTGACTTTGATTACAGGAGAGGAATTTTTGTTGAGCCAAACACAGAGGTATTATTATAGGTAACACTGGCTGTGATAGCCTAATTAGTTGCTGTGAATTCTGGTCAGAGTCATAGGGCTTCCAGCTTCCAATTAATCCCAGATTTTTAAGTATTTTTGTTTATTTTTCCAGAGTAGATTTTTTATTTATTATGTGTATTTTGTTTGCAGCTGGCCCTTCCTTTATTTGATCCTCATAATTACTTTGTGAGATAATTTAATCTGAGATATACATATAATCCTCAATTTTTTTTTAATTTTTAATCCCATTTATATCCTGCCCTTCTCCGAAGACTCAGGGCGGCTTACAATCTAAAGCACAAATCAATGTGATTAGCAATAGCCTTCATTCTATGTATATGCCTGCTTATTAGGGCTTTGCCCCCCCCCCAAGCGGCATTATTATTACAAAGTCAGCTTATTGCCCCCAACAATCTGGGTCCTCATTTTACCTACCTCGGAAGGATGGAAGGCTGAGTCAACCTTGAGCCTGGTGGGACTCGAACCTGCACTAACTGCAGGCAGCTGGTGTTACTTAAGGAGGCATTAGCCCACTGCTCCACCAAGGCTCAATTTATGATTACATCTGGAACAGAACTTCCACTGTAAGTGGTTTTTAAATGGATGGTTGTAAGTCGGGACTACCTGTAGTAGTTGATCTATGATTACTGGTGAGCTTTCTCCACTTGTACAAGATGATCCTTTTCTGTCAGCATCCTTTGTCTTCTTATGGGGGAAAGACCATGCTTAATTAGTTTTGCTAGCAAGTCTATAGTTGAGGTGATCCATCGGCTGAAGGATGCATGAATTTCTATTTTATATATTAGTTGACTTCCTAAACTAGGAATAAATAACTAGACTATAATGCCTAGTAGCAGTGATAGTATACATTAAGGTTAACTGTCTCCTCTGCCTCTTATCTCCTCTTGCAGGCCCTGCCCTCAGCACCCCTCTCATCTACAGAAGGAAGTCCTCAGAGGGTGAGTGTACATAGTCTTCTCAATCCAGAACATTATGGTATCTAGATTGGTAGTTTGGTTGCCAACTGGAAAAATATGACATAGCAGAAAAGGTGGAAAGTCATCAGCATGATAGGTTTACTTGTTTGGCTGAATAGAAATTTAACTAGTGAGCAATTTGGAAAGCTATTTGATGAAGCCTCCAAAAAGTACCTTCAAAACATGTCCTGCTCAAGTGGTAAATTAGTTGTGTTCTCTGGAACATTTAACAGTCTTAGTTGCCTCCTATTCTCCATGGATATTAGCCTTGTGAGGTTATCCAGACAACAACCATAACCAGGAATACTAGCTCTCTCTTTGTAGTAGGGTTACATTCTTGCAAGGCTGAAAACACCCCTCCCATTCCTCACTTTTACTCTCCCCCAAAAACTAAGGAAGATCCTCTTTGAAATGCTTTCACCCCTCTTCCTCCTTCCGACTCAAATTTTGTTTTATCAGCCCATTGTCTAGGGCTAGGCTGTGGCTCTTCCTCCTAATCTCCCAAAGTCATTCCCACATACCGTTACAAATGAAAATCCATGTGATTAAAAATACTACTGTAAGGATAATTGTTTACCACTCTTTCCGTGCAAAGGGAAGATTCCATCCCGTGGTTTTTCAAGTTGGGCCCTACAGTGTTTTATTGCAGTGTTTGAATGAGAAAGTGCTTAACAGGTGCCCTTTGCCTGGGTGAAGCAATGTAAAAGCAAATGGTCTGGAGAAGTCACGGCTTGGCTTGTGCAATTGATTGATTCCCCTGGTTTTTAGTCCTTGGTGAAACATTTTCAGGGATGGAGGAGTTTGGTTACTAATTGATGTATAGGAATCCTGCCTTTGGATTCAGAAATGGCACTTGGGTGAAGGTGAAGCATGGATCTCCGATAGCCATTAATCTTGAAGGAAGCTTTTATTTGCAGACAAGAGTCTCATAGGGCAGAGAGCACATTCTTTTTCTTCCTCCAACAGGTCAAAAAGAGTGGCAAAAAGCATCTGTTGCATCTGGCAACAACCACCTTACCATCCAAGAAACCACCTTATTTGCAGATGTTTCTAGAGCCTCAGCCTTCTCCAGGACAGGGGCTTCTATACCAGAAACCTTCAGACCTGGAATTAGAGTTGTTGGGAGAGACCCAAGTCAATATGCAGAGTCAGCAATCGGAGCTTCCTGTTACTTTGGATCAACCAGTATCAAAGCCCCGCAAGCGACGTAATCGGCAGCATCTTCCACCCATTCCTTCTCCAGGAAATGTAGAAGATGTGACATTGCAGGAGAGCAATCCAAAGGAAGCTATAGCGTGAGTAGTTTCCTTGTGCCATTACCAACAGATCGTTGTAGCTTCCTCATGGAAGCCCTCAAATCACGGACAGCTAATAGTTAATCTGAAAGAATTAGGAGGTGGCCAGTTGATTATCTTTGTTTTTCTTAAATTAAACTCATAAATTCAGATATAAATTTTGGTAAGAGTGATTCCATTCTAGCTAAGCCATTAACTAGCCAAATGCTAACCTCAAATTTCTGAAATGCATTATCAAACATCCCTCTGGAGTAAGTATCTGTTGGTATTTTAAATGTACGGTCTCCTCCTCTCTTTTACCCAAAGACAACTCTGTTACGGGTTAAAACAGACTAACATTGAATTTAGATAATTAACAAAATTGTATTAGGAAAGCCAGTCATTTGATCAGAACTGACATTTCTGTATCAGAGCTTTAAAAAAAAATTCTTACCAGGTTTATATGAAGTAAAGGCATATAAATAATGGCAGCTGAGACTTCAGGACTGCTGTTACTAAGTGATGTGGCCATGTGACCCTGCGCTTTATGACTTCACTGCTTAGTGATGGAAATTCCAATCCAAACTCTGGTAGTCTTTGGGTTACCACAGTTGGGATTGGAATTTCATTAAGCAGTGAAGTCATAAAGCGCAGTGTCACATAGCCACATCACTTGGTAACAGCAGTCCTGAAGTCTCAGCTGCCATTGTAACCTCAGGACTATACAGCTCATTGACTGAGGCTCTCATGTGACCATGATATGGGAAAAGGGGGCGGGGGGGGGAAGTTCCAGGCAAACAGGCCAGTGAGCAAGCGTTGCAGGTGACAGCTACAGGCAGTCGAATGGATGCTTCAGGCAGGCACAGTGGAGTATAGCAGGCAGGTGCCAGCAGCAGATGCTGTGTACGAATGGCTGGGCAGTTGCTTTTGGCAAGCATTGTGGAGTGTAAATGTGTAAATGGGTGCATTTACACAGGCGGGCGCTATGGAGTGTAGCAGTTGTGGGTCAGTGCTATGGTGTGCTAGCAATGGGGTAGGTGCCATGAGTAGGCAGATGGGTGAAAAAGTAGTAGGAATTATTTACAGTGTCCTTCTGGCTTCCCCATTGACTTTGCTTGTGGGAAGCTGGCAGGGAAGGAAGCAAGTGGCATTCATGTGACTATGGGAGGCTGCAACCATGGTAATTGTGAGCTTCTTGCTAAGTGCTTGAATTGTAGCCATTTGACTATGAGCATGCTGGGATGGCTGCAACTTTGCAGAGAGGTTACAAGTCCCCCTTGTTCAGTGCCACTGTAACTTTGAACAGTCACTAAACAAGAGATAAAAGCCCGAGGACTACCTACAGCAGACCTGTCAAACACAAGGCCCGGGGCCCAGATCCGGCCCGCGAAGTGGTTTCATGCGGCCCGCGAAGCCATCCTGGAAACAGTGAGGGAACGGCCCCCTCTGCCTTGGCCCTGGCCCAGAGACCCTCCTTCTGCCAGAGACCCTCAGATCTGTCCCACTCCTGCCCAGGCCCCCATAGGCACCCTTGATGCGAACGATGTAGAGCTGGCCATGCCCACCCAGTAGGCCATACGCACTCTAGCCACACCCACCCAGTAGGCCACGCCCACCCAGGCCATACCCACCCGGCCCCCTGAGGGCAACCGCAATGCTGATGCGGCCCTCAATGAAATTGAGTTTGACACCCCGACCTACAGGCAAGAAGGCATACACTGTCTAGTTAGTTCAAACAGCTCAAATCGTTTCTGCATACGTTTCATATTTTTTCTGATCAGATTATTCACAATTAATTCCCTGCGCATGACAGATAAAATGATATAATGTTGTCTTCTTTCCCAAATAATGCAAGTTTTTTGTAACCTTTTTTTTAAGAAAAATCAATGTATACATTCTTGAATTAGATTAATGTTGGTAAAAGCATACTCCCTGAACTTTGAAACTTCTGTACATTGTTTCCCATCATTTTTAAATGATTTCTGGTTTTTTTTGGGGGGTAGGGCTGCTATTTAGGGAACAAATTACAAATGAATAACTTTGAATATATTAATGGTCTTTCCTAACAGTGGCAGTAACACCATACATTAAGTAATGCAATATAGGATGGTTTATTAAGATTATGTAGAGTCACTACCTTCGCGGAAGCTCTTTCTGTACATATTTAATCTGTGTGACAAAATACTACCTTGTTTGTCTATTTTCCTCACCTTTATTATTTTTATAAATAACTCAAGCAACAAACATACATAATACTCCTCCTGCCTCCTCTTTTCCCCATAACCACAACCCTGTGAGGTAGGTTGGGTTGCGAGAGATTAACTGGCCCAAGGTCACACAACTGGATTTCATGCCTAAAGTGGGACTAGAACTCAGTCTCCTAGTTTCTTAACCCGGTACTTTAACTACTAACCCAGACTGGCTGTTTAAAGTTTTCTATCCTGCCTTTATTACTTTATAAGTAACTCAAGGCAGTGAACATACATAATACTTCCCCCTCCTCACAACAACCCTGTGAGGTGAGTTGGTCTAAGAGAGAATGACTGGCCTGAAGTCACCCAGCTGGCTTTCATGCCTAAGACAGGACTAGAACTCCTGGTCACCTGGTTTCTAGGCCAGAACTTTAACCACTGTGTATATACAATTATATCCTTATGACTTACTGAGACCTCTTTCAAATCAAATGCTGCTTTCTTTGTTACAGTTCATTATAATTATTAAATTAATTAATCTAAACGCTGAAAGCAAAGCCTGAAAAGGAAAGAAAAAAGATGGAAGAGAAAATAGGTAATTGTAATGCAAAGAGCTTAGTGAAATTAAATTAAAACCTTTTTCTTCCCTCCCTGTAAATAAACGTGCCCATTTCAAGCGTCTGTAGAGGTAATATTAACATTTATATATGCAGATCAGGAGTGAATCCTTTCAAAATTATACAACAATTCTTTTAGCTGCATAACTGTGGGTATGATAACAAATTCCATATACTACCGGTATACCCATATGCAGGTAGTCCTCGCCATATGACTGGTCTCTTAGTGACTTGTTTGAAGTTCCTACGGAGCTATCTGGGGAATGCTTATAACACGGATTTGAAGTTGTGAGGATTGCCCATCCCCCCACCCCTTCACTTTACCTGCACTTCAAACACTCAGCAATCAGGCCATATTTACTTTCAGTTTTTGACAAAACCGTGCCACAGGGAACCGTAAAAAAGGTAAAGGTAAAGGTTCCCCCGCACGTGTGTGCTAGTCGTTTCCGACTCTAGGGGCCGGTGCTCATCTCCGTTTCAAAGCCGAAGAGCCAGTGCTTGTCCGAGGATGTCTCCGTGGTCATGTGGCCGGCATGACTAGACGCCAAAGGCGCACGGAGCGCTGTTACCTTCCCACCGGAGTGGTCTCTATTTTTCTACTTGCATTTTTGACGTGCTTTCGAACTGCTAGGTTGGCAGAAGCTGGGACCATAGGTTTGCTTAATGATCATGGATTTGCTGAACGCCTGCAGTGATTCATTTAAAAAGGCTGTAAAATCAGGTCGATCAGAGGGATGACCCGTTGTACAACCATCACGAGTTATGGCCATGACGGGCAGGCTCTATTGCGTTGTAACTCAAGGATTACCTGCATAACCAAGGAAAACGTGCACAATGTTAAAAAGGAACATCTATAGCATCTTACTGACAGCGCCATGAATTTCTGAACGCAATGGAAGCATATGGTAAAGTCAGACTTTGTGACTGTATTTTCAAGCTTCCAAATTACATACCTAAAAGCTGGAAGCCCGTAGTTCCCCCAGTGAGATGTCTATGAAATACAAAGCGGGCATACAAATACAAATAAATAAAACATAAATAAAGATTACAAAGCATTTGGTAATCTCAGTTTAAAATCAAAGTAAGTATCATTGTTTTCAAAGCAATGTGCTGTTCATTTTAAGGGAATAAGCCATTCCTATGTATAATCTTGAATATCGTTCAGGCAATGATTTTATCTTCATCTTTCATTCTGATAAAAATTGTTACTTTATACTTATCTGAGCAGACAGTGTGTTTGCCATCTTAAATAGCCTCTCAACAATTGTCCACTTATCTGGTGCTGAAGATGAGCACAGAATTATGTAATGTTGGACCCTAATACTTGGGTGTACAGTATACCTAAGTGAATCTCCGAATGTAACTATTTTCTCTCCCTTTGTGAAGAGCTTACAAGCACCCGTGTCAGTGCCGTGACTCTTACTAACAATCCGCACTTTGTAGGCTGCTTGTCTTTTTTCCTTATCAATCTCTTTTTAATGAGCCTCTTTGTAGGAAGGATACAGGACGTTGCATCTTTGATAATGCTTTTTTTTAAAAAAAGCCCAAACATACTTTTGTATGTTGCTTCAGAAATGTACGTTATTTTTCTTTCCTCTTTTTAGCAATATCATTCTCAAGTATCAGTTTTAAGAGAGGGCAGAAGACCGTGCAATCGCTTGTGTTTGATCTTAGATGTTTGTTTTGGTAGATCTTGAAGAAACATCGCACCCTGAGAAGAATAAAGAATATCAGAAGTGCATGCTAGACAAAATTCTATCATGCGTTAGAATAGGATGAAAGCAGAAAGGACACAGTCTAGGCAGGGAATGTTGTGACTAGGAGAAGATCAGTGTTCAAATCGGATAATCTCCAATAACCAGTTCTTGAAATATGTATGTTTTAAAAACAAACAACTTGATTTTCATTAGGATTGGACACTCATAGACCTTTGAGGTTTGGAAGCTTTTTTCAGCTAAAAACTGGGTAACCCTACTTTGAATGAATGAATGAATGAACCTTTATTGTCAAAGTACAACCATGTATACATTGAGATTAGCTGAGCCTCCCTTCGTGCTCCCACCCCCCAACTCACAGTGACAACAAACCCTCCATCTTATTACACCATGTGAACTAATTGCACCACACATCGGCCTCACAAGTCGAATTCTGCATAAAGTTTATAAAAAATATTTCCCGTTCAAAAGCCTAACAGCCCACGGATAAAAGCTGTTTTTCAGCCTGTTGGTGCAGCTGGCTATACTCCTATATCTCCTACCCGATGGTAGGAGACTAAAGAGATACCGTCCAGGGTGTGAGTCATCCCTGAGAATTTTCCTCACTCTTCCAAGGCAACGAGCCCTGGCGATGTTATCCAGTGGTGTCAGGGGACAGCCCACAATGTCTTGTGCGGTGCTCACTACCCTCTGTAATGCTTTCCTATCCGCGGCTGTCAGACCAGCATACCAAACCACAATACCATGCGAGAGGACACTCTATAGTAGACCGATAAAAAAGGGTCATAAGCCGTTGTTCTACCATGTTCTTCCGCAAGACCCTGAGAAAGTGAAGCCTCTGTTGGGCTTTTCTGGCCACCTGGGTTGTATTAACTTTCCAGGTCAGATCTTCGCAGAGGTAGACTCCCAGAAATTTAAAGGAGGAAACACTCTCTACACAGTCCTCCCCGATGTAAAGTGGGGCAGGTTCCTCCTTTTTTCTCCTATTTCAGCAGCCTGTCTCACACTTTTGTTATTAGAATTAGAATTCTTTATTGGCCAAGTGTGCTTGGACACACAAGGAATTTGTCTCCGGTGCGTAAGCTCTCAGTGTACATACAACAACAGCAATAAATCATGATCATAATCAACATAAAAATACATTCACCATAAATCATCAACTACAACACATTCATCATAAAGCATAAGATGTAATACTTAGTGATAGTCATAGGATACTAGCTAAGCAAACAACATAAATCATACCAGGATTACTAATAAAACTATAAATTGTAAGGTGCAAGCAACAAAGTTATAGTCATAAGAATATAAGGATAGGTAATAGGAAAGATGAGAATAATAGTAATACAGCTTTGACAGTGTTGTAGGAATCAGTTGTTTAGCAGAGTGACATTATGTGTGTGAATATGCATCTTTTGAACAAACTAACATAAATCTCCGTGTTCAAGGCTTAGCTTCTGGTATTTTTTGGTAGCATGACATGTTCATACCATGGTGTCATACTTGCTGCAGATACCCAGGAGGATACCCTCCATCCTAAGCTAAGCCATGTTCCCCTGCTTGACCTGGAGATCTTCAGTGAATTGTGCTGTTTAGGCAGAGAGTGATGACAAAGCAAATCAAACATTGGATAAAAATGTTGCCCAGTTAATCACTGGCACCTTACGATCGCTATGTTATTACTGTTCCTGATAATACAGCTGAACATGGTTATGTAGTGGAAACCTTTGGAAAGCAGTTTTGAAAATCTCTTGGAATGATAAAAGCAGGTTGCAGTAAGTAACTGAACATCAAAGAATTATGACGTGGGTGAAAAGGAATGATTCAGTCCATCTCTTCTTCCAGGTGCTGTTCCAGCTGTCAGGGCCAATTCCCAGAAGTGATGCTACCATCTCAGAGACGTTGTCGGTGGCTCTGCCCAGACTGCAGAGGTTGGTACTTCAAGTGATGAGAAGCAAGGATTTGTTTTATTGATGCTGTGCTGGAATGGTAGATTACTTACTTACGTTCCAGTAAAGCAATTAAAGGATTAATTGGCCATTTCCTCATTAGGAAGTGTCTAAGGGGGGAAAAGCTAGAAGACGTTGGAGAGTTGAGAAGGTGGGCAGGAACATTACAATGGTAACAGACAGAGGAAGGTATGATGAGAATCTGGAGGCGGGCCATACTTGGGGATACCAGATCCAATATTTGAAAGTGTTGTCACTTTCTGGCCTTTGGCTTCCACTCTTGATGCCTGGTCGTCGGATCCTCAATAACTCTCGGCTCTGGCTACTGCTGTTGAACCCCCAGATCAGTATGCGAGAAGGCTGCCCTCATTCATGATCTTACCAAGGGTAAGGGTGTCAACCTGGCATGCCTGAGATGTGTGGGTGGGCTCAGAGAAATGTTTGCCTTTCTTGGAATTATGCTCACCTGGGTTTTGTATTAACCAGGAGAGGATGGATTCAGGGCTGTTGTCATCTGTGAGTTTTTGAAAGCTGTCAGAGGCTATTTTCTGCAGATATGCGGTGCTCTGGTTGATGTTGGGATCTAGGGAATAGGGAATAGCTCTTGTACTGCCCTCTCTGCTGCTGAGCTGCTTTTATTTTGGAGCTATGGGATTCTATCACTGAGCTGAGGTTATTGGTACTTGGGGATTTCAATTTGCCATCTGGCAATGTTGTGCCCGGAGCATCTCAGGAGCTGATGGCAACCATAAACCACCAGTCCCAGGTCTCCACTGATCTGACACACACCGGTGACTAAACGATCTGGTTTTGATCTTAGGGCAGGGGTAGGCAACCTCGGCTCTTTTATGACTCATGGACTTCGACTCCCAGAATTCCTGAGTCATAAAAGAGCCGAGGTTGCCTACCCCTGTCTTAGGGCAATTGTGACGTGATCTGGTAGTGAAAGATTGTGACGTCAGTCTGTTTTGTCATGGAGAGCTCAGGTTTGCTTTCAGGTTTGCCTTTGTCACCTTTCCTGGCGAGGGGACATGAACTGTTTGATCAACCTGCATCCGCCCACTGATGGACCCAGTGGATTTCCAGAAAGAAACTAGGGAGTTTTCTGTGAGGATCTGATGGGTGGTTGACCAAAGCCCTAGTCACTAGCTTGGAGAAGGCAGGTGGCTGAGTGTTTGGACTCCTTTGCTCCCTATGTGATGTCTCCCTGTGCCTCTCCTGCTTTGCAAGCTTCCCTACAGAGCACCTCTTCTCCTCTACCCCCCTCCCCCCCAGCATGTGACTGAGTGTCGTCCTGCTAATTAATATCTCACAGGAAAGGGGTGATACAGATAGTTCTGAGGGAAATTGGTGCGGTTGTAAATCAGGTCCGACCTAATTTTATGATAGTTTTTATGGCAGTCGTTAAGCGAGTCACACAGTTATTAAGCTTCTCAAAGAGCATTTTTTGCTTTCTCTCTCTCTCTCTCTTTTCCCCCCTCCTGAAAACAAGCATTAAAAGGTTGCAGATTCTGATCATGTGGCCACAGGATGCTGCAAATGGTCATAAATGTGTGCCAGGTGCCCAAATAATTGCAATCGTCTGGAAGGTGGGGGAGGTGTGACAGTTGTAAGTGCAAGTACAGATCGTAGGTCCCTTTCCCCCCCAAGGCTGTAGTAGCTTACCACCATTGTTAAGCCAATGGTCGTAAGTCAAGGGCTATGCTGTGACATAGGTGAAAATGCCACCCTTGACAATGAATGATACAACTGTTGCAGACAAAGATTGCAAAACCATATCTTGAAAGCTTTTGTTAAGGATGGACTCTTGGCTTTTATGTTATCAACAGTGGTGTGCTTTCAGGTGTGCTGTGCCACAGATGACTGGATATGAGATCCAGTTTCTGAATTTGGGCATTAGGGATCAGTTGGGGTTGCTAGGACTAAATTAGCTTTCTTGCTGCATAGGAGCCCTGCTGTTAGTTGTTCAGCTCTGAGTTAGTGATGGAATTTCCTTCAACCTGATTTTTTTTCCCCCTGGAAGTGGAGATGGCTCCCAGGCACTATGACAACCATGGACCTTATTCAAATCATTGATGGCCTGATGCTGGATCTGATTTTGGTCTCGGGAGAATAGTGACATGATTTGGATATGGGAATAATTGACATCAGTTTTTTTTTTGTCGTGATCAGATGACCCTTTGATTGCTTTAGAATTTTCCAAAGGTGCTTCCTGTCACATGGACCCCTGTTGGGTTCCAGCGGGAAATTGGGGTACACCTGGAGACTCAACTCAGGCTTTGGTCATTGCTTGGAATGACCTTAGAATCGATTGTGCCTTGGAGGCCTCTCCCAACTTGCGGTTCCTGGAGAGTCCTCTTTCTCGTTCGCTAGAGAAAAAGAGAGTGAATGTAACCAAAGATGCTCTGAGGCAGACTTCAAGTACACAAGTCCAGGGGAATTCTCCCCCCACCAGGGTTTGAGCCTCTTGGTCTTAAGGAAGAGAACGGGGTTTTCAAGGCTATCAATTTGGCCTGCTTGTCAAGCCATCTAAGTGATTAAAATGTCAGTAGGAAAGATAAATTCTCTTCCTTCCTTTCTTCAGTAAAGTATTACTGACTTTATATTTGAAGGCAAGGTATGAATCTGCGAGGCCTTTTTTTTTTACCATAAGTGTGCCAGAGCATCCATCTCCCTTGCTTTCTCTATTTGAACATCTCTAGGTCTGTTTCAGAGACAACAATTTGGTAAATTGAGCCTTGGTGGAGCAGTGGGCTAATGCCTCCTTAAGTAACACCAGCTGCCTGCAATTAGTGCAGGTTTGAGTCCCACCAGGCTCAAGGTTGACTCAGCCTTCCATCCTTCCGAGGTAGGTGAAATGAGGACCCAGATTGTTGGGGGCAATAAGCTGACTTTGTAATAATGCCGCTTGCCCCCCCCCCCCCCCCGAAAGCCCTAATAATAAACAGGCATATACATAGAATGAAGGCTATTGCTAAGCACATTGGTTTGTGCTTAAATTGTAAGCTGCCCTGAGTCTTCGGAGAAGGGCGGGATATAAATGGGATTAAAATAAAATAAAATAAAATAATAAAATAAAATAATAAAATAAAATAATAAATAAAATAAAATAAAATAATAAAATAAAATAAAATAAAATAAAATAAATCGGAAAGACTGCTGGAGACCTTGCTTTTGTTTTCTTCTAGTCCAAATATTTACTCAGCTCCTGTTCACCCTGAGAAGGAGGGCAGTCTGTCAGGTGTCTGGTTCACTTTATTATTGTGCCTAGTAACCTTTTGATTGATTGTCTTCTTTTCTACACTGCTGAATTTGTTAGTAAGACACTTAAGACAATGTTTTTGTGTGCCAGCTTTACTTACTTACTTGTTTTGCCTCTTTTCAGCTCAGAGGAGAGCTTTTAACAGGGAGCAAAGATATTATAAGGTAAGATCTAAGACAGGAGTCGCCAAGCCCCCCTGGGCTGCGGCCCATTACCTGGCCTCGAGCCCTTTTGGAACCGGTCCGTGGAAGTGGTGGGCGAGCGTGTGCGCACGCATTCCCCACTTGCGTGAGCCGCAGGGAAGCGTGCTCCATTTGTGCAAGCAGCGCGCAGGCGTGCCCACCGCTCCCACCAATGGAGCTGCTACACACCCGCTTGTGCTCGCCCCACCACTCACGCGGAACCATCCCCTCTCCCCACTCCAGCTGAGCTGGAAAGCACGGGGGAACTCTGATCTAAGACACCGACCCACTTTTTTGTTTTATTTAGAAAGTACATTGAAAGCATACGAGTAGAAAAGGTACTGTGCTCAGAGATAAGTCTGTACTTAAAATAAATAAATAAAAAAAAATGCTACCGTGACGTCGTCAGGTACAAGTATGCATGTAATTATTAGGCTGCATTTTTTATGATCGCACCTCTGTTTGCTGTCAGCTTTGCAACTGATGAAAGGATCTGGTTTTACTCCAGATAAGGCAGAAGGTTAGAGCTGCACAATGGAAGAGCTGAAAAGCTACCATTCCATCTCGAGTTTGAAAACTGATTGCTTGTAATTGAAGCACCACTTGGCTGTATGCTGGAATATATTAGAAGAGACTTCTCCAGTGAGAGGCTCTTGGAGGCTTTTGCTCTTCATTTCCTATCGTCTGTAGCCAGGCCCAACGAGAAGGTGCTCTTTTTTGGATTCGGAGTACAGGCAGTCCTCGGCTTACAACCACAGTTGAGCCCAAAATTTATGTTGCTAAATGAAACATTTGTTAAGTTGAGTTTTGCCCCGTTTTATGACCTTTCTTGCCGTAACTGTTAAGTGAAACATTGCAGTTTATTTGGTAACGGGGTTGGTTAAGGGAATCTGGCTTCCCCGTTGACTTTGCTTGTCGAAAGGTCGCAAAAGTGGATCCCACGACCCCAGAAGACTGCAAGTGTCATAAATTTGAATCTGTTGCCAAACGTCTGAATTTTGATCACGTGGTGGTGGGGATGCTGCAAAGGTCATAACTGTGAGAAACGGTCATAAGTCACATTTTTCAGTGCCATGGTAACTTTGAACAGTCACTAAGCAAACTGTTGTAAGTCGAGGACTGCCTGTATGAGAGTATTGCAGAGGTTCAGAAGCATGCACTTTATCGATAGCGGTAGGGCTGAAGATTGGATTTTAAGATGATTAAGATTTTTGTTTGCCTCTTTGAAGAAGAAAGCTCCTAGGACCAGGACAGAATATAATATAGAGCTATAATACAAAATAGTCTGGCAGATTGTGCATTATAGTTGCCCCCATCTCCAGCCAAAATGTCCTAAGCAGTGTGTTTTGCAGAGAATCTTGGCCCAAGATGATAGAGGACCATGGTTAATGACCACAACTGTGGTCGAAAAGAAGAAAGTATGGATAATTGACGTGGCAATACCAGAGTGCAGTACAATAGAAGACACACAAAAAAATGGGAGAAGATCACAAAGTATCAAGATCTGAAAATCGAAACGGAAAGATCATGGCATAAACCAGTTGCGGTAGTCCCAGTGGTTCTCACCATACTGGGTGCCATACCAAAAGACTTTGGACAGCACTTAGAAAATCTATGTATTGATAAAATTTTCATCTGTCCGTTATAAAAGGCTATACAGCTTGGATCTGCTCATATACGTTACGTTGATACATTACAACATCCCAGGTTCTTGGGAATAACTTAATGCCGATAAAGGCCAATATCAGTTAAAGAACTGACAACCACCTTAGCAGTGTTGTGTATATCACAATAATAATATATTAAATTCACATGCCACCTATCTCGTAGTGACCCCGTGTAGTTTACAATAGTAAGACACGCCTGATGTCCTTAGAGAGGTGATGGAGGTTTTTTCGTTTGTTTGGCAGCTTGATAAATTGCAGTTAAAGGTTTGATGTGAAGACCCAGCGTGATGCTTTTGATGTGGTCAGTCAGATAGGTGACGTGTGCTGCTTTTGAGGTGATGGGGCCACTGAGGTGATTGCTTTCCCTGGAACCTTGTTTATCCCTACCCCTCTGCCCTTGCAGCAAATTGGCTGTGGTGTGTGCCAGGCCTGCCAGATGTCTCAGGACTGCGGCATCTGCAGTGTGTGTGTTCTGCGAGCCCAAAGCCCCAAGTTCCACACTGGCATCAAATGCTTGCTACGCCGATGCTTGAAGATTGTCAAAAAGGTACCATAGGCTGCTTCCCGCTTTTCCTTCCCTTCCCTTCCCTTCCCTTCCCTTTTCCAGGGTTTGTGCTTTTCCTTTTTCTCCGCTTCTTTCTTCCCAGCTGCACGTAGGCTTACAGGTGGTCTTAAGCTGTAACAGTTACCTCTCCTCCATTCTCATTCTGGTTTGCAGGGCCTTGAGTGTGGCCTGTGTCAGGCCTGCAAGATAACGGAGGATTGTGGGACCTGTGCGATCTGTTTGCGGAAGCAGAGACCTGGCATGAAACGTCAGTGGAAATGTCTCAAGCGCCGTTGTCTCAAACGCAAGGTGTGTGCTTGATCCAACTGGTTTTGAACGTCTCTAAAAGGAACGGTTGAAGTAGCAATAGCACTTAGACTACCACACAGTGCTCTACAGCATATTGCCCTCGACAATCTGGCTCCTCATTTTTACCGAGCTCAGAAGGATGGAAGGCTGAGTCAAGCTTGAGCCGGTCAGGATCGAACTCCTGGCAGTGAGCTGAATTAACAGTGCAGTACTGCCTTCTAACCACTGCGCTACCCTGGCTTCTAGAATGGATGTAAAAGAAAGAGAAAGCAGCACCAGCCTATTTCATTTAGGGAGCGGTCCTTTGCAAACTGAAGTTTAAAAAAAAAAAATCAAGATTATTCTAGAGGAAATTTTCAAAGTTTGTACTTCTGATGGACCATAGAGGCTTGGCTTAAAGCAAGAAAGCCAAATGGGAAGGACACATTTAATGTTTAGTTCTTGTTAAGCAGAATTCCTAGGTCTGGCCTGGCACAAACAAAAGAGGTAGAGTCCACTTCTCTCCAAGCCACATGATTATTCAGATCTGGACCAAGCGTGCCTTTATAGTTTACTTGGTTACACAAGCAGGAAATGCAGCTGTTTGCACGAAAGTAGACAAAAGTAGGTAAAAAGCAGAAGTTATTACAATGTCGCTGCTCGCCAAGTACATTTAGAAAGAATCGTGCTTAGCAAGTCTCCTGCACCCTACCTCATTTCCTGTCGTACCTCCCCTGAGGCTAAGGACAAGTACATGTTATTACAACTCATTTAATTCATCCATTTCAATGGAAGAAATCTTTATCATCGTAATCCCCTATTCGATACTTTGAGCAATGCAGAGAAGTATCACCTCAGGAAATTGGAAGTGCACTCACCTTGTAGGCAGCCAGTTGTGAGCCCCCCTCTCCCCCCCAAAAAATACCCCCAAGAACGTCCTGAGAGGTCAGCATCCATGAATCTATTTGCAATCTTTTCCATGAAGTGAATAGTATGATTAATATCAACTTGATAATTTGAAATATAGTGACAAAGTGCACAACTCCCTCTCCTTTTGCTGCTAACACAACGTCTACAGCATGCTGGTTCTGGAGAACAACCTCCCTAATCTCACCACCTTTATTCAGTTGGGACATACTCTTTATAGTCAAATTAAACATACTGTACTTCCTGCTCAGTTGTATAATAGATCCATAATTAAATCCCGAACCGAATCCTGCACCAAGGCACACTTATTGCCGATCCACTAGTTTTATTCTTTCTGGTTTATTACTCAAAAGGAAAGGGGGTAACTGTGCGCACTGTGCAAAGTCTAGACCAGAAAGGTGGCAAATATTTTATAAGCAAACTTACCACATAAGAACCACCAATTGGGGTATGGGCTGCTCAGCAAGTTGTGGTCCTCAGCATGTATGTTTTCATATGCAACTACTTCCATAATGCTAATGAGATTGCATAAAACAGAATAAGGTTTTAGGGTGGGGATTCGTGTTCTACCCAAAGGCCTTATGCCATTTTATTCATTCAGCAGGCAGCTGGTGTTACTCCTTAAGTAACACCAGCTGCCTGCAATTAGTGCAGGTTTGCATCCCACCAGGCTCAAGGTTGACTCAGCCTTCCATCCTTCCCAGGTAGGTAAAATGAGGACCCAGATTGTTGGGGGCAATTAAGCTGACTTTGTAATAATGCCGCTTGGGGTGTGTGTGAAAGCCCTAATAAGCAGGCATATACATAGAATGAAGGCTACTGCTAAGCTTGTAAGCCACCCTGAGTCTTCGGAGAAGGGCGGGATATAAATGGAATTAAAATAAATAAAATAAAAAATAAAAAACTGGTAATATTGACCACCCAGATCCTGGACAATCACACTGCTCATAAGCTTCCAACTTTGCCTTTGAGCTAGGATTGGAATGTTTCAAGCAGACAGCGGTATGATCTTGGATTCATGCTCCAAGTTTAATAATAGTCTGTTTCTTTGGACCAAATACAGGTAGCTTTCAACTTACAACCATTCATTTAGTGACCATTTTGAAATGACCACAGCACTGAAAAAAAATGACTTGTGAACATTTTTCACAGTTATGACCGTTGCAGCATCCCTATGGTCACGTGATTTACATTCAGCTGCCTGACAACTGACTCACATTTTATGATGGTTGGAGTGTCCCGGGGTCATGTGATTGCTTTTTGCAACCTTGTGACAAGCGAAGTCAAGGAGGAGGCCACATTTACTTAACAATCGGGTTACTAATTTAACAACTGCAGTGATTCACTTACCAAATGTTAAGTTGTAAAAATGGGGCAAAACTCACTTAACACATTTCTCACTTAGCCACATAAATTTTGGGCTGAATTGTGGTCGTACGTTGAGGGCTACCTGTACAAGGGGAATGTGGATGCAAATCCAGCACCCAGTAACACTTAAGATTTTTACCCAGCTTCTGGATATGCATATTGGCACTCCACAATCCCAATAATGGTATCGGGTATTGTTTGCCCCTTTGAGGATGATCATGTTCCTCTAGGTAAGGGGTAGGCAACCTTGGCTCTTTTATGACTTGTGGACTTCAACTCCCAGAATTCCTGAGTCAGCATGGAAGTAAATGGCAGTAAAGAGCAAACAAACCTGTAGCAAGAGAAGAAAAAGGACCGGAAGCACAAAAAGTCTCAGGGCTGATACGGAAACAACATAGAGCAGACATGTCAAACACAAGGCCCGGGGGCCGGATCCGGCCCGCGAAGTGGTTTCATGCGGCCTGCGAAGCCATCCTGGAAACGGTGAGGGAACGGCCCCCACTGCCTTGGCCCAGAGACCCTCCTTCTGCCAGAGACCCTCAGATCTGTCCCACTCCTGCCCAGGCCCCCATAGGCACCCTTGATGCGAACCATGTAGAGCTGGCCACGCCCACCCAGTAGGCCATAAGCACTCTAGCCACGCCCACCCAGTAGGCCACGCCCACCCTGGCCATACCCACCCGGCCCCCTGAGGGCAACCACAATGCTGATGCGGCCCTCAATGAAATTGAGTTTGACACCCCTGACATAGAGGATTCAGCTCATATCAGAAAATGTCCTGAAGTGAACCAACAACCATGGTGGTGTTTGGACACATAACAGAGGGGCGTATATGTTTAAATAGGAGCTTCAGCCCAAGGCCAACCTAACTACCAAGGTCACAGTCCAAAGCTCATCATCAGCAGGGAGAGAAGATGCCTTTAGATAGGTGTGATGAATCCAGGTCTGGACTCCAGTAACCTTGACCACAGTATGGATGGTGAGAAGAACAGTATAAGGTCTCTTCCACTTTTCAGTCAAAGGATCGCCAGAAGGCCAGAATTTGACAAGAACCTAATCTCCAGGGCAGAATGAATGCACTAAGTGACCTGGACCAGGAGGACGAACAGTATTAAACAGCTTCAGAAATGGAAGAAATATTGTTAATCAGAAAGTGAACATATTCTCGAAGGACATGGTCCCTGAAGGTGGGAATGGAGGTAGATATAGAACTGATATGATAAACAGATGGCCTGCCATACATAATTTCAAAAGGGGACAGACCCAATGACTGTTTGGGCCTAGTCCGCATCTGCAAGAGAGCGAGAGAGGGAGCCTTAACACATCTAGAAAAGGCATCAACCAAAACTATCCAATACCAGAAACCTTGTTTTTGTGGGGCAGTTCAGTAAAATCAATTTTCCAAAAACTGTCCGGAGCATAACCATAGCTAAGCAACAGCACATTGCCTGACCACTGAGCTTTATAAAAATCCCAGGATAAATGTAATCTTTTATCAAAAATTCAGCCATGGCCTGGGAACCCCAATATGTTCCTTGCATGTAATTTTCTTAAGAGGACCAATAGCTCATGAACTGGGAGGAGTTTCATGCCATCCTTCTCCCCCCGATTCCCCTGTAAAGCAACACCCATTTTATGAGCTCTGTGCCTATTTTGAGTAGTATATGAAGGGTGTGGCACAGGTAATTGGAAATGAATGAATGCACACACCAAGGGGAAAGGGACTCGAAGCTTCAGACTTTGCGATGCGATCAGCAAGAGCATTACGTCTGCCATGTTTACTGTCCTTACCATGGGCCCTTACATGCATCTTGCTTGGAAGCAGATTGGCATCCAAAAGGCATAGCATATCAGAATCATTTAACTGGGCTCCCTTGCACAATTAACAAAACCATGCTCCTTCCATAAAGTACCACGAGCACGTTGGGAGAAATTTCCTGACGGTTAGAAGGACAAATTTCATGACAGAACAATTAAATCAGTGGCACGACTTGCCTTCAGGAGCCATGGATGCTCCCAACACTGGAGGTTTTTCAGAAGAGAGTGGACAACCATTTGTCTGAAATGGTATCGGGTCTCCGGCTTGAGCCAGGGGTTGGACTAGAAGACCTCCCAGGTTCCTTTATTTTGCTATTCTGTTATGTACTACACCATAAGCCAGGGGTCAGCAACCTGAAACAGTGAAAGAGCCACTCGGAACCGGTTCCCTCACAAAAGGAAAAACTGGGAGCCGCAAAAAATGTGTGCACATGCGCGTACATGCACGCATGCGCAGAACAGGGTTTGACTGAAGAGTGGAGCCAAGGCGAGATATGCACCTACCCTGCATATTTGAATTGATTCTTTGAACCTTTTTTAGTCCCACTTTTTTTTTTGGACTGCACATGGCAGAGGACTGGGAGCCGCAGGAGATAGCTGAAAGAGACGCATGCGGCTCCGGAGCTGCGGGTTGCAGACCTGTGCCATAAGCAAATCTGCTATTAGTATAACTATTGACAACCACACCATTTGATAACTCCAAGGCTCTAGTCAGGGCAGTAAGTGCAGCCTTTTGGGCTGAAGTTCCAATAGAGAGAGCTGCTGCTTCCCCTACCTGTTCCTCTTTAATTGAACGTGAGGATTGTTGAGAAGAGCAGTTTAAGACTTCACCAATCAACTTGCTGTTAGCCAGTGACACCCCCCCCCCTTTAATTTTAACAATTCCCGTACAGAGTGAGGAGTTTCAACCTCTGTGGGGGCTCCAAATGTCAGTTGATCAGCCCCAGACAATGGATGCAGCTACCTGGAGGCACCCTGGTCAGCCTTAGCAAGAGGGTCAAGTTATTATTATTATTATTATTATTTATTGAACTTATATACCGCCCTTCTCCCATAGGACTCAGGGCGGTTCACAAGGCAATTAAAAATAACACTACAATACAAAAAAGTTAATAATTAAAATAATTAAATTATCCTTGAGTAAAATATAAAACCCCTGTAACTCTAATTAAAACCCAATTACAATAAGTTAAAAATTAAACAACAACTTTATTGATTAGCCCTTGGGCCATATCAAAGTACAAAGTTCCAGCAACAAACCGTCACCGAAACTAGATAAAAACAATCCGAAATGGAATTTGATTAAAAATTAAAATTCTCAGTCCTGGCCGGAAAGCTCAAAGAGCCAGGTCTTCAGGTCCCGGCGGAACAAACGAAAATCAGGGGCAGTCCTGAGCTCTATGGGTAACTGGTTCCAAAGAGCAGGTGCACCCACAGAGAAGGCCCTCGCCCTGGGTGTTGCCCGCAGGCAATCTTTTGCCGGCGGCACCCTGAGAAGGCCCTCCCTGTGGGAGCGCACAGGATGAAGGGAACTTGATGCCGGCAGCAGGTGTTCCCTCAGATATCCAAAGATATTGCTTGGAAGAATTATGTTACAGGGTGTTCCCAGCTACCAAAGGTCTGGGACAACAGTCCCGCAGCCATTCCTTTGTTTTCAGACACATACAATGTAAGCAGCTTAGTAACATTGGGAATGCCCGATGCAGGAGCCTGCACAAGAACTTTCTTGACTCACAGGTCAATCTGGCACTCCCGCATCCATTCAAACTGTTCCCAATCAAGAGTCTTTAGTACCTTGGTAGAGTAGCTTAGCCAAGAGGTGAACGTTGAGAATCCAGATAAGATAGAATCCTGCCATGCCCCAAAATCCTTGTAGCTGGCATTTTCGTGAATAGGGAGACAGTTGTGAGAGGGCCAGCTGACATAAGGATATTTCTAAAAACATTTTAGTTCATCTTTATTATGACATGTATGATTCTTTGTTCAATGCTTTTTGCCTTTCAGAATTTATGCTGTTCTTTTCAGACTTACTTCTGGACTACGTAGGCTCTGAGGCATTTTCTTTCAATATTGTTGTACATACCGTTATTCTTAACTGTGACTTTTTTGTTAGTCTGGAATGAACCGTTATTGGGTCCTCTAGCTTAAGAATACTATTAGTATAAACCAGACGGGGTATGCTCAATTATATTACATTGCTATTCTGAAGGGGAATAAAAGTATATGGTGCTAATATAAGATGTTTGCCTCCTGAAACTTTGCTTTTATTTATAAAGATATGAGCTTCTAGCCTAACTTACACTGAAAAGCATGAAGGAATTCAGAGAAAAACCTAATTATTCATGAATATTTTGTATACAAGGCCTATTTGACATAGAACTGATTTTCAAGTAAGTAGTACTATAACAGCAACTTCAGTTACGATTTCTAGAGGCTGAGGATAAGCTGTTGATACCTGGTGTATCTTTTTTTTTAGTAACTAGAGCATTATAAATAAGGTGGTGCTTAAATGTTTGTAACTCCTTTTGAATTTCCAATATTTCTGTGTAAATATACCCTAAAATGTGATCTCTTCTCCACATGTCCTAAAATTAAATAAAGAGAATTCAATTAAACCAAATGAATGAAAAACAGTACACTTATTTATGTACTGAGTAAAATGATCCAAAGCTACATATAAACAGTCATCATGGACTTTATGGACATCCAAGGAGAAACTAAACTTGCTCCTCAAGTATACCAAGATGAAGATGAAGTTTCCGTATGCTGGCCAATTCCCTTCTCTCTGAAACATGCAGCCATAAAAAGAATCTTGGGCTGTATAATCCCTAAGGAAGAGTTATGTAAGGAACATTCCCTCAGGATATATAAAGATCATTTTGAATTTTTGGTGTGTTTGATATGAACTTTAAAATCTGTGGATTCCAGTCTAACAATTAGACCTTTGTGTGCTCAAATGCCTTTCTCCTGGGTCTGTAAAAACCTTTGCTCTGTATGGAAATGATCTGGAAATGTAAGAATTCAATTTAATAATGCGTGGCTGCATTAACTGGAAATAATCACAGCATGCTTTTCTCCTGAATCTGAGATCCCTGGTCAAAGACTTCAATGAATACAGATTCCACAGGAGTGATTCCTAAAAATTAAATGTATCTGAGGTGCATGTTAACCTTGTCATTCTAGCACTAAATGGCTCTTGATCCTTCCAGAAAAAAATCCCACCCAAGAAGGACAGCTGCAACTTGAAGAAACCTATAGCAGTAAGTACCTGCTATGTGACTTTCCTTTGCTCCCTTTCATTCCACTTCATTTTGTTCGGCTCTTTTGCTCCTCTGTTCTGCTTGCGTGGTTTTCTGGCTCCAACGTGAGTTTTGAATGAATCAGCAGCAAGAGAGAGTGGCAAAGCTACAGCCAGCCAAGCGGGATTACAGAGGGAACTCTTTGTCTCCCAAGCCACAACATCCCTTTTCCATTGTGGATTGCTTCTTCGTTCATAGTGCCTGTGCAGATTGGAATGTGGCACGTAGTGAGTCGGAAAGTGGCTTTTGTGCATGGCTTCCCATCTTTGTTTTTGGGAAGAAGCCTTTGCGGTGTGTGCATCTATGCATAGATTTTTCTCTTTGATTCGCTACAACTTGGCCCTTATGTTTCTCGGTTGATCCCAGGAATCTTCAGCAAAGAATGTCTTCACCCCAAAACAGTGTGGGCAGAAAAAGCCAACTTTAACCACAGTGAGTGGCTCTACTTCATGCAAATAAAAATGACAGTTAATGTTCTACAGGGATCTGAATCTCCACTCCCACCCCTGCCCTTAGTTATATATGTTGATACTGGAAGCAGACCAGTTTATGAGGTGGATTTAATTTCAAGGATGATAAACACTGGAAGCTAGTGCAAAACTGTAATGTAATGTTTTGACCAACAGGAGCTTGGTTTCTGTGTCCTCTGTCTTAGGTCAGGCACATTTCTTTAGTCCAGGGGTAGGCAACCTCGGCTCTTTTATGACTCATGGACTTCAACTCCCAGAATTCCTGAGCCAGCCAAGCTGGCTCAGGAATTCTGGGAGTTGAAGTCCATGAGTCATCAAAGAGCCGAGGTTGCCTACCCCTGCTTTAGTCTAACATTGGATAGCACAAGGTTCTTGGGAAACAATTATATTGAATCTGACTAACAATGAACTTGGAGTTAGAAGTTCTTGTTGCTCCTTCAGCTTTGTATGTCTTTATTCATCCCTTGTTTTTCTTCCTCGGTCTGTTAGAATAAGTCCCATCCTGATGCCTGCTGGAAAGGGAAGGGAAGGAAGGAAGGGAAATTTCTATGCTTCCTGCCATATTCCCACAAGGAAACACAATGGGGAAGCTGGTAGGAGCATGGAAGTTGCTCCTATCTCTACTGTTTTTTTTTTTTTGCCTGCCCTTGGTCTTTCTGTTTTTTGTTTGTTTAGATAAGGAAATATCTCTGAAATGATGGCCCAAGCAGCATGGGTTTCTAGTTCTTTATAAACTCTCTAAGGCTGCTAGAATTAGGAAAATGGGCCTCACACTGTCAGTCTTCTAGGTCAGTATGGAATGCAATATATTACCTATTTTTTTGAATGTGCTTTATGGAACATTTCCATCAGCACACTATTAACTTAATGAAAAAATTGAAGAGCTTTCTTATAAAGAAGTTTCAGGCAAGGATCTTTCCAATATCTTTGAGCACACTATCTTTGTTCTCATTTTCTTTGCTGTCTTCATTTCTTTGGCTGTCAGGGTGGGCAATTTCCAAAGGCTCAGTTGGCCCCAGGCCATCCCCAACAGAGGCACTCTGCCACCGCAGTAAGTGGTCTGCATACCTGTTCTTTTAGGGAAATTTGCATAATGGTCTGGGGATTGAAGATGATTAAAGTTCACATTGAACTTCTTTGGGGTAAAGCCCCAGTCTATAGAGACAAAGGCTGGTGCATGCAGAAATGGGTTACTCCCAGATATCAAAGATTATCTCTTGAAAGGCATAAATGCCTTGCTATCTATACACCTAAGGGACGCGGTGGCTCATTGGGTTAGGACGCTGAGCTTGTCGATCAGAAGGTCGGCAGTTTGGCGGGTCAAATCCCGAGTGCCGCGTAGCAGAGTGAGCGCCTGTTACTCGTCCCAGCTTCTGCCAACCTAGCAGTTCGAAAGCACGTAAAAAATGCAAGTAGAAAAATAGGGACCACTACGGTGGGAAGGTAACAGCGTTCCGTGCGCCTTTGGCGTCTAGTCATGCCGGCCACATGACCACGGAGATGTCCTCGGACAAACGCTGGCTCTTCGGCTTTGAAACGGAGATGAGCACCGGCCCCTAGAGTCGGAAACGACTAGCACGCATGTGCGGGGGAACCTTTACCTTTTTATCTATACACCTATAAAGAACTAAGCCATAGGGTTGTTTCCTTGCAAGTGAATAAAAAGGACAAGCATAAGCACGTGCATTTTTGTTATTGCCATTCAAGAAGGAAGAAAAAAAGGGTGTTTGTGTTTGTGTATGTATATATATAATTTAAAAAAATACGACCACAGAATTACAAGATAGCACCATATTTGGATATTAGATTAGTACCATAATATAAATTGCCTTACCTAAAAGCTATAATTTATGCATGTGGGTTGAGCAAAATTGAATCACAACATATGCTGCACTCATTCTAAAAGATAAAATAATTCAGAATCACTTTTCCCCCAATGTTCTTCAAAATGTTCAATTGTTAAATCTGGAAATTGGGCGGAACACATATCAACGGAAGAGCATTTGAAAATACTTTCTTTTTTTTCTGAACTAAGTGCAATAGATGGGGTAATTTTTTATATAATTATAAAGCAGTTTTTTTAATTATTTCTATTCCTCATTTAGAAATTAACTTTTTCCCTTTACTCACACACAAAATTTTGAAAAACTCTTTCAGAACATGCACTCGGTTAAGTTACAGGAGTTGGGGAAGCCACCTTATCCTTACTTCATACCTTTCTTTCTGTCCACTTCTTTTTGCTCATTTTTGGATGTCTCCTATGTTTCCACTTAGATTATAATTTCCGTTTGTTAATTCTATCACTTGTTCTGTCCTTCTTATTCTAGAAATGGAAACCTATCATACAAAGGGATCCAGGAGGCAATCCTCTTGTAAGGCATAGGGTATGTATGCAAAAGGGTAAATATATATATATCAAATAGGCTGGTTTCTCTTGCAAAGTGAACAGTAAATATTCCTGTGGCATAGTGTTTGGGGAAATCCAGATCCACTTAGACACAGGAATCTTGAATGTTTTCTAGTGAAGGAGTTATAAAATGGAACCATCCCTACATTAATCCTACTTGTACTATATATTTCTGCTCCTTTGAACAGTGATGAAATGTTCTGACCTTTTCTAGTTTGGCAAAGACTGAAGTTACTTTATTTCAAAATGTTGAAAGTATATTTCAGTTTGGTCCCTTAGAAATTATGGGAAATATTGGAATTTCTGAACCAATAATACCAGAACACAATAGGTTTCCTCAAAATGGGAAAGAGAAAGAGAGAGAAAGTATTAGTGGTCTTCAGTGGAGAATTCTGAAGCAAAGAGAAGTCAGCATTTCAGTACAGCATAATCTGGGATCTGAGACTGAATTCTTTTTTGACAGGTTTGAAGGGAAAGTAACATGGAGCATGAAATAACATTTGATCTGGTTAGCTCTCTCATTACTTAGGTATATATTTGATTCAGGTTTAAGGAAAGACTAGTCTTGCATGACAAGTATTGCTTCAGCTCCAACTAACTTGCTCATTTGAATTTTTTTGTATTCTTAAAACTGGCTGAAACTGACAAAAGTTCCTATTGCGTTAGGATCCAAGTAGTTTCATAGAGTAATTGATGGAACTTCAGATATCTCTAGAGTGTCTGGATGACGTAGTGGTTAGAGTACCGCCTGGGATGTGAGAGACTGGGGTTTCAATCCTGGTTAATACCTACCTTACTGGTAGTCTCTGGAAAAAGAACCCCTAATGTTTCATCTTCCTACCTCAGATATGAGGTTACGTGAATTAGAAGAGTCATGCTGACTTGGAGGTTGTCTGGATTAATACAATCTGTGTCAGATGCTAAGGAACCAGGACAATCTGATAATTAAGTGGTCTACTGGAACAAACCATACATGGATGAGATCAGAGAACCAGGAACTGATGGAATGCTACTGCTACAACAGCAGTAGCATATGAAGGAACTATAGATAAAAGACCTGTATCCACGCTAACTGAGAAACAGTTACCCAGTGCTTGAACATAGTGAAGAGGAAACTGCTCTCACAACTTGAGGTAGACTAACTACGCATTACATTCCAGACTCAAGAACACTTTGAAGAACTATTGGATGTGCAACCAACACCTGTAGTTGGAATGTCACTGTCATCCCCTTCAGGAGCAAGAGCAAGAGCACTTATATATGGTGCCATAGTGCTTTATAGCACTTTCTGAGCTGTTTATAGTGTCAGCGTATTGCCTCCAACAATCTGGGTTCTCATTTTTCAGACCTCGGAAGGATGTAAGGCTGAATCAATATGGAGACGGTCAGGATCGAACTCCTGGTTGTAGGCAGAGTTAGCCTGCAATATGGCATTCTAACTACTGCTCCACCATGGTTCAGAGCAGCTAATATGAGGCACAAGATCATGGATAAACTAGCTACAGTCAGCTCTCAGGGCTGATTACCAAGGCTCAGTGGAGAAGTGCCATCAAATAGTACATAAGAGGCTGCCAATAGAGCTCTCACTAGCACCCTACTATCGCCATAACTCAAACCAATGAACTGATATACCTTACAGCCACTGTAATCCTGGAGATGCTTGGCTGTATGATCAAGAACAACAGCAGTATATAACCACTATTATAGACACCTCCCATAAAATGAGGTTAATGGCTAAAATCATGGCAACTCAGAGGTTAATCAGTAAAACCCAAAATCAAAGTAACATTTTTTCCCCACCTCAAGCACAAAGTCCAGAAGTGGTTTCCAAGTAGAAACAAAAGTATTTATATTCTTCTTTTATCAGCACAGTCAATTTAGCCATCTCTGCTAACTCCATCGGCTTTTGTAATCAATCATCCATGGTGGGAATCAAGAAATTCTTCCATTTTTGTGTGTAGAGTAGTCTTGCTGCCATCAACATATATTAAATCGGAGTTCCAAATTTTTCCAGTTTAAGAGTGAAACTATGATCTGTATGGATGACATAAAGCTGTATGCTACGAATGAATAAGGCATCTACTCACAGATCCACCTGACATTGATCTACAGGGAGGACATTGGGAGTTCATTCAGAGAAGTGGCTAGATCGTACTAAAGAGAGGGAAGATAGTTAAGATTGTGCAGTGGGACTACCAGTGAGCCACATAGCAGACATACAGACCAGCTACACATACATTGGTATCCCATAGTGACATGGGAATCACAATGAGGAGGCAAGAAAAATGGCAACATCCAAATACCACCAAAGATTAGACAGGTTATGAAGAGACAGCTCAATGTGAAGAACAAGTTCCATATCATCAACAGATACAACCTGATGGTCAACCCTGCCAATATGGTGAATTGGTTAAAGGAGGGTATGGAAGCTGCCCATGTCGAGACCTGGAAGCTCCTATGTATGGAGGTTTCCATCCCAACACCCAGGGACTGTACATCAGAAGGAAAGAGGGTGGGCTGGGTCTAGTGGTGCACTATCTTGGATAAAACTCAGAGCATCCAGGAATACATCTTAATAGTGCGCCAAAGATAAGCTGCTAAGAGAATGCCTGAAGAAGAAGCAGACATGGTAGGAAGATCAACCAGAGGAAGTGCCAGGGCAAAACAAAACCCCGCATGGGATGTACCATTGACAGATAGTGAAATGGCAGACATTGGGAAATTCTTCCAGTGGCTGGAAAGGGCTGGAGTGAAAGATAGCACTGAGGCACTGATATTAGCAGCAGAAGAATGGACGCTACATATCAGTAGAAGCAGGGGTCAACTACACTAAGGACCCAAAGTACAGACTCTCTGTATCTACTTAACAGCCCAACCAAGTAGTTGGGATTGTATACTGGAACAGTTTGGGACTCTTAACAAGTTTGAGGAACAACAGTGCTAGGAACTGCTAAGAGTAGTCTGGGTGGGCTTTGCAGCAGTAGGAGGAAGACGCATTCCAGTGTACTGTACCCGAATCTAAAACAGCTTCTATTTAAAATGTATATAAAAGGTGGAGAGGGAACTTATCATCTCCAGGACATACTCTGTATGCCTTTTTGTGGAGGGGGCAGATGGAGCCCCCCTCTTCTCAGTGGGATTGTGGAATTCAGAGCCATTCTTTAGAAATAAAGGCAATGCTATAATCTAGCAATTTGCTTTGCACTATGCCTGTTTCCCACTGACTTTTTTTTCCCTTTTGAAAGAATCTGAACATTAAACTGAATAAAATAGTATGCGATAAAGCAGGGTTTTAAACTATGCTGCAGTCTATAAGAGATTTTAAAGGCCATAGAGAAAAGGGTTTTTTTTGTTCAGAATCGTTGAATCTGAGTTGTGAGCAGTGGGCTCTCACAAACAAAATTTGATAAGGTGTTAACTTAAATTGTGAGCTTGTTCATTTGTTTCCCATGAAGCATTATTTCAGTTTCAATCCAAGATTCTTCCTTGGAAGCCATATTCAGCTGGCCTTTAATTTAGCTGGCTGCTAGAATTACTTCTCTCTTTTGTTCTCTTGAGAGATTCTTCCTAGAAGAAAACCCTTTTGTTGTTGATTCAAAACAAAAAAAAATAACTATAAGCAAGGCTTTGTTCTTCAAAATCAATTACGTTATACAGGTAGTCCTCAACTTACAGCCATTCGTTTAGCGGCTGAAGTTACAGCAGCACTGAAAAAAGTGATTTGTGACTGTTTTTCACACTTTTGACCATTGCAGCTTCCCCCTGGGGAACCCAGATTTGCTTATCAACTGTTACTAACTTAACAACTGTAATGGTTCACTTAACAACTGTGGCAAGAAAGGACATAAAATGGGGCAAAATTCGCTTAGCAACCGCCTTGCTTAGCAACAGAAATTTTGGGCTCCATTGTGGTCATAAATCGAGCATTAAGTGCACATGTTTAAAATCTAGATGGTATTAATAAAAGGTGTCAGAATCACTGCTGCTCCATAACTCTTCTTGGAATCCTCTCCCCTAATCAGTCCTTTACTCATTTCATTTGGCTATGCTATGATACAAGGCGTGTAATGCTGGGTCTTTTTTGTACTTCAAAGTACACCAAACAAACTGCAGAGAGAGTCTGTCAGTGGGAGAAGAACGCCGCAATGTTCTCCAACTTTTCTGAATTAAAAATGTCTTGGGGAACAAGAATTTCAAGTCCTCCCAGCCACTAACTTATGTTGGGTTCCTCCCGACAGAAGAAGCAATTGGGAGTGGCGAAAGAGAGGAAGAAAGTGGGCCATCCTCCCAAGCATCCTGTGGCTAAACTCAAGAACAGTGTGGTAAAATGTGTTTCTTTTTTTTTTTTTTCTTTTTTTTTTGGTTTTCTGATTTATCTGGAACGTGGCCAATTTTGAATGAACAGATTGGGCAAGCAGGTTAAATAGGTGAACTCGTCAGGACTAGTGGAATCCGCTACAAAGCGAATCCACAGTCCCAGGGGAAGCACAAAACAGATTCTGCATTGGGATCCAATGGGCTATGAGTATCCAAAGTGGGAGGAAGGAAAATGAGTAGCTATAGAACTTGCTTTGAAGAGTTTCGTAAGTCTGTCACTCCCCAGAGAGGCAGAGACAGCAATAAAATAACTGATCTAATTTCAATAATCTTTTGAACAGTAATTCTTGACAAATACAGGACGTAAGAAAGAAAAGGAAGATATGAGTGTACGGAGTAGACTCCTACAAACTTTGGAGATTACTTTTCATCTTAATACTTATGTGATTCTTCTAGGCAGCACCCTCTGATTATAGTAGACCCAACCAGCATGTTGTACAAGTTGAATTTACATAACGCTGAGCAGCTAAAACTTGATATGAAGGATCTGTGTCCTTATCTCAGTGATCACTGGTATAGCTATAATAAGGCAAGGAATGTTGCAGCTGTCTTCTTCTGAAGTATAGGTTTGAATCTCTCTTTCTTATTAGACTGTAAGAGCTACATTGGTCATTCTGGGTCCAGGGAACATTTCATTTCCTTGATTTTCAAAACAACAACAACAAAACAACAACAACAATTGGCTTCATTGTTTAAAAATTCCTGCAATACGCAGCGGTTCTAAGGTTTCTGAAAAAGAATAGAGTTGGTTGAATTGTCTATGGAGATTCTCAGTCATTCAGGTCATGGATGTCCCAAAGGTGCTTTCTTCAAGAGACAACTGGACTTTCTTTATTTTTCCTTGAAGATGTTTTGCTTCTCATCCAAGAAGCTTCTTCAGTTCTGGGCTTCTTGAATGAGAAGCGAAATGTTTTCAAGGAAAAACAAAGAAAGTCCAGTTGTCTCTTGAAAAAGCACCTTTGGGACATCCATGACCCGGATGACTGAGAATCTTCATAGACACTTACCTATGCAAGTTGGTTGAATTGTTTATGCTTCAGTTGCATTTGAGGGAGATTTATTTCCTAATTCTCGCATAGTACAAAGCTTGTGAACTTTGCGCCTTTCAGAAATAACTGGATTATTTAGATACTGTCCTAGGCTTGGCAACACATTCTTCCTGGCATGATACCTCCCTTTTTCTCCTTGTAGCATTCCTCCAAAAATCAGCAAAACCAGACGTGTGGTGAATGTGAAGCCTGCCTGCTGAAAACAGACTGCGGCCGCTGTGATTTCTGTTGTGACAAGCCCAAATTTGGAGGGAAGAACCTCAAGCACCAGAAGTGCCGCTGGAGGCAATGTCTGCAATTTGCAATGGTTGGTGTACCCTCTCATCTGTTGTATTGTGCTCTCTATCTACACTTTGCTACTTGTAGATTGTAGTATTTTGTAAGCCATTTCATGCTTCTCTGTGCTAAGAGTGGGTACCAAGAGCTCATACTAACAAAGCCTTGCATGTTGTAGGTCTCATTGCAGTATGTGCATTTTTTTCAAAATCATGTTGTCGAATTGTCAGATCTCAAGTCTGTATATTGTCAGGATTGGTCAACTTGGGTTTCTTTATTCCAGGGATGGGCGGCCTGAAATTGAATTGTTTATAAATACCTCCTGGAGGTGAATAGCAGATTCTAATTGATTTGCATTTGAAATCTTTTCTTTTAATATTGATCTGGTCGCAGTGACAAAATAACACGACGGGAAAAAGCTATTATAATTCATTTTCCCTTGTTGTTAGAACAATTCCTGCTTTAAAATTGCCAGACAATATTAAAGGTGTTATAGGGAATGCAGTCAGTAACTCCTCTATACGTGTTCCTGTTTTAGCCCAAACAAAGTATCTCTGATCACATGCACAAAGCGGGAATATGTACATTAATTAACGATGGCAGACTCATTAAATTAAAGCAGTACTGCCACTGTATGCACTTCCTTTGGTTTATATAGATTGATCACATGAGTTTGAAGGAAGTAGGGATTTATTTATTTTATTTTTATTCACATTTTTTAGCCGCCCATCTCTCTTGGGGAGAGGCTCTGGGCGGTGTACAATAAACTGTTAAAATATAAAAACACCATATAACAATTACGAATTTAGAAAATGTAGAATTTAAAAGGAGTCAAAGATTATTAAACTCTGTTAGAAATTAATTAAAAAGACAAAGAGGGGACTCTCGGCACCAACCACAATGGGACAAAGACTGTTCCATAGGTAGCCTGAGGGGCCCGTACCATGTAGGGCTTTATAGGTCACACTCGACACCTTGAATAGGATCTAAAACCCAACTGGCATCCAGTGCAATTCTTTGGATCAATATGTTTTACAGAATTTAAGGGTGTGTGCCTCTCTAGATAGGCTGTGTGTAAAAGCTATTGTGGGAGGAGAACAAATTTTACTTGGCAAGATGAGATTGATTTGAAGTGGATTTTTAAAAAATACAGGCTACAGGAATGCCATGGAAAAAGATGTTGCATTGGATATACAAAGAAATTGGTATCTTAATGATTATGTGAGGTATATAAATACTAAACCAAGGAAGTGACCTGGATAATTTTCCTATAATGGATTTATTGAAGAGGTTTGTTAAAGCTTTAAAGAATTTTGTGAGAAAAGGCAAAGAAAAAATAAAAGATCAGGTTCCAGACACTTCAGATCAAGATTGTTAGAAGTAAAAGTAAGGAATATAATGATGGTTTATTTGGTCAGGAAATAGATACATTGTTATCTCTTAATGGACTTGATGATATCAGGATGGAAATGAGGAGACTGAGTATTTGTATATAGATAAGAAATAGGAGATAGGAAGAAGAGATCATTTGTTGTATTTCAAGAGAAAGTGACAAATTATTAAAATTGTTTATACTTAGGAAGAAAGGGAAATGCTTTTTTTCTTTATACTGCATTCTTTTTTCTTTTCTATTTTTCTTTCTATTTTTTTCTTTTCTGAACCTTCTATTTTTTCCCCTTTTATATTGTTTAGTTCGTATTTGTATTGTTATATTTAATATATATATATTTAAAATGATCTGTAATGGAACACTGTTGTTTTGGAAGCTATTGTTTTTTTTACTTCCAGCCTCACTCTTTGCCCTGCACTGGTGGAGACTCTCTGAGTTTGGTCACACTTCTCTGGATTGGATTTGTAGGATCTTTCTTTTAGACATAACAAGCTTTGCTCCTTTTGGATCCAGGACTTCCTGCTATGAAGCAGTCCCTGCTGATTTGGCATTGTATGATTGAATGAATACATAAAATGACTTTCGAAAGAGTCCACTTTTCCTCTTATTGATGCTGTAACTATTGAAAGATTGAAATTAATAGTTTTTGCAGTCAGTAAGCACTGCCTAGTTCAGTTCGTTTCAAAGAGCAGGAATTATGTTTGTCATTCAGATTTGGTGTTCAGATATATATTACGGCGGTGTGTGTGTGTGTGTGTGTGTGTGTGTGTGCCAACTTCATCATTAATCAGGAGCTATGATTTATATTCTTGATGTCTTTTTTTACACTTTATTCCCTAATTGAGTTATAAGAATACAAACTTTAAAAAATTAAGTTGGAAAACTTTAAATAAACTTTTTGATAGGTTGCCTGACTAATAAGGTTTGGTTCAACAAACAAGGAAAAGGACATATTTGTGTTTCATTCATTAAACACAATTGAGGAGATTACCATATTGTGCTAAGTCAAAATTTGTTTTTTTAATGATCTGTTGCTGTGTAAACCCAGCCATGTGTGATTTGTCTAGAAGATTTTGTGCAGATTTATCTGATGTTATATAAAGCCTACTTGCTTTTACATGTTTTGACTCTTATCTCCAGGTGTCTTAAGTCTGACCTTGGACAGACAATAAAATATTTCCCTGTCTCAGTACTGTTTGTTTAATAAACCTTATATTATCTTTTCCCTGTTTTATCATACCTGGATGATTTTTTGCTGTATTTTAATCTTTATTGCAAGATCAGGTTAAATACCTTGCTCTGGAACTGGCAAAATCATAATACAGTCCAATCTTCACCTGATTAACCAAGGAACATTATTTTAAGTGGCATAAATATTATGAAAAAAACCAGCTTGACCAGTTGTTTCAGCTCAGTATTTATTCCTGAATGTAGCCAACATTTAGATTTGGAGAAAGTTGGAATTCAAGCAGGATTTAACTGCTTCCCAAGGCTAACTCCAGTTTCTTTACTTCCTTATGGAGAAATGAATTCAGCACCCATTTATTTGACTGCAATGGTGGGTTTTAACTCTGAGCTGAATAGCTGTAGAGCAGGGGTGCCAAACTGCTGGCCCAAGGTCGTCATGCTGAAACTGTGCCCACCCCATTGCCGGCAATGGGGGGAAAAAAGTCACGATACATCGTGACACATCACATGACGTTGCGAGTTTGACACCCCTGCTGTAGAGTTGTAAAAGTTGTAAGAACTAAGGAGGCGCCAGCAGGAAAGAGTTTGTTCTCTTGATTCTGTGTTGGCCTGACCACATAGGATTTACATGGTTTTTTTTGAGCAAGCTGATCATACAGCGTTAGTGGCTGGGGTTATAACTTGGATTAGCTACTTAGAAGTGTTTCTTTATGCACACTTGCTAAAGCAGTTTTAATCTGCTGAATGTAGAAGGCTGAGATTCTCAAAATGATAAATTCTTTACCTAATGAAATATCTGCACTTGGCATGACTTTGGAACGGGTGTTTGCGTGCACGACTAAGCATTATAAGCTGCATCTATTTGTATAAGTGAAATGAGTAAGCGGCAAACATAGAGGGAATACAAAAAGAGATGCATGGACTCTTAGGTATCTACTAAGGTGAATTGGATACGGTCATCTTTTTCTTCAACCATAAAGATGGAGAGACCCAGAAAAATACTTGAGCAAGGACATACAGTATATTCATAAACACTCTATTGTTCTAATGCCCCAGCTGTATTTGATATTCCATAAACTTTGCCCTGGGTGGCTTTAAGCATTGACCTATCTTTGATCACTATTCCTGACTTTATTATCTCATTCACTTGCTATCCTGTCTGGACATATAAATAAGAGATCTGCTCCAATCTGTAGCAAAAATAAAGAAAGATATTTAAAAAGTGTTTTGGAAGATAGATGAGTTGGAAGAAAGAAAATGTGCATGCTAGCTAAGTATCTTACAGAAAAAGACAAGAATTGTAAAAGAAAAATATCTTGGAAGACTACTTCTGGCCTTTGTATAAAAACAAAACTAGTCTTTTACTATTCTTACCATGTTTTCCCCAAAGTAAGACCCAACCGGAAAATAAGCCCTGGCATGATTTTTCAGGATGTTGGTAATACAAACCCCATCCCAAAAATAAGCCCCAGTTAAGATCGTCAGTGAGACGGATGCATTTAGTACTATAATTTCCCTGAAAATAAGACCTAACTGTAAAATAAGCCCTAATGCATCTTTTGGAGAAAAAAATAATATAATATAATATAAACTGGGCGTGCTGGCCCTATGGAACCAACTTCCCACGGAACTCAGGACTGCCCCCAACCTTCGTTCATTTCGCCGGGACTTGAAAACCTGGTTCCTCGAGCTGTTTGGCCCAGACTGAGGGGTTTTAATTTAATTTAATTTAATTGGGTTTTAGTTTAATTTCAGGGATTGTAATTTAATTATAGTTTTAATCTGATTTTAACTTTGTATGCTATGTATTTTAATTTTGCCTGTAAACCGCCCTGAGTCCTACGGGAATAGGGCGGTATATAAATTTAAATAATAAATAAATAAATAATACCTGGTCTTAATTTTGGGGAAACACGATATATATAATTATGGGGTTCTTATCTGCAGCAACAGAAACTGAGAACTTCTGTTCCACAATTTTGATCCAAGAGTGGCATAAACCTGGCAAATTAAAAAGCTTGCATATAAGTTCCTTCGCAGTCTCTTTGGAAAGATTTGTGAGTTTTTTGTGTTGTGAGTCTCCGGAAAAATTTTCTTCTAGAAATAGATGTATTAACTAAGAAAAATTATGGTAGTTCTGTTGAGAACAGAGGAATATGGATTGTCTGCTACAGTGAACGGCCCATATTTGAGTGAGTCAAAGCAGCCCTATTTTGACTTATAGTAAAAAAATGTGGTGTCAGTGTCCTGAGATCTAGATATTTGTGTATACCAGCTTTAAAATCCTGCCATTTTGGGTTGATATTTCTTACATAATATCCTAGTTGCCTTAACATCCCCAGCTTGATCTTCAAACCTCCACTTTGTCCTAGCTGTGCCCCTATTCTGCCTTGCAGTTTCTTTTGCGGGGCAGGAGGATGGTGGGGGTGAAAAGATATGCTTCCTCGTGCTTTATGTTGTTTTGTGATGTCTTGAATGTGCTTGAGGGAAAAATGTGCCTCTTGGGAACAGACCAAGGAAGTGGAAGGTTTTGTGTTGGGCCTGTGGCTTCAGGAAGACGCGGGCCATTCTAGTGCACTGCTTGCTTTTGTAATAGGGCTCCTTTGTGGGTGGCTGCTACTTGTCATCTCCACAGTTTGCTTTTCTTCATTAATTCATCTTCCCTTCCCTTCCCTAGAAGCAACTACTTTCTAAGGAATGGAGCAGCCCAGATGCAGTGGGGACAGTGGCAGCGGGCAGGAAAGTCAGGAGGAGGAGGAGCAGCTTCGGTGGCCACAACCACAAACCAGCCAGGATCAAGCAGGTGGGGCAGTAGGGAGCTGAGCTGAGGGAGTGTGGCCAGAAGCAAGTGGACAAAAGTCAGCTTTTCTAGCCAGAGGCAATTAGCCACCCACTTCAACTTCTGCTGTTGAATAGCCACTGAATATGGGAACTAGCTGCTAATACATGATTTCTCAGTGATATCTTCCTTGTTATTCCACCAAGTCCCCTTCAAGCACAGCTTTATTCCAACTTGAATTTGGCAGTGAGCATAAGCTAACTTTTGCCACAAGGGTCTTGACAGGATCATGGTCTTGACTCTGAACAATTGGGGATACCCAGGCTGCTTTTTTTTCCAGGCCGTTCCTTCATAACTCTAATTACCTTTATGATGACCTCCTCCTTCTTCTCCAGAATTGTCTCCATAAGGTACCTCCATCCTTCCTGCTGTCTATTACTTTGTAGTCTCGTGTGCTGCCCTGCTAGGAAGCTTGTATCGAAGAAGCAGGACTGGAGAGTATTGCACGGAATTCTTTCTGGGTTATAACTTGGTGCTACAAAATGGCTAGATTTCAATTTTCTGGGCATTCACTGTCTTTATTGTAAGATTAGGGTCTTGATCGCCCATTTAGAAAAGAGACACTAGGGATTGCTTTACCTGCTTCAACTATTTGTGAATTCTAATCCAAATTACCAATCTGAATCCTGCTTTCCAACTTGAAATTTGTAGCTTTCCTTGCAGGCAATTTGGAATGGACAAGTATAATAATGATACAGTTTTCAGCTCAGCATTTTTGACTTTTTTAAAAAATAGGAAAAAATAGTGGTTTCCAGTCAAAAGACATACAAACCAACACACTTTCCTATGGATATATAGGCAAGAATATGAGGCCGAGGACTGTAATATATTTTTAATAGCCATTGAAACAATTTGTAAAGGTAGATTTTAGTGTATCTTAATTGAATATGTAGTTGTGAGATGATATATTATTGCTTGGGACTTGAAATAATTAAAGACATAATCTGTTACATGCTGCTTAGGATAGCATCCTAGCCTGGATTCAGGGGATTGTAATTGAACAAACTGGAACCTATTCATCGTGTAACCCCAATTAAACCTAACGACCAAATAAGGATTTGCGCCGACTATAAGGCCACCTTAAACCGAGCTCGCTTGAACTCGCACGCTTACCCTGTCCCAGCAGTGAAAGACGTCCTCGCGGCCATCAGGTCCGGCGCCATCTTTGCGAAACTTGACTTGGCGCAGGCGTATTTGCAACTACCTGTCATCCAGGAGACCGCAAATGCACAGACCATCGTCACACACCGCGGGGCTTTCAAAGTAAATCGCTTACAAGCCAGTGACTTCAGCTGTGACTAGCTCAGAGCCGGGGAAAGAAAAAAAAAATTTTTCTTTTCCCTCGGCTAGTGACTTCAGCTATGCGAAGCAGTAAATCCCACCTTCCGTCGCCAGTAAGGGCAGACCCCGGGAATTCCCTTAAGGGTCTTTTCCATAATAGGATCCTTTGGTCTTTTTACTCTCGTGAGTTCAAAGAGGTAACCAGGGCCTTATTCTTCCCTGCGCTGGTAGGCAAGGCCGACTTTTTTTTATGTTGGAATTTCCAAAGTTAGGGCTACCTCAAAGGGCCTTTAAGCAGACACAAATGGGTGAGGAAACGAAAACATTTTCCTTGTGCTTTGGAATGGCTGAAAGGTAAATTTAAGAACAAGAGCTGTTGAAAGAGATGCCAGGCCTTTTGCCTGCTTGGCTTCTTGTAGGAATTTCCTCATGGTTCATTTCCACCAGTATCTTGAAAGGAAGACAATGGTGATGATTGTGATGGTGATGATTCACAAAAAATAACAATCCCGCAAGGTCTGAAGAATAAGGTTAAAAAAAGAAACAGCAGTTTTCCTTTCCCCCCTGAAATTAAACCTTTAGCTAAGCTCTGCCTGGAGGGATGTAAGGGCTGGTGGGCTGATAGAATACGTCTTCATTCTCAAGTTTGCATGAACAATAAAGAATGGGCTGATTAAGCTACACTTGTTTTTTCTCTTTCCCGTTGTCTCCTTTTCGTATTTTTATTAGTATTTCTTTTCTCCTCCTCCTTCTCTCCTCCAAGCTGGCTCCGATAAACCACTACACATTTTTCACCCATTGTTACTTTGGCATCATTTTTTTTTGTGTTGTTGTCCCTGGTGGACAAACTAAGCCCCACAGATAATACATTTTCCATTTTGTCGTTTGGGCTACAGTTTCCCCAGAGCTGAACGGGAGGAATTGATGGTCTGGGCCCCTTTCCCTTTCCTCGTATATGGATTGTGTAAGTGTGTCACAATTACAGGAAAGGAGGAAATGTCAAGGACTGCTTTCAGTTGGCCTTGGGCAATCATAGGGTGACCAGGCACGGGAGTTCATAGGACTTCGTAGGAATTTTGTCTGTGTTTTTTCTATCAACTCTTTTCTTTTTAGGAGGGATTATCTTAAATTTACTACAGGTAGTCCTCGGCTTATAACCGCAGTTGAGCCTAAAATTTCTGTTGTCAAGTGAGACATTTGTTAAGTTGAGTTTTGCAGCCATGTTACGATCGTTCTTGCCACAGTGAATCACTGCAGTTGTTAAGTTAGTGGCACGGTTGTTAAGTGAATCTGGCCTCCCCGTTGGCTTTGCTTGTCAGAAGGTCTCAAAAGGGGATCACGTGACCCCGGACACTGCAACCGTCGTAAATATGAGTCCGTTGTCAACCATCTGAATTTTCACCACATGATCATGGAGATGCTGCAACGTTCATTTAGTGTGGAAAAACAATCATATGTCACTTTTTTCAGTGCCATTGTAGTTTGGAACAGTCACAAAACAAACTGTTGTTAAGTGAGGACTACCTGTAATGCTATACCAGCTGTGATTTCCGGTAACAGCCTTGCTTACCAGCCCAGCATCTAATATATCGGTAAATATATTTCATGGCAAGGGACGTGGTGGCTCAGTGAGTTAGGACGCTCAGAAGGTCGGCAGTTTGGCTGGTCGAATCCCGAGTGCTGCGTTAACAGAGTGAGCGCCTGTTACTTGTCCCAGCTTCTGCCAACCTAGCAGTTCAAAAGCACGTAAAAATGCAAGTAGAAAAATAGGGACCACTACGGTGGGAAGGTAACAGCATTCCGTGTGCCTTTGGCGTCTAGTCATGCCGGCCACATGACCACGGAGACGTCCTCGGACAAGCGCTGGCTCTTCGGCTTTGAAACGGAGATGAGCACCGGCCCCTAGAGTCGGAAACGACTAGCACACATGTGCGGGGGAACCTTTACCTTTACCTTTATATACTTCATGGCAGATTGGCGTTATGTATTATTTTAGCAGACCCCAATACCACAAAGTTTAACGTGTTGCTTCTAGAACGGTTTCCTGCTCAGAAAAATTTGTATCAGAATACCGGCCTCTGGAATGCATCCCTGCCTCCGCAGCCGCTTTACAAAGAAGCTCACAACTTTTCTTGCTAGGAATATGTTTTTAGAGAGTTTTCTGGATTTCCGGATTGTTACTGTATCTGAAAATTGGAATGGCCAGGCAAGTGTTTACAGAATTGCAAGAGAGGGTTTTGCAACATCAGGAAAGCTTCTTGAGTCTTGAAGTACACATCCGAGAAACAGGAATGCTCGCAGCCATGCATAAAGAGGGCCCAGCAATTTGTGTATCTACAAGATGTTACTCTTAGATGCTTAGATTTCAGTTTTTTGAAGTAACTGCATGCCTGCCTTCGCTCAGCACAACCTGGTTATTGAATTAATCTGTTTTTTAATGTTATTAAATTTTAAAAACATGAATAAAAAGTAAATAAGCAAGAAAAAAGAAACAAAAAAAAGAATCAGACGAAAAGCAAGATAAGAATGCGAGAAAAAGGAAAGAAAAAAAATAGCTTCCCATTTTTTGTACATGTATAGATAAAAGATACATCCAACTCTTATTCTGAAATTAACAATAGTCCACATTACTCTTGTAATCGCATATAACTCTAATCATCCAATCCCAGAGTCAAAATTACGTGTCTCTTAGTTTCTCACAAAAAGTCAAAAACTGGCTTCATTGTGTTCTGGATTCACAAACTATGCTGAACCATAAAGTAAACATTAAATTAAGCTCTGAACAAAAATCCAAAGGTAGTTTAAAAGTAGCCAAGCTTAACTTGCTCTATCTATGCATCTTCCATGTACTTAACTGGCCAGGCTAAGTAGTCCCTGTATTAGCTCTGTACAATGTGCAGCATATTGTACAAGGGCACGAAGCAGCTCCTCTCATCAAATCATTAAAATAGCTGCGTCTTTTTTCAGGCTTGTGTAGCTGCAAGATGCTCCTGTCTGTCTATATGGGTGTGCATTCATGATGATTTTGTCCCCCCCCCAAACATAAAAGATGTTGCCTGATTAGGAAATTGTTACCGTATTTTCCGGCGTATAAGACGACTTTTGAACCCCTGTAAATCTTCTCAAAAGTTGGGGGGTCGTCTTATACGCCGGGTCGTCTTATACGCCAAAAAAAAAAAACAAATCAGTCGAGCGTACTTTCTTGCAAAGCCGGGCCGCCCTGTGCAACCGAGCTATCTCCGGCGCGGCTCCGGGACATGGCTGGGCGGGAGCGTCGGGCGGCTCTCCCCACGCGAAGCTTTGCAGGTAACTCGCGGGCTAGGGAGCGGCGCCCTCTGCACGCCCGCGGACCCGGAGCCACGGCGGAGAGGCGCTTTTTCCCTTTCCCTTCATGGGGGTGGTGGTGTGCGCCTCTCCAGGGACTGCTGGGTGGGCCGCATGAAGCCGAGCGGCGCTTCCCGCGCGAGTGGCTCGGCAGAGGCGCTGGGAGAGGCCGGGGAGCGAGGCGGGCTGGCGGACAAAGGCGAGAGGGGCGTGCCTGTGCTGAAGGTTCTCCCGGAGCCTGGCCTGGGGCAGGGGCGGCGCCCCCTGGGCCTGCTTTCCCCCTCTGGCCCCGCTCCTCCCCCGTGCCTGCCGCTCTTCTCGGCCTGGCTTGGGGCTGAGGCTGCCGGCCCCTTGTTCCGGGAAGCCCCGCGAGGAACCATGTGGCTTTTTGCAGTTCTGAAGGTATAGGCTTAGCTTCCTGTTTGGCGGGGCCTTCCAGCAGCTGCAACATTCGAGCAAACTCACATGGGGCAAAGAGGGAAGGAAGGAGACTTGGGGAGCCTAACTTTTGGGGACCAGCAACTTGGGAAAACTGTAGCCTCAGGCTTCCTTCCGGACTCACCTGTCACCAGCACCGCTCTTCCCCCCGCGGGGATGCGCTTCCGCCGGGCGGTGCTGGCCGAGACGAGCCAGCAGGCAGCCGCCGTGAGCGCGGTGCTGAGGGGCAGCGGCAGGACGGCCTGGCCCAGCGCCTGCAGGACGGCCAGCAGCCCCACGCGCAGCAGCAGCCGCAGCGAGAGCTGCAAACGCAGGAATAATGTGGAACGTGTGGATGGTGCTCGCCGTCGCCTTATCGGCCTGCGTCTCGGGCGAGGCGGTAAGAGGTTGTTTTAATTTCATTTGGGGAGGGTGAAGCAGGGCAAGAAGCAGTTGCGAGGAGCGCTTGCGTGGATTCGGACGATTTCCATCCCCTTGGTCAGTGGTTGCCTCGCCTTTCCTGCTCTAACTCTTGGGGAACTTTTCCCGTCTTCTCTGTTCTGCATTAACCGGCAATTTAGCTCGATCCTGGGGCCCCTTGCACTGAACTCCCCTTTCTTGGTTCAGAAACTGGCTTCGGCCTCAAATTGGAGAAAGAGGGGCGGCGGGACGGGGATCAATCCGGAGCGGGAGGAAGGATGAGACGCCCCCGCTGTTCCCACATCTGCTGCGCAGAAGTTTTGCTAAGGTCATTTGCAAAGATCAAAACTTTTTAAACAGGAGGGGCACGGGGTTTTCGGCTCTGCTTAATGGTATGTGAAACGGGGGAAGGGAAGAGGAGAGAGCCATTATATTTTTATTTGACGGGTAGAAAATGTTTTTTTCCTCCTGGGATTTTTTTTTTTTTGGTGGGGGGAGCAGACTTCTGAACTCGAGGGGCCTTAGTTTTTTGTAAAGACTATCGATAACTCTTGGGATACGTTTTTATTTAAACAAAAAGCTGTCCGAAAATTGCAGATGGAAAGAGATGGGATAAGAACATCGAAAGACAGGACCATAAAAACAATCCTTTGAAAGGGGGGGGCGCGTGAGTGTTAGAGTGGTGATTTAACACTCCAGTTAAAACTGTCTAGCGTATTTTTCATTCAAACCTCTCCTTCATTACTACAGTCTGTTGAATTCAATGGAGGACTCTAGGAGAACATGATACCATGGTGATTCTGAATGTGACAGTTTTGGATCTGTTTGCAAATCCAGTCTGGCATCACTGAGTTGTGTTTGATTGATCCAAACAGAATTTTGGATTATGACGGACAGGGAGGGCAGGGCATGTAAGTATTTTCCGGCGTATAAGACCAAAAACCTTGAAAAACTTCTTAAAAGTAGGGGGTCGTCTTATACGCCGGGTCGTCTTATACGCCGGAAAATACGGTAATTGTGTTAAAATTGCATGGAATTGAAATACTGCACTGGGTTCTCAGTCATTCTTAAAAAATAAAATAAAATAAAAGAGGCTGTTGAAAACAAGGGAAATGGGCAGAAGTAAAAATAAGCACAGAGAGGTGAAAAGCCTGGATATCTTTGAAGATTAATCTTGATGCTTTGGATGCCTACTTGCTTGCCGAATTTTATTCTTTCTGTAACAATAAATGGAGATGCTTCCTCCTTCCCATTCATCCATCCATCCACCCATTTCACTTTTCATTCCTTTTCTGTTCTGCCCGAAGGGTGGGTGGGAATATGTGTTACAATATCTGCTATATACAGATGGAGATTGGTTAATTTAAAAATTAGGTTGAAAATTTGGCTTGGGGATCTCAAGGGAATGGCGATCTAATGAGATGGCTTTATTGTTTTTGACATCATTTTTCTTGGCTGTTTTGTTACTGTTGTTGTTGTCTTTTAATTGTAGTTGTTTTAATATTGTGGTTTTATTCTTTTTATTGTGCACGATTTAGTGTCACTTTTCCGTGAGATTGGAGGCTGGTTAAATATAAATAAATAAATAACAGCGTAGATGCGTTTCTCATCAGTAAATAAGCCTTAACTGCTTCCCTTAGTTTGAACTGATAATATTTTCTGACTTTTTAAGACATCAAGAAACTCAATTGCATGAAAGCCACTTGGAATTAATTAAAATACTTGTACTAAGGTTTGTAACACAATCCTTTGGTGCAAAAAAATAATAATAATTAAACTGACTTGGACTATGCAGGTACCATGCAAGTTGGAGGTTGGGAAAGAAAAAAGACGGTTCTAGTTTGAACTGACAACAAAAGTGTTCAGGTGGCTACAGTTTCTATACTTTCCGCTTAATATTTGCAACAGGAATCTGAGTAATAAAACATTGTTTGCATCAATTTATCATGTTCCTCATTTGGCATTTTTTCTTTTAACGGTTGGAATGTTGAAAGATTTCACCACACTTTTATGAATTAATCAAAAGCTTGTTAGATTTCAGACGATTTTTAGAAATAAGATGAGAGGGATGCCTGGGACATCACATGAAAACAGCACTCCAAAAGCTTGCTGATATGTGCTCTATAGAGGTAAAATAATAATAAAAAGAGATGTTTGTCCATCCTTTCCCCCTCTTCCCATTCAGTGACAAGCTTTTGGCGTCTTGAGATTTTCTAGGCTTAAAATTTCGATGGCTGAAGCAGCTTGCTGCTAATGCTGCCACCCAGCACTAAATTTTGGTTTTGTACATGGAGGAAAAGGCAATCACAGGGATGCCATCATTATGGGATCAGGATTCAGGTGTTTGGCAACCAGCTCTCAGTTATGACATTGCGGTGCCCTGCTGCCATGTGATCCCATCTGCAGCCTTCATTGCCTACTTCTAACAAGCAAAGTCGATGGGGAAGCCAGCAGGAGGTTGTAAATGGCCACCATGGGAATGTTGTGACTGTGGAATTTATCTATTCTCAGCAACTGGGACTGCCAGAACTACTGTCATAAACTGGCATGGTCATGTGACACCCTGTCCCTTAGTGACCACATTGCTTAGCAAAGGAGTACACAATTCCAATTACCATTGGTAAGTGAGGATCACCTGTTTAAAAAAAAAGTCCAGGGAGGGGCAGTATACATTTGCTTGCGGAACAGTTCCAGGTTCAGCCTTTTGTATTTACAACCCTTAACTGGGATGATTTCTTCCTAACCTGGAATCACTCTTCACTTCATAGAATCACAGGGCTGAACCAGGGATCTTTGGAGGTCTTCTAGTCCAGGGGTCCCCAACTTCTGGTCCATGGTCCGGTACCGGGTTGCAGCATGCCAGCAACCGGTCCACACAAACAAGCAAAGCCCCATCTGTAGGATACAGGCAGCACACAAAACTATGTACTCTCCAGTCCACGGAAAAACCGTTCTCCACGGAACCGGTCCCTAGTGCCCAAAAGGTTGGGGGGGGGCCTCCGTTCTAGTCAACCCCCCTGCCTAAGGTAGGAATCCTCATACCATCTTGGACAAATTGTTGTCCAGTTTTTTTTCTCTTAAAAACCTCCAGGAACAGAGCACCCACAACTCCAGAAGGCAAGAACCCTTTAATGAGGGTGATAGGCGGTTAAGAAGTTTGAAAAAAATAAAATAAAATAAAATAAAGCTGTTCCACTGCTTAGTCGTTTTCACTGTCAAGAAATTCCTTCTTATTTTCAGGTCGGGTCTCTCTCTCTTGACAAACTTCCACCATTGCTTCTTGTCTTATCCTTGGGAATTTGTTGCAGAATTTGTTTCCCAGCGGATGTCAGGGTAGTAAAAGTTCCCCATTACTACTGTGGTAGAGTTATTCCAGTAATTGTCCCGTGTAATTCTGAATTAGATAGACAAATAGGCTGAGCCAGTATAAGGTTGCTTATATCTCTTTCCTTTCCTCTCCTGTGGCACTGAAGGAATCTTCCTTGACCAGTGAGTGGACTGAAGTGCCCAAATCCCTGAGCTTACAGATGCCTAAGCAGGAGCAGCCACATCTGCATCCACAGCCACCACCGATGAAGCCGAAGAAGGAAACCATACCCTCCGCCTCCCACGAACCCTCAAAGGAGTGTTCCATTCTGCCGCCATACATCCAGCAAGAGCAAGATATACGCCACCACCCCATTAAATCCACCTGGGTCATAGGAACGGTGGGTGAAAGCTGGTACCGTTTAAGTCATGTGTGACTGTTCCTCCCCTAAACTGCTTCTCCCGTTTTGGCAGCTGAAATGTCAAAGATAAAAGAAAAGTAATAGAGATTAAACAAACTGAAATAGATTTAAATAAAAAATCACTGGTTTGTTAAAGTAAGTGTGTGTGTGTGTGTGTGCGCGCGCACACACGTGAGAGAGAAAGAGAGAGAGAGAGCAGTTGGGTGGCAACATCCTGAAAGTTTAATGCTTTGTAGATTTTAGAAGCGTCCTGAAATTTTGTTGTTTGACTTAAACAACATAGGCATTTCTGGATGGACTAACTTTTCATCTTTTAACAGTGTATATTTTGGGTAAGACGGGGATTTGGACCTGGCCTTTTTGTTCATATCGTTTACATAAGCTGCTTTTGCTTAGCTTGTTTGGTGTTGATTTTTTTCTTGAAAATACTGCATTGCAAATAAATGCTTTCTACCTTAATATTTACTGATTTTCTTCCTTTAAAATTGAGGATGGACTTGTTAGAAGCCATACATTTGGTCCCATCCTAAATTGGTTGGCTGTGCCAATACTGTTTTCAAATTGCAAACAAACTTGCATTTTTCAAGTATCTTTTTTTTGGTAATATACAGAAAGAAAAAGTGTACATTGGCCACACATGTATTTCTTTCTTTGAAACTGCAAGGTCTTTGTTGACATTCACTCCCACTCAGCCTATTTGAAGTATGTTTTATCTTTTTTTTTAATTATTGTGTGCATCACCTAGTTTTCAAAAGTCAAGCAGAGAGTGATCTCACACAGGGGGGTTTGTTTCTTGAGCAAGGTTCCCCCCCCCCGAGTAACAAATTATTGAACGAACATGCTAACATGGCACGATTAGACTTGAGAAAGAGCAGCAGTGACATACTGCTTGTGGTGGAGAGTGCACTTACGTCTTTTTTAAAAAAAAACTGCACCTTGTATGTAGCTTGAAACTTTAGGTTTAAAACCTCCATTTATTAGGCTCTAATATTTTGGTATAATGTATCTCATAGGATCCAGACACCAAACTGCCTGCAGTCAATCTCCTTATTGCCACCTCTCCCCAAAACAAGCAAGAATACACAGAACCAGGTGGGAATTGTCAGGCATCCAGTGACTCTCTGGTAAGCTCTAGTTTAAGGTGTCTTTCCTTGCCAAATCACCTTAGTGTCCTGGTTGGTTGCTTGCTGAAATTTTTATTCATTTATTTAGCGTGTGGCATACGATATCGGGGAAATCTACACATGCTAGTAGACACGGTGCAGTCCGGACAGCCTAGATTGCTAATTCATTCTGTTTGGTGCTTGCTGGCTGTCCTTGGTGCACTATAGACGGGGGGCGGAGAACGGGCTTTACCAATCCTTTGCTTTTGTATTATTCCACCCAGGTTTGGCTGGTTTCAAAAAACACTTGGACCAATTCTTAGAGATCAGTGACTCTTAGACTTGATGGCAGTGTGACTGGCTTTGAAGGATGATCTCCTGGGAGACAAGTGGGATGTGTGTGTGTGTGTGCATGCGCGTGTGTGCGCAGTTGGTTGGTCACTGTGAGAACAGAGTACTGGACTAGATGGATAAAGGATCCAATCCACCAGGGGATTATTTATTTATTTATTTATTTAATTTATTTTAATTCCATTTATATCCCGCCCTTCTCCGAAGACTCAGGGCGGCTTACAAGCTTAGCAGTTTATGTTTATGTTATTGTTGTGACTCAGGGCCAGCCTGTGGGTCCGACAGCCGGCTCCGACGTATCGGAGGACTCAGATGAGGGGGAGGAGGGAGACGAACCGGCTGATGATGGTTTGGAGGCTTTGCAGAGTCCTCAGCCGGGGACCTCTTCTCAGCTGCGTGAGCCCGAGAGTGCGGAGGATGATGACCCACAGCTGGCCCTGTTCAAGGACGCCCGACGCAGGAGGCAGTCGAGCAGGAACAAACAAAGAAAGGCTATGGGACTCCTCGGGAGGAGGCACAGGGAGACCACGCCCTGAGCTCTCTATAAAAGGAGTGTTTGGGGAGGGGCTGGTTGCTGAAAGCAACTTTTCCGCTTGAGAAGACAAGCTCTAGTGTTTTTGTTAACTGCGTAATTAAATCTTGGCAGAAGCCTTTTAGCCTTGGACGCTCTCCAGTCTCTTCTTTCTGATAAGGGGTTTGTTAGAAGAGGGCTGGTTCAGAACAGTTCTGGATTGCCAGCAAATTTATCCGGCATAGCTATCTGACATTTCCTCCTGGGTGGGGGTGCAGCATGTACCTGGGCTTGTAGTTGCCCCACTTGAGCTGCCAGCAAAGTGAGTTGCTGGGTGAGCTGAGCATTCTCGGCAAGAAGCTGCTCCATCGTAGTTGTAAGGGGTGGGAGGCTGAAAGCAAACTGTTCTGAACCAGCCCTCTTCTAACAAACCCCTTATCAGAAAGAAGAGACTGGAGAGCGTCCAAGGCTAAAAGGCTTCTGCCAAGATTTAATTACGCAGTTAACAAAAACACTAGAGCTTGTCTTCTCAAGCGGAAAAGTTGCTTTCAGCAACCAGCCCCTCCCCAAACACTCCTTTTATAGAGAGCTCAGGGCGTGGTCTCCCTGTGCCTCCTCCCGAGGAGTCCCATAGCCTTTCTTTGTTTGTTCCTGCTCGACTGCCTCCTGCGTCGGGCGTCCTTGAACAGGGCCAGCTGTGGGTCATCATCCTCCGCACTCTCGGGCTCACGCAGCTGAGAAGAGGTCCCCGGCTGAGGACTCTGCAAAGCCTCCAAACCATCATCAGCCGGTTCGTCTCCCTCCTCCCCCTCATCTGAGTCCTCCGATACGTCGGAGCCGGCTGTCGGACCCACAGGCTGGCCCTGAGTCACAACAGTTATTTATGTTATTATGGCTTTAGTTTCATGGATTCCCAATCATATACAAGAAATATTTCTGGGCCTATGCATTTAAGAGATGTTTCAAGGAGGTCTCTTGTAGGTTGCCCTGTAATCCCATCTATTTGTCTGTATAATCTGTGCTTCAGCTTCCTTTGAAATATCATTTGTATGTGTCTCTGTATGTACAGTTCCCTTCTGATGTCAGATTTGTTGTCTGAAGTAGGGTTTGGGCACTGAGAAGTCTGAGAAAGGCCTATTTGTTGACTTTTACAAATCAAACCTTGAGCCTATTTTTATTGCTGCAGGTATCAGCAGGATTCCCCCAATTTAAGAAACTGTCGGGAACACCAAGCACAGAAGTGGTAGTTCTTGATGATTCAGAAGACAATGAAGTGGGACCAATGCAGCAAATCCAGCCTCCAGTGGTAAGTAATGGGATAATTTTAGGTACTGTGATAATAACTCTTTTAGAGGGTCATGGGGTTTTTTTGGGGTGGGGGGGTTTGGTTGTTGATCCTGGGCAAGTTTGTTCCTGATCCTGGGGATGAGAATCACAATACGTATGGCCAGCAGAAGGTGATGGATATGCAACAACAGATACTGAGATCGGTGAAGTGAAGGAGAAGTTTTGGACTGTAGGTTTTTTTCAACAATAAGAGAGTTGGGGAGAGGCGGACTGTGGGATAATAGCATGGAAACTTTGTTTTGGAAAATTTATTATGGTCCTTGACCAACCATAAAAAATAAATACCTGATAAGAGAAAAGATACAAATTATTGTTCCAGCTTGCCAACCATCTTTCTTAAGCAATGATGCTGTCCATTCAATCATATCCAGTTGTTCTGTACCAGCCTGCTACCGGCCCTGCAGAAAAGGCAGGGACAACCCCTTTACAAACGGCAAGAGGCTGGAATTAAGCCTGCCAAATTTATTAACATAAAACAGAGCAAAACAAGACACGAACCATGAAACAGGAGCTATGAAACAGGAACTATTCAAGCGGTTGCCTTCAGCAAACCAGCCCTCCCACGCATTCCCCTTTTATACAGTTCAGGGCGTGGCTTCTCTCTGCCTCCTTCCGAGGTGCCCCATTGCCTTCCTCTGTTTACTCCTGATTGACTGCCTCCTGCGTCGGGCGTCCTTGAACAGGGCCAGCTGTGGGTCATCTTCATCCACGCTGTCAGGCTCACACAGCTGGGTCTCCGTCGTGACCAGGTGGGAGGGGCCTGGCTGAGGGCTCTCATCAGCAAGCTCTCCAACCCCCTCAGCAAGCTCTTCAACACCCCCCTCCTCTGAGTCGTCCGACCCAACTGCCGAACCCACAGGCTGACCCTGAATCACAACACCAGTTCTCAGCTATTCTCTGAACCAGCTGTCTCCAGTTTTCCAGTTTTGTACAGCTTCTTTCAGTTGCTTTATGCTCTGGCTGGTGTCGGCTTTGATTGTACCTAGCAACTGTTCTTATTTCCTTTTATCACTGACCATTCCGAGCAAATCAGTTTGATTGCATGACATGGCTGAAATAAGTAAGGTGGAATTTGATGATTTTGCCTTCCAGCAATATGCCTGGTTTTATATTCTCCACAGTACTTGATCGTTTGTCACTTTAGCTGTCCAAGGAATGTGAGGAGCCTTCTCCAGCACTACAGTTCAAACAAGTAGTTTTTTTTTTATCGAACTTTCACAGTTGTAAGTATCTGTGGGAAACCTGGCATTTAGTTGCCAGACGATTCATGCTCATCATTATTGTGTGACCCAGTGCAATTTAACTCTTTATTTCTGGACTGCGCTCTCTGCTTTGATCAATCTGTGATCCTAGAGAAGTGTACTTGCGTATTTTCAATCTTTTCATTGTCAGATGTTATTTTGACATGTTCATTCCTCACAGTGGTCATTAGCTTAGTCTTTTTGATGTTCAGGAAGAGGCCAAATTTCTTGCTCTCTTCTTTAATCCTTTGGATCTTCTTTCAAGCCCTCTTTGGTTTCTGAAAGGAGAGTTGTGTTGTCAGCATATCCAAAGATTGTTGATATTCCTTCCTCCAATCTTTACCCCAATTTTTAATTCTTCGAATTCCAGCTTCCTTATAATCACTTCAGCATACAGGGTGAATAAGAAAAGTGAAGGAATGCAACCTTGCCACACTCCTTTCTCTGTCTTGAACCAATCAGTGTTTCTCTGTGATGTTTACACAATAGTTTCCTGATCTGTGTTGAAGGGACTGCATCAATTTGACCAGATCTGTTGGTACCCTCGGGTCTTCTAGGACAGTGGGCCCCAACCCAACCAAGAACCGGTTCCATGGAGACAGGGTTTTCTGTGGACCGGAGGGAGCGTGGTTTTGCGACTCAGCCTGCATCCCGCAGATGGGGCTTTGCTTGTTTGCATAGCCCAGTTTCTGGCATGCCACAAACCGGTGCCAGTCCATAGACTGGTGGTTGGGGGATCCCTACTCTAGGGCTCTCCAAAGCACATCATTATTGACATAATGGAAGGCTTTCTTGTAGTAAATAAAGCAAATATAGACATTCTTGAGATTTTTCCACGATCCAGAATAATTTGTAATAGAGTCACTAGTGCCATGATCCCTTCTGAAGCCAGCTTAAATATCTAATAATTCATTTTTTGATGGATGGCACCAGACACCACTGTATAATCTTGTTGAGAGAATTTCCCCGTGTCTCTTTTCTTCCGAGCTGGGAAAAGAGTACCGGCGATCAAGATGCAAGACGAACTGCTGGCAAAGCAGTCTCTCTTCTTATTCCAAAAACAATAACAGAGTTTGTTTTTGGGGTAGCTGGCTACTGACTGGTACTTTAGTGAGATTTTTGTGGGATTTGAGGCCCTTTGTGTTAGGTTTGTGAAGGAAATGTGAGTGTGATGTATGATTTTATGACCGTAGACACACACACACACACACACACACACACACACACACACACACACAGAGAGAGAGAGAGAGAGAGAGAGAGAGAGAGAGAGAGACTGACTGACTACTGACGGACTGACTGACTGACTGACTGACGAAAGCGAACCAGATCAAAAGGCACGAGAATTTCACACCTATCCCCAAACCTCTTAAAATCCAAGGAGGACAGCGACAAGAACCATCTTGCTAATTCTTCCTTATCAGTAGAGATTTTCCTCTGGAGCATACGGTTCTTGTCGCTGTCCTTCTTGGATGTAAGAAGTTTGGGGATAGGTGTGAAATTCTCATGCCTTTTGATCTGGTTCGCTTTCTGTGATCAGCCTCTGTCTGTCTACGGTCTCAGTGCTTTGAGTGATCCCAGAGTTTTGAGTTTATTGCCTTTCCGTGGTTTCTTGAGGTCACATTGTACCTCTGCCTTAGCTGAGCAATGAAACCACGTACCTTATTAACGGAGATAAGGTCCGTCCAGCAATAAGCGTTACCGGTGGTCGGCAGTGAGCAGTGTAAATGAAAACGGAGAGACAGAGATATTTTCCACGGGATTTCTTCTCACTTAGGGAATTTTCTGGTGCGGTTTATTTTTTTTTGTTTTGTGGGGGGGGAGTTTCAAAACAAACTATACAATTTTAAGGAGAAACCTGCTAGCACAAGGGATGAGGAACAGTTGTACAATTAATTGGAGCGATCCCTGGAGTTGCTCTTTTTTGTTAGTGGAATAAACACTGCTCATTTCCAATCCTGGGGTTATTTGTAATTCTTTCCCCCCCCCCCAAATTTTCCAGTACAAGGCTATGGTGGTTGTGGGTGATAACAGGCCTAAGAAATTCTGCAGCAATGGTTTCAACCCCTCGACCCTTGTTTTTTGGAGGGCAGTTGGCTCATTGCCTACACAACGTCTTCCCCGAAGGACGGCTGGTGCTGTTTCTGCTTTCCTTTCCTCCTCATCCTCAGGAAGTCGGGCGTCTTTGTTGCTGGTATACAGCTCTTCTGTTTATTCTCACCTTCTGTTCTTCACACCTTATCGGTCAGACAGTTCTTTCTCTTGCTTGTTTTTGATGACGCTTTTATGAGCAGCAAATGTTGTTCAAATCCTTTGAAGTTGCTTGTAAGTGTAAACTTTGTTGTCTTTCCTTGCTCTGCTCTTGGGAAATCTGCTTTCAGTCTCCTAGCTTCCTCCCATTTGGCTGCTGCTTTGGCGTGTTTTTCTGTGCTTGGCTGTCCTGATGGTTTCATTTTTCTCCAGCTTCTTGTATGTATGTGCTCAGCTAACATCTATGAAATGCATTTGATATTTAAAAGCCAGTTTAGTGCTATATAGAACAAGGGTCCCCAACCTCTGGTCCATGGGCCAGTACTGGGCTGCGGCATGCCAGTAACTGGTCCGCACAAACAAGGAAAATCCCATCAGCAGGATGCAGGCAGCACACAAAGCCAAGCCCCCTTCGGTCCGCGGAAAAACCTCTCTCCACATAACCGGTCCCTGGTACCCAAAAGGTTGGGGACCTCTGATCTAGAACATAGACAGTATTTCCTTTTCCTGAACCCCATATTAGAAGAATTTGAACGGCAAATGACACTGTTTTCAACTTTTAACAGTAGTAGTGGTGTTGCTGCATAACTACCAAGCATGATTAAATGTTAACAAAATTCTCTTCTTTCTTGTTGAGTTTGGCAAACACACCACTAGAATCAGATCGCTGTGCTCAAAATGTTCATGGAAAAGTTGATTCAGTGAATATGCAGTTATATTTCTAAAATACTGTCCTCTATGAACTCTTTTGAGTGTAACTAGAATTATAACTAGGGGACGCGGTGGCTCAGTGGGTTAGGACGCTGAGCTTGTCGATCAGAAGGTCGGCAGTTTGGCGGGTCGAATCCCGAGTGCCGCGTAACAGAGTGAGCGCCTGTTACTCGTCCCAGCTTCTGCCAACCTAGCAGTTCGAAAGCACGTAAAAATGCAAGTAGAAAAATAGGGACCACTACAGTGGGAAGGTAACAGCGTTCCGTGCGCCTTTGGCGTCTAGTCATGCCGGCCACATGACCACAGAGACGTCCTCGGACAAGCGCTGGCTCTTCGGCTTTGAAACAGAGATGAGCACCGGCCCCTAGAGTTGGAAACGACTAGCACGCATGTGCGGGGGAACCTTTACCTTTACCTTTACCTTTAGAATTATAATCTGGCTACATTTGAATGAGATAATAATGGTTTTCTTGTCTAGGTTTTTTGTTTGATTCCTGCTTACGCACAGCCTTAATCTGTCATCTAGCTCATCTCAAGGCTGGCTAGTGTAAGCCCAAAGTTTCTACTTCTATAGAGGAAGTCTTGGGTATTTCTGTCAAACAATGCAGTGGATATCGTTTAATTCACCCATATATTTTTCTAACTGCCATGGATTGATCAAACATAGCAATTAGTTTCTCAATGTGAAGAAACACTTATAGCGATAAAATATGCTAAAACCTTTTTGGGGAGCATTTTTTCCTCAGACAAATCACAGATAGAGGTTCTCTCAAGATACATCATCTGTTCTCTCATTTTTGGGGGCTAATTCTTCTTTAAATACAAAAGTCATTTGTGATTGAAAATAATTCCCTGTTTTCTACACCTGTGTCCAAGCTAGAGAAGGATTTAAATTACAGGTGGGAAAAGTGACTTGTGAATTGTCCTTGAAGTCATAACCATCATACCACCCGCCCACCCACCCGATAATCCTGTGATTGCAATCCAGACACTTTGCAACTGGCTTTTATTTGCAGTGGTTGCCGCATCTCATGGGTCCCGGGACCACAATTTGTGACCTCCCCAGAGGGCTTTTGGCAGCAGTCAATTGGGGAAGCCAGATTCACTTTATGACCACACCAACTTACCGATGGAAATTTTGGCCCCACTTGTGGTTGTAAGTCGAAGATTACTTGTACGTGCTGTTTCCTTTAGTTTAAAAAAAAGCCCATCAATTTTTATTTGATGATGAATTTTTCACAGGTAAGTTCTCAAAATATTAGCTTCTTCTGTGAGCTCTTGTACTCCTCAGTCAAATCAACTGAATCTTATCCGCATTAGTTTTGCCATTTGAAGTTCACCATTTGAGTGAACATGGCCATTATGCAGCCTTCACTACTGGCTTCCAACAAGCAGAGTAAATAGGGAAACAAGATGGAGGTCTCAGAACTTTGATTGTGTGACCAAGGGATGCTGCGATCACCCAGAATTTTATCTAATGATGATACCTGGAATTGCCACACCTGTCATTCTAAGTTGAGCCAATCACGGAATATCACGCTTTATAACTGTGCCACTTAGTAATGGAGTTGCTGGTCCCAGTTACTGTTGTTAACCAAGGGACTGCCTGTACTTTTTTTAAAAAAAATCCCATTTATATCCCACCCTTCTCCGAAGACTCAGGGCAGCTTACAATTTAAAGCACAAATCAATGTGCTTAGCAATAGCCTTCATTCTATGTATATGCCTGCTTATTAGGGCTTTCGCCCCTCCCCCCAAGCGGCATTATTACAAAGTCAGCTTATTGCCCCCAACAATCTGGGTCCTCATTTTACCTACCTCGGAAGGATGGAAGGCTGAGTCAACCTTGAGCCTGGTGGGACTCGAACCTGCACTAATTGCAGGCAGCTGGTGTTACTTAAGGAGGCATTAGCCCACTGCTCCACCAAGGCTCTGTCTTGATTACAGATGGCAGTTTTGGGGCAGCTCTCAAACAAGGGGTCTTCTATGGCGAATTGAACGTGGAGGTTACCCATGCTTTGACTCGCTTCATCAAGATAGAATTGTCGTTGGCCTTCATTTTTTGCCGAGAGACATTTCCTGCCAGAAGCCCAACGGAGACTGGATGAATCCTCAGAATGCAAAATTGGTTCTTTACTGCAAACGTTATTGTATTCAAAATATGTACAATGTGATTTTTCCTGGACAGATTCTTAAATCAGTTCACTCCAGACCCAAGATTACTTGTGGCTTACCCATCTCTGAGACTGAACTGCTACGTGAGTTGAGACCTTGAGTCATTGCCTTAATCGTGACAAGGCGTGGCTTTGAAATAGGGGCCCCTGTGCCCTATTTAAGCCAAACTGGGGGAAATGGCAGCTTATCTAAAGTTATTTGATTACTACTGGCCTTGACTTACAACAGTTCACTAGTGACTGTCCAAAGTTACAACAGCACTGAAAAAGGTGACTTATGACCGTTTTTCACACTTACAACCATCACAGCATCCCCATGGTCACATGATCAAAATTCGCATGCTTGGCAACTGACTCGTATTTACGTTGGTTGCAGTGTCCCGGGTTCATGTAGTCGCCTTTTGTGACCTCTTGACAAGGAAAGTCAGCGGGGAAGCCAGGTTCACTTAACAACCGCGTTACTAACTTAGCAACCACAGCGATGCCCTTAACAACCGCGGCAGAAAGGTTGCAGAATGGGGCAAAACTCACTTAACAAATGCCTCGCTTAGCAGCCGAAATTTTGGGGCTGGGTTGTGGTCTTAAGTCGAGGACTACCTGTACCAAAAGGATACTTACAACTGGGCTTTTTTTTTGCTCTTTCTTTCTCTAGATTATGGAGGTCTACAGCCTGGGCGGTGTGCGGCCCCTCTCTCAGTTGGACAGCGTCTTGCGAGAGTTTTTAGCTGAGCTGAATGAGATCCCTCTCCCTGCTCATTGGGAGGTGTTGCCTCCCCTTGGCAGCCCAGACCTGCGTCTTGTCCAGCACTCGAAACATTCCACCATGTCTGCCGCAGTCATTCACATCCGCCCAGGCCTTTTCTTCCACGTGGTAGTGAAAGATCTGCTGGTGCCTCAGGAACACGAACTTTACGCCAGTCACCCTGCCCGCCTGACCACGGTTGATGAGGTGGTGGAACTGATCTGCGATCTGGAGGCCTACCAACTTTGTTCAGGTTGGCCTGCAGGGTGGCCTGCTGGAGAACGCTCTGAGGCCTGTGATGTTCTTGTTCAATCAGGCCGCTGCCCACAGTGCCGGCTCAACCCCTGGCCATCAGGAAGCGGCACTCGCTGAGAACCAAGCTGGGCAAGGAATTTGGAGGCAGATTCAGCCCCCTCTGCCCCCCCACCCCCCGATCTGAGAATGGGCAGTTAATCTAAGTTTAATTTTGACACTGGACATGGCTTGGATTTCTAAAAGGATAATTCCTTGCCATAAATAGCATTATTATTATTTCCCTCATGTTCAATAGCTTGGCAAAAAAAAATATTCCCCCTTCTTGTCTTGTTTCTGATTCCCCCCCCCCCCCCCGATAACTTGCTCGTGTACTTCTGGTGTTCAGAGAGGTTTCTTTTGGCGACTAAATTCCAGTCTTGCTTTAGCCATTTACTGCTAGAGAGGTACCGGGTGGACAGTGTGTGTATCACAGCAGCTTGGGCTGACCACCAGTTTTGTGCACTTTTAAAGCTTTTTTATGTGCTTGGCAATGTAGTATTACAGGTTGATACGATGGGCAGGTGGAGATGGGTTATGCATCCACTTGGGATCCTGTTTCCATGGTTTTTTGCTTGCCGTATCTAGCACACTCCTACAGTATGATCTCCACCAAACCCAGGAAAAATGGGATTTTACAGTAGAATCTCCTTCTTCAAACAAATCGCTATGGGCTAGACATTTTCCCCCGATTTGTTTACAACTTGAATTGTTGCCCCAAACATGTTTTCCTTTGCTTCATGTTGTGGGGTTTGAATAGGGAATTCTGCTTGAGTATCTGCAAGACTTTTGCTCTGGGGAGCAGAAAAGGTCCCACAAATGGTGCCTGAGTGGAAGTTGGTGAGCTGCCATTCTATATGCTGAGAGATTCCAGCATGTTCTGTTCAGGGAAGTTCTACAGAAGCCATAGTTGTTTGTCACTTGCTAACTTGTGGTTTTGTTTCATGTCTTCCTTCAATGTAGTTGGTGGCAGTGGTAACAACAACCTTTATCTTCTGCCCCTCCCCTACGCCTTTTTGCAGTCTGTTTGACTCTCTTGATGTGTGATATTTTTCTTTCAGAAGAAAAGAATGAAACTATCCTCAAAGAAATAACAAATCAGAACTGGCTTCTATTTTTTTTAACATATTAAAAATTTGAAAGAGCAAATGGTCTTTGGTTGTTCTTATTTCTGTTCAAAGTGAGAATCCTCAAACTGGTTTGTGAGAGCATGGGAGAAGAGTAGCTAAGACTGCTGTGTAAATTTCTCCTAAGTCTTGATACCTTAATTTTTTTGTGACTGTTCAATATGTATGCAAGGGTGACCCACTGACTGTCAACTCATAAATTCCCTACTGAATGCACATGGGCTAAGAATTGTAGCGAGAGTGATTTTAGCTTACATAAAGTGGTGGCATCTTTGTTAAATCAAGCTGTGGGGTCTCATAAGATCATGTTTTCATGACATTACAGTTCTTGGTCTTTTCTTACACAGAATCTCTTCATTTGCCTTGTGAGTTTATTTGTCAAATTTATGTAGCTGGTCATTTCACAAAACAAGTGACTTGGGCATATAACAATCACTAGAGTGGTTAATAAATACTTAAAAATAATTATTTTGATTAAAAAATTGAAAATATAAAAGCAAAGATAAAATATATAGTGGGCAAAAGGATGTTAATAATAAAGGGGCCACTTCACTGGTTCACTAGGACCTTGGGGTACTCAAGTCTGATGGCACAATGAGGTCTTGAGGGACTTTTGGAAGGTCAGCAGTGATGGAGCCAGCCTCATGGGGGGGGGGTGGATTTCACAAAGCGATGCCACAGCAGAAAGGCCCAGTGCCTAGTGCCCAACACATGTAATTCCTTAGATGACAACCTGTTACATACTGTATATGCTGGATCTGGTGGAATGGGCAGATGTAATTGTGGAGATGCAATCCTCCTCCAGGGAACCTGGGCTCAGGCCATATAGGGCTTTAAAAATCAACATCAGGAACTTGAATTGGACTCCAAAACAAACAGGTAACCCATGCAACTTAGAGCAGAAATGTAACATGTTCTATCAGAAACACAACTCTGCACTGCTGTGCTGCATTTTGCAACAGTGAAGTTTTCGGATACTCTTCCAAGGGCAGCCCCCTGCAGAGCACATTACAGTGGTCCAACTAGGAGGTGACCCGTGTGTGGGTGACTGAGTATGGCTCTCAGTCTAGGAATGCACAACTGGCACCCAATCTGAAGTTGTGCAAAGACCTTCCTAGCCACTACTGCCATCTGCTCATCAGGCAAAGATTGTAAGACCAGGAGGGTGGGATTCACAGGGGTTGAGGGTGGGATTCTTGGAGAAAGGGGGTGAACCAGTATAACACTGTACTGCCCACCCCCAATTTCCATTCTGAGTTGATCTGGAAGGATATAATGGTTGATGATGTTGAAAGCAACAGTCAAAAAAAGGGAAGGATGAATACACTATTCATGCCAGGTATCATCCAACAGTGCAACCAATGCTCTTTTTGTGCCATCCCAGGTTTGGTTCTCTCCCCACCCCCCAAAATCAAATGCAAGAATATATATTACATAGATTCCTTTTTTCTTCTAGAAAACTGGATTTTCTCAGGACTGTTCTCTCAACTGTACCTGACCGGCTTTTGCAGGCACCTTCTAAGATCTCAGATGACATCCAGTCTGTGTCTTTCCCAGAAACAGAACATTCTGTACACAAAGCCTTTTGTCCTCCGATGTTTTGTTCTGATAACATCCATCTTCCATGGCAACCTCCAGGTTCTAGAAGTTTCCTAGTGTCCCCTCCCTTAACATTCTTAACCTCATCATTACAATATGTTGCATTTCCAAGTTTCAGAGGTTAAAAATATGCATCGTTTTCAGGTTTCACAAACCCAGATGTGTGCTAGGTTGATGCACATCACTACTGTTTAGAAGGCAGTGTTTAAACCATATTAGATTCTTTCTAATATGAATGGATATACAGTATGTATGGGCACCTTTTGTCGACTTGTGGGAGCTGATTCTGAGTCAGCCATGGTACAAATGGTTGTGTATGAGTGTATAGTTGAAGAGGCTGAAATGATGGGTTAACTCAGAACCTGACATACTATTCCTAGGAAGTATCCGCAAACCCTCATAACAAAAAGTGTTATTAAATGGATAGTGTTTGAGATATAGATATTCTTACACGTTTGTGATATAGATATTCTTACACGTTTGTGGAGCGCAGAGGCTTTTCAGGTTTGGAAGTCCTGTGAGATGGTTGTCATTTTTAATTTTCATTCTCGGTACTTAGAAAGTTTGCCAACTCTTGTCTCCTTCCCCTATAAGTGCAGTAAAATATTAACAAATAATGGCAACCAGTCAGATTTTCCCTATTTTTCTCTTAAAAGGGAAATTAAATCCAAATTTGCAGAAGTAATTTGAATAGTGAAAGATCAGCATATGGCCAGAAGTATCTAACAGTCTTAGATTAATTCACATTTTTATTTGATAATGGTGATACTAAACAGTATTGGCCTTTTACTCTAACAAAAAAATACAAAGTATCCAACATGTTCTAGAAATCTGTCTGAACAGAAGTGGAACTGTTGTAATTACTGGGGACACCCAGTGTAAGATTGAAGATAATAATAATAATAATTTTATTTGTATACCGCCCTTCTCCCAAAGGACTCAGGGCGGTGAACAGGGCAAACATATAAAAATACAAGAATACAAACATTAAAAGAGATTAAACAGGTGCCCAGAAGCTAAGAACAATGAATTAAAATACATTAAAACAATATTAAAATCTAAACCCATCACCCATCAGGCTAGGCCGGCTTGTTCTAACAAGTAGGTCTTCAGATCGTGTCGGAAGGAGTGAAGGTCGGGTGCCATCCGGAGCTCAACTGGCAAACGGTTCCACAATTCCGGCACGCCCACAGAGAAGGACCTCCCCCTGGGGGCCACCAGGCGACATTCTCTGAGGCCCTCTCTGTGGGAGCGCACAGGGCGGAGGGAAGTTGATGCCGGCAGCAGGTGATCCCTAAGGTACTCCGGACCCATGTTTGAGATGTTCAAATGCTGCCATCTAGGGGATCCAGAACATTGTAGACAAGTTCCTCTGATAACAATACCAGGGAAAATTGAGGAAGAGATCTTAAAAATGAATTGAAATAATTAAAAATATTGAGACTTATTTTATGCAAAACATTTACACAGGTATGGGATGAAGGTTTGTGATTGTGGAAATTGGATGGGAGGATAATTGTAAGCATTGATTCCTGTCTGAATATATAGGATAGTTAGCAAAGGAGGTAAAAGTTTTAGGCTGCGTTAACAGATCCATTGTTTCCAAGCTGCTGGAAGGAATCACTTTTTATTCTGCATGATTTAAAGTTCATCTAGAATACTTTGGCTGGTTCTGCATGCTGATTAGAAGTGAGGTGGAACAGATCTAAAGAAGGAAACTACAGAAACATTTGTGAAATGATGAAAGAAACCCGGTTGTTTTAATAAAGATCAAAGACCAGCCCTCCATTGCCTTCACAGAGCAGCTCTAGGTAGTGATGTAGTCACTTAGGAAACTGGTAGCTGGTAATCTAAATATTCACTTTCTCCACTAGATTGCTGTATGATGCTCCCTAAAATTACTATATGCATCTCAAGGGATGGCTTTCTCTACTAAATCACCATTCTAAACTGGAGTTAGAGAGTGGACTTGCTTGCTTTTAGTTTTTACATTAATTCTGTCACTATCTTCTCCTGTGCTGATGGTGTTATCTTTCTCTCCCGGATTACAAATCGCCTTTAGCAAAATCTCTAAGCTCTGGCAATATTTTGTTTGAAAAGCTAGAAATGAGTTTCTCTGAAACAGGATTTGGTAATATTCTACCAAATGCAGGTAAGATCAATTTGCAAAAGAAATTTTGCAAGCTATTTGATGCCTGTTGGTGTTGCTGCTTCATGAATAATTAACATTGATTACTATTATGTACAATCTAAGGTAGTTCTACTAAATATCAGGTTTGGGGATTTTGATTTTCAACCAGGCAATTTTTTCCCCCTCAGAATTTTAGTGTGGGAAAAGTGACCATATTAGATCTGGAGGTAGAAAGAAGTTGCATTATATAAACTTTACCATAAGACTGCAGAAAGATCTAATCTATATTTTTAAAAGATAAGGATAGAGGCATATTATATAACTCTTTAATTTTACCACAAAGCCATCCATTTGCAAACCAAAAGTTCTGGTTTGAATTGCATCTTACAAAATGAAGTACTTTTTTCTGCTCTGATAGTTGGCAAGGTCTATGATCTGGTAAATGACATAATAAAAGGAGATGACACTTCACTGAGGCTGAGAAATTATACTTCAGTTAGGGATGAGTAAACTAGGTATTTATCTCGGAGAAGGTCTATAATTTTATTTATTTTATTTTATTCATCAAATTTCTACACCATCCATCTCATCTGACTCTGAGCAGTTTACCAACAGTAAAATAATATAAAAACATGACTAAAAGCCCAATTAAAAACAAAATTAAAAATAAAGTGTGGTCTTAATGCTACATGATCAAAGGGTTGTTGTTGTTAGTTGCGAAGTCGTGTCCGACCCATCGCGACCCGATGGACAACGTTCCTCCAGGCCTTCCTGTCCTCTACCATCTTCTGGAGTCCATTTAAGCTCACACCTACTGCTTCAGTGACTCCATCCAGCCACCTCATTCTCTGTCGTCCCCTTCTTCTATTGCCCTCAATCTTTCTCAGCATTAGGCTCTTCTCCAGTGAGTCCTTCCTTCTCATTGGTGGAGCAGTGGGCTAATGCCTCCTTAAGTAACACCAGCTGCCTGCAATTAGTGCAGGTTCGCATCCCACCAGGCTCAAGGTTGACTCAGCCTTCCATCCTTCCGAGGTAGGTAAAATGAGGACCCAGATTGTTGGGGACAATAAGCTGACTTTGTAATAATGCCGCTTGGGGTGTGTGTGAAAGCCCTAATAAGCAGGCATATACATAGAATGAAGGCTACTGCTAAGCTTGTAAGCCGCCCTGAGTCTTCGGAGAAGGGCGGGATATAAATGGAATTAAAATAAAAAAATAAATAAAATTAGGTGGCCAAAGTATTTGAGTTTTAGCTTCAGGATCTGGCCTTCTAAAGAGCAGTCAGGGTTGATCTCCTCTAGGACTGACTGGTTTGATCGCCTTGCAGTCCAAGGGACTCACAGGAGTCTTCTCCAGCACCATAGTTCAAAGGCTTCAAAGGGTAGTTCTACTAAATATCAATTTTTGGCATGGATTTTCAAACAAGCCATTTTTTTTCTTCAGAAAAGTTACCAGGCATTGTGATGTTACTATCTCAACCCACCTTCTTTCTGTCTATGGAGATTCACAGTCATCCAGGTCACAATTACCCCAAATATGCTTTTTTTCACGAGGCAAGGAACCAGTCGCCTTGTGAAAAAAAAAAGAAGCATCTTTGGGACCACTTTCTTTCTGTTCCCCCCTGTCATAACTCTCTGTGCTGAGTGAGTCCCTTTGCACAGAAGCTGCATAAACTCTCACAGTGATTTCTTCTCCTTCAAAAGGCAAGCACTTGTGTTGAAAAAAAAAGAGAAGATAGCTGAGGCTTCTTCTGGATCTCTGGAATTTTTCCGTAGCTTTGCAATCAGAACACTGGTATGACTGTTCAGAAAAGAATGTGAAGAAAGTACTTTCTGAAAACTTTCCATGTATTAGCACACTTTGAGGAATACTGCCTTTAAAGAATGTGCACCGAGCCAATTAGGTCTTATGATAAGCAAACCAAAGGCAAACCAGTAACAAATCATGTAGTTCAGCCTCTAAGATAAGAAGACTCTGTCAAGTCCTCTAAAGTTGGCCTAACTGCCCTGTAGCTGTTTGCAGGATGAATTTGATTTATTTTACAGTAGCAACACTTCCTATTTTGTAGGGTGGGTAGATACCATTAACAGAGGACATCCCTTCTGTGTTTGGATGAATTTTAGTGATGACATACTTATACCAATTAAATATGAAAGAATTTTAGTTGGTATAGTTATTTATACGCACATCACCAAGACCTGTCAATGTTGGGATAACTGAAAATTTAATAGTCATATTAAGTCACTGATGATTCAGCAGTTTTCAGAGTTTTGCATTTTTTTATTTAAAGAAATGTCATATGTCTTCATACTATACACAAACCTTGCTTTTTCTAACCATATCAGTTTATCTAATTCTATTGAGAACATTATTTTCATGTATAGAATATCACTTATAAATGAAGAGTGTAATAAATGACACCACTATCCACAAAGAAGAGTATTATGACTCCGTGCTAAGAAAAGATACTGCAATTTCATTGCACATTCATGACAACTCTGATATAATATGATTTTCTTTTAAAAAAAGCTAGTTTTACCATTTGTTCTTCTTTGCGTTGTTAAAAAATGCTGGGTTCTGCATGATTAGGCGATGGGACCGAATACTTTTGGGGATCAACTGCTTGGAGGGTGGAGTTTGAAGTCTCATTGATGGAGGCTGTAGGTTCTGGAGGAATCTTGGCTGGGATGAAATCTGGGGCTTCCCCTAATGTAACAGAGGGCTTTAAGGGATTATGTGTCGAGAGGGTGAATCCTGGAAGCTCTTTGACTGAAATGTTAGATTTTGTAAGATTCTCAGATACGAAGGTGGCATTTGGGAACTTTCTTATAGAAACTGTAGGCTTTAAAGAACCCATGGCTGGAAGCTCAGAATTAGGCCACTTTTTAAATGGGAGAGTAGGTTCTTCAGGGTAAACGTCTCGGAAAGGAGTAGTCAGAAGATCTACTCCTGGATGGGTAGTCTTTGGCCTCTGGTCACTAGTAAAGACTTTTTCTGAGACTGGCGGTGAAGAGGTGACTTCTTCCAGGTCACAGCCTGCAATATATTTCCTCAGATCTTGTCCTTTACAGTGTATGCTCCAGGAAGCCCTGTAATGAACAATTCTTGGTCAGAATATTGCTGCCATTCAAGTTGACTAGACATGTACTTGGGAAGACCAAGGTATGAATGTTGCCACATGGAAGCCTGAGCCCCCAAATAACTGCCAGATTGTACTAATAATCAAGGCATCATGTTTCATCCCTCCCTAATTCGTATCATTTCCTTAACAAAATCTTTCTGTTCCGTCATCACTGAAAATGATATGCAGAAAGGGTAGCCAGCCTATAGCCCCAGGGCCTTGAACAATTTCTCAATCCCCTTTTTGGGGGTCTTTACAGTCCCCATGGTCATGACTGCTGAAAACTGATAGCACAACTTCCTGTTCTGAGGTGAGAAGCACCTGATAATTGCAGTGTAAGTCCTAAAATAAGCATATCAATAGATTTAAAAAAATAATTTTCTCTTTGAAATGCTGACTTTGGTAGCCAAAAGTGTCCTTTCTTGCTCCACCGGGAAAATGCACAATTCTGGACAAAGTAATGGTGTCCTCTGTTGTCCTGCACAGATTGCTTTGTTCATTACAGGAGAAAAAGCAATGTATCATATTTTCCGGCATATAAGACGACTTTTTAAACCCATGAAAATAATCTCAAAAGTTGGGGGGTCGTCTTATACGCCCAGTCATCTTATACACCGGAAAATAGTACATAAATCAATCGAGCGCCCCCGTTCTTGCAAAGCAACTTCAAGCCTCCTTAGTCCAGTCCCCCCTCCAACATGACTCTCCCTTCCCACCCCCAAGAGCCTCTCAGCCCCTTCCCCTCCCCCTTGCAAACGCCAGACCCTGGGAGCTCTTGCGTCTATTCCAAAGGGTGGGTGGAAGGAAAAGCCCCTTTAGGCTCCAGCTTGGCTGCAAGTCAGCGAGCCCGGGAAGGCACACCCTCCCCTCTCACTGTGGAGGAAGCAGGGCAGGCTGGTGTCTGGCGGGAGCCGGCAGGGCAGTCCTGCGCACGCGCGCGCTCCCCGTCTCCTAAGGAGTCCTCGGGGAGCCATGACAGGCGCCTCACGCTCTTCCCTCTTGAGGCAGCATCAGCGGAGCCATCCGGTGTCGGGCGGGAGCCGGCAGGGCAGTCCTGCACACGCGCGCACTCCCCGGCTGCTTAGGAGCGCTCCTTAGCAGCCGGGGAGTGCACGTGTGTGCAGGACTGCCCTGCCGGCTCCCACCCGACGCCGGATGGCTCCGCCGATGCTGCCTCAAGAGGGAAGAGCGTGAGGCACCTGCCATGGCTCCCCGAAGACTCCTTAGGAGACGGGGAGTGCGCGTGTGAGCAGGACTGCCCTGCCGGCTCCCGCCAGATGCCAGCCTGCCCTGCTTCCTCCACAGTGAGAGGGGATGGCGTGCCTTCCTGGGCTCGCTGATTTTCCGGCGTATAAGACAAAAAATCTTGAAAATCATCTCAAAAGTTGGGGGGTCGTCTTATACACCCAGTCGTCTTATACGCCGGAAAATACGGTAGTGATTTCCTGAGTTCTGCACAGAGAACTGGATTCCACCAAGAAAAGGGCCTTCACACAGAGGACAGGACTTCTCCCCCTTAAGTTTTTTTCACTGATGACATTTTGCCTGCTGGGGCAGGTGAACAAATGACTCTAGTCTCAGATCCAGGTATGTTGGACAACCTTCAGAGTTCTGTGAGTTGCATCTCAAACATTTCTATAGAAAGCCAGACTAGAAAAACTACATTAATGTTCTGCCCAAGATCAGTCTGGTGATAGTACTTTCCTTCTCTTTTGGTGAGCTTTCTTGAACTGAATTTGGCCTTCTTGCTTTATTTCACTTTAGGCATAGGCAAAACGTCAGAAATGCAACATTTAGAGGAGAGACAAGCACAATTCCTAGCTTTAGAAGTGACTTTTATTTTTGCTTTCCTGCCTTCTTTGGAGAACAGGAGCAATGGCAACTACAAATAATCACCCCAAACTTTAGCCTTTTGTGGAGCTATCCAGGCAACATATAGACCTCTCCAGTGAATTCACGTCAGTTTTCTTCCAGAGCTACCTTATTTTCCTTTTGGTATATGTGATTGATAACAGAGTAAATAAGAATATAATAATCCATTTACCATGCTGCAAAGCCCTTGCTTTTTTGGACAACTCTCTTGGCACATTGAATATCATCAGTAATGTTATCATCCTGCAGTGCTGAAGAAGAAAAGAATTGAAAAGTCTACTTGAGCATAGTTATCGTTAAAGTCAGAGGAAGTACTAAATTGAGAAAGGTAAAGTAAGTTGATTCTTGGATAAGTTTATACTGTGTCTATGCCAATATGTGGTTAGTTTTAGTGGCTTAATGTAGGTTGTGTGACTCCAGACCCAGCCACTGTGGTTTCTCAATCAAATTTTCTAGTCCATTATAGTATGAACCTAGCCAATGACTTATTGAGCAAACCATCATGGTAATAACAAGCCAGACTTAGATCAATGTATAAACTCATCAATGTGTAAACATTAATGTGTAAACCCAACTCAAAGTTGGTGACAGTTGGACTGTTGCAAAAGTAATTCTCATACTAGAGTATTCCAATGCCTCCAGACTTGCAGTGAGGTATATTCTCCTTTTGAAAGCCTATTGTTGTCTGCTAGAGCACCATGAAACTCAATGCACTTGACTCTGTAAGTTCTGGATATTGTTAGTTTTGAGAAGAAGATAAGGAGTTAAAAACAAGAGAAGTGTTTCTGAGTGAATATTTTGAAGGAGGTAGCCCTCGAAAGAATATAGGAAAACTAAAGAAAACAAAGGAAAAGAGATGCCAATATTATAATACTCTTATATTACAGTGGAACTAAAGAAGAGGGTAATTAAGGTGATCAAAGGACTGGCCCAAATTCCTTATCAGAAAAGGTTGTGACATTTGGGCCTTTTTCATCTAGAAAGGAGGTGAATAAGGGACGGCATGACTGAGGTGTATAAAATTACACAAGATGTGGATAAAGTAGGTAAGGAGGTCATGGAAAGTCATGATTTCTTACCTTCACAACTTAGGTTGCAATAGTTGCGTGCATGTGGTGTCTTGAAATCGTCACACCACCACTTTGCGCTTAGCAAGAAGATCCCATGATTGGTGGCCCTTGGTCCCACATTGAGGGCTGAGGTATCAAAGCCACTGCTATGAAACACCAAACAAATCCCTGGAGGCAGAGGAAAGCAGGCTCAAAAAAAAATATATGATGGTCTGAATCACCATTTCCCATCAAAGAGTGACAGCAGGAACCAGTTATGGAAGGAGAGGGCTACTTGTAGCCCAAAGAATGAATGAGTTTTCTAGAGCTTCCAGAATTCCATGGCTGAAATTTGGTTATCTACTATCAAGACAGTTGGGCTGAATGCAGCTACTTAGCTGCATTAAAGACATTTCATAAAAAGCATCATTTCAAGATCACCGAATGTTAACAGATTGCATTTTGAAAATAGACAAGTAGCGTTACAAATACACCAAAGGCATAAAATGAAAAGCTGCTGTGGGGAATCAGGATATTTCAGCATAACTGAGGAGGCTACAAGCAGAACAAAATGAGGAGCACTCACACTCTGCTATTGTGGTGCCTGCAAATCCCTCCAATCCATTGTCCTTCAGGATGGCCGAGAGGTTGCATCTGTCAAGGATGATAGCATTGCTCCTCACTGCCCCTGCAACAATGAGAAAAAGAAGCACTAAGTAGGGAGTCTTCATTTCAACACTGCAATGATGATTGGGGGAACATAACATGGTTCTTTATATACTGCAGGGAGGAGATGGAGCTGCCCAGCTGCCCCACATAGTAGGACTATGTGCCAGTATCCCTCTACCCCCAGGAAAGGATTTCTTCCCTCACTGAATGCTCAAACATCCTACACATTCTTCAAAACAATGTCATCTATTGCTTCCCTGGGTCTCTGTTCACAATGTCAACCAACCTTCTCAACTGGAAGAATAATGGAGAAATGGAATTGTGGCAGGTGCTGATTGTGGCATCACTCACAGTGCCACTGGGGCTTGAAAACCTGACACCTGACCAGTTGTTAAGGGTACAAGAGATCTAAAAGTGTGTGTCCCTGCACTGCTAAAACAAATGGCTAATGCTCTGGAGTTGCTGAAGGAGTCCATACTGTAAGGTGGATCCAGGGCTACACTCGAGCAACTTTGTCAATTGCCCATGTGTGTTACAAAAAAAATAAAAAGACTTTGGTAAATCCTTTAAAACCAAGCAAGCAAATGAACAGACATCCCCAAATACCTGATCAGATAAAGGAGAATATTTGTAGCTTGGGTTTGAAATAAGGGGTCCTTGGTGCTCTCTGAGCTTGGTTGTTTTCTTGCAGATGTTTCATTACCCAAACTAGGTAAGATCATCAGTGCTGATCATTGCACTGATGCTGCTGCCTAGTTTGGATAATGAAACATCTGCAAGAAAACAACCAAGCTCAGAGAGCACCAAGGACCCTTCACACCTGATTGGGAATGTATTTAAGATGGAAAGGGCCTTTGATAAAGACAGCAAGATGGGCCCTGTGCTGGTCAGAGTAAACATCTATTTTAGGAATTAAGGACTGTCCCCTTAAGGGATAGCCTTTTGGGTAATGTAGTTTTAAGTTGCTCGGTCACATCTGTGTTTTGGATTGGCCATTGGGAGGGACTTCTGATTGGATAGCTGGGATTACTGGCTACGTGCAGACCAGCAGGGCTTTTATGAATTCCAGCCATGGGAGCTGTTTGCTCCTTCAATATGGGAAAATACTACCTCTTTTCGTCTACGTGCTGGGGTCAGATTATGAATGTGCTTCAGAAGAATCTCTCCAGTAACTGTGAGTTAATGTTTAAAGGATGCCTGATGAATTAAAGTAATCTGCATGAAACCCTTTCCGTGGAGTTTATCTGCCTGTATCAAGCAGGCAGAAACAGAACAGGCCCCTCATATCATGTAGACTGAGGTTAAAAGCATGCACAGAGCACAGTGACACTATCAGACAGTGCTCTTATCCAACCAAACCCCAACCCAACCCCAACCCAACCCAAATCAAACCAAACTAAACGCCTTTAAAATGCTGACTGAATCTAAGAGACTGCACATAGCACAATAATAATAAATGACACATCAGATCAAAGAAAACCAAGTTTCTACAAACTAAAAATGGCAATAGCTTCCTTTTGGGGAGGCACTTCTTCCCCTCCCCCTTTCCTTTTCTTCTGTCTAAGCTGTTGAGCCTGCTAACCAGAGCAGCGTCCATTCCAACACCTGAAATGTTGTGCAACCTAAGAATCATATACAGGTAGTCCTTGACTAACGACCGCAATTGAGCCCAACTTTCCTGTTGATAAGTCAGACATTTGTTAAGTGAGTTTTGCCCCATGTTATGACTTTTCTTGCCACAGTTGTTCAGTGAATTGCCACAGTTGTTAAGTTAGTAACCTGGTTGTTAAGTGAATCTGGCATCCCCGTTGATTTTGCTGGTCAAAAGCTTGCAAAAGGGGATCACATGACCTTGGGAGGCAGCAACGGTTATAAGAATGAGGCAGTTGCTAAGCAGCTGAATTTTGATCACATGATCGTGGGGATGTTGCAAAGGCCGTAAGTGTGAAAATCGGTCATAGGCCACATTTTCCAGTGCCGTTGTAACTGTTGGAAGTCGAGGACTACCTGTATCCGTTTTGACTGCTGGATGAGGTTTGGGGCCTGACAGGAGTTATCTTGGTTGTATGTAGGTGGGAAGGAGTTGTAAAGGGTGATTCATTTTTCCCCTCTTTTCCCCCTTTTGATCTGCAGATAGAGCGATTAACTTTAGAGTAGACAGTTTTGTGGCAGCTCATTCTCCATCGGCAGCACCAACATTTAGGTTCTGCTTTGGGATGTGTGACTTTTCAAGGTTTCAATTTAAAGGATGACCTCTTTGCAGCTGCTATTATCACAGGCATGGTTTAAAAAAAAGCACTCATTAAGGGGCAGATTTCAATAAAATGTAACAACTGGGCATGGTTTCCTATGATAGGATATTCTGCAACTTCTTTTATGGTTGTTGTTTTTTTAAACCCAGGGCTTTTCAACCTTCTTCACCCATTGTACCACTTTTAGGATATGGCAGCATCCAAGTACCACCAGTCACCTAGCAAGGTGGCAAAAACGTGATGACAAAAAAAAAAAATAAAGGAAAAAAGTGATGAAGTACAAGTAGTCCTCAACTTACAACAGTTCGCTTAGTGACTGTCTGAAGATACAATGGCACTGAAAAAAGTGCCCCCCAAGCCTCAGCCGAGCAAGACACCAGCCCGCCTGCCCGGCGGCACTCTTCCTCCTGTCCGAGGTTTTCACTGTTGTGAGCATTTCAGTTGAGGATTGGCAGCGGGGGTGGGGGGTGGGGAGGTGTTTGGTTTTTATTCCCCCTGTCTGCTGGGTGGTTGCATCAGGTTTTGGTCACTTTACATGACCCTGGGACACTGTGACCATCATAAATATGAATCAGTTGCCAAGCATCTGAATGTAAATCAGAAGACCCTGGAGATGCTGCAACATTCCAGCTGATTGGTGCTTCTTCTCGGCTCAGCAGAAGTGCCCGGATCAGCGCTGAGCTCCAGCTGGAGCCTGGCGCTGATTCTGGTGCTTCCACTGAGCCCTGACAGCCCTGCAGCTCCAGCCATCAGGCTTGTGTGGTGCTGCCATTCCCCTCCCCTGCTACCATTTTTCTAGGATGGGCGCGTACCACCTGCCAGGTGCCTGCCAGGTGCCAGTGTACCACAGGTGGTACCCGTACCACTGGTTGAATAGCCCTGTTTTAACCAATTTCCATAATGATCTGAAGAAGAACAACACCATGGAAATAAAACCTGAGAAGTCAGACTTGTGTTCACCAAATTTCTCCAACTGCCTACAATCTTTCATCAGAGTAGCAGATGTAGAGATTACTTTATTCCAGCTTCTAAAACTGTATTTTATTTGCGGTGCCTGGTATGGCACATAATAGAATCATGCTGAACGCCTTTACAAATATTGCTCCTTGATTTTCACAAAGGTCAACAGCAATTTTTAGTTCACCCATGTTACATGGCAGTCCCAAGACAAACAGTCGCAAAGAATTGGCAACGACCAAGAGGCTTTGCAAAAAAACCCATTGTGATATTTATACCACTTGAATAACACTCGGAGGCTCCAGCTGGTGCAGAATGCAGCCGGGCGAGTTGTGATGAGGGTTTCCCGATACTCCCATGTAACACCTCTGCTCCGCGAGCTGCATTGGCTTCCAGTTGTCTTCCAAGTGAGATTCAAGGTGCTGGTGATGACCTATAAAGCCCTAAATGGCATGGGTCCGGGTTATTTACGGGAGCACCTTTTGCCGGCGTTAACCTCCCATCGTCCTGAGAGGGCCTCCTCAGGGTGCCATCGGTCAAGGAATGTCGACTGGTGGCCCCCAGGGGGAGAGCATTCTCTATGGGCGCGCCTGCCCTCTGGAATCAGCTTCCGGTTGAGCTCCGGATGGCTGCCGACCTTCGCTCGTTTCACCGCGACCTGAAGACTTGGTTGTTTGAACAGGCCAGCCTGGACTGAGGGATTAGATTTTAGTGTTTAAATTTTAAATAATTTTAAATTTTAGATTGTATTTATTACTTAGGGCTATTGATTTAATCTTATTTTAATTTTTATACCTTGTGTGTTGTTAGCGTTTTAATTGCCCTGTACACCGCCCCGAGTCCTTGGAGAGGGGTGGTATATAAATCTAATAAAATAAATAAATAAATAAATAAATAAATAAATAAAATATAGCAAGGTTATTCAACAGAATTTTATGTGATTTATTAGGGCCAGAATTGCCGGAATGGTGGGCAGGGCAGATATTGGCTGCTTGGGAGGTTATAATTATAAACTGGGGAATTATCAGTAAGACAGAGGAGATTATTGGAACATTCAAGTGTAAATATATATTGTAGAACAGGGGTTTTCAAACTTGGCCCATTTAAGACTTGTGGACTTCAACTCCCAGAATTCCTCAGCCAACGTGCCTGGCTGAGGAATTCTGGGAGTTGAAGTCCACAAGTCTTAAATGAGCCAAGTCTGAAGACCCCTGTTGTAGAAAATGCAACAGGGGTGGGTGGGGTGAGTGGTCCTTCGAAGATGGCATGCTAAGTGACATGGCCATTTTTCTGTCTTGCTGGCAAAAAGCTGATTTTGCCACCAAAGCTGGCTCTCTGGAGGCATGTTCCTTAAATTTGGAGCTCCTAGAAATGACTCAATATAACCCTCAGGTGACTGTAGACGTACCTGAAAAGAGGGAAACTATTATTTTCAAAATATATTTATCAGTATTCTAACCAGGGGGCGGGGGAAATTATGTTTATGTTTGGTGTTGTTTTTACTTTTAATGCACATTCATTTTCTTTCTTCGTTCTGTGTAGTTTCACTTTGTTTTGTATTCTCCCCCTTTTTTACAGTTTGTATTTTAACGTTTTGAATAAAAAATAAATATTTATTGGGGGAAAAAAGCAACCTGGCAAGATACAGAGGAGGGCATGAATTGGGAGAAGCTGACAAAAGAAATATATGGCCTATTGGTTCATTGCTAGGAAATAAATAGAATATCCATAAAAGGACATGCCGTATAGCAGGGGTGTCAAAGTCAATTTCATTGAGGGCCGCATCAGCATTGCGGTTGCCCTCAGGCGGCAGGGTGGGTATGGCCAGGGTGGGTGTGGCCTACTGGGTGGGTGTGGCTAGAGTGCGTATGGCCTACTGGGTGGGCATGGCCAGCTCTACATCGTTTGCATCAAGGGTGCCTATGGGGGCCTGGGCAGGAGTGGGACAGATCTGAGGGTCTCTGGCAGGAGGAGGGTCTCTAGGCCAGGGCCAAGGCAGTGGGGGCTGTTCCCTCACTGTTTCCAGGATGGCTTCGTGGGCCACATGAAACCACTTCGCGGGCTGGATCTGGCCCCCGGGCCTTGTGTTTGACATGTCTGCCGTATAGCATGTAACTTGCAGGCATTTGAGTATTACAGGAACTTTGGGCATTCTAGGGTTAAATGGTAGGAACCTAGAAGTAGGCCATCAAACCTCATATTTCAGCCAACTCTGCTGGGAAGAGAACCAATTCAATAGCACAAACAATAGCTCTGGAGACCCAAGACACTTTCATTTTTCTACCTTTCCTAAGAACAACAAACAGTGCAGGGCTAGGCTGGGAAATATGCATTTGCAGATATGGAGTGCTCTCCTCCCCAGCAACCTGAAGTAAATTGTCTTGTTACTAAGAAAACAAGTCCTGAGCTCTGCAGGGGATTTTTACATTTTGATTACTCAGCCAACTAGCCACTGAATACATTCAGTGGAAGTCTTCCACACTGTGGAAGTTTTGGGGTATACACAATAGCTCTGTTTTTCCTTTGGGTCTTCCATTTTTCTACCTTCTTGTTAGGTTACACTTTGGTTGGATTTACTCTGTGCTACACCATAACACATTTGTTTATTTTTGTCAAGCATTTTTGCGGTTGATAATGGTATGTGACTTAGAATATGTGGATCCAGCCAATATTAAATCATGCTTAAGCAAACTGTAGCCTGGACAGTGGGTGAACGCAGCCTGATTTTATTTTTGTTGGCTTATTGTTTGCTTCCAGCAGCTATCCTGATTTCCAGTAATCATATTGCTGTTGAAAGAAAAATCTTCATCAGGGTCCAGTCCACGCCGGGAATAAACAAAATGGAGACTGCTTTAGAAAGAAAGTTGCATTTTATTGAAGAGGAGAGCCAGACAGAAAGATGGCTCTGGGAAATCTGACCACATGTAGTAGGGAGTGGTGGGTTTTTATACCTTCTTGAGCTTTTGTTTGGAGTTGTTCCTGTGGCATGAACTTTGACCTGAGTCTGTGTGTGCCTTTCTGGTATTGGGATGGTGGTGGGTTAATCCTATTATGTCCCAAAGACCATATCCTGCTTCCCTGGGGTGTGGCTGATAGCTATATCCCGTGTAGGATTTTTTTGGTGTGGGGGATTGTTGATTCTAGGGATCTTTGTCTTTCTAATCCAAGCTTCCTGGCTCCAATCTTTCTGACAAGATTATCACATCTGCATTTCTGGAGATCTGGTTTCTGTTTGGGGCAGAGAGAATTGTGCGGGGGGGTAGAGTTGGTTTCTGCCTTTAAGATCCTTTGGGGAAATATAATATTCTGCCTTTTAAATATTCCCAAAATATGTCTTTCTCTGGGGTGTGTGTGCTGTCCTCCCACACTGCCGTGTTTATATTTTCTCCCCATCTAGTAACCCTCCCTATTCCAGGCTTTTCCCACCAATTCCAGTTTTCCATCGGTTTCTTTTTTTCTTTTCTTTTATTTGGGTTCCTTTAAGTCTCTTTCAGCCATCTTATAACCGACTTATTTGCTCCTTATCTACTGTGAAATAAAGGAATCCCCTCCTGCAATTTCTTCTCCTTTAGGGTCACCATCCTGCCAGCACCATTTCTGGGAATCTATGTGATGTTGTAATCCTAGCTCAGTGAATGCTGCTTTCTCCAGAACACCAAAAACACTCTGTTTTTATCCTCATCTAGTTAGAAGAGCCTTCTCCACCTTTCTTCTGATGGTCCTGAAGACCTTTAGCTAGCCGAACTGAGTGGAGGGAATCATATCATATAGAGTCTTGGGGTGAGGCACCAATGCAAAATTTGTCCATTACCTAGGTTGTAAAGTCTGGGAATAGAGAAAGTTGCTGCGCAGGTTCTGAGGCTTTGCTTGATAAAAAAAATACAGAAAACCAGAAGTTGCCTTTAAGCTTTATGTTTTTATTCAGTTGAACAACGACGGACTCCTCTAAAAGAGGGAAGCTCCGAATGACAAGAAATCCTTGTGTTTATTCTTTCTGATTACATAAGCAATCCACCCAGCAAAGGTGACACACATAAGATCCAGATTTCACCCAGTAAGTCTGGCACATTGTAGATAAGAAGGGAGAAAGCAGAAATAGCTAAAAATGTTCCCTTTTGGGTGTTTCCCTAAAATGTGGGTTAGGACATTGGGTGCTTTCCTTGCTCCTTTCATGACCCTGCATCCATGACTCTGCAAGTGCCCAAAGACAGCAGGGCCATCTGCACATATTCACAATTGATACTTCCTATGCGGTCTCCTAATTCTGGGTCAACAAAGTTGTGAAGAGAATACAAGTCTTGTGTTGCCCCTCAGTTTTTTCCACAATGGCCCCACATGAAATATTGCAGGCCATTGCTTGCTATGATTGGCAGCGCAGATGAGACATAGATATGCTTTCTATAGTGAATTGAGCACCAACAGGTAAAGTGTTATATTTGGGATATTTCTCACAGCTTAGTTCACAGCTTAGGCAGCAGAAGAGAAAATTCTCCCTTTATAAAAACATCATTTGACTTGCAGTTGTGAACAAAGCAATGTGTGTTATAGGCTTGTGCAGAAGGCCAAAGTCAATGGTCAAAATGTGATTGGGAGCACTGAGAGCAAGCAGTTATCTAGGTGTTTTGGGGGAACACCCTAAATTAAATGTGACTTTTTCTAGAATGGCCCATATGGGTGCCAAGAAAAGGTGCACCTGCTTTAAAGTATTCTTGATGGGTTGGTGTGTCTGTGTGTGAATCACATTTTGACCTTTGAATCTGGATCTCTGCAGGCCAAGGAAATACGTACAAAAACATACTTGCTAAGAGGGATACCCCATTCATAGTATGATTTTAGGCAAGATAAATAGGGTGCCGAATTTTTAAAAAACATACACCAGATTTGCTCTGTATATTGGGAAGATTGCAATTAAAATGCAATGTTTTTCTGAACAAATCTGCTAACTAAGTAAAAATAGGACAAAGAAAGGCTAACATAGAAAAAAATGATAAGTGAGCAAGCCTGACACATTTAACTTTCTTTGCTGCAATCCAGTCAGCCTGAACACAGACCTACATTTTCAGAAAAATGTCCTGCAATAGTGTTTTGCAATCATGGTGATTTTAAGATAAATGCGGCTGCGTGAGTTGTGATGGGAGTCTCCTGATACTCCCATGTAACACCTCTTCTCCGCGAGCTGCATTGGCTTCCAGTTGCCCTCCGGGTGAGATTCAAGGTGCTGGTGATGACCTATAAAGCCCTAAATGGCTTGGGTCCGGACTATCTAAGGGAACACCTGCTGCCGGCATCAACTTCCCATCGTCCTGTGTGCTCCCATAGGGAGGGCCTCCTTAGGGTGCCGCTGGTCAGGGAATGCCGGCGGGTGATCCCCAGAGGAAGGGTATTCTCTGTGGGCGCGCCTGCCATTTGGAATGATTTACCTGTGGAACTCCGGACTGCCCCCGACCTGTGCTCGTTTCACCGGGACCTGAAAACCTGGCTTTTCGATCTATCTGGCCTGGACTGAGGGGGTTTTTAGTTTTAAGTTTTAACATTGTTTTATTGTTGTGCTATTATTAATTTAATTCTTTTAATTCTATTTTTATCTTAATTTATATTGTCTTATAAATAAATAAATAAATAAATAAATAAATAAATAAATAAATAAATAAATAAATAAATAAATAAATAAATAAATAAATGGACTTCAACTTCCAGAATTCCCCAGCCAGCATGGCTGGGTGGGGAATTCTGGGAGTTGAGTCCATCTATCTTAAAGTCACCAAAGTTGAGAAAGATTGCTCTGAGAAATGGAGCATTTACTGAGGACAAGGCTGTCCAATAAATTCTTTTTCTTAAATTAGGAAAGTGGGATTATTAAAAACATGTCTCCTCATGTTCTTCTTTTTGAATGTTCACTTTCTTATCAATGCAATCTAACAGCTTTAGAAGTCTGGGTGGGAGAAGGGAATTAGTTATGAGGGAAAAAGAACTCTTTATTTTTAGGTGAGTGTTAACAAGGGCTTAATTGTCAGGGTTACAGCTTAATTGTCAGGGTTACACATCTAATGGATTCATAACATAATCAAAATGTAATGAAATACATTATTGAACTTCCCTTCTTATATAAATAGCATGCATTGTTTCACAGGAAAGCAGCTGGGGAGAAAAGGGAAAGTGAAACTGGAGGAAATTAGGGCTTGGCTTAATGTATCAAGCATTCCTACATTAGAAAAAGCAAATAAACACAAAACAGATGGTTACAGGAAAATACCCTTTCTTTCCTTTGCTATTGTTTCTTATGCCTGTTTGTTTCTTGTTGCAATCCTCTGCTCTTTTGTGGTTTGCAAACCTGAGGTTTTTTCCCCCACCTCTTGAGGTAGGAGACTTGAGTCCCAGATTAGGAAGCATCCTTGGCAGTTTTCAAACTTAGGGGTGTTTTTGTTTGTTTGTTTGTTTTTTGACATCAAAATGCTGAATTTGTAAGGAGGCAAAAGGAGGGCCCATTGGAGGAAACTACCCTGATTTTTGGACACACTGACAGTGTAAAGAAGGCAGTGGTGGGATTCAATTATGTCAGGGGTGTCAAACTCAATTTCATTGAGGGCCGCATCAGCATTGCAGTTGCCCTCAGGGGGCCGGGTGGGTGTGGCCTGGGTGGGTGTGGTCTACTGGGTGGGCGTGGCTAAAGTGGGTGTGGCCTACTGGGTGGGCATGGCCAGCTCTACATCGTTCGCATCAAGGGTGCCTATGGGGGCCTGGGCAGGAGTGGGACAGATCTGAGGGTCTCTGGCAGAAGGAGGGTCTCTGGGCCAGGGCCAAAGCAGTGGGGGCCGTTCCCTCAGTTTCCAGGATGGCTTTGGGGGCCACATGAAACCACTTCACGGGCCGGATCTGGCCCCCGGGCCTTGTGTTTGACACGTCTGAATTATGTGAACAACCGGTTCTCTGTGTGGATGCCACTTCCAGAAGTCCATTCTGGGCCTGGGCAACAAAAAATTAGCTACCGGTTCTGCCGAAGTGGTGCGAACTGGCTGAATCCCACCACTGGAAGAAGGCTAATGCTACCCCAGGAACTGACACAAACCTTACTTTTCCTCCACTTACTGTATATACCAGCCAGGCTTTGAATTTCTCCAAAGTCAGAACATTGGAAAGAGAAATTACATCTGATTTGTGAGATTTGTATCCAAATTTGGATGTTTTTTTTGTCAAAGGAATATGAAGAGGCCTTTAGAGCAAGTCAGGCAAGTTTTAAAACTGTGCTTATGATATAAATGTTTACCTTCTTCCCCTCCTTTTTCAGTTTTTAATTTTGATATTACAAAGCACAACGTTGTTCAACAAACCTCATAAAGTAGCGGCTATCACACATTCTAACACACATTCACTGCTACAACAAACCCATTGAATTCAAAGTACCCTAGCTTCTTACAATAACTTTATTAAAAGCAGCTTAGAATGATGCATGAAGATCCAGAAATCCCAGAACCAGCGTAGTACCGGAGATTTGGCCCAGGGAATGTAAAATATCCTTCGGCTTCATTTCCATAATTGCTCGATTAATCTCTCTCTCTCCCCCCACCCCCTTTTCCTTTCTTCAGTTAACTTGGAGAAACACGTTCCAGTTGTGGTTATCCATAAGGAGGTACAAATAGTCCAGATGGCAACCATGGCTGCATGATTGAAGCCACTATATTGATGTTTTTGGTGCTTCTGGTTCTAATGAAATCCTGGTCTATGGGGGTTGAGATAGCTAGTCAGAGACTGCTCTTGTCTCCCTACAGAACCAATGGCCTTTCTGTACCACTGGCTGTGGTTGATAACTATAGAGCTGTGCCACGCAACGTCCTCAGTTCAGTGGACAAACTTTGCAGCAAAGCTAAGCCACATTTCCCCCAAGTTATCCTCTTCTCTTGTGTCTCTGAACGGCATTAAGCACCCATCTGCATAGTATTCTTCCCACACACTTAAGTGTTCAGCTTGAAGAGAGCCCAGCCTGGTGGTCACTGCTCACCCAGAGCTGCCATTTGCTAAGCCCAGAGAAGCATGAAACTCAATGGCTGCTGTCTCTGCAGCAGCTTGCCCATCGCACTGTTCGCTCTCTTCTTGCCACCAGAGGCTATTTTCCCACAAGTTTAGTTATTATGCTCCATGAATCAAAAACAAAAAAGGGTTAAGAAGCTTATCACTCAGCTCACCATCGCTTTATAAAACTGTTTAGTTAATAGTTATTTATACAGTCTTAAGAGTAGCAACTAGCAATTGTCAGGGACAAATCATAGCATAGGAAAAGCAAGAACAAAACTCATTTATGACTGGAGACATCTTCTGCTATCATCAAACCATGCCCACATGGTTAGGTCCATATTGAAGTCAGGTTTTTATAACATTGCAACTATGGCATGTTTGCATGACACCATAAATCAGCAAGGTGGAAATAACCTGTGAGTTATTTCTTTCGGGGTAGTCAAACAACACTTTCCCCTTTCTAACAACACAAGCAAAATCATTGTTTGCCCTCCCTAAGGCTTTTCTCCTGAGCCTATCAGATGACATTCCTTGGTAGATAGGGCCTACTGCCCCATATTGGGCCCTAGATGATCTGGGATGGCCCCACGGCTGTCAAGGTGGCCAGGAACTCCCAAGCAGACTCAGACCTCACTCCCAGAGAAGGCAAATTTATTTATTTATTTATTTATTATTTATTAATTTAATTTGTATACCGCCCTTCTCCCGAAGGACTCAGGGCGGTGAACAGGGCAATACATAATAAAAACAAGATACAAAAATTATAGGCTGACAAATCTGATATGCATTCTGCTGTTTGCATCATTTCCCTCCCCCAAAGAAAGTGATACTAATACTGCAATTTTGAGACACCTGCACCTCATCAATTACATTTTAGAACGTAAATGTGGCCACAGTAAAACTTTAGCGACTTATTTTTAGAATATAAAAATATAAAACCCATTATTACTTGTTGAAAATAATCTACATCATAGAAATATAGTTCTAATGTATAATATACAATGTAAATAAGGAGTCTAATATCTAATAGATATACTATTAGATCATAGAAATATTATAAGCAATTGCTTTAGAGCCTCAAACAATCAGAACTATGTATTCAATAGATGAAAGGTAAAGCTCCACTGAGACTAATGAAATTTAAGTGAGGTGTAACTTATTCCATTGATTTTAAACATGGTAGCATGCCAATTTATAATGGATGAATTGCTTTAATAAAGTAAGTCATACAGACTCAATTTTGAGATGGAATTTGAACCAAAGTTACAAATTGCTTATATTACTCACATTATGTACTTTATTGCATATTGGAAAGATTTTCTAAATCTATATGCACATTTCATTTTGGATTATCCAAATGAAATAGAAAAAATAACATATAGAATTAAACTAAAAATGTGAAAATGATACTTTAAATGATACTTTAATGATACATTCCTACAAGGCATGTAAATGTTAGTACTTTCATCAAATAACCATGCTGATTTTTGGACCACAGAAAATTCTCCATTGTGGAGTCTGTGGTGTTTGTTCTCTGGGCTTGTTTGTTTGCTTGTAGACATTTCATTACCCAACTATGTAAGACCAGTGCTATTGAGTGTGGAGCTTTGTTCTCTCTCTCTCTCTCTCTCTCTGTGTGTGTGCGCGCACACACCCTGCCTGTATATAAATGTAGCAAATCACTCACTAGCAGTGATGTTGTTCCCTTGTTGGTTGATGAAATGTTTGCAAGTAAACAGGCACTAAGAATTCCACAATTCAATCCTGAGCTACATATATTCTCTTCTATTGGAATGCCTCAATTAAAAGCATTCAAGCAAGCCTACATTATTGGGTTTATTGCAGTTTGTAGCCTGATTTCTGCTATATATAACCTCAAAGGATTTCCTTTGACTGTTCCATTATGATTTATTCTGCATAGAACACATTGGTAATTTGGAGTAAAACTGTTATCCTTATTTCTAAAATGTGCATGTTTGCAAAGGTATATACCGTGGCTAGAAAGTTGTTTTTTTTCTTTCATAGCAAAATAAACTTTTAAAAATAGTGTTGATGGGATAGCTGGTGAAGTGGAGTTGACGTCTGGGGTAAGCTTTCAGATGGAATTGTGTTTTAGTGGCATCAGTCAGTGGTGTTAGAACAAAGCTGAAAAAAGTCACAAGCCATGCTGTCATCTTTAATGGGTTCTGCAGTTGTGTTTGTGGAGGCATGATACGGACGAACGTGGCGACCTGGGATCCACAGCACTTTGTCTGGCAGCTGGACTGCAGCGTAGCCTCTTCCCCAAGTGAGAAGGTCTGCAGGGCCTTTCCAAGTCTTCTAGGACCATTAGTCTGGAAAACTCCACTGCCAATCCAGGATTGAAGTCAAGTAGCTTAGGCTGAGAGGTGGCAATGCAGCACGGAGACTGGTACAGTGGGAAAAATCCTAACTGATTCCTAGATCCCAACTTAAAGAAAAGCAATTCACATGCAGAGCAATGCCCTTGAAAATCATTACAGCCTCCCAGATATGTACTACACTTCCACCCCTGCTCTGGAGTCTCGACTGATGCCAGGTGGGTACATTTTCAAGAGGGGAATACTCTCTTTGGGATCCAACCAAGTTTCAGGAATACTTGCAAGCATTTCATTACCTTAACCAGGTAACATCATCAGGGGAATGAAATGCTTGCAAGAAAACAAGCAAGCTCAGAGAGTACCAAGGACTCCTCCTTTCAACCCTGAGCTACAAATATTCTCCTTCATTGGTTATCATGGTTAATTAGAAGTGTAATTAAAAGGATTCTCCTGTTCTTTTTCTGTAGCTTGCCTGGCAGGAAATTCCTTCCCTTCCTCTCCTCCTGAAAGCATAAAGCTTCAACGTGACATCAGGCAACAGGATATCCTGCTGGCTCTGAAATGGGAGGGGAGCCCAGCGAAGCAGCTGTGTGGGTGACATCGAAGGCTAGCCACACACATTATGCACGAATTATATTTTCCTCATTATGCAGGACTAATTTTTCTCACCCGAACCCTGCACAAACCTTCTCCAAGCCACAATTAAAGTTTCAATAGCTTAACCCACTCACCAGTCTGGGGCCTTTGTTAAAGCATTACATACTTTTCTCCCCAGAAATTTAGAGAATTGACAGTAAGGAATGTGGTTTGATCCCTGCTTTGCCAAACTGAACTTAGAATCAAGTTCCCATAGTTGCTCTACCTTTGTAATTTCCTTTACTACCTTCATACAAGTCATATGGAAGGTTAGTTTCCTTTGTCCCTGATTGATAAAAGGAGTGAATTAGACTTGTTCCCTTGGTGAATTGATCTGAGAAGCAAGTCTTGGCTGTTACTTTGACTTACAATCAAGCTGCTCATAAAGGATGCAGCCAATGTGAGCTAGTGAATGAGGTGTTGGCTCCACAGGACACACTCAACTTTCGGCCTCTCTTCAGGCAGGGAAGCTGCCTTGGTGACTTTGAGCAACTCATTCTCTCTCAGTCCAACCTATCTGATAGGGTTGTCACTGCAGGAGCTCCTGAAGGAAAAAACAGGAGGTAAGAGATGTGTCTTTTTGCTGGAGAAGGACTGCAAGCACCCAGTGGCGTAGCGTGGGTTGTCAGCACCCGGGGCAAGGCAACTGGAAGCGGAAATAGAGGGGCGGGCGGGCGGTGACATCACGGCACCGCCGAAAAGACGCGCCCCGCAGCGGCGTAGACTTTCCAAGAAGAGTCGCGCGCATGCGGGATGCTTCCGGGTCCCTCTCGAGGGCGGCTGGGCGGGGCTCCGACCTGCAAGAGCCGCTGCATTCAAGCTCGCACGTGAGCCCTGCTAAATAAAGCCACGCATGCGCACGGAGCTAGGCCGGCCGGCCGGCGGGTCCGTCTTCGCTCGGCCAAGCCTGCCGGGGCGCCTGCGGGGCGCTTGCGGTTGGCCTGAGCCTGGGCGGAGAGTTGGCCGCTTCTATTTATTTTATTCAGTTTATGTGGCCGCCCATCTCACCTGCCGGACTCATTTCGCTTTGCAAGAAAGAGCAGCTCGAGAGCGGAGCCAAGCCAACTCTGTGCAGCCCTTGGGGCTCCCTGAGCAGCTCAGTGCGAGCGCGCCCCCCCTAGATGTTGCGCCTGGTGTGGCCGGCCCCCCCTGCACCCCCCACGCTACGCCACTGCAAGCACCTCAGAAAGTGGTGTGTGCTGCTGTGTTTGACTTCCTGTGGGAGTTCTGCAGAAGATTTCTCTCCCATGACATGATGTAGCACAGCTATGCTTTCATTTTCCGTTGTGCTTCATATCTTTGTGAGAGCTTCTCAGAAACCTTCAGGCAGCTGGAGCAAAACTTTCAAAATGAAGCTTAAAGACATTGTTGGGAATTTTTTCCACAACAGAACAGCACTAAATTTCATTGCCACAATTATTTTGGCAGTGATTGAAGAAATTACGGAACGCGAATATACCTGTGCCCCACCGCCATGGAATCTAACTTATTTTATAATATTGTTAGTGCTCCCATTTCTCATTTTCTTCATCCTGAATTTTATTATTCAGAGGTATATGTTAAATTCATTTGATATTAAAAAAAACTGGTGCTCCTGTTTCTGCATCCTATGGCAGTGTTCCTTCCCTCCCTGCATGTGGATTGTGATTGTTTTTTTGGATGGAAGGTATTTCCAGTGTGCAATGAGTACAGATCACGATGCATCAATAAAGCTAACTAATTTTGAAATGTCGGCAGAATCTAAGGTAAGCTGTTGTCGTTTTTTTCCCTTATATTTCATCTGACGCTTGCCATAAAATCCTGATAAAATTCTCGTAAATTTGAAATTTGATTTGAAAAGATAACATTTGTTTGTGTGTTCACTCAGGAGGAAAGAAAGGCTAAGCTGCATAACCTGGAGCTCATACTGAACTAACAGATGCTTGATATTGAGAAAAGAAACTGTTTTTCAGGATATTTTAGATTTGAGAGAAAGAGAAATTTGATCCTTTCTCTCCTAGATGCTTTCCCATTCTGCTGTAACTGGAAAGTGGGAAACGTTAATTTATTAGACATTCAAACGGGCAAATATGGGGGTGCAGAGGAAAAGCACATAGATGGGTATCCATCTCAGGTCAAGAAAGGAATTGGAAACTTATTCAACTTTTTTGCTTTTGGCTTTTTCACACAACTAACAGATTGGGCTTTAGCAACAAACCTCTTCAGATTATAGCTACCAGTATATCTAGTCCATGATGTATTTATCACAAAGTGGTTTCTATTCCACTGAATCTTATATCACAATTTAGCTCTTATGGAACTTCAATAATTCTAATACAAGCAGCTCAATTTCTGCACACAACTGTTACGTAACAGCCTGGTTTTCATTAGTTTCTTTGTGGTGATTTGTTTTTTCTTTTTGTCCTGATTTGAAAGTCTGGTATGAAACGTTGCTTCCCAAATGTACACTAAAAACAGCCTGTTGAAATAAATATTAGCTTCGTAAATTTATTGTTGCACATATTTTTAGGAAAACCTTAGTTTTCTTGATGACCTCAACCCATAAATTAAATTAAATTAAATTAGGAACTATGTGAATATTGGGGACTTGGGATATCAAAGACAGGGTTGCTTTTGCTTTCAAATTTTGGAATATATTACCAGAGTTATATTGTTAATGTAGCCTTTCTTCTTACCTCTTTCAGACTATTGGATTAAGTGTGCTCTTACTCATTACTTCTGCGATGCTCGGACACTATTGGGTCAAGAAGAAGAATGAGCCCCAGCAGTCTAATACTGGGTAGAATGCATCCGAGAATACAAGTAATCCTTGAATTTCTAGGCAAAGCAGTATTTAGGTGAGTTTTGCCCATTGTATGACCTTTCTTGCCACAATTAAGTGAATCACTGCAATTGGGTTTTTTTTAAACTATTTTTATTGTATGCAAAAAAAAAAAAGTTAAAATGCAAAACACCAAAACGTTTTAGAAAAAAACAAAGAGGAAAAAAGCAACAAACATTGAAAAGAAAAAGGTGCATTAAAAAAAATAGACCAACACATATACACATATTGTCGTCCCTAGTTGAATGCTGATTAATATATTACAACAATATTAGTTTCCCACCCCTTGCGAAACAGGCCCAAACAATTTGAAGTCACTAAACTACTAATTCTATTTTACAAAGTGTTAACCTGTCATCTATATAGTATATCAGTAACAAAATAGTTAACAGGAAGAACAGTAATAATTCAAAAAGACAAGATTAAAATTCCAAAACCCTCTATTAACAAACTCTTATTGTAAACAACTCATAGCAAATTTATCACGGCTTCTTGACTATCCCAAATCATTCCCCAAATTAACCCTGATTGGTCCCCGATAAAATATCCACATTTGTTTCTTAATGCCATCTGTTATCAATTATTGTTTGATTGAATTCAGTAAATCCAATCTCCAAAGCCAGACTATCTTCCCAAAAAAATCCAGATGAAATTGTTCCCCAGTTAAAGGCGATAAAAACCGTTCCCCAATCCTCTTCAATCCACTTAACAAAGACCAATTGACAGTTTTCTGCTATTATACTGTATAGAAAGACTGACTTGAGCTTCAGGAAGGTGTATGAGTTCAACTCAGTTATTTCTGAGTCCATATTTCTTCCTAACAAATCTGCTGCTTTGAGATCACATTCCTTTTGTGGATTTAATTGATTTACTGTCAGTTTCCTCTGAATATTTTCCAGCATCTTGATGAGTTCATCAAACTTTTTAAGAAAGCTTTCAGCTAAAGATTGCACGTTGCCAAGCAGGGAGGCTCCGTCCACACGCTACCCTGAAGACAGCCACCCTCAGTCCCCCCAAACAACAGCCCTTATAGTACCAAGAAAGTCCACAGAGTAGGAGCACACCCACAGGGCAAAGTCCCGGGTTCCAAGTCCAATCCACCAAGCAGGGCCCAGGCAGAAAACCAGGGCAGTCCTCAGGACAAGAAACAGGTCCCAAAAAAGAAGCAGTTCCAAAGCTCCAGTGAAGCAAAGGCCACAAGAGAAGAGCGAGGTCCAAAAGAAAATGCAAACAGCAATCTTCCAAGTGAGGCAAGGCAAACAGCAGCAAGCATATGTAAAAGCCAGGGTAATGTAAGCCAAAGCAAACAATTCTTCCTGGCAAAGACTAACTCCCCTGTGTCTGGGCAGGGAGGCAGCAATCCATCTGGTTGACCACCTCTCCCAATGCCTGAGGGGTCCAGGAGAGCATTGTCCTCAGCCCCTGGTGTGTACCTTCCCTGTCCGATGGTCTCAGCTCCAACTCCTCCTCCCCCTCCTCCCCCTCTTCCTCCAAACCAGCCTCTGACACACAGGTATCTCAGGCTGGCCACAACCTAAATCTCTAAATAGAAATGATCCTTGGCTCCATTTGTTGAGAAAGGTGTAGATTTATTAGAGACCAAGCGTATTGCAGCATTGTAAAGCCAGAACTGAGAATTGTGTGCCCAAATCCCTAAGTTCTACTTTTTCACCCAACTGTCCCTTGCTGCCCATCCCATTGTAACCAACCAAATCCATGCAATATGTTTTGACAACAGTCAGCCCAAACACAGCTTTGTATACAGCTCTCTCCTTCTTCTAGCTGGATGATCTTGGGGCAGCGTCTCGAGGGGGTGCAGTCTCTACGATCGATTCCCCAAGGATCCCCCTCCTCATCCCCTCTTCCCACAGCTCATGGCAGTCTTTCACTGCATAACAGGAAAGCACAGCAAACATAAGGTGACAGCTGACAATGAGATCCTTCCTTAAGAAAGAAACAGTGATGAAGAGATTTTAAAGGAAAGAAGGAAATTATAAGAAACTACTAGATTACCCCACTGTCCCTGACTATTAATAAGCAAATGTAGAGAATGACATACTTCAGAATCTCACCAAGCCATGGTTAATTCTAGATACGGGCTGCCTGTTGAAGGTGTGCTAATGCCAGCTCAACAGATGAGCAGAGCAATCTTGGCTTGATTGGTTAATTTCCAGGAGTTCATTTTTTGCTCTTCTTGCGTTAATCTTCTGTGGTTTGAATAGACATTTGTGTGAGGAGCAAAGCACAGGACCAGATCAAAATCAAAGAAAACCTTTTGAATGAATGTTTACTAATAGGTTTTGACTAAAATAGTTTCTACAGGATAAAAGTAAAATAAAGAGTGTGTTCTGAGCCAGGAAGCAACTCAGAAAATGTACTGGGATCCAGGTTATTCTTGACGGAGATTTGATGTGAGCTTGCTGCTAGTAGGAATGTAAGACTACTTTTCTTTCAGCCATGCTACATTTGCATGTTTTTACCTCTACTTAACCTTGTGGAAATGCCATATAGCAAGTGATTTATGTTCAAAGGAAAACTGAGTGCAGATGGGCCCCCACCAGAAAAGTTGTTATCATTCAGGGAAGAGGAGTACAGCATAAAAATGGTACATATTTGCTGTGAGATGGGGACACCTTCTGAATGTCTGTCCTAACAGATATGGATTAAGGTTTGGGTCAGGTCTGAATACTTTTCAAAAGAAGAGGACAGCCAAAGCTTGCTTCACTCTTACAGCAGAAGCGGAGATCACAGAATGGAGTACTCTAGGATTTTGGCCCCTTCCACCACTGTTTTCATTCCCCCAAAACTCAAAAGTTTGGAGATGCTGTATAATCATTTTGATTTTTTTCAAACCTAGAACTGCTGAGAAAAAGGAGCAAACATCACCTAGATTGTTGGGAGCAACAAGCTGATTCTGTAAAGTGCTTAGAGAGGGCCGTAAAGCACTGTGGAGCGGTATATAAGTCTAAGTGCTATAGCTATTGCTATCACCACTACAGTCTTGAGCAACAAAAATTCCCCTTTCATACACACACACACACACACACACACACACACACAAACACACACACCCCACCGACACAGAGACACACAGAGACACACAGAGACACACAGACACACAGACACACAGACACACACAGAGGTTAATACCACCCCTATAGTCTTGAGTAACAAAAGTCCCCTTGGGCCCACCCTGTAAGTAAAATATTTGTCTTTCATTGAGTCTTTCTTTCACATTTTGTTTGTTAGATTTTTATCTTGGCTCTAGAAGCTCAAGACAGTGTACATTTATAATGCAAGAGGTAGGTAGCAATGAGAGGAGGGGAGCAGCCCAGGGTCATGCAGAGAGTTCCCAGACTTGATGCTGGATTTGAACCCAACCACACAGGCAGTTTTTTTGCCCACAAATAATTGTTCCAGTAATTCCAGAGATGGAGGAAGGTGAAAAGTCATCAAATTTAATTTCCTCTTTAAAAACCTGCTAGCATGGCTGCAGTGCAGGAACTGGAGCATGAGATGAATCAAAAGGGAAATCCACAAGCTCTGCAGTACTGCAACCTTCTCAAGTCTTCCAAAGATGGCGTGCTGAGCAGAAGGGTGATTTTTCTCTCCTGCTGACAAATAGCTGATTTCACCACCAAAGGTGGCTCTTTGATGGCATACTCCCAGGTTTGGTTTTATACATTATTATTGGTTTATCAAAATATAAAATAGAAAACATACAAAGAAAAATAAAGATAATGGAAAAATAAGAAGGGAAAAGGGAAAGAGAAAAAAGTGCAGGAGAGAGAGAGAGAGAGAGAGAGAGAGAGGGAGAGGGAGAGAGAGAGAGAGAGAGAGATTGCTTCCTGGCAACTTTTGATGCAGTAGAATATGGTAGTATATAAAACTTCAACTTTTTACTTTTATATAATAATATATACTAGTCATTTTTATAACATGTATATAAAATGTTATATAAATTCAATAAATTAAATTAAATTAAATTAAACATCAAACCTATCTAATCAGCAAAATTCAAAGTCAACATTTTATGTTGACAAGCACAAAGTCCAAAACCACAAGCACAAAGTCCAAAAGCGGTTTCCAAATAGAAACATAATTAGTTGTGTTCTTTGCTAATCAAAGCAGTCAATTTGGCCATCTCCACTGCATCAACCTTTGCACCCATTCATCTGTTGTGGGAATCAAAGCATCCTTCCATTTTTGTGCATAAAGTATTCTTGCTGCTGTCAGCATATCCATCAAAGTTCCATTTCCCCCCCCCCCCAAGTTCTTTATCTATTAAACCTAAGAGAAAAGTCTCTGGTTTCATCTTTATATTCACTTTAAGAATATTCTGTATTAGGATATGAATTCTGCTTCAATATTTCTTTGCTTTATCACACATCCACCACAAATGAAAAAAGTTTCTTCTTTACATTTACTTTTCCAACATTTATTTGAAATCCGTTTATACATTTTTTGATTAGATATTAGATGCCAACGATACATTATCACATGAAAATTTTCTTTTAAATTATATTTTAATGTGAACTTTAGACCTTTCATCTACATATTTTCCCATTGTTCAAGCATTCACCGCTCTGACAGAGATAAAGGCTCCAGTAAGAGCAAAGGAGGAGGACTCTGTGTTTATATACACTGTAAATGGTGTGTGAACAGCAGATTGGTGTACACATATTGCTCCCCAGATGTGAAACTGATGACTGTTATATGTAGGCCTTTCTATCTGCCTAGAGAAATTACTGTGGTAATTATTACAGCTGTTTATGTTCCACCTGATGCCAATGTCAGCATGGCACTTTCCAAGCTGTATGACGTTGTCACCAGGCAGCAGCAAACTCACCCAGAGGGCGCTCTTGTTGTGGCTGGGGAATTCAATCAAGCTTGTCTGAAGACAGTTCTCCCCAAGTTTGTACAATATGTGCAAGTTTCCACCAGAGGGAAGAACACTTTAGACCACGTGTATTCCAATCTGAAACAGGCATACAGAGCTTTTCCTCTCCCCCACCTGGGTACATCTGACCATCTTTCACTCCTGTTGTGCCCAATGTATGTCCCTCTCAGGAAAAGAACTCAGGCAGTCACAAAAAGGGTCAGAACCTGGCCAGTGGGTGCTCTCAGCCAGTTGCAGGACTGCTTTGAAACCACTGACTGGAGTGTATTTGAAGATCAAGATCTGAATGCATATACAGATGCCGTACTCTCTTATATTAGAACATGCACTGATAGTGTAACAACAGATAAGTGCATTAGAGTTTACGGGAACTGTAAACCCTGAATGACTGCAGAGATACAAACACTCCTGAGAGCCCGGGAGTCTGCCTTTAAGGCAGGGGACAGGGACACATACAGAGAGGCCAGGGCAAATCTCAAAAGAGGCATTAGGATGGCAAAACAACAATATAAACACAAGGTGGAGAACCACTTAGCAGACAACGATCCGAGGCAAGTATGGCAGGGACTGCAGCACTTAACCAACTACAAGGGCAGTATGAGGACCATGGTTAACACCGATGCCTCGTTGGCTGAGGAGCTGAATATCTTCTTCGCTTGCTACGAGGTAAAAAGACCAGACCCCGTAGCCTTTGCTGGCCGGCCTTCTGATTCTCAGCCACTCACCCTGTGTGAACACCAAGTGAGAGCTGTATTGAAGGCTGTGAATCCCAGCAAAGCCGCAGGCCCAGATGGGGTGCTGGGGATAGTGGTTAGGAATTGTGCCGACCAATTAGCAGGGGTCCTGACAAGGATTTTTAACATCTCCTTGCAAACGGCATGTGTACCATCGTGCTTGAAAGCAGCTACCATTGTCCCGGTCCCCAAGAAAACCGCAGTTGAGTGCCTGAACGACTACAGACCTATTGCATTAACGTCTGTAGTCATGAAATGCTTCGAAAGATTGGTTCTCCGACATCTCAGGACATGCCTCCCACTGGATTTTGATAAACATCAATTTGCCTATAGGGGAAATAGGTCGACAGACGATGCCATAGCTACTGCTTTACACTCTGTAGCAAGTCATCTTGAGAAACCTGGAAGTTATGTCAGGATGCTTTTTGTTGACTATAGCTCGGCTTTCAACACCATTTTGCCGAGCATTCTCATCGAGAAGCTGACTAACTTGAAATTCTCCCCCGCCATCTGCGATTGGATTCAATACTTTCTCAGGGACCAGTTACAAACAGTGAGGGTCGGGTCTGCTTTGTCCACCCCCCTGAAGCTTTGCACCAGCTCGCCACAGGGCTGTGTGCTTAGCCCCTACCTGTACTCTTTATACACATATGACTGTGTATCATCTGACCCATCCACTGCAATAATTAAGTTCGCAGATGATATAACTGTGGTGGGTCTCATTACAGGTGGGGATGAGACAGCATACAGGACGGAGGTACAAAAACTATCCATATGGTGTAGTAACAACAACTTGCACCTGAACATCGGTAAGATGAAAGAGATGGTGCTAGGCTTCCGGAGAAAAAAGGAGGAACCTGCCCCACTTTACATCGGGGAGGACTGTGTGGAGACAGTTTCCTCCTTTAAATTTCTGGGAGTCTACCTCTGTGAAGATCTGACCTGGAAAGTTAATACAGCCCAGGTGGCTAGAAAGGCCCAACAGAGTCTTCACTTTCTCAGGGTCTTACGGAAGAACAGGGTAGAACAACGGCTAATGACCCTCTTTTTTTTTAATTGAAAAGTTTTAAAATACATTTTATCTTTAACAATCCCTCCCTCCCCCTCCCCTACCTATCCCTCCCTACCCCTCCCCCCTCTCCCCCCCCGACTTCCCAGAGCTAAGTACAAGATATAAAAACAGAAAACAATCATAAACATCCATATGCTAACAACAATAAACTCTTAAATCTATCGCCCTCTAACTCATATAAAATAACTACAAACAATATTAATATTACATATAAAAAGAAAGAAAAAGAAAAAAAAGAAAGGAAGATTCATTCAAATGCTAAGTGAAACTTTTTAGTCCCATATTTCTTCTGGATATATTCAATCCATTTTTTCCACTCCATAATATAGCGTTCTTGCGAGTGATCTTTCAAATAAGCCGAGATCTTTGCCATTTCTGCCAGGTCAGAAACCTTTAAAGTCCATTCCTCTATAGTCGGCAATTCCTCCTTCTTCCAATACTGACCTATTAGAAGTCTTGCTGCTGTAATTAAATTCAACATCAACTTAGTGTCCACAACAGTAGCTTCTGTAATTATACCCAACAAAAGAATTGCGGACAAAACTTTATCTTTTGCTTAAAGATCTTCTGCATGTTCCACCAAATTTTTATCCAAAAAGCCTTAACCTTTTTACAAGTCCACCATATATGAAAATACGTTGCATCTTCATCACCGCACCTCCAACATTTAGGCTGATAATTCGGGTACATACTTGCCAGTTTTTAGGATCTAAATGCCATCTATAAAACATTTTATAAAAGTTCTCTCTTAAGTTTTGAGCTTGTGTAAATTTTACATTCCTCACCCAAATCTTTTCCCACGTGTCTATTGTAATAACTTCTTGAATATTTTGGGCCCATTTTATCATACAATCTTTAACAAGCTCTGTTTCTGAGTCAATTTCTATCAATGCAAGATATATCCGTTTGATATGTGCCGGACCCTGATTTCTAATTTGCTTTATCAGATTTTCATCAGTCATTGTGAAGCCAGTTTTCTGATCTTCTTTCCACCTGGCCCGTAGCTGAATATATTGAAACCAAGTTTGAATAATCTTCTCATCTCGCAAGAGGCTGTTGCTAATGACCCTCTTTTACCGGTCTACTATAGAGAGAGAGCGTCCTCTCGTATGGTATTGTGGTGTTTTTTTTAATCCCATTTATATCCCGCCCTTCTCCGAAGACTCAGGGCGGCTTACAATCTAAAGCACAAATCAATGTGCTTAGCAATAGCCTTCATTCTATGTATATGCCTGCTTATTAGGGCTTTCGCCGCCCCCCCAAGCGGCATTATTACAAAGTCAGCTTATTGCCCCCAACAATCTGGGTCCTCATTTTACCTACCTCGGAAGGATGGAAGGCTGAGTCAACCTTGAGCCTGGTGGGACGCGAACCTGCACTAATTGCAGGCAGCTGGTGTTACTTAAGGAGGCATTAGCCCACTGCTCCACCAAGGCTCTGGTTTGGTATGCTGGTCTGACAGCCGTGAATAGGAAAGTATTACAGAGGGTGGTGAGTACAGCACAAGACATTGTGGGCTGTTCCCTGACACCACTGGATGACCTCGCCAGGGCTCGTTGCCTTGGAAGAGTGAGGAAGATTCTCAGGGATGATTCACACCCTGGACGGTATCTCTTTACTCTCCTACCATCGGGTAGGAGATATAGGAGTATAACCAGCTGCACCAACAGGCTGAAAAACAGCTTTTATCCGTGGGCTGTTAGGCTTTTGAATGAGAAATAACTTTTGTGAATTTTATGCAGAATTGACTTGGGAGGCCGGTGTGTGGTGTAGTTGGTTCACATGGTGTAGTAAGATGGAGGGTTTATTGTCACTGTGTGTTGTGGGGTGGGAGCACGAAGGGAGGCTCAGCTAATCTCAATGTACACATAGTTGTACTTTGACAATAAAGGTTCATTTCATTTCATTATATTATATCCAAAGCTCTCCCCATTGATTCACCCATTGCTTTAGATATTCATTCTTCAAGTTCAATTTCAGTAAGAATTTATAAACCTTAGCAATAATATGTTCATCACTACCAACCAATAGGACCTCTAATTAATTTTCCACAAAGTGAAATCCATAGCTTTTTAAAAATAAAATTTAAATATGTAAACCCTGACAAACACATCCTTCTGATTTCAATTCCTCTTTAGATTTGAGGATAGGGTCACCATAACTGAAGGACATTATTTGCCCATAAGTTCACCACTCTGGCCTCACCACCATCTCTTTTCTAAAAACAAAGCCTCTTGGGATGATACCCAAAGAGGCATCTTCACAGAGAATCTTACTTTATATTTATTCCAAACTCTTAGGATAGAGTGTCTATCAAAGTGGTTATTAAAATCAACCTTTACTTTAATCCAGTGGTCCCCAACCTTTGTGGCTTGGCAGCCCAGCTGGGGGGGAAGGGGGAAACCAGATTGCGTGAGTGGTGGGCCAGTGCGCATGTGCACATGCAACTCAACTTGTGTAAGTTGAGATGTGTGCATGCGCACCGGCCTACTGCTTGTGCAAACCAGTTCTAAATAGGCCTGGTAGTGGGCCTCGGCCTGGGGGTTGGGGACTTCTGCTTTAACCTTATCATATGACAAATAGCCATGCCATTCAAATCTTAATTCCTGGCCTTCCAGTTCAAGTAACCTGCTAGTTTGGAGAGTCACCTACTCTTTCAGCCAGAGGAAACAGCAAGCATCAAAGTACAATTCCAAATCTGGTAAACCCAAAGCTCCTCTCTCTTTAGCATCTTGCAATCATTTATATCTAATTCTTGTTTCTCCCCCCTTGCCCTATACATTTAGAAATATCCATCTCCATCTTGTTTAAATGGAGTATCGGTTATAAGTATTGGGATAGTTTGAAACAGAAAAAGTGTCTTTGGTAAAACATTCATCTTGATCACTGAAATACTCCCCAATAATGTTAATTGCAATCTATCCCATCTTAATAAATCTTTTAAAGTATCATTCCAAACAGGCACAAAGTTATTTTGAAACAGTTTAGCATTTGTGTTTAACAATATAACCTTTAGGTGTTTCACTTTCCCCCCCACTTTTAAACCCAACTTTTTAGTCAATAGTCCCAAGAGGTCATATTCTTGGCAAGCATTGTTGTTTTTTGGGGTTTTTTTTTAAATCCACCAAAGCTCCAAACTCATGTAGTTTCTTCATCAGATATTTTATACTGGTTTTTGGGTTTTCTAAGAATAATGGATTCGCAACTAACAACAACAAGAAGAATATAACTAAATCATCAGCAAATGCTCTCGATTTATCAACATCATTTTTGATATTTATACCTGTTATTTTCTTATCTTGTTTAATATCTCTATTCAAGACTCTTTGCTTTCTTAATTTATATGCCATCTTCCTGGTTTATTTGCAAACTCAGAATGTCTGTTTCACATAATTCAATTTAGTTTCTGTTTCTTGAACTTTAACATAGACAATTGTTAACATATTTTCCATTCTTAATTTAGATTTGAAGTGGCAATCCAAAATGTAGTCTCTTGTTGTTGTTCTTACAGAATGGACTAAAACATCTCTAGGTAATTTTCTCCTGGTGGCAATTCTGGCATTTACTCTATGTTTTGTTGACTTCGATGTCCATTTTCTTTCCTTCCTAATTAGTTAACAATCATTCTTGTTTTCTTGCTCTAGCATTCCTTGCAGGCTATTCGGAAATACCTCCAACTTGAAGCTAGAAGTGCTCTTGCTGTATTATCGATGTTTGGATGCTACCAAATAGGAATAACTGAGGACCCTTGGATCACCCTGGAAATACCTGAGAAGACAAATCTAGACGGTTGCGATTTTTGATAGGAGAGGCCAGATGGTTGAGTCCCCATTCACCTGTTTTTTGTTTTTAATCATGTTTTCAATTTAACAGCACATTTTGATATTTGCTTTTTTTTCTTTTCGATTTTTCCTTTTACATGTTAATAGACTAGTTTAATGCTGATTTATTCTAACTGCTTGCAAGATTTTAAAGCGGATTCTTTGGGTTTTCTTTTATTGCTTTATTAGTTGTGGTAAATCACTTTTGTTTATTCTGTGTGGAAGTAGATGGCAACTTATTGAGTAGCAAAAGTGAACTGATTTCGTTTACATTTAATAATAATATAATGTTGGAAGGGACCTTGGAGGTCATCTAGTCCAACCCCCTGCTCAGGCAGGAAACCCTATACCATTTCAGGCAAATGGCTGTCCAGTCTCTTCTTAAAAACCTCCAGTGTTGGGAGCATTCACCACTTCTGGAGGCAGGTTGTTCCACTGGTTAATTGTTCTAACTGTCAGGAAGTTTCTCCTTAGTTCTAGGTTGCTTCTCTCCTTGACTAGTTTCCATCTGTTGCTTCTTGTCCTGCTTTCAGGTGCTTTGGAGAATAGCTTGGCTCCCTCTTCTTTGTGGCAGCCTCTGAGACATTGGAACTGCTATCATGTCACCCCTCACCCTTCTCTTCATTAAACTACACATACCCAATTCCAGCAACCATTCCCTATATGTTTTAGCCTCCAGTCCCCCAATCATCTTGGTTGCTCTTCTCTGTACCCTTTCTAGAGTCTCGACATCTTTTTTTTACATCGTGGTGACCATTTGTATCGGATCTTCACTACAGGGCTTTTTACATTTTATTAATTTTTAAACGCTCTGGTCTTTTTTTTTTTTTAATCTTTGATGAAATCCCTCTTTCCCACTTATTTTGTGGGAAAGTTTATTTCAACCTTTTTTCAGGTTATTGGTGTATTTGGTGTTTCCCTTGCCCTTGAGAGGAATTTAGAATTGTCTGTAAATCTTAGCTACAGAAGAGTCTTGGATTATATTAAACATTCAAAGAATGTATCAATTTAAGGATGAAGCTCTTTGGGAAGCCTTTGGGAAAAAAGGCTTTGCAATTTTCAAGTTCAAATTGAACATTTAGATAAAAAGTTTGATAAAATAACAACAGTTTTAAATCAACCCAAAGATGATATTCATATGTACAATAGGTAATAGCAGTTAAACCAAATAAATTACTGGATGGATTGGGATTTAATTTGATGCTGGCAAGACTTGAAGGAGAAGGAGTCTGGTTCGAAAACTGCAGGCTAGCTGGAGAAGGCTGAAAGAGGCATGGATTTTAAAGTCACAAAGTTTGCAGAACTGATGAACTGGATTTTTTTTTAAAGAAAATTGATGGAGATTGGGGAATGGACATTATACCTAACTGGAAAACGAATGTTAAGAGCCATTGTTTTTCAACTTGTAGGGGTTTTTTGAACAACAAATGCTTTGGAGATATCCACCCCAGAGACTTAGGATTTTGAATAATGGGATCCAATTGTTGGGAAAGATGCGGGTTGAAAGTTTTTTTTTCTTTTCTATATAATATGTGTATTTTCTTTGTTTTCCCTTTTTTTGAAGTTTGTATTTTGATGTTTTGAATAAAAAAATTAAAATTAAAAGAAAAGAATCTGCAACATTTCCATTGAGCCTTGGAAACAATGGATTGTCACAAAGGAATTACCTCACCTTACAAACATATTGGGGGATTACAAGGTTGTAAAATTGATTCAGAGTGGTGGAAATATGTGGAAACACCCTTTATTGAAAGTTCAAGCAGGAGGCACACATTTTGGAACTACAAGAGAAGTTAGAGGTCAGGGGTGTTGGGGCAGGAGTGGGGAAAAAATAAAAAAAGTCAAGATGGCAGATCCACCATAAAATTTAATTTCTACCTCTTTCATCTATGTGCTGGGACATATAAAAAGCATAGGATTTCAATTGCATGGTTGTGGCCACCATTTGGACTTTTTTACACACACACACACATACACACACACACACACACACACACACACACACACACACACACACACACACCTATGAATACCCCTGAAAGAGGTGTTAGGGAGATTCTGTATCTTTGGTAAACAACAGATTGATGCTGCAACTTCTGTCTGGTATTATACTTTTTGTAACCAAAATTATATCTGCAAAATAACTGCAATTACAACTGTAGATATGGATCCAGTTTTAAAGAACCTGCACATTTCGGTTGGTTTCTGTCAGTCTGAGGGTGATGGCTTGAAGCCTATGGTCATTTAGTTTGTAAACGTGACAGCCCACTGCAGGATACGATACCAATATCGGTATTTGTCTTTGCTGCCAAGCATAAATGACAGAAAATCTTTGAGATACTTCTTGAACATTTGTGTACAAACAGCATTCTTCTCCTAATTCCTCCAAGGACAAAAAGAGGATTTGAGATCACCCACAAGTGCTCTGAACAGTTGCTCCTCATGTGGAGACTGCAAGACAAGTTTAGAGCCCGGGGAGATAAGGAAACAGCCATGTCAAAATAGCAGTTGGTTGTTTTGAAAAGACTCTGGATTCATGTACTTCATTTTCTAAACGTTTTTTGAAAATTGCTTGTTCACTTTTCTGCTATTAATAATGTTTGGATGGGCAGGTTTTACATGCTTGCTTGATTGTTTCCTTCCGTCCTTAATAAAAGAAGTTTTAAATACAAACTTCTCTTTGGAATAAACAGTAAAAGAATGATTAAAATTTTGATTCTAGAAAGTCTTATACACGTGCTCCTGGGTTCGATTTATAACATTCACTTACACAGACTCACACCCCTGAAAAACAGCCACGCTCAAATCACTTTCAACTGAACACAGAGCCACAACCAGTTCTTTAGAAAAATGGAGACCAAGTGAATTTAAAATAACAACAAAACTTTACTCATTACAACATGTAGAAAGAATCATGACCCCAGGAAAAGGAAAAGGAAAAGAACCATTCGCAAAAGCTAGGAGAAAAACAAAGAAACAAAACTCTGCATCCCAGCCAAGCGGAATTGCTTCAGGCAACCTAATAAGAGCATTTTGCAAATGGTTACATTGCATCAATGGATGAAAAACAAAAACTGCAAGAATGTAACAAGTCATGCTTCGGACTGAGGCAAACTGAATTGACAGGATTAAACCAGATAAACACAAAAATCCACCAGATTTACATTCTCCTCCCTTCCCCCAGGTTAGACTTGACCTTATCCATCACCCAGAAAACAGAATAAGGGCAATCAAGATACAAAAAAAAAACACACCAAAAAAACAAAAAACAAACAAACATTAAGCTAATCAAGTATTCTACCAGGCATGGTGGCTGGCATGACTAGACGCCAAAGGCGCACGGAGCGCTGTTACCTTCCCACCGTAGTGGTCCCTATTTTTCTACTTGCATTTTTACGTGCTTTCGAACTGCTAGGTTGGCAGAAGCTGGGACGAGTAACAGGCGCTCACTCTGTTACACGGCACTCGGGATTCGACCCGCCAGACTGCCGACCTTCTGATCGACAAGCTCAGCGTCCTAACCCACTGAGCCACCATGTCCCTTTACCTTTACCTTTTGGCTTATACACAATTGTAAAACAAGTAACCCAAAAATGTTTGGCTTGCCTGGAAAAATTAATAACAAAGGAGGGAGAAAACAGCTGGAAGGATGTCAATTGTTACCAATAGCCCCTTCTGGTTTGTACAAATAGATTTTACAGTGTTAAAATCAATGGGTAAGTTAAAATAGTGTTTAAGACTAAGGACTGTCCTATGGAAAGACCTGGGAATAGCATCTTATAAATTGATGTTTGGACTTCCTTATGTGGGAATGGGAGTCCTTTGCCTGAATTAAATACTAATGTCTTGAGAAAATATCTTGCTGGTGTGCTGGCCATTCTTTCTGCTTCTCAACAGGAGATCCTGCTGGTACAAACGTTCCCCTGGAAGTTCTCAGTCTATCATTTCTAAGCCAGGAGATTAGCTCCTGATCAAGACTTGGAAGGACCACCCGTTGTCTCCTAAGTGGGAGGAACCATTCCTGAAACTCCTCACCACTGAAGTGACTGTGTGGACCAAGGAAAGGCTGACTGAAGTAAAACATGACCCTTTTCAGGAGCTCATAAAAAACGGCACAGAAACAGTAAAATCAGCAGACCATAGGCAGATGACTTCTTAAAGCTAACACTTTCTAGGCAAACAGGTAATCGTGTCATTGAATAGAGAGAGGCTTTGGGGAAGGAAAATAATCCAAAATGGATAAATAAGGTCTATTAAAAATACATTTGCCTTTTGTGGTTAAATATTTGGAATGCAGGTTCTGGGTTAGATTTAGTTTGAAAAAGGGACATGTAATATTCAATTGCTTACAACAAAAATCCCAGGTGCCACAAACATAAAATAAGTAGCTTAGACTTTGTGGTTAAAACTACCTGATAAGTAGGGGAAAGGCTGAAATGTTTAGCAGCTTGGGCAGAATTAATAGACACAGAAGTTGGCTTAGAATTCAGGAATAGTTCTCTTACAGGATGGCTAGAATCATGGCGTGGAAAATGGAGAGGCATGGTAGTATCACTTTTTACCTCTTTAACAGTAGTAGCAGGAGTTGTAACAATGGTACATAAAAGAAAAGGGGGAAAATTATGGGAAATAGCAAGGTGTTGTTTTTGCATCAAACCACGTTTAGCACACTTTAAGGGACACATACTTAGAAAATTGACACGGCCCAGAATAATAAGAATAAAGCTTAGAACAACAAGAAATGTCTGCGGTCTTACGAGAAGCCCGTCAACAGCTTAAGCACAAGAGCTTGTGGAAATGTACAGAGAATAAACTAACCGCTTATTTTATTTCCTTATGCCTATGCAAATGGTTTCCAAGAAACAGGTCCTGTGGGTTAGGCCAGAGGCCCCCAACCTTTTAGGCACCAGGGACCGCTTCTGTGGTGAGAGGTTTTTCTGTGGACCGGAGGGGGTGTGGTTTCGTATGCTGCCTGCATCCCATGGCTTCGCTTGTTTGCGTGGCCTGGTTTCTGGCATGCTGTGGCCGGTTGCTGTGGTTCACGGACCAGGGAGTTGGGGACCTCTGGGTTAGACAATGCCTCATGCACTCACCCGTTCAGGGAAAACCAACCTAAAAAGGACAAAAGGGCAAGGGGTGCTGAGAGATGTAAGCAAGGGCAGAGATTCACATGGGATGCTTAGGCTCTTTGGACAGGCTGTACACCTTGTAGTACTCAGCCATTGGGGAGGCAGGGAATAGACTTTCACTTCGGGAAAGGAAATAATAATGTAACCATTTATTTATTTATTTATTTATTTATTTATTTATTTATTTATTTATTTATTTATTTATTTATTAATGGGATTTATATCCCGCCCTATCTCCCGAAGGACTCAGGGCGGCTAACAACAGAACATATAATAAGTACAGAAATTAAGATAAAAATAAAATTAAAATCATCTGTGCAATAAATTAAAATTAAAAACTAAAAATAAATTAAAAAATGTAAATATAATTAATTAAAATGCCTGTCAGTCCAGGTCAGCCTGGTGGAATAGGAGTGTTTTGAGGCCGCGGTGAAAGGATTGGAGATTTTGGGCCATCCGAAGCTCAGGGGGAGCTGATTCCATAGGACTGGCGCTCCCACAGAGAAGGCCCTCCCCCTGGGTGTGCCTTCTTGCTAGCCACCTGCTCTTGCAAGAACACATTTTTCAATAAATTGCTCGCTGCTTCACTTGATGACTCTGTCAAATCCCTGGAAGCCGAGTGTCTTTCTCACAGAGTGGAGTGGAGAGTTAGGATGGGGTGGAGAGTGGAATGGAGAGAGCACAGAGTGGAGTGTGGAGTGGAGTGGAGTGGGATGGAGTTAGGTAGTGCCAACATTCCTTAACCTCTTGCAGACTGTTGCCACACTTAGTTGTTGCTGTTGTTTTGCCCGTCTGCTTGGCCGGTGCCCAGTTGCCTGGATCTGCTGCTGCCTGGTCTCCTGGGTCAGCTACGTTGTGCTCAGCCTGGATTTGCCACTGCCTGCTTCTGCCCTTGCTCTGCCTCTCCTGCGTTTTTGCTTGTCACTTTCTTTGGCTGACTGTACCCCGTGCTGGGTGCTGGGTGCTCGAAGTCTCCTCTCTCAAAGTCCATGATGCTCTGGTTGCTCTGTGCATTTTAGAAATGTGATATTTATGAAAGTTTATAATTTGAAAAAGTACAGCAATTTTTTTAAAAAAAATTACAAAATTGAAAACCTACACTTTCTTTATAAAATATCCTACCCCATCTTTTCTCCAAAAGCTTCAGGTGCTCTCTCCTTTTCTTGGTTCTCACACAGCAACCCTGTAAGGTAGTTTGAGCTAATTTAGAGTGTGAATGGTTTTTGCAAAGTCACCCACTCTGTTGCCATGGCTGAGCGAAGACTCAAACTCCAAATCGCCTGACTCCTCATTCAGTATTTTAACTATCCTACAGTGGGTCTCAGATTTCATCATGTTTCTTAGTCAGCCACGTGCAAAATTCATTGATCTGGGATTAACGAAGAACCATGGAATGTACATTCCATTTCCTTTGAATCATGCTGAACCTCCTTGTAGACTGCCATTCTGGGTGTGGTTGATGGTATTTGGCAAAACAATTTGAATTGTTCGGATCCAAGTCCTACCTCAGCCCCTTAGCCCAGGGCTTTTCAACCTTTTCACCCATTGTACCACTTTTAGGATATGGCAACATCCGAGTACCACCAGTCACCTAGCAAGGTGTCAAAAACTTGATGTGATGACCAAAAAAAAAAAAAAGGAAAAAAGTGATGAAATACAGGTAGTCCTCGACTTACAACAGTTTGCTTAGTGACTGTTCGAAGTTACAGTGGCAGTGAAAAAAATGCCTCCCAAGCCTCAGCCAAGCAAGACACCTGCCTGCCCACCGGGCGGTGTTCTTCCTCCTGTCCGAGGTTTTCATTGTTGTGAGCATTTCTGTTGAGGATTGGCAGAGGGGGTGGGGTGGGGATGGGGTGTTGGTTTTTATTCCCTCCCCTCTGCTGGGTGGTTTTGCTCACTTCACATTTGACCTTGGGATACTGTGGCCGTCATAAATATGAATCAGTTGCCAAGCATCTGAATGTAAATCACAAGACACTGGAGATGCTGCAACATTCCAGCTGATCGGTGCTTTTTCTGGGCTCAGAAGCACCAGGATCAGCACTGAGCTCCAGCTGGAGCCTGGCGCTGATCCTGGCACTCCCACTGAGTCCTGACAGCCCCAAAGAAGCACTGAACCTGGCGCTTCTGCTGAGCCCTGACAGCCCAGCAGCTCCAGCCCTCTCTCACTCAGGCTTGTGCAGTGCTGCCACCAGTTCAACTCATTCCCCTCCCCCGCTACCACTTTTCTAGGATGGTCGCGTAGCACCTGCTAGGTGCCAATGTACCACAGGTGGTACCCGTACCACTGGTTGAAAAGCCCTGCCTTAGCCAATAGATAAAAAAGAAAAAAAACCATTTTGCTGTTTATGTGATTGCCAGTAGGACCCAGCTAGGATTTTAAAGCGAGTTTTATCTGGGATCTACAGGCAATTAAACGAACAGCCAATTTTTTTGCAAGGATCCAGGGTCACTCCTTTTTTGGTTGCAGTTGCAAGCTGAACTTTTTTGTGGGAAGTCAGCTCCCCAGAGAAGGAAATATTAAAAGGGCAGAATATATTTCCCTAAAGGATTTTAGAAGCAGAAACCAACCCTGCCCCCAAGTCTCTCTGTCCCAAGCACAAACCAAGTCTGCAGGAATGCAGATGTGATAATCTTGTCAGGAAACTGGGATTAGGAAGAAAGATCTCTAGAGTCAACATCAGCCACAGCTCCAGGGAAGCAGGGGACATAATAGGACATACCCACAACCATCAAGAATCCTAGTGGGGCACACCTAGGCTCAGGACAGAATACGTGACAAAGGAAATACAAAGCTTGAAACAGGAAATAACTCCAAACAATAGAGTCCAGATGCCACCTTTGCATTCAAGCATCTGGCTTCCCCACAGCCTATGGGAAGTTTGCAGTTTTCAACAGCCAGCTGACCAGAGCAGGTTGCTCTGAAAGCAGCTTCCATTCAGGAGAGGAATTGTTGTGGTGCTGAAAATGGCAACGGCTTCCAAGAGGCATGTGGAGTAGCTCAAGAGCTGTGGCACCCCATTTGGGTAAGATGGGGGGAGGAGGACGAGGAGGAGCACTGACACGTGCCCTTGGTTGGTTGTAAGGGTGAATGACTGCAGGGGTGCTGCAGCTATTTTTGAAACAAGATCCTATTTAGTTTTGGGGTCTCTGTTGTAACTTTGAATCTTTATCAGGTGACCTGTTGTTTCTTGAGGTCTTACCTCTATGTGTTCTGCCCTGAACTCCTGAAGGAAAAACAGGACATAAGGGGTGTGACTTTTTGCTGGAGAAGGGCTGCAAGCTCCTCAGCATCAGAAAGTGGCTGCTGAAAGACTGAGTCCTCAGGATGCTGTTGTGTTTGACTTTCTTTGGAAGCTCGCTAAAAAAAGATTTCTCTCCCATGACATGACTGTAGCAAGTTATGTATGTTTGCCTTTTGTTTTTTGTTGTGTTAGATAACCTTGTCAGAACTTCTCGGAAGCGTTCAGGCAGTTGGAGCAAACCATTCAAAATGAAGCTTGGAGATAGGGTTAAGAAGTTTTATGTAGCATTTGAATAAGTCTTCTTTCTTTTTTCTTCTTTTTTTCTTTTAGTTTTTTTATATATATATTTAATATTACTAAGGTTTGTTTTATCCTACATAAGCTAGAGAGTGATGGATTTTAGAGTTTATAGTTGTTAGTATATGATTGTTTATGATTGGTTTTTTTATATATACCTTTCATTTAGCTCTGGGAAGTCGGGGGGGGGAGGGGGGGAGGGGGGAGAGGTAGGGGGGGAGGGTGAAGGGAGGGGGAGGGGGGGTTTTAAAGAAAAATTGTATGTTAAAACTTTTCAATAAAAAAAAATGAAGCTTGGAGAATTTGTTGAGAGGCTTTTACAGAACAGAAAAACAATAATGAATTGCCTTGCCACAATTATCTTGGTTGTGGTTGAGGAAAATACGGAATTTAAAACTGCCTGTCCGACAGAGCCATGGAACAAAATATATTTTGCTTTATTTGTAATAATGCCGTTCATCATCATATTATTGCTGAATTTTATTATTCAAGTGTATTTTTTAAAGTCGTTCAATGTTAAAAAAGATAAGTGCCGCAGAATGGCATGGGAGAGTTCCTTCCCTGCCTGGATGTGGATTGTGATTGTTTTTTTGAATGGTGAATATCTTAAGTGTGCATTGTTTACACATTTTTATGGACTAGAAGACACAGTTCTAGATGAAGCAGTAGTGTCCGAGGTAAGTTATTGTTTTGTCTTGTTTTTCATCTGATGCATGCCTTAAAATCTTCATAAAATGCTAATCTTTTGAATGTTAATTTGAAAATGTTTGTTCGCTGAGGAGGAAAGGAAGGCAAAGCTGCATAACATTATGGAGCTCATACTAAACCCCTAACAGATTCTTGATATTGGGAAAAGAAGCTGGTTTTCAGGGTATGTTTGATTTGAGAGGAAAAGAGAGAAATTTAATCCTTTCTCTCCTAGATGCTTTCCCATTCTGCTGTAACTGGAAAGTGGGAAACATTAATTTATTAGACATTCAAATGGGAAAAATCAGGGTGCAGAGGAAAAGCACATAGTTGGGTATCCATCTCAGGTCAATAAAGGAATTGGTCTTTAGCAATAAACTTCAGATTACAGCTATCAATATTCTAATCCATGATGTATTTATCACAAAGCAGTCTGTATTCCACTGATTCTTACATCACAGTTTAGTCCTTATGGAACTTCAACAATTCTGTTACAAACAAATGAATTTCTGCACACAATTGCCATATAGCAGCCTCATTTTCATTAGATTCTTTATGATGATTTGTTTTTCTTTTTGTCCTGATTTGAAAGTCTGGTATGAAAAACTGCTTCTCAAATATACACTAAAAAACACCCCATTGAAATAAAAACTAACTCTGATTCCATATATTTATTGTTGCATGCATTTTAGGAAAAGTTTAGCTTTCTTGGTGACCTCAACTCACAAAATTAAATTCACTAAAGGAACTATGTGAATGTTGGGCCTCTAGGACATCAAAGACATTTTTGCTTATGTTTTCAAATTCTGGATTATATTCCTGGAGTGTTATTCTTAATGTAGCCTTTCTTCTTCCCTCTTACAGATTGTTGGATCAATCTTGCTTTTAATCATTGTTATAGTGGTTTTCATACACTTTTGGGTCAAAAATAAGAAGTCCAAGCAGCATAACCTCGAGGAGGGTGAAGAGATGGTGGGGGTTAAATAAAGAGATACCCATGAGAATATTAAGACTTAATGCCCTGCTTTATATCTCAATTCTGAAGAAGGTAGCACTTAGCAATAGCACTTAGACTTATATACTGCTTCCCAGTGCCTTACAGCCCTCTCTAAGCGGTTTACAAAGTCAGTATATCGACCCCAACAATCTGGGTCCTCATTTCACCGACCTCGTAAGGATGGAAAGCTGAGTCAACCTTCAGCTGGTGAGATTCGAACTGCTGAACTGCTGGCAATCTGCAGTCATCAGAATTACCCTGCAGTACTGCATTCTAACCACTGCGCCACTATATAGACATAGAAGATTAAAGGATACATATACTTTCTTTTAGCGGTTAATGTTTCAGGATAGTCTCCTTCTACTCCCATTGATGATGGAAACAAGATTAGACTGTCTTTGAGGCTTCCCACTGAACACTATTGGCCGACAAGGCCCATTTCTTCAATACTGCCACAGAAGAAAAGAAACGGGCTGTGCTGGATTTTCCTCAGCACCATTATCTGGAGGAGGGGAGAGAGGTTTGAAGAGAAAAAGCAACTCAGAAAACATACTGGGGCCCAGGTTTCTCTTGATATCGAGATTTGATGTGAGCTTGTTGCCAATAGGAAGGTAAAATTAGTTTTCTTTCAGCCATGCTGTACTTATATATTTGTATGTCATATATCAAGTGATTTCTGTTCAAAGGGAAACTTAAATACAAAGGGCTGAAAAGTTGTTATTATTCAGGGAAGAGGAGTACGGCATAATAATGCTACGTATTTTTGCAGTGAGGTGAGGATTTTGGCCCCTTTATCCCCCCAAACCTCAAAAGCAATTTGTAGATGCTATGTCATCATCTTGACTTCTTTAAAACTCGAACTGTTGAAAAAAAGGAGTGAACAACATCACCACAGTCTTGCGCAACAAAAATCCCCCCTTACACGCACGCGTCTTTCTTTCACATTGTATTTGCTAGATTTTTTAAAAATCTTGCCTTCACTCCAGAACAGGGGTATCAAACGTCACGTGACATGTCGCGACGTATCACAATTTTTTTCCCATTGCCAGCAATGGGGTGGGCGCAGTTTCATCATGATGCATCCGGCCCGTGGGCCGGCAGTTTGACACCCCTGCTCTAGAAGCTCAAAACAATGTACATATATTTATTTATTTATTTATTTATTTATTTATTTATTTATTTATTTATTTATTTATTTTATTGCATTTATATACCGCCCTTTCCCTGAGGACTCAGGGCGGTTTACAGGGAGTTAAAAATCAACCATACAAAAGTTAAAACCCAATTTAAAAAAAAATATTAAATCAACCCTGTACTATTAAAAACCCCAATTAAAATGAATGTCTCCTCAGCCTGGGCCCGAGAGCTCAAAGAGCCAGGTCTTCAGGCCCCGGCGGAATGATCAGAGGTCGGGAGCAGTCCTCAGCTCCACCGGCAGCTGGTTCCAGAGGGCAGGCACCCCCACTGAGAAGGCCCTATCCCTGGGTGTCACCCGCCGGCAATCTCTTACCGGCGGGACCCTGAGCAGACCCTCCCTGTGGGAGCGCACTGGGCGAAGGGCGTTTGATGCCGGCAGCAGGTGTTCCCTCAAATACCCCGGACCCAGGCCATGTAGGGCTTTATAGGTGATAACCAGCACCTTGAATTTCACCCGGAGGGCAACCGGAAGCCAATGCAGCTCGCGGAGTAGAGGTGTTACATGGGAGTATCGGGAAACCCCCATTACAACTCGCGCGGCCGCATTCTGCACCAGTTGAAGCCTCCGAGTGGTCTTCAAGGGCAGCCCCATGTAGAGAGCATTACAGTAGTCCAAACGGGAGGTCACAAGCGCATGAGTAACTGTGCGTAGGGCGTCTCGGTCCAGATAGGGATGCAACTGGCGCACCAGGCGAACCTATGCAAAAGCCCCCCTGGTCACGGCTCCTATGTGATCTTCAAAATTGAGCCGTGAATCCAGGAGGATGCCCAAGTTGCGAGCCCTATCAACGGGGGGTAACACCTCACCCCCCATCGTTAGAGGTGGAATAACTTGGTTAACCCGAGATGCCGATATGCACAGCCACTCAGTCTTGGCGGGGTTGAGATGAAGCCTGTTTCTCCCCATCCAGACCTGAACCGCCTCTAGGCACCGGGACATCACGGAGAGGGCATCACTGGGTTGGTTCGGGGTAGAAAGAAAAAGTTGGGTATCATCAGCGTACTGGTGATACCCCACCCCGAAGCCACGAATGATCTCGCCCAGCGGCTTCATATAGATGTTGAACAGGAGAGGCGAGAGAACCGACCCCTGAGGGACTCCACAAATGAGAGGCCTCGGGGTGGATCTCTGCCCTCCCGTCAATACCGACTGCGAGCGGCCCTGGAGGTAGGAGGAGAACCACCGTAAAACATCATGATGCATCTGGCCCGTGGGCCGGCAGTTTGACACCCCTGCTCTAGAAGCTCAAAACAATGTACATATATTTATTTATTTATTTATTTATTTATTTATTTATTTTATTGCATTTATATACCGCCCTTTCCCTGAGGACTCAGGGCGGTTTACAGGGAGTTAAAAATCAACCATACAAAAGTTAAAACCCAATTTAAAAAAAAATATTAAATCAACCCTGTACTATTAAAAACCCCAATTAAAATGAATGTCTCCTCAGCCTGGGCCCGAGAGCTCAAAGAGCCAGGTCTTCAGGCCCCGGCGGAATGATCGGAGGTCGGGAGCAGTCCTCAGCTCCACCGGCAGCTGGTTCCAGAGGGCAGGCGCCCCCACTGAGAAGGCCCTATCCCTGGGTGTCACCCGCCGGCAATCTCTTACCGGCGGGACCCTGAGCAGACCCTCCCTGTGGGAGCGCACTGGGCGAAGGGCGTTTGATGCCGGCAGCAGGTGTTCCCTCAAATACCCCGGACCCAGGCCATGTAGGGCTTTATAGGTGATAACCAGCACCTTGAATTTCACCCGGAGGGCAACCGGAAGCCAATGCAGCTCGCGGAGTAGAGGTGTTACATGGGTGTATCGGGAAACCCCCATTACAACTCGCGCGGCCGCATTCTGCACCAGTTGAAGCCTCCGAGTGGTCTTCAAGGGCAGCCCCATGTAGAGAGTGTTACAGTAGTCCAAACGGGAGGTCACAAGCGCATGAGTAACTGTGCGTAGGGCGTCTCGGTCCAGATAGGGACGCAACTGGCTCACCAGGCGAACCTGTGCAAAAGCCCCCCTGGTCACGGCTCCTATGTGATCTTCAAAATTGAGCCGTGAATCCAGGAGGACGCCCAAGTTGCGAGCCCTATCAACGGGGGGTAACACCTCACCCCCCATCGTTAGAGGTGGAATAACTTGGTTAACCCGAGATGCCGATATGCACAGCCACTCAGTCTTGGCGGGATTGAGATGAAGCCTGTTTCTCCCCATCCAGACCTGAACCGCCTCCAGGCACCGGGACATCACGGAGAGGGCATCACTGGGTTGGTTCGGGGTGGAAAGAAAAAGTTGGGTATCATCAGCGTACTGGTGATACCCCACCCCGAAGCCACGAATGATCTCGCCCAGCGGCTTCATATAGATGTTGAACAGGAGAGGCGAGAGAACCGACCCCTGAGGGACTCCACAAATGAGAGGCCTCGGGGCGGATCTCTGCCCTCCCGTCAACACCGACTGCGAGCGGCCCTGGAGGTAGGAGGAGAACCACCGTAAAACGGTGCCTCCCACTCCCAACCCCCTGAGACGCCGCAGCAGGATACCATGGTCGATGGTATCGAAAGCCGCTAATAGGACCAGGACAGAGGAGCAACCCCTGTCCTTTGCCCTCCAGAGATCATTCACCAGCGCGACCAATGCCGTCTCCGTGCTGTATCCGGGCCTGAAACCCGATTGGTACGGGTCCAGATAATCAGTTTCCTCCAGGAACAGAGGGAGCTGATGCGCCACCACACTCTCAACAACCTTCGCCAGAAAGCGAAGGTTGGAGACTGGACGGTAGTTGTCTAAAGCAGCCAGGTCCAAAGCAGGCTTCTTGAGAAGGGGTCTCACCACCGCCTCCTTCAAGGCGGCAGGGAAGACACCCTCCTTCAAAGAAGCAGTTATTACTGCATGGAACCAGCCTCGTGTTCCCTCCCGAGCCGCATAAGCTAGCCAGGAGGGGCACGGATCCAACAAACAGGTGGTGGTGCTCAGTCTCCCCATGATCCTGTTCACATCATCAGGGGAAACAGGGTCGAACTCAGTCCAGATAACGTGCTCAAGACCGCCTGATTCCTCCACATCAGACTCTGCCCAGTCAGAGTCCAGGCCGGTCCGGATCCGAGCGATTTTGTCCGCCAGATGATGACTAAACTCCTCGGCTCGTCCCTGCAAGGGATCCTCTCCCACCTCCTGGTTAAGGAGGGAGCGAGTCACCCTAAACAGGGCGGCCGGGCGATTATCTGCGGACGCGATAAGGGCGGCAAAGTAGTTAGACTTCGCTGTCCTTATCGCTGCAAGATAAGACCTTATAAAGGTTCTTAACTGCAATCGGTCGGATTCGGATTGGCTGGATCTCCAACCGCTCTCTAGACCTCGTCTCCGACGCTTCATCTCCTGGAGCTCCACAGAGAACCATGGGGCCCAACGGGATCTGCGCCGGGTCAGAGGTCGCGTGGGTACAATGCAGTCAAGTGCCCTGGTGGCAGCCGTTTCCCAGGCCTCCACCAGAGCATCGACTGGGCTGTGGGTAAGGGTGATAGGTATAGGCCCAAGCGCCCTCTGGAACCGATCCGGGTCCATTAGGCGCCTGGGGTGGAACCACCTGGTCGGTTCCGCCGCCCAGCGGTGGGGGGGTGGCATGACGGAAAACCAGCCTCAGGAGGTGGTGATCTGACCATGACAGAGGGGTGATGGATGGGGAGCCCCCTCCCAGATCATCCAACCACTGTCCAGACAGGAATACCAGGTCGAGAGTATGATCCCCCACATGAGTCGGGCCCTCAATAACCTGGGTCAGGCCCATGGCTGTCATGGAAGCCATGAACTCCCGAGCTAACTCCGACGACCCTCCCAGTGACGGCAGGTTGAAGTCACCCAGGATTATAAGCCTGGGGAACTCCACCACCAACCCTGAGAGGGTGTCGAGCAGCTCAGGCAGGGCTGTTGCCACACAGCTGGGCGCCAGGTATGTAAGCAACAAACCCAACTGAACCCGAGAACCACATCTCAAGAGGAGGGATTCACTCCCGGCCATCTGGACAATGGTGGCCTCCCGGGGACACAAAGTCTCCCGAATAACCACTGCCACCCCACCACCCCTGCCCTGAGCCCGTGGCTGGTGCAGCACCCGGAAACCTGGCGGGCATATCTCGATGAGAGGCACCCCTCCCTCCGAACCCAACCAAGTTTCCGTGATGCACGCTAGATCCGCACCTTCCTCCTCGATCAGATCATGGATGAGGGGAGCTTTGTTAACTACGGATCTAGCGTTAAAATAGACCAACCTGAGCTCAGGGGCCTGATCACCCTCATCCCCGGGTAAGAGGGTGCTAACCGGAGGGTCGGAGCGCGCCACCGCTCGGAGATAGCGGGGGCACGATCCCAGGTGTTGATATGGCCCTCCGCGCAAACACCTGCTGCCATTCCCTATCGCCGTGGGGATTTGAAGCCCCACCCCCACATTCCCAGAACCAGCAGCCACCTCCCCCGACCCCGTCCCGTCAGGACCTCTAACAGGTCCAGACTGAGTGCCGGTTAAAGATTCCCTCCCTACCCTCCCCTCCCTCCCCCTCCCTAACCTTTTAAAATAACCGGCTAAAAATTTTATCAGGGGCCTCTTAGCACGTTTCCACTCGAGGCCCCTAGTTAAGCCCAGCCACCTCTCGGAACCCCAGCAGTTGGGTCCGTCATCAAGGGGAATGTTAGAAAAGAAGGCTGGCCGTATCCAGGAGGGAGAAACCCCTCTGAGGGCGCACAAGTCCGATCCAGAGTATTGTACGCGAGCCATGAGATGGAACTGTCCATATGAGCCATTGTTCACAAATGGGGTCAGAAGTTATTAAGCTGATGAGATGTTAGTTCAGATGTAAAAAACATTAAGTCCGGAACGTGTCTTCATCCAGCAGTCTGCCAATCCGGCTCTGCTCTCACCTGAGCCGGTCCAGACAAGAGCCCATGGCTGTCCTCTCACCTAGCCATGAAATCCAGCCTGGGATGGATAAGGGCAGCGTTGCTGGGGAAGCAAAAGTCCACCTTGCTAGTCTCTCACACCAGCAGGAGATTAATAGCCAGTCCAGAGCCGCCCTCTCACCACGGCCTGTCCTAGACTCCTTCCGGAACATCATAGGGAGGTCACGGGAACAGGAGAAAAAATGTCCCGAATCCTGTTCCAGCATCCAGTCCACCTTATAAAGTAGCAAGCAGACCATCCAGCACACTAAATCCATTTCTAGGGCTGCAGGGAGCTCAGTTATAAATGTCAAATGCTCAGATTCAAGCAGCCAAATCTCCATCGTCCTCTGAGAAAAAGGAGACAGAAAAGTCTCCCCCATAGCCTCCACGCCGAGACGGGAATCCGCAGCCATTTTATAAGCGGAAAGGCCAGGAGCAACAGACAGGAACAGAGAGATCCACATGGCTGCAGACGGCGCCCTCCAACCGAATTCAGGCACCTGATGATCCATCCAGAGGTCTGCAGCAGGATCCTAGGCTGCCGAAGTCATCTCAGTCTGAGAAAGCTTCCCCAACGCCCGAGGAAGGGAGAGCGAGCAATCAGTTCTAGCCAGCACAGCGCCTGACAGCTGATCCAGAGCACCAGCTGATCGGCGGCAAGCTACAGGCCGCCTGGCCGCTGCCGCTGCCGCTTCTACTTCTCTGGGGGGGGGAAAGGCTCCACACCGCGAAACGGTGCTAGCCTGTTGTTCCTACACCCCCCCTCCGAATATGCCCTTCGGCTGGGCTTTCGTGAACCTCACCAGTCCCCCATTGTGTAGGCTCACCGCAGAGCTCAACGAACGCCGCCCGTGGTCGCCGCCATCTTGGGCAAAAAAATATATATATAATGAAAGAGGTAGGTTGGAATGAGCAGCTGGGGGTCATCCAGAGAGTTTCCAGGTTTGATGGTGAACTTGAACCCAATCTATCACACTGCATAGGCAGTTATTTGCCCCCAGTTTCAGTAATTCCGAGATGGAGGAAGATGAAAAGCCATCGAATTTAATTTCCCCTTTAAAAGCCTGCTGGCATGGCTTCAGCACAGGAGCTGGAAGATGAAATGAATCAAGGGTTTTTGCCAAAGGGGAAACCCACAAGCTCTGCGGAATTGCAACGTTTCCATCGAGTTTAGGAAGCAACGGATTGCAGCAGCAGAATTATCTCAGCTGACAGACATGGATGATATTTGGGGATTATAGGATTGTGAATTTGATCAAGTGTGGTGGAAATAGGTGGAAAGATTCTTTGTTGCAAGCAGGACCCACATGTCTTGGAACCACAGGGGAAGAAAGAGATTGGGGATGTTAGGGAAGAGGTGGGGGAAAAAATCAAGATGGCAGCCCCACCCTCTATATGTGCACACACACACACACACACACACACACACAGAGAGAGAGAGAGAGAGAGAGAGAGAGAGAGAGAGAGAGAGAGAGAGAGAGAGAGAGAGAGAGAGAGAGAGAGAGAGAGACTTATGAGTACCCCTGAAAGAGGTGCTATGCTTGTTTAACTAAAATTATGTCTCTAGAAATATCTGCAATTACAACTGTAGATATGGATCCAAATGGTGGCCACTACCAAGCAATCAAAATCCTACACTTTTTATGTGTCGCACATTTCAGTTAAGTTTCTCTCATTCTGAGGATCATGCCGACTTGGAAAATCTGATGGAGAAAAGAAGGGGTCTGGATGCCCACAATTCTCAGTAAGGAGCAATCGGAAGGTCTGTGTTGTGATTCAGGGTCAGCCTGTGGGTTCGGCAGTTGGGTCGGATGACTCAGAGGAGGAGGAGGGGGGTGTTGAAGAGCTTGCTGATGATGGCCTTGAGGCTCCGCAGAGCCCTCAGCCAGGCCCCTCCCACCTGGTCACGATGCAGACCCAGCTGTGTGAGCCTGACAGCGTGGATGAAGATGACCCACAGCTGGCCCTGTTCAAGGACGCCCGACGCAGGAGGCAGTCAATCAGGAGTAAACAGAGGAAGGCAATGGGGCACCTCGGAAGGAGGCAGAGAGAAGCCACGCCCTGAACTGTATAAAAGGGGAATGTGTGGGAGGGCTGGTTTGCTGAAGGCAACCGCTTGAATAGTTCCTGTTTCATAGCTCCTGTTTCATGGTTGGTGTCTGTTTTATGTTAATAAATTTGGCAGGCTTTATTCCAGCCTCTTGCCGTTTGTAAAGGGGTTGTCCCTGCGTTTTCTGCAGGGCCGGTAGCAGGCTGGTACAGAACAGTCTGGTCTCTTGCCTTCTGTCCCCCTTCAGCTGCCCTTTTCTTTTAAGCATGCCTGGGTTTTAACTGCACTTTTTGAAGGTTTGCAATTTTTTGATTTATGACTCATTAACCTCTGACGTATTTTATATTTTAAAAACCTAAGGAAAGTTTACATTATTAAAAATCAAACAAGGCTATTTGATCCCGGACTCAGAGATAATGATCAGGGTGATTTGTGGTAAATAAGAAACTGTGTAGACCTGTGGTCCCCAACCTTTCCGGCTTGGTGGCCCAGTGGAGAGGGGGCGAGGGGAGAGGATGCTTCTATGTGAGTGCTAGGTGTGTACACAAGCATGAGCAACTCCATTGGTACAAGTGGCAGGGGTACACCCACCACTTGCACAAATGGAGCTGTGTGCACAACCACGCTCAGTGCTTGTGCAGCCCAGTTCTGAAAGGGCTGTGGCCCACTAGACTTTCTATGAATAAATTATATAATGGGCTATTAGCAGAGCGCCTTGAACTTTAACTTCACCGTTGTTTAACCAGTTAATTATTTTTTCTTTCATATATGTAATGCATGACAGGTTATTTGGGTTGTAAATAGATGTACAAGCTTATAAATTTTGGATATGCTTTGTAAGGGGGAAAGTTATTATGGCTGGAATAGATTTTTCAGTGTTCAACTACGGGGCATAATATGTTTTTTTGTCCATTTTTTTCATTCACATTTTTAAAAATGTTTTTCTCTTGTTTTATATCAGTTTAATTTTTTTGTTTAGGATTTTGTATTTTAACATTTTATATTTGAATAAAATAGTAAAAATAAAAAGTTTTAAATACAAGTTTAAGGACTTTTTTTTTAAATAAACAGTAAAAGGGTGATTAAAATTTTGATTCTAGGAACCGTTGCAAACACGCTCCCAGGTTTGGCCAATGGCCATTTACTTACACACAGCCTTGAAAAATAGCTATGTTCAAATCACTTTTGACCGAACACTGAAGCATAACTGATTACATGGAGACCCAGTGAATTTAAAATAACATCAAAATTTTACTGGTTAAAACATATATATTTGCTCTTTCTCATGTGTGCACACACACACACTCATCTACACTTATCCATGTCCTTCTCAGCTAGGCTGGCAGGCTCTAGCTAGCTAGAGGGAAGGGAGCTGCCAAATCTGGACCCAAAGATAACTCAAAAAGTGGGTGGGCTTCAGGACCCCTAAAAGGTAAAGGTAAAGGTTCCCCCGCACATGAGTGCTAGACGTTTCCGACTCTAGGGGCCGGTGCTCATCTCCGTTTCAAAGCCGAGGAGCCAGCGCTTGTCTGAGGACGTCTCCGTGGTCATGTGGCCGGCATGACTAGACACCAAAGGCGCACGGAACGCCGTTACCTTCCCACCGTAGTGGTCCCTATTTTTCTACTTGCATTTTTACGTGCTTTCAAACTGCTAGGTTGGCAGAAGCTGGGACGAGTAACAGGCGCTCACTCTGCTACGCGGCACTCGAGATTCGACCCGCCAAACTGCCGACCTTCTGATCAACAAGCTCAGCGTCCTAACCCACTGAGCCACCGTGTCCCTAACCCCCCCCCAAAAAAAGTCCTTGCTTTATTGATTCTCAAGTGTGGTAGCTATGGACTGGGAGCCCTGAGGCCTTTTCTATGTGCTCTGGCCCAAAATTTCCTTTGTCTTCAGGTGAGGTTTCCCCCTTTGTTTCCTTAATGATTTAATTCTTTCTTAACTACTTCCCCTAAAGGGATCTTTTAGACAAGATTCCTTGCTATTCACCCTGCTTAGCTGCCCTGCTTTAATCTTTAGGTATGGCAGCTGCAGCCTAATCTTACAAAAATCACAAATGGACTGAAGGGATAGATAAATTTGAAATAAGATTTTGAAATGAACTATAAGATCCTTCCTATGGGAAAATGCTTTTGTTTTGAATTCTTTTTTTAAAAAAAACAAACAAACATAATGAAACTAAAAATCAAACACCAGAAGCAACTAAAAACGAACTAAAAATTACAGTGAAAGAATGTTGAAAATCGACCTACAAATGAACAGAATGAACCAAAATATTTAAACATTGGACTTATTGAAGGATGTTTTTGAACAATGGACCCAATGCTAATCTTGAGCGTCGGCCTCTATAGATAGATTGTGTTGAAAATATATTATGGAACAACTTTTACCTGACAAGTAACAGCCTTGGTGGAGCAGTGGGCTAATGCCTCCTTAAGTAACACCAGCTGCCTGCAATTAGTGCAGGTTCAAGTCCCACCAGGCTCAAGGTTGACTCAGCCTTCCATCCTTCCCAGGTAGGTAAAATGAGGACCCAGATTGTTGGGGGCAATAAGCTGACTTTGTAATAATGCCGCTTGGGGTGTGTGTGAAAGCCCTAATAAGCAGGCATATACATAGAATGAAGGCTACTGCTAAGCTTGTAAGCCGCCCTGAGTCTTCGGAGAAGGGCGGGATATAAATGGAATTAAATACCTCTGCTTTGCAAGTTGCACTGGTTGCTGGTTTGCTTCCAAGTGCTATTCTAGATGCTGGTGATTACCTATAAAGTCCTACATGGCATACAGCCTGGTCCCTTGAGGATTCAAAAACGTGATGACCAAAAAAGAAAAAAAAAGAAAAAAGTGATGTACAGGTAGTCCTCGACTTACAACAGTTTGCTTAGTGACTATTTGAAGTTACCATGGCACTGAAAAAAGTGCCCCCCAAGCCTCAGCCGAGCAAGACGCCTGCCTGCCCGCCCGGCAGTGCTCTTCCTCCTGTCCGAGGTTTTCATTGTTATGAGCATTTCTGTTGAGGATTGGCAGTGGGGGTGGGGTGGGGGGTGGGGTGTTTGGTTTTTATTCCCATCTGCTGGGTGGTTGCAGCAGGTTTTGGCCACTTCACATGACTCTGGGACACTGCGACCATCATAAATATGAATCAGTTGCCAAGCATCTGAATGTAAATCAGAAGACCCTGGAAATGCTGCAACATTCCAGCTGATTGGCGCTACTTCTGGGCTCAGCAGAAGTGCCAGGATCAGCGCTGAGCTCCAGCTGGAGCCTGGTGCTTCCGCTGAGCCCTGATAGCCTTGCAGCTCCAGCCATCTCTCTCTCAGGCTTGTGTGGTGCTCATTGTGTGGTGCTCATTCCCCTATCCTGCTACCACTTTTCTAGGATGGTCGCGTACCACCTGCCAGGTGCCAATGTACCACAGGTGGTACCCGTACCACTGGTTGAAAAGCCCTGCATAACTTCAGCGAGGCTACTATGTCCACAAGGATGGAAAATACACCACTACCCTCAGTGTGTGTATTGGACTGTGGAGCTGACAGAATTAACAGAAATGGCAAAATTGACCTGCTTGGAAGCCCTTTTGGGACCTTTTGTGGAAAATGAATAAAAATGATTTGATGATTTCTGGTTTGCTGAGTGAAAAGTGCTGAATATGGAAAAATGAACTTGTTTCATTTTTTTGATGAAACACTGATGGGGGAAGAATGAGGGTAAGTTTGTAATTGCTATATGGAAGATCAGAAGTCATTTTTTTAAATACTTCTTGTTCCTTTCTTATTTACTGCACTAGCTTAAATATGAAATAATAGACATTAAGAGAAAAAGAGAGCAAGTATTTGATGCTAAAATAAGAAAATTTAGTTACTAAACTTAAGACATTTGGAAATTAATAGAAAATAAGAATGTTATATCGTATTATTAATTAGTTGATGTAAGATGGTGAGAAATAGAATATATTCAAATAGATAAGACGTGTATTCTGAATATTAGACTTTGTGATGTATTGATAATGGGAACTTTGGTTACTTAAAAATTGGAAACTATAACTATTAAATGTTAAGTTAAATATCAACAGGAAATTAAAAATTGGGGAAACTAATTAGGACATTGATTGTCTATAAAGGTGGAATGTTGAAAAAATGAGCTTAAATTCATCAGATTTTTCCTTTCACACAGGATTATCCTTTCCTTTTCAATTTGGATTTAATATAATATTAGGATAAGAAATGTATCAAAAGTGTACCAATGTATCAGTAGCAAAACCCCCACAGGGCTCTCTAATGAAACCTACATTATTCAATTTATATATGCCAGCAACAAGGAGACAGAAATTTGGATATGTTGATGATTTGACCATAGCAGTGCAAGAAAAACACATGGAGTTGGCAAATAGGCTCTTTCTCAAAGATCCTAAGATCTTGGGGAAATTCTTCAGTGACTGGAGGCTTACTCCTAGTGCCAACAAAACAGTAACTATCTACTTCTACCTTAGTAATAAACTAGCAAATGAAGCCTTGAAGGTTTACTTAAACAATAACCAACTCCCCTACAATCCTTATCCAAAGTATTCTGGAGTAACATTGGACTGGACTCTCTTATAAGATACATCTAGTGAACATGGTGACAAAAATCAATACTAGGAACAACATAGTCCAGAAATTAAGCAGAATTCAATGGGAAGTTTCAGCGGCTACCTTCAGAACATCAGCATTAGAGCTGGTCAACTTCATTGCAGAATACGGTGCTCCTGTATAGCTCAATAACTGCCAAACTAGCAAGCTACATGCCAGACTCAATGATAACATGAGATAGGCATATGTATTAAAACCACCCCAATTTGCTGGCTTCCTGTTTGAGTGATATAGCACTGCCAGCTTTGTGAAGGCAAGTTGCACTAGTGAGAGAATACAGAAAAATTATGGACAACTCACTCCTACCAGTGCATGCCAACCTTCCTTGTTTATCAGTAGAAGGCTCAAATGTAGGAAGCCCCCATTGGCAGTTGCACAACATCTGCTTAACAGTTTTAAGTTAACAATGGAAAGCCAAATGGGCTGCTGAACGACCAGACACAGGAAGATATATAAATGACCCAACCCAAAAGGTGCAAGGTTTTGAATGACCACGCCAGCAATGACAAGCCTGAATAGGATCTTGCGAAGTGAGCTTTTGTGTGTGTATTTTATTTTTGCCTGGTGGATTTCAGTTTGTTTGATGGAGTTATTTGTTTGAGCAACTTTTTCTTGTTTATGGACTATTTACCAATTGCTTTGTGGACTAATCTTGGCTTGCTTGTATTTGGATTTATTGGGACAGTTCTGAGTGCTGGTAAAGGGAATTACTGGGGAACATTAATAAACTCACTAAATCACAGTTATGTGGGTGAGAGTGAGTGGGCGGCACACCTCTTGAGAAAGTAGGAAAGAAGAAAGAAAATGTTCTTTTCACCTCTAAGCCACAGGCTCTCTCTCACTTTGTTAGCTTAAGAAGCAAGGGGAGATATGTGTCAAATGCTTGTTAACTATTTATATTACCTTGCTAGGCCCCAAACATGGGACAAATCTTTATTTCCTGTTTCAGCCTATCTTGAAGGCCATCGAACAGGCAGTAGTCACACCGGTGACAGCTCATATATTTGTGTAAATTGCTAACAAAGAATTAAGGGAGACTGATATGCATTTCAAACTTATTAGTTTTCATCAGTCAGCCATACCCTTCTGAGATTCGAACCTGGGCTGATTGCACATTAGGCAGTTCTTTTCACCTCTAAGCCACAGGCTCTAAGGGGAGATATGTGTCAAATGCTTGTTAACTATTTAGATTACTTTGCTAGGCCCCAAACATGGGACAAATCTTTATTTCCTGTTTCAGCCTATCTTGAAGGCCATCAAACAGGCAGTAGTCACACCAGTGACTACACAAATATATGAGCTTTTTTTTTATATGACAAAAAAAGCCCTGTTTGTGCTGCTGCTGTCTCCATGGTGACTGGCAGCTGCTGGTACGCCTGTGCGAGGTCTAGTTTAGCAAAGATGGCGCCACCTTGGAGGGAAGCGAGAATGTGGCTGACCGTGGGGACCGGGTAAGCGTGCTGGTTTAGGGCCCTATTTAGTGTGAATTTATAATCGGCACAGCTTTGAGGGGGGTGACTATCGGGGTCTCCCACTCTCCCCTGTCTGTCGGCTGTAGGACCCCCTGTTCTACTAGTTTGTCTAGCTCTTTCTCAATTTTGTGCTTGAGTGCGAAGGGGACTCTCCTGGGTTTGATTCTAATAGGTAAGATGCTGGGGTTTAATTAATTAATTAATTAATTAATTAGTTGAATTTATATACCGCCCTATTCCTGAAGGACTCAAGGACTTAAATGAAATGGGGGGCCCTGTGTACCTCCCCAGCTTACTATCGAATACGTCTGCAAACTCTTTGCAGACAGATTCGATGTTGTTTCCCTGCAATCTGTGGATGCCAGATATTACGATGTCTGATGCCTCAAACCAGTCCAACCCGACTAAACTGGTCCTATGGCCTTTGACTACAATAACATCCAAGTGCCCCTGAAACCTCTTAAACCGCACGGACAGGGTGGCCTCTCCCTTAACTTTTACTGGGGCATTTTGGAAATTGGTTAACAAGATGCTGGAGGGCCTCAATTTAACCCACTGCTTGTTCCGGCCTCAAACAAGTTTAAATGTCTCTTCGGAAATAATTGAGACTGCAGAGCCGGAGACTAGCTCCATTTTACAAGGAATGCCTTGTAAATGGACTTCCAATTTAAGTTTGGGTTTAAACTGTCGGCGGGCCCCGGTTCGGCAGATGCCCCTCCGGCTTTCGAAAAACCCCACGCTTGTTGGGCTCCGGGCCCCGGTACCTTTCCACCACGAGTTCTACAACTGTCACTTGGATAGGCCCTCTCGGAAACGGCTACGGCAGACCACTGTGATGTGGCCCAATTTTCCGCAGGCCCGACATGTGGCCGACTGAAACTTGCAGTTCGCCCCCACGTGGTTGCCTCTGCAGCCTCCGCATTTCGGGGAGGGAGCTGCCTTTGGCTGGCTCTCCCTGTCCTCGCGTTGTCGATCCCGTTGTTCCATTTTCTGCTGGATCAGGTCAATGTCAGGTTCTTCCTCATCTGTGTGCTCGCCGTACATTGCACCTTTGTTGTGTATTGCTTCCTCTGGGCTGCGGGGCAGGGGAGTCTGTACCGCTTGCACCGTGCCTCTGGCTGCCTCGTCGGCCAAGATCTCATCTTGAGCATCTTGGAGAGTTATATCGGGCCTTGCAAAAAGCCTCTGTTGCAGATGCTTGTCTCTTAGGCCGCACACAAGCCTGTCCTGAAGTCTCTCATCCAGGTTGGAGAACTGGCAGAGGCGGGCGGCCTGTCGCAAGGCTGCGATGAACTCCGACGCAGATTCACCCGGCTATTGTACCCTCTGGTCAAGCCGGAACCGCCAGGCCAGCGTGGACATTCAGGGCTTGAAATGCCCGTTCAGCTTTGTTGTGAGGTCTCTGTATGAGACGGTTTTCATCGGCGTCGGTGTGAATAGGCTTTTGGCCAAGTCGAATGTGGCCGGCCCACTTATGCAAAGCAGGGTCGCTGCTTTTAGGCCATCCTCGGCGATTTGGTTTGCCTGGAAGTAGTTCTCAACTTGCCCCAGGTGTGATGGCCACCGTTCGGGATGGTAGATGTCGAATTCTCTGGGCTGGCCGACCTTCGGCATCTTCCTCTCATTCTCGGATCCTGCTCCTCCGACTCAAACGGTTGGTTCTGAGTATGTGAGGCCACTAGCATGATGACTAGCCGGCCGTAGAAGGGGGGGGAAAGATGCCTCTTTCCTCCAGCATGCGAAGCCGTCCCCTCATGAATTCAGCTCTTTAATGCGAAGCAGGATCCCACCTTCGTTGCCACTGTTGTGTAGTGGGTTCTGGAGAGCAGGAAGGATGCCGAGACGATGAGTACAACATAATAGCTCTTTATTAGGTGGAAGTGACTGTACTGGGGAATAGGGGCTAACTGCTCTCTTATATATACCTGGCCAGCACCTGGCCAGTACTCAACCAACCAATCGGATTGAACCTCTGTTCCCCTCCGAAAATGCTTCCCGCCAAAACAGTTACAGTTCAACGCCTCCTGGTGGTGATTCTTATACAAGCTTTAGGTGTTCCAATAAAGCCTAATACATAACAAACAGGATCCTGCTTCATTAGAGCAGAGGTGTCAGTACAGGCCCATCCTCTCCCTCCTCAGCTCCATTCCCATTTATGAACCAGTTCTTTCATTTATTTGCTCTGTAAGGTCAGAAGGAGATCTTCCTCTGTGTCTCGTTCAGGTGGAAGCATCCTACAAGGCCCAAGAAGTGGATCTTGCTAGCAATTGAACCCAATTTATGAAATATCTTGTTCCATAAAGTGCAGTTGCTCCCCTGCTTTGCTTTTTACCAGATGACGCTGAATACATTTTTCTAGTATTTTTTAAAATATTATATGTGGCATATAATACTTGAAATGCTGATTATAAATTCTGGTGAAAATTTTGGCTGTTACGCACAGGCACACATATTACGATCTTGTGCATCTCTGTGTGTGGAGACATATTTTTCTAGTACAGGTATACAAGAATCTCAAGGATGCAACAGATGGTTGTTGAGCACAAGTTCAACCACAGAGGAATCCCTCCTACTAAGTGACCATAAGAGAGGACTATGATCCAAGACTTGGCCACCAAGACCTGTTGCTTTCAGTTCAGTAATTGACCAGATATGTGACTGATTGAATGAGGCAAAGGAGAATTTTAAAAGTTGTAACCTATTCTGATTTTACATCCAAAGTATAGGATATGTCAACATTTAAACAATATTATTTTTGTACTCTGTGTTTGTCCTTCCATTTTGTATATTTGCAAGTCATACAATGGAAACATAAATACTCCTATCAGTTGGCAGTTTCACGTATTTTTAAGTATATTTTATACTATTTTTTTTTAAAAAAATTGTTCTTAGAGTTCAGATGATGGATCTAACGTACTGTTGCAAAACTCATAAAATTTGAGGGTTACAAAAATGGTTTCCTGAAAATAGGTTAGATTTCAGTTTCTTGCCTTCCTGGTTTAGAAGAAGGCAAGCAACTTGTGATTCTGGCTGACCAGGGTTTAGATGGGAAACCAGTTTCCAGACAATGGGTACAGTAGTTCCAGAAGCTGTTTGGTCAGGATAGAGTCATCCAAAAGCAGAAAGGAATGAAAGGTTGCATTGATTCTTGTATTTCATATACATTCCCAATATAATAATTGGGGCACAGGGTGAGTACAATATTCTTGGAAGTGTATCCTAAAGAAATAGGGGAGGAGAGTAGAATAGGTTAAGTACATGACAAAGATTTCATTGTTTTAAAAAGATGACAACTTTGGGCAATAGGTTTTGATTCAACAAGTACATTCCAAAATGTGCTTTTGCATTGCACCTACTGTGTGCAAACAATTCCCTTTCGAAGGGAGTGTGAGGAGCAACAGAAATATAAAAGAAGACTCTTAGGTCAAAATGCCCAATATTGTGAGGGAATGACAATAGTCTCCATGGGTAGGACAACTGTTGGGGCCTAAATAAATAAAGATATTGGAAAAGTCTTTGCTTTTTCATGATTTTGCATTATTGGGGACTTATTTGTTCAATTAGATTTATATCCAATCTTTTTTCCAAAAGCTTCAGGTTGCATGCCTAGTGTTCCTTTCTGTTATTGCCCCCCCCCCTACAGCAATCCTGTAAGTACTTTCGGCTGTTTTAGAGTGTTAATAGTTGGAAAAAAGTCACCCAGTCAGCTCCCATGGCTCAGGGAAGACTTGAACTCCAAATCTTCTGATTCTTAACTCAGTGCTTTAACTATTGCATAGTGTACCTCACATTTCATCCAAGTTCTATTGATGAGGAAAGTTCATTAATCTGGGAACAGAATATTCTGTACACATTTGGAACGTACATTACATTTTCTATGTCATCCTGGTGGTGGTTGGCATATTTTGGATATAAATTCACCCCATCCTCTTTGTGTTGGAGGCACTATTTAAGGTGTTTCTGGGTTGAAAGAATCAGCTGGTGACATCACCGTTGCTCGGAGGAGCATGAGGGCTCCTTTCATGTCCAAATCAAGGAGCTGGAGTGAATGACGGGAGTTCACCCTGCCACGCAGCAGCACTCCGGGTCTCGAATGCTGCTTTGCTAATCTCCAACCGTGTGAGCCGCCACACTCCCATTAATCCACCAAAGCAGAAGTCATTTGAAGTGTTCTTTTGTGATCTGGCCTGGAAACAGGCTCGTATTGTTAAGCACATCCTGTCCAGAAAATCTTGAACCACTTCTGGTTCAGAGGTTTTCTTTCTAGAAATTGTCAAACTGTCCCTGGAATGGCATGGTAAGGAATGAAATCTGACATGGTTGGGGTAGGGTGGGAGGGAGGGATGGGAACATTCCAGAGTTCTCTAGAATGTTACATTCTCAAAGTGAGAAATCTTGCACTTTTTATTTATTTATTTGGTGTTTTTTTAATCCCACCTTTTTATTGCTTATAAATAAGGCAGTGAACATACCTAATACTACTTCCTCTTCCTATTTTCCCCACAGCAACAACCTTTTGAGGTTGTGAGCGAGTGACTGGCCCAAGTTATCCAGCTGTTTTTCAGGCTCAAAGTGGGACTAGAACTCACAGCTTAAAGTTCTTAGGCCAGCACTGTAACCACTAGACCAGACTGGCTCATCACCACCCTGTTATCTAGGTAGCCTCCATCTCTGCATTTTTCTATTTCTTCCCCCAATTTATTTTCAAAACAAGTATGGCCCAAAGCAAAATACAGAAGGCTCAGAGATGCATTGCCTACACAAAGATATTACTACCCCCTAATAATAAGGGATTTCTATCAAGGTTTTGTAAAATTAAAGAATGCATTCTACCACTTTTTCTTTCATTCCTAGAATGAACGAAGTAGATGCTACTTACCAAGACAACATCCCTTTGCTACTCCTGGCAACTGTCTTAGCACATTTAATGTCATCTGCAATATCGTCATCGAGGAATTCTGTGGAGGAAGAGAAGGAAAGCATTAATGAAATCAAAGTTTCTCCCATGATAAAACTGGGATTTTAAGTAGGAAATCATCCACCGGAATGCCAATAGTCCTTCTATGCTGACTTTGGGCTTTCCAGTGATAGTTGAATCTCCCAGGCTTAGATTTAGAATTTCATGGCAATTCGTTTCCAGTGCACTCTTCAAGGAGGTCTCAGCTGTGATCTGAGAACCAGTCTGCCATTTCAATCACTATCTCACACAGGCTTTCCTATTTTTATTTATTAGGTAAAAGGTAAAGGTTCCCCCGCACATGCGTGCTAGTCGTTTCCGACTCTAGGGGCCGGTGCTCATCTCCGTTTCAAAGCCGAAGAGCCAGCGCTTGTCCGAGGACGTCTCCGTGGTCATGTGGCTGGCATGACTAGACGCCAAAGGCGCACGGAACGCTGTTACCTTCCCACCGTAGTGGTCCCTATTTTTCTACTTGCATTTTTACGTGCTTTCGAACTGCTAGGTTGGCAGAAGCTGGGACGAGTAACAGGCGCTCACTCTGTTATGCGGCACTCGGGATTCGACCCGCCAAACTGCCGACCTTCTGATCGACAAGCTCAGCTTCCTAACCCATTTATTAGGGATGTCCAAAATGCATCATCCTGGGAATGGAATTTTTGGGAGAACACTTTAGATCAGACACGTCAAACTCGCAACATCATGTGACATTGCGCAACGTATCGGGACAGTTTTGCCATTGCCGGCAATGGGGTGCGTGCGGTTTCCAGATGACGTGTCCAGCCACGGGCCGGCAGTTTGACACCCCTGCTTTAGATTGTTTTAAAATAAAGTACAAAATACAAAAACAAATAGTAGGACCCCGTAGAGAAGGAAAAGGGAAAAAGAAGTGAGCAGGAGAAGGGAAAAAGAAAAGAAAGAGCATTGATTTCCGACTTCCTTTGTTGCAGTAGGATAAAGCATTAATATCGTACCTCCACTTTTTACTTTTCCAAAGTAGTATAAACTAGCCATTTCTATAACGAATCAATCTAAATCAGTAAATCCCAAGATCAAAGTTTCACTTTCTTCCACCCCAAGCACAAAATCCAGGAGCAGTTTCCACGTGGAAACAAATGTACGTATGTTCTTTTCTTTAGTCCAAACAGTTAATTTAGCCATCTCTGCCAACTCCATCAACTTCTGTAGCCATTCATCCATAGTGGGAATCAAATCGGAATGTCCTTCCATTTTGTGCAGATAATAGTTTTGCTGCTGTTGACATGTATAAGATCAAAGTTCCATTTTTTTCTAAATCTTTTTCCATTATGCCCAGAAGAAAAATTTCTGGTTTCATCTTTATCTTTACTTTAAGAATTTTCTGCATTAAGATGTGAATCCTACTCCAATATTTCTTTGCTTTATCGCATGTCCACCATAAGTGATAAAAGGTCCCTTCTTTATATTTACATTCCCAACATTCGTTTGAAATACCTTTACACATTCTAGATAACTGATCTGGTGTTAAATACCAGCGGTACATCATCTTATACAAATTTTCTTATAAATTTTAAGCTTTTTGTCCACATATTCTCCCATTGTTCCAGCATCACATTATATCCAAATTTCCCTGCCCACTGAATCATACAATGTTTTACATGTTCATTTTCCGAATTCAATTTCAATAACATTTTATAAATCTTAACAATAATATGTTCATCACTACCACATCAACCTGTGAATGGGAACTTTGGGAGAACTCCTTAGGTTGTTATGTACAGATCATTAGGTAAAGGTAAAGGTTCCCCCGCACACGTGTGCTAGTCGTTTCCGACTCTAGGGGCCGGTGCTCATCTCCGTTTCAAAGCCGAAGAACCAGGGCTTGTCCAAGGACGTCTCCGTGGTCATGTGGCCGGCATGACTAGATGCCAAAGGCGCACGGAGCGCTGTTACCTTCCCACTGTAGTGGTCCCTATTTTTCTACTTGCATTTTTACGTGCTTTCGAACTGCTAGGTTGGCAGAAGCTGGGACGAGTAACAGGCGCTCACTCTGTTACGTGGCACTCAGGATTCGACCCACCAAACTGCCGACCTTCTGATCGACAAGCTCAGCGTCCTAACCCACTGAGCCACCCCATCCCTATGATCATAATATAGCTTAATAAATAATAAAAAAAAATTTGAAGGGTTGTAGGGCTTTATTTCCAGGGTAGTTTTTACTTCAATTCATTTTGTAAATTGCTGGGGTACAAAGAAGCCACTCACCCTCACAATCTATTCGGCAAATGTTCTGGCTGTTATGTCTCCCATCTGAACACCATATTAGGCCACTCAGGTGAAATAAACCATAGTATGGCTGTCCTTCGGCATACACATAATGTTCAGTGTTGAACCCGCTGCTAAACAGGATCAAACATAACCCTGGGAGGAAATCATAGCAATTAAACATGAATAAGTGATTAACTGTCAAAGGAAAACTTTGAGGTAGGAGTGTTTGTGACAATCGACACCCACTCCTTTTTAATGTCTGATGTACATGACACATTTGTGTTTGTGTGTGTGTGTATCTGATTGCATAGTTATGGATGGCCCTTTCCCTCTGCCCCACAGCTGAGTTTGCTTAACTTGCATACTCATAGTACTTACCTTTCAACCTTAATATGAATGTTCTTTTAAAAAGCTAGACATTAAAGAAAAAAAGAAATTTCCTCCAGAATCAAATGGAAAGGAAATAGAATTAGATGACCATCATACTGGACTTAAGTTAAAGCCCCAGACTGGGAAAGAAGTGATACACTCAAAGCAGAAAACTTACAGTGAGCTAGGCCAATACGATGGTAATTATCCATTCCATTTTTTTCCAATTCTTTATACAATTCACACTTGGAGAAGACTTTGGCTTTACTTGCTTGAGCGAACAGGCAAAGGAAGGCAAACCACAGACCTTCCATCGCTGCAGAGGTCTGCAAAATGATCTGACAGGCAAAGTTTTTATAGCCTTGCTTTGTTTGTTTTAGTTGGGGGCTGCCTCTTCTCTTTACCAATGTTATTTTTATGAAGGTCAGATAAAAGTTTAGATCATGATGTTCCTGCAGTCACAGGTTGGCATTCCTAAAGATCTTGGATAGCTGCATGCCCCAAATAAAAACAGTAATGTTGATACCACTTCAACACAGAGGAAGAATATAAATATTTGGCTTAAGTAATAATTATCCAAATATACACTAGAGAAATTAAAATCAGACCTAAACCTCTGCAGAGCCCTTCATGAAGGCATGGGTGTGCTTGTGTGCATGATGGGCTCTTGTGCTCACGTCGCTTGTTTCCACATTTGATGCATTTCTTGAGGGAAAATGATATACACAATCCAAGCATTTCCATGCAGGAATTGTAATGGGAAGAAAAGCTTCCGAAAGCAAAGAATGGCCTGCCGTAATACATAAAGCAAAAAAGCTAATAATGACCAACTCCAATTAGTTCATCACTTTGGGGTCATACTTAAGGAAATAGAATAGCCAAGGTTGGCCAGCATATTCAGACTGCCTAAAAATGGAGCTGTCAGTCAGAAGCATATGGCATAGTCTTGGGGTATATCCATCCATGAGTGAGGAAGGGATGTAATCAAATACTTCTTAAGACCAGGAGATCGTAAATGAAAAAAATAAATAAAAATAAAGTACAGGTATTCCTCAACTTACGATTAAAGGGGCAAATCTGGAGGTCTGGGAAAATTGACAGCTGGCACTTAAAATGCCTGCATCTTTGTTTTTTTTTAAAAAACTTTTTTAAAAAGTGCATGCATATTTGCAAATGTACATTATACCATTCCCAACGATAACATTAGCTGGTTTCTTAAGCAGCTTCTCATGCTTTGAGATATTGAGACCTTTGTTTTTCAAGATACATTTTTGAATGTTCTCAATAAGAACAGAAGACTAAAAACCATGACAATTCCATTTCTTAAGCAAAATAACACGGGTGTGCTTGATGATTGTAGAAGATGACAAATAGACCAAAGGTCTTCTTTCAACCATCTGCTTTCATGATATCCTACAATGTATCTGTGGGAAGGAGCACGGCTTGTTCTCTTTAAATAGCAACAAAATACACTGATCCTCATCGGGAAATTAGGTTCAATTAAAATGAGGCCTTTAAACTTCATCCAAATTTTGTTCTGGATTGAATAGTGGGCAGAAGAAAAATTTACAATGAGAGCAAGGCCAAATGTACAGGTTGTAGTCTGTTGAAAAGGACTGAATGTGGTTGACACTTAGTAGTAGAAGTGGTGGGCAATTTCATTTGCCAGTTTAGATGGGAACCAACCTCAGTGCTTTCAGAACAAATACGGCACTAAAAATGCAGCTATTCTTTAACTTATCTTCCCATGCTAACTTTGAGGAGAAATTAGGAACAGTAAGCTCAAAAGGTGCAAATTATGTAACTTGATTTTACAGTTAAACTTTGTCAATTGGTGAAAGGGTAAGTTTCAATGCTATCATCATGATTGAAAGATGCAGCTCACAGGCATACAAATGATTTGTGTATTGAAAAGTAAGTTTTCAGTTGTAAGCCAAATAAAACTCCTGCTAAAATATAATTTACAATCATGTGCACACTTACTCAGAAGTAATCTGATGAACTCAGATAAATCTGTTTCTTTCTTGCTACCCAGAACTGCATGGCGTTCTGATGCAGAGGCCATGCTAATCTTCTCCATGTCATTCTCGTTTTGGTATGCATGCTGCTGAAGTGAGCAATATATAATGAAAAAGGGGAGCAAAACAATGACCTAAGTTTTGTTATTTGCTCATGAGAATGTAAGTTTTTCACTTTGGGGGAACCCCCCCCCCCAATTTGATGGGAAGCTTATATTTCCCCTTGCATTATTTGCCACAGTAGCATCAAAGGGAGCTGACAAAAATCAGAATATTTTGAAACTAATGTTAATTTCTCCTATTCCTGTTATCCAAATGTTAACCTTGATTTTATTGGGAATAGATTCAGACTAAGAGTATCTTCTTTGAACATTTTGGATTCATACTGGGGAAAATAGGCAAACATCATATGGAAGATGGTGGATGGGAGTGGACAGCTGATGCGGAGCTCCCAATAACCTCCCCCTCCACAGTGCTGGAATATTCTGCGAGGCCTAGTTTCCCACCCCCATCCCCTCTTTCCCCTTCCTTATTTCCAGGGCTTGCTTTGAATTTCTATCCAAGTCTCAGTTGCTGGGTGAGCAACTTTGGGCAAGACTTGCCTGGTCGCAGTGAGGGTCAGTCAAGACTTGTAGCTGCTGCACCTGACTCGGCTGTTTGGTGGCAGGAGAGACCAGCAATTTGGCAGCAGTTCAGAGGTCAGCTGGTCAGTGTGGTGGAGTTTGGTCAGGAGCTGTGGCCGCTGTGCTTGCTCAGCAGGTCGCTGCAGATTACCAGCTACTTGGTAGCGGTGATGGTGTACAGTGCCATGGCACAGGCAGCTTTTGAAGTTTCCAGAGTGGCTCATGTTACACCACTGTTTCTCAAGCTGCTGGTTTGCTTCCGGTGCAATTCAAGGTGTTGTTTATCACCTTTAAAGCCTTTCACGGTGCATGGGTTCAGATTACTTAACGAATTGTCTCATCCCAATCTGATTGGCTCTCCCCACCTGTGCCAGCAGAGGAGGCATGTTGTGGGTCCCATTGGCCAAGGAATTGTGCCTTTTGGAACATCTTGCCCTCCAGAGTGAAGTTGGCTCTCAAGTTCCTGATCTTCCACAAGACCTTGAAGATCTGGCTCTGCCAGTTGACCTGGGGCTCCAATGGGGGAGCGTCATGCTTGAGGTGGTTGATAGATCAAAAACAGATCCCCCCTCCCTCAGCCCTCCCTCCTTATCTTTTAATTATAGCTGATAATTTGCATTTTATAGTATTTTATTCTTATTATGCACATGTTTTTGTATAGTTTTACTCTTTTTACCATTGTAAGCTTCCAAGAATGAGTGCGGTGGCAAATTCTTTTAACAAATAATAATAAATTTAATAAATAAATAATAAAATAACTTTTCTACACTTTTATTGGATTAAAAAAAGTAAAAGAAGTAAAAGAAGAAGGCGCAAAGGTAATTGCACAACAATCTAAAATATGCTTTCAAATTCATCACTCAAACAATTGTTTGGCATATATTTATTTATGATGAAATGAAGAATACCAGATTCAGACAAGATCCACATGTTCCTGAAAATTATTGGGAATATGCTTAGGTTCTGTTTTTATAGATAATTGATACCCATAAAGAGCTTAGGGAGAAAGATATCAAAAACTTTCCTCTTGGAAGCCAATTGTTCTTTCAGAAACAATTATGAAATATGCTATTAAAAAGGAAATACAAATAATCTCTCTTTCTCTCTTTCTCTCTCTCCCCCTCCCTCCCTCCCTCTCTCTCACACACACACCTGAACACATACACATACACATATTATCTATCTATCTATCTATCTATCTATCTATCTATCTATCTATCTATCTATCTATCTATCATCTTATCTGTCTGTCTATCATCTTCCTTAGAAGTTCTTTTTGAAGTTTTGAAGCTGTTCTAAAGCCGTGGGATCAACCTACTTTGTACTGGCCCATTATGAATGTGAGTCATCTTGTACTCGTTAGACTCTGAAACGTCTCCAAGCTAAGTGTCCTTGTCTTCTCTCGAATTCTCTTTTGGGGTGTACCATGATTCCTACCAAAAAGGCATTTTATGTAATAGTGGTTGATGGCCTGATTGTTGCAGTATTTCAGATAAAGTGGCCTGAAAAAGTAATGGGGGAAAAAAGTTCAATTAGCTATTACAAATTATTTATATAAGTGAGAAGAAAATACCTCTGAATGATTGACATCTCATCCAACTAAGAAACAACTTTCAAACAAAAGGAGAAATAAATAGAGGAATAGCCTATTTTGCCAAAATAAAGAGTAGCTTATTTTATTTTGACAGTGATACCCCTCAATAAGGATTTCATTGCAAAATTCATGGAAATTTAGAAAGGTACAGATGGTCGGTCACTGCCTTCTGTTTTTAACCCTCCCATCCTTTCTCTCCAATTAGCTCCTCAGTCTACATTCTCACCTCAAAATGGGAAAAGGTATCCAAATGAATTATAAAAACTGATATCCAAATATATTCAAAATTGTAGAAATTGTTTTAAAAAATGCCACTAAATGAAAGAATTGGCGATCTTCCTTTAAACATTTGCACTGTCTATAAAGGTAAAGGTAAAGGTTCCCCCGCACATGCGTGCTAGTCGTTTCCGACTCTAGGGGCCGGTGCTCATCTCCGTTTCATAGCCGAAGAGCCAGCGCTTGTCCGAGGACGTCTCCGTGGTCATGTGGCCGGCATGACTAGCACGGAACGCTGTTACCTTCCCACCGTAGTGGTCCCTATTTTTCTACTTGCATTTTTACGTGCTTTCGAACTGCTAGGTGGGCAGAAGCTGGGACGAGTAACAGGCGCTCACTCTGCGGTGGCTCAGTGGGTTAGGACGCTGAACTTGTCGATCGGAAGGTCGGCAGTTTGGCGGGTCGAATCCCGAGTGCTGCGTAGCAGAGTGAGTCTATAATTGTCACTTAAAGTCCTTTTTGATAGTCTCCCTCAAGTTGGTTGAATTATTACCCTCCTCAGCTATCATGGCCATAGAAAATCCTGAAAAGACTGCAGTTTGCAGAAGTAAAATCCAATCCTGGGTGCCATTTTGGAAAAGCTGCTCCTGGAACAAAATCCATCTGATTGGTGCTTTGAGGCTGATCCAGACTTCCTGTCTGCCTCAGGACAAGGTTAGGCCAACTCCATTTGGAAGGGCAGGAATAGAAGACCAAGTCCTCAACCTATTCTCATCCTGCGGGAAAGATGATCTCCATTTAACTTTTCTGAATTTGGTTCAAAAACAGTTTCCCACTTTTGCTGGTGCAAAGAGAAATTAGGCCTGTTGTGATTCATTCTACCTTTACACAAAGGCCTCTGTTCTAATTGGCTGGCATGACCTCCGATGCTTCCTTTCTGGTCCCTATGCCGTTCTCTACTGGACATTTCATACTAAGTTCCCGGGCTGCCTACAGCTGAACTTTTTCTTTTCTTTTTTCTTTTTACAAGTTTGGTAATGAAAGGGTGAAATTGTCGAGAACTGTCAAGTTTCCCCTTATAGCTAAGCAGAAGGGGAAACTTTGCAGTTTTTCTTCCAGTCCACAAAAGCCCTATCTGAAAAATAAAAAAAAACAAACCAAACAGAAATATTGCTGTTTGCTTTCCTTGCATTGGCAGGAAGGAAGAGAAGTAGGAAAATTCATCAGTCAGAGCCAAGTTAACTGCCATCCATATACAACCCTTAACCAACCCAATGGCCAATGTAGAGGCTTCTTTTGGGGCCAGTTTCTTCAGAAGAGAGAAGCTGCAGTGCAGAAAAGCCCTTGATGTAATTGAAAGGGGAGAAAAGCACCACTGACACTCACCAAGCTCTCATATCCTTTGTTCTTTGAACTACTTTTTTAACACATGAAGCGTCGTCTCGGATGTCGTCATCTAAGAACGCTGTGAAGATAATTTCAACGAAGAATGTTAAATCTGAAAGTGTGATAGGCAGGGCTTTTTTTCTCATAGAACGCTCAGAACGGAGTTCCGGCACCTTTTTTGGATGGAACCTTGTATGGTAGGCAAAGCGGGTTGTATGACATGTGTGAGTTCCGGCACCTTTTTCTTTTACAAAAAAAGCACTGGTGATATGCCAACGGATTCTCCAAGATATCAGAACTTCCTCTGGAAGTGGGATATATAGAAGGCTGTGCTCTTTTTAATCCTTACTCCTTACTCATGTCTACCTTTTCATCTACCAGCATTCCTGCCTGTTAATTAACAGTCTAGGGCAGGTGTGAGAGAATAGGGTTGGGTTCATTAGCCTAGTAATATCTTGACCATGATAAGCTCATGGGCCAGTCAATAAACATGAGGAGAGAGAAGGATGGAGACACTCACTGTTGGAGGTGGATGACGGGGTAAGAACAACTCGTTCCCATCCTGTCCCTCCCTTAGTTCTGGTTTCAGAATAGTTTTTTTTAAAAAATTCCATTTATATCCCACCCTTCTCCGAAGACTCAGGGCGGCTTTACAAACTTAGCAGTAGCCTTCATTCTATGTATATGCCTGCTTATTAGGGCTTTCGCCCCCCCCCAAGCGGCATTATTACAAAGTCAGCTTATTGCCCCCAACAATCTGGGTCCTCATTTTACCTACCTCGGAAGGATGGAAGGCTGAGTCAACCTTGAGCCTGGTGGGATGCGAACCTGCACTAATTGCAGGCAGCTGGTGTTACTTAAGGAGGCATCAGCCCACTGCGCCACCAAGGCTCTTTTAATAATCTTAACCTGGGTAGTTTTAATACTTTAATATTTTAATTTTTTCTACTTATTTTATAACTTGTAAGCTGCCCAGAGTCGCCTTATAGGAGAGATGGGTGGCATAAAATTTTATAAACAAACAAACAAATAAAATCAGTTGTAAGTTATATTAGGTATTTTTTTGTGTTTAGATCCTGTGTACTTTTGTGACTTCTGGCATGCTCAAGCATACCAGAACAGCATCTGGCTCTCAAATTTTACTTAAAGTTTGAGTTAAGTAATATTATTAGTGTTTGATTAGAAAGTATTTGACTAGTAAATAGTAGTCTATTTAGTAGACTAGTAAATACGTTTAATCTTGTTTTTTCTTGGGCAGCTTTGTCCATGATATTCTTAATGCTATCTTGGCATTCATCATATTGCATAGAACAACTGCATGAAGGAGTAGTAAATATCTGGGACATAGTAGGCAGCAGTTCCTAAAGCCTTGGATTTGAGGCATTTTTGAGCTTTGCTATATATGGTATATATTTGGTACTTATTTGGCAAATATGAGGAGAAGAGTGCCTTTGGCCATTTTCCCAACACCATCTCTTCATAGATCACCTAGATCACTGGAGTGATAGAAAGCCTGTTTTCATTACTGTTATGTAGTCACATGGATGTCTCTTGGAGTTGCTATAACTATTAGTGGGGAAATGGCCTTTGAGCAGCCAGGACGTTCAGTCACCAACATTTTATTTATTTATTTATTTAATAATATTTATATACCACCCTTCTCCCGAAGGACTCAGGGCGGTGAACAGGGCAAGAATAAAAATACAAAATTACAAAAATTAAAAAAGGATTAAATATATGCCCACTAAAAACAATCAATACAATATTAAAACCCCAATAAAACAACAATAAAGAACCCCACCAATCCCCCATGACCACTGCCACCATCAAGGACCTTTCCCCTTTCTTAGGCTGTCAGAAAACTATACTGGCATGAAATAGAGTGTCCCCATTGTTACCTTCTTCTCTTGCCTCCATTCCTGCACCCACCTGATTTCATTACAAACTAATGGGTGAGAAAGTCTAACATATCTTGATGCTGCCCTTGAATCATATTTGATTAAGGTAGTGGGGAGCACTACATTACTATCAGAACAGGTAATCTCCAACTTATGACCCGGATTCGAAGTTCCAATGGCTGCCCTCCCCAGCGGTCACGTGACCTCATTTTGGGTGGGTGAAAATCAGCCACATTTACAGCATCCTGCAGTCACAATTTATGCTGGGTTGTTTTTTTTTTGCCAGAAACCGGTGAACAATGGCTTTGCCTAATGACCATGGCAGTCACTTAATGACTCAGCATTCACTTAGCAACAACAGCATTTGCTTAATGACCACTGCATAAAAAATGATAAAAACCAGGTACAGTCATGTGATGGCCCACTTAATGACTGACACAATGTACGGTGGTAATTATGGGCTCAGTTATGGTTGTATGTTGAGGACTATCTGTACAGTTAAAGAAGAATTAAGCCTGTCTGAATTCTGCATTGTGGACAAGAGGAAAACAGCATCATGAGGACATGGCAAAAAAAGAAGAAGAAGCAGCTTTATTCACTGTAAGGTTGCAGAGCAAAAAATGAAATGGAAAAAAGAGGTTGTTAGGGCTTGATTGTATCATAGAGGCAAGTAGGGAAAAGTCACAATGGAATGTTTCCTGATCATTTATATTTCGAATTTGGAAGAATAGGTTATAGAACGGCTTTCTGGCTGCCAGAAATATTAGCGTTTCCTGTTGGAACAATAAAGCAAAGGAAATCACTCACAATCACAGGTAGTGTTGCATCTATTTTGAGTGGGATGCCTCCCATTATCACACCATTCGAGGCCGCTGAGTTGGAATATTCCATAACGGGGAACACCCCAAATGTTCTCATAGTACAAAGTGTCAAGCCTGCTTGAGTAATCAGCTGCACAGACAACTAGTGAGAGGAGAAGGAAAGAAAGAGGAAAGTGCTCGTTATCTTTGGCAACTCCATTCTCAGTTCATCGGTTGGCATTTTCAAGACACTGATGTTTTAATATTTACTCTTCAAAATTAGTTTTACCGACTAGGTTCTTGTAAAATAGCAAGCTGTGCAATCAGGCACTTCTAACAAACTGTAAACCTTCTCCAAAGATTTGGGTTTATCTTTTCCTTCATTGTATCTTGATGTGTTTTGCTTTTCATATTCTTCATTCTTATGTTCCATATTCACCCTTTTATTTGAAAACATTCACCAATGACAGTGCTACTTCCTAGCTTTAAAGGAAACATTTGGAAGAAACAGAAGTTAAATGTGCTGAAATGTACTTCAGTCAGAAAAGAGAGAGAGAGAGAGAGAGAGAGAGAGAGAGAGAGAGAGAGAGAGAGAGAGAGAGAGAGAGAGAATACAGTAGATGATAATTAGATTTGATCAATCCTAACAATCCAAATGAGTTATGAGGACCCGAAATAGAACTCACACTGCTCTGAGTAAATGCCATTGAAAGGATCCATCCGAAAATACTTCAGGATGTAATATAAGTCACAAACTTCAAATACTTTGGCCTTCTGTCTCGCTATGAGTAAGCAGAATAAGGTGAGAAAAATCACCTTCATTGCTGCCAGCCTTTGAAAACTACCGTGTGCAGGACACTAACTATTTGTAGCTCATGGAAGTTGCAACCGTAGGCTGGCCTTGTGGCTATTGGTTATCCAAACTCTCATTCAAAAGATTTTAGTGCAGGGGATTTCCTGTCCTTGAAAGACCGAGTTAGGGACCCAGTCAATGTGGCCGTTTCAAAGGTTTCCTGCAGTATTCCTTCTGCTGTAATAGCCCTTTGCCAGTTAGTTGCTGGAATTGAGGGATTGTACTTTGGGCATGCTGGATGCGTCTCATGTTTGCCTTGCAGGTGTCTGGGATGGGGTGAGTTGCATGGCCACTTTTTTAAAATCCAAAGTGCTTGTTTGGATATATTTCTGGACCACCTCACCCTAAGGACATCTGCCTGTCCCACCAGATCAGATAGGGTAGGCACTCTCCAGGTCTCTTCCCTTAAATCAGACACGTCAAACTTGTCAGGTGACGTCGCGCAATGTATCAAAGCTTTTCCCCCATTGTCAGCAATGGGGTGGGCACAGTTTCCTGGTGACACGTCCAGCCCACGGGCTGGCAGTTTGATACCCCTGCCTTAAATGCTCCTATTCTGTGGGTCTTTGAAAAGGTGACTTTTTCACGGCGGTCCTTGCCCTATGGAACATCCTTGCCCTGAGGTCTAGCTACCTCCCCTTTTAACTTTCTGAAAAGCACTCAAGAGCTGGCTTTTCCTGCAATGGCTCGGATAGAGGGAGCTAAGTGTAGTTATGGTTCCAGTTTTTTTAAAAAAAATTAATATTTTTGACTTTAAAATAATAGAGCAAGAACAAGAACAAGAACAACAAGAACAACAAGAACAACAAGAACAAGAACAAGAAGAACAAGAAGAACAAGAACAAGAACAACAACAACAACAACAACAACAACAACAACAACAACAACAACAACAACAATAATAATAATAATAATAATAATAATAATAATAATAATAATAATAATAATAATAATAATGTTGAAGGGACCTTGGAGGTCATCTATTCCAACCTCCTGCTCAGGCAGAAAATCCTATACCCTTTCAGACAAATGGCTGTCCAGTCTCTTCTTAAAAACTTCCAGTGTTGGAGCATTCACAGGTTCTGGAGGCAGGTTGTTTCCACTGTTCCACTGTCAGGAAAGTTCTAGATTGTTTCTCTGATTAGTTTCCATCCGTTGCTTCTTGTCCTGCCTTCAGGAGAATAGCTTGACTCCCTCTTCTTTGTGGCAGCCCCTGAGATATTGGAACACCACTATCATGTCCCCCCTCGTCCTTCTCTTCATTAAACTAGACATACCCAATTCCAGCAACCGTTCCTTATATGTTTTAGCCTCCAGGCCCCTAATCATCTTGTTGCTTTTCTCTATATTCTTTCTAGAGTCTCAACATCTTTTCTGCATCGTGGTGGTCAAAATTGGATGCAGTATTCCAAGTGTGGCCTTATCAAGGCCTTGTAAAGTGGTATTAACACTTCATGTGATCTTAATTCTATCCCTCTGTTAATGCAGCCTAGCACTGTGTTGGCTTTTTTGGCAGCTGCAGCACACTGCTGGCTCATATTTAAGTGATTGTCCACTAGGACTCCGAGATCCCTCTCACAGTTACTACTATTGAGCAACGTACCCCCTATACTTATTATACCTGTACATTTGGTTTTTCTTGCCTAAATGTAGAACCTTACTTTTTTCACCATTAAATTTCATTTTGTTAGATAGCGCCCAATGTTCAAGTCTGTCAAGATCCTTCTGTATCTTGTACGATATTTTTATTGTACAAAGATGCAGTTTTATCTTTTTGGTTGTGAGCCACCCAGAATTTAGTAAAAGATGTTGGATATATATATTAAATTACAGATTTTGTTTTGTTTACGCATGCCCAAGATGGCGGACGTGCTCGGCTGAGCTCCGTGAGCTCCAGCTGTTAGGCGTCCCTTGGGAGCCCCTCACAAGCCCCGTGGCTTTCTGAGATGGGGATTGGGGGTTTGTGGTAAGTGGCAGAGAGGCAACTTGGAGGCTGACGAAGCCGGCAGTGGTCTGTTTGGACTCTTGTTTTCGAGCTACCGGCTGCTGGCTACCGGCTGCTGGCCCTGCTGCCCTCCGGCTGTTTCTTCTCGCCGCTTTACCTCTTCCAGATTGTCCGTGGCTGCTCGTATCTGGCGTTGGCGTTCCCTGCTGTTTTCGGGCTGTCCGGGCCGCTTTGGCATTCTCGGGCTGGCTCGGGTTGACGAGGAGGACGCCCGTCGGCGAGGAGGATGCCCGTGAGGCTGTCCGGGTGGCGGCGATGATGGCGGCGACGGCGTGGGCGTCAGCTTCGGCGTGGGTCGCAGCCCGCACGATGGTCTTTTGGGCCACGCTTGGCGGTGGCGGCGGTGGCGGCGGCCCAAGTCTGGCGGCGACGGTGACGGTGGCATGCTCTGGACGCTCCTGGAATTTAACAGCTTGCTTTTGGGCCGCTTCTATCTGCACCGGCGTTTCTGGGACTGTTGCCCCATCTGCGGGGGCCGGCTGCTGGCTTTGGTGCTTTTTTGGGCTTTTGGCCCCTTTCGCCGGCGGCGGGACTCCCATGTTGCCCCAGGCCGCCTTGGCCCGCTTTGGCGGTGGTGTCGCCCTCGGGCCGTTTTGGCGGCGGAGAGGGCGGCTATTATTCATCTTGGCGGCGATGGTGGTCTCTATCCTTGCTTCGGGCCGCCTTCTACGGCGACGGCGTCTTCGGGCCGCTTGGTGGCGAAGAAGACGACCGTGGGTCATCTTACTGGAGCAAGGACGACATGGGGCTCCCGCATCGCCTTTGGACTGCTTCTGCAGCGACGACGGCGACTTAGACCATCCCTTCTATTCTGGCCTGCCTACCCTTTTTGCCTTGGACATATTTTCTTATCATCTGCCTGCCTACCCTCCCCCCTCTCCCCTTGGATTTTGGACACACCTGGGTATCGGCCACTGTGGGAGAGTGGCTTGACTTTTTCATTTGCAGCCCCATAGAGGTGGGAGCTCTATGGGGTTTGCCTACCCAGAGGATATCTGGTCCACCCCCAGGAACGGAGTCTCAACCCATCGTGAGAGGGCGGGGAGCGGCCTGTCTCTGGGGGCACCCAACTGAGTGGCAGTGAAGTTGGGTGGGGACCCAGATATCTGTTTCCATGTTCGATCCTCCCATGGACAATTAATGGGATGCCTATCCTGGACTTCCTAGAATCATGCGACGATACACTAGCACGGACTTGTACGCCCTCAGGGGTGCCCCCCTCTCCTGGGTGCAACCCGCCTCCTTAAACACTCTCAACCTTGATGACGGGCCCGAGTTTTGGGACCCTGAGAGATGGCTGGGCAGGGGCAGGGGCCGTCAACGCAAATTTAATAGAAGGCCTCTGATTACTTTTTTATCAATTTTTTTATGGGGTTAGGGAGAGGGGTGGGAGATAGGGGTTGTCTGGCTATGGGGGGTGGCCAATCAACCATGGCTCAGGGCAGACTTGGGTCCGACCGCTCGGGGGGAGAACGGGGTGTGGCTGTCTCCGGGGCTCATGAGCGGGTCGTGGGATTACCGATTCCCACGACGGGGAATGGCAGCAGGTGGATAGACAGAGGGCCGTATCGTTACCGGGAGGGCCGTCTCCGCTATTTGCAAGCGGTGAGGCGCTCCGACCCTCCGCCTCTTTCCTGAGGTTCCGGGAGCGAGGATGTGCAGCCTCCTGAGCTCCGGCTGGTGTACCTGAATGCCAGGTCCGTGGTTAACAAAGCTCCCCTCGTTAGGGATTTAGTTGAGGGTGAGCATGCGGACCTGGCTTGCATCACGGAGACTTGGTTGGGCCCTGAGGGTGGGGTCCCTTTGGTTGACCTCTGCCCACCAGGCTTCCGGGTGCTACATCGGCCACGAGCTCATGGTAGGGGTGGGGGTATGGCGGTGACTATTAGGGAGACCTTATGTCCGCGGGAGACCACCGTTCCTCAGATAGTCGGGTGTGAGTCTCTCTTTGTGAGATTTGGTTCTGGGGCGCAGTTGGGCTTGCTGCTGGTGTACATTTCGCCTAGTCGCGCAGCGGCAGCCCTGCCCGAGCTGCTCGATATCCTCTCGGGGTTGGTGGTTGAGTTTCCCAAACTTATAGTTTTGGGAGACTTCAATCTACCATCCCTGGGAGGTTCATCTGAGCTAGCTCGGGAGTTCATGGCTTCCATGACGGCCATGGACCTGACGCAAGTAATTTCTGAACCAACTCATGAGGGAGGCCACACCCTTGACCTGATTTTTTTTATCTAGACGGTGGTTGGATGATCTTGGTGGGGGCTTTCCATTTATTATTTATTATGCCCCTGTCATGGACCGATCATCACCTCCTGCGGCTGGTCTTCCATTTTGCCACCCCCCGCCGTGGGGGTACGGAGCCAATTAGATGGTACCGCCCCAGACGCTTAATGGATCCTGATAGATTCCAAGCGGCGCTGGGGTCCCCACCTGCCTCCGTCGCTCACAGCTCGGCGGATGCCTTAGTGGAATCCTGGGAAAGGGCAGCCACTGAGGCACTTGACCGGGTTGTGCCCTTGCGGCCCCTGACCCGGTGCAGATCCCAGCAAGCTCCATGGTTCTCCGCGGAGCTCCGGGAGATGAAGCCTCGGAAACGGGGCCTAGAGAGCTGTTGGAGGTCTAGCCGATCCGAACCCAACCGGTTGCGGTTAAGAACCCATATTAGGTCTTATCTCGCAGCGATGAGGGTGGCGAGGTGTAATTACTTCTCCACCCTCATCGCGTCCGCAGATAATCGCCCGGCCGCCCTGTTTAGGGTGACTCGCTCACTTCTTAATCAGGAGGTGAGGGAGGATCCCTTGCAGGGTCGTGCCGAGGAATTTAGTCAACATCTGTCGGATAAAATCGCTCGGATTCGGACCGGTTTGGACTCCAGCTGGGCAGAGTCTGGCGATCAGGACACGGGCGGTCTTGTCAATGTTATCTGGGAAGAGTTTGATTCTGTGACCCCTGATGAAGTGGACAGGATTATGGGAAGGCTGAGCTCCACCACATGTTTATTGGACCCGTGCCCTTCCTGGCTGGTTTATGCAGCTAGGGAGAGGACACGAGGCTGGCTCCAGGCGGTTATATCTGCTTCTTTGAGTGAGGGTTATTTCCCCACCGTCTTGAAGGAGGCGGTGGTGAGACCTCTCCTCAAGAAGCCTGCCTTGGACCCAGCTGTATTGAACAACTTTCGTCCAGTCTCCAACCTTCGCTTTCTTGCGAAGGTTGTTGAGAGTGTGGTGGTGCATCAGCTCCCTCTGGTCCTGGATGAAGCGGATTATTTGGACCCCTACCAATCGGGTTTCAGGCCCGGGTACAGCACGGAGACGGCATTGGTCGCTCTGGTGAATGATCTCTGGAGGGCTCGGGATAGGGGATATTCCTCTGTCCTAGTCCTATTAGACCTCTCGGCGGCTTTCGATACCATCGACCATGGTATCTTGCTGCGGTGCCTCAGGGGATTGGGAGTGGGAGGCACAGTTCTTCAGTGGTTCTCCTCCTATCTCCTGGGACGCTTGCAGTCGGTGTTGGCAGGGGGGCAGAGATCGGCCCCTAGGTTTTCTCGTTTGTGGAGTTCCTCAGGGGTCGGTTCTCTTGCCTCTCCTGTTCAACATCTACATGAAACCGCTGGGTGAGATCATTCGTGGTTTTGGAGTTGGGTATCATCAATATGCCGATGATACCCAACTTTTCTTTTCGACCCCAAACCACCCCAGTGATGCCCTCGCTGTGATGTCCCATTGCCTGGAGGCGGTTCGGGTCTGGATGGGGAGGAACAGACTTCAACTCAACCCTGACAAGACTGAGTGGCTGTACATTCCGGCATCCCGGGACATTCAAAATGTTCCATCTCTTTCTACGGGGGGTGAGCTCTTACCCCCCGTGGATAGGGCTCGCAACTTGGGAGTCCTCCTAGATGCACAACTTACTCTGGAAGATCATATAGTGGCCGTGACTAGGGGGGCTTTCGCCCAGGTTCGCCTGGTGCGCCAGTTGCGGCCCTATCTAGACCGGGATGCCCTGTGTACGGTCACTCATGCGCTCGTGACCTCTCGCCTTGACTACTGTAATACTCTCTACATGGGGCTTCCCTTGAAGACCACTCGGAGGCTCCAACTGGTACAAAATGCGGCCGTGAGAATTGTCTTGGGAGTTTCCCGGTACTCCCATGTTACACCTTTGCTCCGCGAGCTGCATTGGCTACCAGTTGTCTTCCGGGTGAGGTTCAAGGTCTTGGTCATGATCTTTAAGTCCTTACATGGCATGGGTCCGGGTTACCTCGGGGACCACCTGCTGCCGGCGTCAACTTCCCTCCGCCCAGTACGTGCCCACAGAGAGGGCCTCCTCAGGGTGCCTCCGGTCAGGGAATGCCGACTGGTGGCCCCCAGGGGGAGGGCCTTCTCTGTGGGCACTCCGGCATTATGGAACCAACTGCCGGTTGAGCTCCGGATGGCATCAGACCTCCGAACCTTCCGCCGCGGGCTGAAGACCCACTTATTTGAATTAGCTGGTCTGGCCTGATGGGGAATATGGGTTTTTAAATTGGTGGTTTTTTTTGTATTTTATTATTGTTTTTTTAACTGGGCACTGGTTTAATTTCTTTTTAACTTTTGTATCGTTATTTATATATGCCCTGTGAACCGCCCTGAGTCCCTAGGGAGAAGGGCGGTATAGAAATCAAATAAAACTAAAACTAAACTAAACTAAATAAACAGATGAATAAATTCCTTAAACAGCTTGGGCCACTTTTTTCTCTAGCTAGCACCTCCAATCATCCTCAGTTGTTTGCATGGAGGACATCCAGTTGCCAGAAGTAGTGACAACTAGCTGGCGGGTTTGACTTCATGAATTTCCTTCCTCTGAAATGAAAGCAGCTAAGGCTTCATTTTATACCCAATACTTCCTTCTCTGGGCATTTTTGAAATACATTTTCACTGGACATTGTGACAATTTTATTGTTTCATAGCCTGGATATTGAGGATAAGTACTGATTGCAAAAGATGTTTGAAAATTTTCTGATGATCAGATTCTATAGAGGAAGTTCTTGTTTTATGTTGTTAAAACTGTGGGCTGCTTGCAGGGAATGTGAGATCTCTAAATAATGGCAAGTAAATAGCCAGTTCTCTTCTTTCATCTTTCTAAATAGATATTCTGATGTTTCTCTGATATAAAACTGACTCCTTTTATCCCACAAAAAATGCATGTGGGTTAAAGTATTGCTTATAGTCATTTAAAATAAGAGACATCTTTGATCTAGTGCAGAATTCAAGTCTGGTTTATTGAGGTTTCAAAGGAGATCTGAAAGTGTGTGTGTGTGTGTGTGTGTGTGTGTGTGTGTGTGTTTAAATTATTATCAAAATAGTTAGGAACAAAGTTCAAATTGACATGGTATCTAATGTCCTAGATACTTTTTTATTACTTTTATTACTTGTATTGCTTTAACAACAACAACAACAACAACTTTATTGATTAGCCCTTGGGCCATATCAAAGTGCAAAGTTCCAGCAACAAACCGTCACCAAAACTTGATAAAAGCAATCCAAAATGGAATTTGATAAAATACAATTTAAAATGGAATTAAATAAGATACAATTTAAGATGAAATAGATACAATATATGCAGCAGGCATGCTTGAATGACTCCGAAGGCTCTTGTATAAATAACCCTTGAAACTTCTCTGTCTGCCCCTTGGGGGCAATATATACTGGTTTATAGCCCAATTTTAAAAATCTTAGGCCTTTTATTCCTTGGCCATTAGATAGGTGAACTGAGCATTACCTGTTCACTCTTCTGCCAGCCCCATTTGTCTCTGCTAGTTTTGAGGGCTTTATTTTCTCTGGATAGAAGTAATTTCTTTACCACCTTCTCATTCAGACTGGATGGCAGTAAAAACTTCCCTTTCACTATGTATAAGCTCCTCAAGTGCCAGTGGAAATCTGCTCCACACAGCCATAGCTGGAATGGGACTATTAGGTGTCAAGACTTCTCTGTATCCACTTCACTCCCTGCCACCCGCCGCACAGTGGCCTTTCTTCCTCCGCTGGCTCTCTGCCAGTGATTCTCCATTGCCAATGGCCACCTAGCCCTTCACAACCAGCCCCTTATTCTGGCCGATTCCCAGAGGCACATTTTTACCCAGGCAATTTGCTGCACAGGAAAAACAGCCACAGTTCCTGGCAGCCAATCAGGCAGCTGGCCGCTGTGGGAGACAACAATGTGAGGTGCTGAAGACACTATGGGTGGCTGGGGAGGGCAGTGGATGGCTGGGTGGCAGCAATTGCAGAGGGTGGTGGGCAATTGGGGGGGGGGCTGAGGAAAGCCTTTCTGTTTCTCTCCCTCCTCCCTCCTTATTATGAGTTTCCAAATTAAGATACTGTAGAAAAATGAAAAATGGATTCAAAGAATTGGTTTTATCCAAGAGAGTTTCAAATTGCTTAATCCCTAAAATATATATCTGTAATTGCATCAATTCACAGCCATATATTGCAACTGGGAAGACCATAGCCTTGACTATATGCATTTTTGTTGGCAGGGTGATATCTCTGCTTTTTAGTGTGCTGTCTGTTATGTACTGGGCTTTTTGAGGGAATACCACATGGGTTGCTGGAGCAGCTAATGGCTCTCCAGCAACCCAGACTACAAGTCTCCTGTGCTGCAATTGGCTATCTCCAGGCGGCAATGGTCGATTCAAACCTATTGGCTGCCGCCTAGGGGCTAGACTATATATTGCAGCTGGTTGCAGCCATTTCCTTCAGTACAGTTACAGCACAAAATAAACGATGTATTACCCTGTACTCTGTTTCACGTCTTCATTCCTGCGTCAAAGAACCCACTATTTAACATGTCTACATTTGCCATAGCTTTCCTCCCCAGGAGCAAGCCTCTTTTATTTTCTTGGCTGCAGTCCCCATTTGGGGTGATCTTGGAGCCCAGGAAAATAAAATCTGTCACTACCTCCATTTTTTCCCCCATCTATTTGCCAGGAATTGAGAGGGCCAGGTGTCATGATCTTTGTTATCTTAGTGTTGAATTTCAAGCCAATGTTTGCACTCTCATTCTTCACCCGCATCAAGAGGCTCTTTATTTCCTCTTCACTTTCTGCCATTAAAATGGTATCATCTGCATATCTTAGGTTGTTGATATTTCTCCCGGCAATCTTAATTCCAACTTTTGATTCATCTGCTCTGCCTTTCTCATGATGTGCTCTGCATATAAGTTAAATAGGCAGAGCAACAGTATACAGCCTTGCTGGACTCCTTTCCCAATTTTGAACCAATCAGTGGTTCCATGTCCAGTTCTCACTGTTGCTTCTTGACCCGCATATAGGTTTCTCATCTCTTTAAGAACTTGCCACAATTTGTTGTGATCCACACAATCAAAGCATAGTCAATGAAGCAGAAGTAGATGTTTTTCTGGAACTCTCTAGCTTTCTCCATGATCCAGTGTATATTGGCAATTTGATCTCTAGTTCCTCTGGCTCTTCAAAAACCTGCCTGTACTTCTGAAAGTTCTTGATCCACATGCTGCTGGAGTCTACCTTGTAGGATTTTAAGCATAACTTTACTAGCATGTGAAATGAGTGCAACAGTGCGATAGTTTGAACATTCTTTGGCACTGCCTTTCTCTTGGAATTGGAATGTAAACTGATCTTTTCCAATCCTGTGGCCACTGTTGAGGTTTCCAAATTTGCTGGCAAATTGAGTGTAGCACTTTTACTGCATCGTCTTTTAAGATTTTGAATACTCAGCTGGAATACTGTCACCTCCACTAGCCCACCAGTCCTGGGAGAGCCCCGCACAAGCACCTCACTGGCCACCGAACCCTGCCTTTCGAGAAGGAGCAGCTGTCAAGTCCCAGGATCGACAATCAACCGAGGGGAGGGGGAATCTGCGCAGCAACCCGGCTCCCTGGCCTGCTAGCGCTCATTGCTCTGCAGATCAGCTGGGAGACTGAGACTCCAGATTTGAGCCACCGACTAGAGGAGAGCACCGCTGATCAGCTGGGAGGCTGGGACTCTGGATCCGATTATGCCGGCCAGCTGGAAGTCCCTGCAGGCGGCCCCAACACCACCAAATAGCTGGGAGCATCGGCAACCTTCTCTCATGGTTGCCAGTCAGCTGGGAGCCCGGGTCTTGACAGATGCTCCTGTTCAAAAGCACTGGCACTCCCAGCTGACTGGTGGCCCCGAGAGAAGGTTGCCGATGCTTCCGGCTGTTTGGCGGCATTGGGGCCACCCACCGAGACTTCCAGCTGGCCGGTGGTGTTGGATCTGGAGTCCCAGCCTCCCAGCTGATCAGCGGTGCTCTCCTCTGGTCGGCAGCTCAAATTTGGAGTTTCAGCCTTCCAGCTGATTGGCGGAGCCATGAGCAGCTGACAGGCCAGGTAGTTGGGTTGCTGCGCGCGGATTCCCCCCTCCCGGTTGTTTGTCGAGCCCAGGGCTTGATAGTGGCCTTGCTGTAATGTAGTGGGTCCAATGTAAGGAAGAGATGCCAGCCGGAGTACATGTTCAGCTCTTTATTGTGGGGGGTTCCGTACTGAAGAATAAGGGCTACCTGGCCTCCTTATATACCTGGCCAGGTAGGCAGCCAGCCAATGGGGTTGGCCCTAGGTTTCCCGCCAAACCGTCCAGGCCAATGCCCCCTAGTGGCCGTTGTTATGCAGATGACTGCACCTGGATACATAACACCCCTCCCCCCTTAGAGAAGACCCATCCTACAACTATGTACATGCATAACTATATACAATGTGTGATAAATACATATACAGCGAGTTGGTGGTCACTTGCAAACATAGTCCGCTAAGTACGCTGGTGTCCTGTGGGGCCTGGTGGACCATCTGGGTGTGGCTTTGCCCTGGCCTTGAACGTCTGGCTCATGATGCTCCTGAGCTGGGTTGAGTCCGGCCGTCGGATTCCTGCCTCCTATGATGCCCTGCTGCTGCTGCTGCAGGGCCAGCTGCAGGAGGCCATCCTCCTCTAGTTCAGGGTCCGTGCCATTTTCAGTTGGTCTGGCCTCCTCTGGGGTGTGGCTATCCAGTTGGCCATGGGTGGTGTACTCAGGGGCCTTTCCTCTGAGCTGGTCGATATGCTGCCTGATGTGTCGATCCCCCTCCACCCCCACGATGTAAGAGAGAGGCCCAGTTTTTTCAACCACAATCCCCGAAATCTATGGGTGACCTGCCCCATAGTTCCTTACCCAAACCAGGTCCCCCACGTTGAGTACCCTATGTGATGAGGGCCTTTCAGTCTCTGAAACTTTGGTCATGGACGGGAGTCCAGGCCCATGCTGCCTTCTTGTCCAATAACCTGTGTAGTGGTTCTGCTATTGCTGCCTTGTGAGGAAGGAAGGTGTGGTAGAAATTGAGCAGGCCCAGGAATGCCTGTAGCTCTGCTTTGTTCCTGGGTGTGGGTGCCAGTTTGATTGCCCTTACCTTGGACTCTGTGGGGTGGATTCCCTTGGGATCTATCCTGAACCCCAAAAATTCAGTGGAAGGAACACCAATGCTGCAATTTTTCCTCTTCAGTTTGAGGCCAGCAGCATGCAGCCTGGTTAGAACCTCCCTAAGCCTACCTTCCAGTTCTTCAGCTGGTGCTCCTGCAATTAGGACGTCATCAAAATAGGGGCAGACTCCTGGAATGCCCTTGAGGGTTTTTTCCATGATCTCCTGGAAAATGCCAGGAGCTACGCTGATCCCAAACTGCAGTCTGTTTACCCTGAAAGCTCCCCTGTGATTTACTATCATCTGAGTGTCAGCTGTTGCCCTGGTAACCGTGAGATGTTGGTACACCTGCGCAAGATCGAGCTTTGCAAAGATGGCGCCGCCTTGGAGGGAAGTGAGAATGTGGCTGACCGTGGGGACCGGGTAAGCGTGCGGGTTTAGGGTGCAGTTCACCGAGCACTTGTAGTCGGCGCAGATCTTCAACTCCCCGTTGGCTTTCAGTGGGGTGACTATCAGGGTCTCCCACTCTCCCCCATCTATGGGCTCTAAGATTCCCTGGCCCACCAGCTTGTCCAGTTCGCTCTCGATCTTATGCTTGAGCGCGAAGGGGACTCGCCGTGGCCTGACCCTAATGGGGGGAACGCTCGGGTTCAACTTGAACGAGATGGGGGGCCCTGTGTACCTGCCCAGCTTCCCACTGAAGACGTCTGCAAACTCCTTGCAGACGGCCTCAATGGATTCTCCCTGTGTCCGGTGGATCCCGGTGACTGTGATTCCCAGGGTCTCAAACCAGTCTAGGCCAACTAGGCTGGCTCTCCGGCCCTCTACTACTACTACCTCCAGGTGCTTCTCGCGACTCTTAATCCCCACAGAAAGGGTGGCCTCCCCCTTTACCTTGACCGGTGTATTTTGGAAATCAGTCAGGGCTAAATTTGAGGGCCGTAATTGAATCCGCTGCTTGCTCCAGCTGTTAATATAGTTAAGGGTCTCGTCAGAAATGACGGAGACCGCTGAGCCGGAGTCAAGCTCCATGTTGCAGGGAATGCCCTGCAAGCAGATTGTTAATTTAATTTTTGGTTTGAGCAGCCGGCGGCTACCAGTGTGGTGGATGGCCAGCTGGCTCTCAACATAGCCAATTCGTAATCGGGTCGGGGCCCCAGTACCTCTCAATGGCGATTCATCTGGATCTCTTCTCGTGGGCAGTGGCTACGACAGACCACGGCTACGTGGCCTGTCTTCTTGCAGGCCTGACACATGGCTGACCGGAACTTGCAGAGGCTGTGCACGTGGTTTCCGCCGCAGCCTGTGCACTTCTGAGAGTTGTTGGCTGGCTTGGGCTTGTCCAGGCGTCTGTCTCGTTGGTCGGGGGTCGACTTCCGCCAGAGGAGGTCAATGCTTTGTTCGTACTCCTCGTCCTCATCTGTGGTGATCTGCTGGTGGATGCTGCCTGTCTGACTGCCAGTTCTGGACTCCTGGACAGCCTGGACAGCCCCGCAGGCCTCTTCGTGGGCCAGGATGGCATCCTGGGCTTCCTGGAGCGAGACCTCGTCTTTTGCGAACAGGCGCTCCTGCAGCCTCGTGTCTCATAGGCCGCAAACTAGCCTGTCATGTAGCCGCTCCTCCAGGTTTGAAAATTTGCATGCAACAGCGGCTTCTCGCAGGGCAGCAATGTAGTCGCCAAAAGTCCCTGACTCCGGCATCAGGAATTTTCTTCCCCGGACACCAAAAAAATCTTGATTTTTAAAAGCTATGAAAAACACCATTTTTAAGCATGAAATTCAACCCCGAATCACATTCCGGCGTCCGTTTATAGATTTGGGTGGGGAAAAAAATTTCACCTCCTGGGCACAAAAATCCCTGACTCCGGCATCAGGAATTTTCTTCCCAGGACACCAAAAAATTCTTGATTTTTAAAAGGTATGAAAAACAACATTTTTAAGGACGAAATTAAACCCCGAATCTCATTCTGGTTTCTATTTATACATTTGGGTGGAAAAAAAATTTCACCTCCAGGGCACAAAAATCGCCACGACTTAAAAACCTGTTTGTTTGAATTGTCTGGCCTGGACTGAGGGATTTTAAATTAAATTAAATTAAATTAAAGAAATTTGAAATTTGAAATTTGAAATTTGAAATTTGAAATTTGAAATTTGAAATTTGAAATTTGAAATTTGAAATTTGAAATTTGAAATTTGCCTTGCCTTGCTTTGCCTTGCCTTGCCTTCGGCATCAGGAATTTTCTTCCCCGGACACCAAAAAATTCTTAATTTTTAAAAGCTATGAAAAACACCATTTTTAAGAATGAAATTCAACCCCGAATCTCATTCTAGTGTGCGTTTTTACATTTGGGTGGAAAAAAATTTCACCTCCTGGGCCCAAAAATCCCTGACTCCGGCATCAGGAATTTTCTTTCCAACAAAATATTGATTTTTAAAAATTATGATAAACACCATTTTTAAGGAAGAAATTCAACTCCGAATCTCATTCTGGTGTCCGTTTTTACATTTGGGTGGGGAAAAAAATTTCACCTCCTGGGCACAAAAATCCCTGACTCCGGCATCAGGGATTTTCTTCCCCGGACACCAAAAAATTCTTGATTTTTAAAAGCTATGAAAAACATCATTTTTAAGAATGAAATTCAACCCCAAATTTCATTCTGGTGTGCGTTTTTACATTTCGGAGGAAAATAATTTCACCTCCTGGGCACAAAAGTCCCTGACTCCGGCATCAGGAATTTTCTTCCCCGGACACCAAAAAAATCTTGATTTTTAAAAGCAATGAAAAACACCATTTTTGAGACTGAAATTCAACCCCGAATCTCATTCTGGTGTCCGTTTTTAGATTTGGGTGGGGAAAAAATTTCACCTCCTGGGCACAAAAATCCCTGACCCTGGCATCAGGAATTTTCTTCCCTGCACACCAAAAAAATCTTGATTTTTAAATGCTATGAAAAATGACATTTTTAAGGACAAAAAGCAACCCCGAATCTCATTCTGGTGTCCGTTTTTAGATTTGAGTAAAAAAAAACATTCACCTCCTGGGCACAAAAGTCCCTAACCCCGGCATCAGGAATTTTCTTCCCCGCACACCAAAAAAATCTTGACTTTTAAATGCTATGAAAAACACCATTTTTAAGAGTGAAATTCAACCCTGAATCTCATTCTGGTGTCCGTTTTTAGATTTGGATGGAAAAAAATTTCACCTCCTGGGCAAAAAAGTCCCTGACCCCCGGCATCAGGAATTTTCTTCCCCGGACACCAAAAAATTCTTGATTTTTAAAAGCTATGAAAAACACCATTTTGAAGGACGATATTCAACCCCGAATCTAATTGTGGCATCCGTTTTTACATTTGGGTCAAAAAAAATATTCACCTCCTGGGCACAAAAATCCCTGACCCTGGCATCAGGAAGTTTCTTCCCCGGACACCAAAAAAAATCTTGATTTTTATAAACTATGAAAAACACCATTTTTAAGGAAGAAATTCAACCCCGAATCTCATTCTGGTCTCCGTTTTTAGATTTGAGTAAAAAAAAACATTCACCTCCTGGGCACAATAGTCCCTGACCCTGGAATCAGGAATTTTCTTCCCCGGACACCAAAAAAATCTTGATTTTTAAAACTATGAAAAACACCATTTTTAAGAATGAAATTCAACCCCGAATCTCATTCTGGTGTGCGTTTTTACATTTGAGTAAAAAAAAACATTCACCTCCTGGGCACAAAAGTCCCTAACCCCGGCATCAGGAATTTTCTTCCCCGCACACCAAAAAAATCTTGACTTTTAAATGCTATGAAAAACACCATTTTTAAGAGTGAAATTCAACCCTGAATCTCATTCTGGTGTCCGTTTTTAGATTTGGATGGAAAAAAATTTCACCTCCTGGGCAAAAAAGTCCCTGACCCCCGGCATCAGGAATTTTCTTCCCCGGACACCAAAAAATTCTTGATTTTTAAAAGCTATGAAAAACACCATTTTGAAGGACGATATTCAACCCCGAATCTAATTGTGGCATCCGTTTTTACATTTGGGTCAAAAAAAATATTCACCTCCTGGGCACAAAAATCCCTGACCCTGGCATCAGGAAGTTTCTTCCCCGGACACCAAAAAAATCTTGATTTTTATAAACTATGAAAAACACCATTTTTAAGGAAGAAATTCAACCCCGAATCTCATTCTGGTCTCCGTTTTTAGATTTGAGTAAAAAAAACCATTCACCTCCTGGGCACAATAGTCCCTGACCCTGGAATCAGGAATTTTCTTCCCCGGACACCAAAAAAATCTAGATTTTTAAAACTATGAAAAACACCATTTTTAAGAATGAAATTCAACCCCGAATCTCATTCTGGTGTGCGTTTTTACATTTGGGTGGAAAATAATTCCACCTCCTGGGCACAAAAATCCCTGACTCCGGCATCAGGAATTTTCTTCCCTGCACACCAAAAAAATCTTGATTTTTAAAAGCTATGAAAAACAGCATTTTTAAGAATGAAATTCAACCCTGAATCTCATTCTGGTGTCCGTTTTTAGATTTGAATGGAAAAAAATTTCACCTCCTGGGCAAAAAAGTCCCTGACCCCCGGCATCAGGAATTTTCTTCCCCGGACACCAAAAAATTCTTGATTTTTAAAAGCTATGAAAAACACCATTTTGAAGGACGATATTCAACCCCGAATCTAATTGTGGCATCCGTTTTTACATTTGGGTCAAAAAAAATATTCACCTCCTGGGCACAAAAATCCCTCACCCTGGCATCAGGAAGTTTCTTCCCCGGACACCAAAAAAATCTTGATTTTTATAAACTATGAAAAACACCATTTTTAAGGAAGAAATTCAACCCCGAATCTCATTCTGGTCTCCGTTTTTAGATTTGAGTAAAAAAAACCATTCACCTCCTGGGCACAATAGTCCCTGACCCTGGAATCAGGAATTTTCTTCCCCGGACACCAAAAAAATCTAGATTTTTAAAACTATGAAAAACACCATTTTTAAGAATGAAATTCAACCCCGAATCTCATTCTGGTGTGCGTTTTTACATTTGGGTGGAAAATAATTCCACCTCCTGGGCACAAAAATCCCTGACTCCGGCATCAGGAATTTTCTTCCCTGCACACCAAAAAAATCTTGATTTTTAAAAGCTATGAAAAACAGCATTTTTAAGAATGAAATTCAACCCTGAATCTCATTCTGGTGTCCGTTTTTAGATTTGGATGGAAAAAAAATTTCACCTCCTGGGCACAAAAGTCACTGACACCCGGCATCAGGAATTTTCTTCCCCGGACACCAAAAAATTCTTGATTTTTAAAAGCTATGTAAAACACCATTTTGAAGGACGAAATTCAAGCCCGAAACTAATTCTGGCATCCGTTTTTACATTTGGATCAAAAAAAATATTCACCTCTTGGGTACAAAAATCCCTGACCCTGGCATCAGGAAGTTTCTTCCTCAGAAACCAAAAAATTCTTGATTTTTAAAAGCTATGAAAAACACCATTTTTAAGAATGAAATTCAACCCCGAATCTCATTCTGGTGTCCGTTCTTAGATTTGAGTCAAAAAAAAAAAATCACCTCCTGGGCACAAAAATCCCTGACTCCGGCATCAGGAATTATCTTCCCTGGACACCAAAAAAATCTTGATTTTTAAAAACTATGAAAAACACCATTTTGAAGGACGAAATTCAACCCCGAATCTCATTCTGGTGTCGGTTTTTAGATTTGGGGGTGGGAAAAAATTTCACCTCCTGGGCACAAAAATCCCTGACTCCGGCATTAGGAATTTTCTTCCTGGGACACCAAAAAATTCTTGATTTTTAAAAGCTATGAAAAACATCATTTTTAAGAATGAAATTCAACCCCGAATTTCATTCTGGTGTGCGTTTTTACATTTCGGTGGAAAATAATTTCGCCTCCTGGGCACAAAAGTCCCTGACAAAATTCAACCCCGAATCTCATTCTGGTGTCCGTTTTTACATTTGGGTGGAAAAAAAAATTTCACCTCCTGGACACAAAAATCCCTGACTCCGGCATTAGGAATTTTCTTCCTGGGACACCAAAAAATTCTTGATTTTTAAAACCTATGAAAAACTCCATTTTGAAGGATGAAATTCAACCCCGAATCTCATTCTGGTGTCTATTTATACATTTGGGTGGAAAAAAAATTTCACCTCCAGGGCACAAAAATCGCCGGGACTTAAAAACCTGGTTGTTTGAATTGTCTGGCCTGGACTGAGGGATTTTAAATTAAATTAAATAAAATTAAATAAATTTGAAATTTGAAATTTGAAATTTGAAATTTGAAATTTGAAATTTGAAATTTGAAATTTGAAATTTGAAATTTGAAATTTGAAATTTGAAATTTGAAATTTGAAATTTGAAATTTGAAATTTGAAATTTGAAATTTGAAATTTGAAATTTGAAATTTGAAATTAATTTTAAATTTTTAAATTTAAAATTTGAATTTTAAATTTTAAATTTTAAATTTTCCATTTATTTAAAATTTAAAATTTAAAATTTAAAATTTAAAATTTAAAATTTAAAATTTAAAATTTAAAATTTAAAATTTTTTAAAATTTAAAATTTTTTAAAATTTAAAATTTAAAATTTAAAATTTAAAATTTAAAATTTAAAATTTAAAATTTAAAATTTAAAATTTAAAATTTAAAATTTAAAATTTAAAATTTAAAATTTAAAATTTAAAATTTAAAATTTAAAATTTAAAATTTAAAATTTAAAATTTAAAATTTAAAATTTAAAATTTAAAATTTAAAATTTAAAATTTAAAATTTAAAATTTAAAATTTAAAATTTAAAATTTAAAATTTAAAATTTAAAATTTAAAATTTAAATATAAAAATTTCAAATTTCAAATTTCAAATTCCAAATTTCAAATTTCAAATTTCAAATTTCAAATTTCAAATTTCAAATTTCAAATTTCAAATTTCAAATTAGTAACTACACTCACTCTACATACCTGTGATTCTGGTCAAAAGAACACGGTTGACTAGATTAGAGTTAAGAGGTCTGAATTCTCTTGTATTGTGGAAAGTAGGAATCAATAAATACCAACAGTGGCTTCCCCCGGTGCTTCTTTAGCTCCAAAGAACCAGGAGAAATGCTTATTTTGTTACCTGTGTATAAAAAGTGTTACTAAGGCAATTGAAATAGGATTTGTTCCATTACTGTACAGTGGGATATCTGTGGCCTCTGTCTTTGGCTCAGCCCCCTTTTGTTCAGCCTGCCCTTTACCTTTATCAGGAATTTTCTTCCCCAGACACGAAATAAATCTTGATTTTTTTAAACTATGAAAAACACCATTTTTAAGGAAGAAATTCAACCCCGAATCTCATTCTGGTGTCCGTTTTTAGATTTGAGTAAAAAAAAAACCTTTCACCTCCTGGGCACAAAAATCCCTGACTCCGGCATCAGGAATTTTCTTCCCCGGACACAAAAAAAATCTTGATTTTTATAATCTATGAAAAACACCATTTTTAAGGAAGAAATTCAACCCCGAATTTCATTCTGGTGTCAGTTTTGACATTTGAGTCAATAAAAAAAATTCACCTCCTGGGCACAAAAATCCCTGACTCCGGCATCAGGAATTTTCTTCCCGGGACACCAAAAAATTCTTGATTTTTAAAAGCTATGAAAAACATAATTTTTAAGAATGAAATTCAACCCCGAATCTCATTCTGGTGTCTATTTATACATTTGGGTGGAAAAAAAATTTCACCTCCAGGGCACAAAAATCGCCGGGACTTAAAAACCGGGTTGTTTGAATTGTCTGGCCTTGACTGAGGGATTTTAAATTAAATTAAATAAAATTAAAGAAATTTGAAATTTGAAATTTGAAATTTGAAATTTGAAATTTGAAATTTGAAATTTGAAATTTGAAATTTGAAATTTGAAATTTTGAAATTTGAAATTTGAAATTTGAAATTTGAAATTTGAAATGTGAAATTTGCCTTGCCTTGCCTTGCTTTGCCTTGCCTTGCCTTCGGCATCAGGAATTTTCTTCACCGGACACCAAAAAATTCTTAATTTTTAAAAGCTATGGAAAACACCATTTTTAAGAATGAAATTCAACCCCGAATCTCATTCTGGTGTCCGTTTTTACATTTGGGTGGAAAAAAATATTTCACCTCCTGGGCACAAAAATCCCTGACTCTGGCATCAGGAATTTTCTTCCCGGGACACCAAAAAATTCTTGATTTTTAAAAGCTATGAAAAACACCATTTTGAAGGACGAAATTCAACCCCGAATCTCATTCTGGTGTCTATTTATACATTTGGGTGGAAAAAAAATTTCACCTCCAGGGCACAAAAATCGCCGGGACTTAAAAACCTGGTTGTTTGAATTGTCTGGCCTGGACTGAGGGATTTTAAATTAAATTAAATAAAATTAAAGAAATTTGAAATTTGAAATTTGAAATTTGAAATTTGAAATTTGAAATTTGAAATTTGAAATTTGAAATTTGAAATTTGAAATTTGAAATTTGCCTTGCCTTGCTTTGCCTTGCCTTGCCTTGCCTTCGGCATCAGGAATTTTCTTCCCCGGACACCAAAAAATTCTTAATTTTTAAAAGCTATGGAAAACACCATTTTTAAGAATGAAATTCAACCCCGAATCTCATTCTAGTGTGCGTTTTTACATTTGGGTGGAAAAAAATTTCACCTCCTGGGCCCAAAAATCCCTGACTCCGGCATCAGGAATTTTCTTCCCAACAAAATCTTGATTTTTAAAAATTATGATAAACACCATTTTTAAGGAAGAAATTCAACCCCGAATCTCATTCTGGTGTCCGTTTTTACATTTGGGTGGAAAAAAATATTTCACCTCCTGGGCACAAAAATCCCTGACTCTGGCATCAGGAATTTTCTTCCCGGGACACCAAAAAATTCTTGATTTTTAAAAGCTATGAAAAACACCATTTTGAAGGACGAAATTCAACCCCGAATCTCATTCTGGTGTCTATTTATACATTTGGGTGGAAAAAAAATTTCACCTCCAGGGCACAAAAATCGCCGGGACTTAAAAACCTGTTTGTTTCAATTGTCTGGCCTGGACTGAGGGATTTTAAATTAAATTAAATTAAAGAAATTTGCAATTTGCAATTTGCAATTTGCAATTTGCAATTTGCAATTTGAAATTTGAAATTTGAAATTTGAAATTTGAAATTTGCCTTGCCTTGCCTTGCTTTGCCTTGCCTTGCCTTCGGCATCAGGAATTTTCTTCCCCGGACACCAAAAAATTCTTAATTTTTAAAAGCTATGAAAAACACCATTTTTAAGAATGAAATTCAACCCCGAATCTCATTCTAGTGTGCGTTTTTACATTTGGGTGGAAAAAAATTTCACCTCCTGGGCCCAAAAATCCCTGACTCCGGCATCAGGAATTTTCTTCCCCGGACACCAAAAAATTCTTGATTTTTAAAAGCTATGAAAAACATCATTTTTAAGAATGAAATTCAACCCCGAATTTCATTCTGGTGTGCGTTTTTACATTTCGGTGGAAAATAATTTCACCTCCTGGGCATAAAAGTCCCTGACTCCGGCATCAGGAATTTTCTTCGCCGGACACCAAAAAAATCTTGATTTTTAAAAGCTATGAAAAACACCATTTTTAAGCACGAAATTCAACCCCGAATCACATTCCGGCGTCCGTTTATAGATTTGGATGGGGAAAAAAATTTCACCTCCTGGGCACAAAAATCCCTGACTCCGGCATCAGGAATTTTCTTCCCGGGACACCAAAAAATGCTTGATTTTTAAAAGCTATGAAAAACACCATTTTGAAGGACGAAATTAAACCCCGAATCTCATTCTGGTTTCTATTTATACATTTGGGTGGAAAAAAAATTTCACCTCCATGGCACAAAAATCGCCAGGACTTAAAAACCTGGTTGTTTGAATTGTCTGGCCTGGACTGAGGGATTTTAAATTAAATTAAATTAAAGAAATTTGCAATTTGCAATTTGCAATTTGCAATTTGCAATTTGCAATTTGAAATTTGAAATTTGAAATTTGAAATTTGAAATTTGAAATTTGAAATTTGAAATTTGAAATTTGAAATTTGCCTTGCCTTGCCTTGCTTTGCCTTGCCTTGCCTTCGGTATCAGGAATTTTCTTCCCCGGACACCAAAAAATTCTTAATTTTTAAAAGCTATGAAAAACACCATTTTTAAGAATGAAATTCAACCCCGAATCTCATTCTAGTGTGCGTTTTTACATTTGGGTGGAAAAAAATTTCACCTCCTGGGCCCAAAAATCCCTGACTCCGGCATCAGGAATTTTCTTCCCCGGACACCAAAAAATTCTTGATTTTTAAAAGCTATGAAAAACATCATTTTTAAGAATGAAATTCAACCCCGAATTTCATTCTGGTGTGCGTTTTTACATTTCGGTGGAAAATAATTTCACCTCCTGGGCATAAAAGTCCCTGACTCCGGCATCAGGAATTTTCTTCGCCGGACACCAAAAAAATCTTGATTTTTAAAAGCTATGAAAAACACCATTTTTAAGCACGAAATTCAACCCCGAATCACATTCCGGCGTCCGTTTATAGATTTGGATGGGGAAAAAAATTTCACCTCCTGGGCACAAAAATCCCTGACTCCGGCATCAGGAATTTTCTTCCCGGGACACCAAAAAATGCTTGATTTTTAAAAGCTATGAAAAACACCATTTTGAAGGACGAAATTAAACCCCGAATCTCATTCTGGTTTCTATTTATACATTTGGGTGGAAAAAAAATTTCACCTCCATGGCACAAAAATCGCCAGGACTTAAAAACCTGGTTGTTTGAATTGTCTGGCCTGGACTGAGGGATTTTAAATTAAATTAAATTAAAGAAATTTGCAATTTGCAATTTGCAATTTGCAATTTGCAATTTGCAATTTGAAATTTGAAATTTGAAATTTGAAATTTGAAATTTGAAATTTGAAATTTGAAATTTGAAATTTGAAATTTGCCTTGCCTTGCCTTGCTTTGCCTTGCCTTGCCTTCGGTATCAGGAATTTTCTTCCCCGGACACCAAAAAATTCTTAATTTTTAAAAGCTATGAAAAACACCATTTTTAAGAATGAAATTCAACCCCGAATCTCATTCTAGTGTGCGTTTTTACATTTGGGTGGAAAAAAATTTCACCTCCTCGGCCCAAAAATCCCTGACTCCGGCATCAGGAATTTTCTTCCCAACAAAATATTGATTTTTAAAAATTATGATAAACACCATTTTTAAGGAAGAAATTCAACCCCGAATCTCATTCTGGTGTCCGTTTTTACATTTGGGTGGGAAAAAAAATTTCACCTCCTGGGCACAAAAATCCCTGACTCCGGCATCAGGGATTTTCTTCCCCGGACACCAAAAAATTCTTGATTTTTAAAAGCTATGAAAAACATCATTTTTAAGAATGAAATTCAACCCCGAATTTCATTCTGGTGTGCGTTTTTACATTTCGGTGGAAAATAATTTCACCTCCTGGGCACAAAAGTCCCTGACTCCGGCATCAGGAATTTTCTTCCCCGGACACCAAAAAAATCTTGATTTTTAAAAGCTATGAAAAACACCATTTTTAAGCACGAAATTCAACCCCGAATCACATTCCGGCGTCCGTTTATAGATTTGGGTGGGGAAAAAAATTTCAACTCCTGGGCACAAAAATCCCTGACTCCGGCATCAGGAATTTTCGTCCCGGGACACCAAAAAATGCTTGATTTTTAAAAGCTATGAAAAACACCATTTTGAAGGACGAAATTAAACCCCGAATCTCATTCTGGTTTCTATTTATACATTTGGGTGGAAAAAAATTTCAACTACAGGGCACAAAAATCGCCAGGACTTAAAAACCTGGTTGTTTGAATTGTCTGGCCTGGACTGAGGGATTTTAAATTAAATTAAATTAAAGAAATTTGCAATTTGCAATTTGCAATTTGCAATTTGAAATTTGAAATTTGAAATTTGAAATTTGAAATTTGAAATTTGAAATTTGAAATTTGAAATTTGCCTTGCCTTGCCTTGCTTTGCCTTGCCTTGCCTTCGGCATCAGGAATTTTCTTCCCCGGACACCAAAAAATTCTTAATTTTTAAAAGCTATGAAAAACACCATTTTTAAGAATGAAATTCAACCCCGAATCTCATTCTAGTGTGCGTTTTTACATTTGGGTGGAAAAAAATTTCACCTCCTGGGCCCAAAAATCCCTGACTCCAGCATCAGGAATTTTCTTCCCAACAAAATATTGATTTTTAAAAATTATGATAAACACCATTTTTAAGGAAGAAATTCAACCCCGAATCTCATTCTGGTGTCCGTTTTTACATTTGGGTGGGAAAAAAAATTTCACCTCCTGGGCACAAAAATCCCTGACTCCGGCATCAGGGATTTTCTTCCCCGGACACCAAAAAATTCTTGATTTTTAAAAGCTATGAAAAACATCATTTTTAAGAATGAAATTCAACCCCGAATTTCATTCTGGTGTGCGTTTTTACATTTCGGAGGAAAATAATTTCACCTCCTGGGCACAAAAGTCCCTGACTCCGGCATCAGGTATTTTCTTCCCCGGACACCAAAAAATTCTTGATTTTTAAAAGCTATGAAAAACACCATTTTTAAGGACGAAATTAAACCCCGAATCTCATTCTGGTTTCTATTTATACATTTGGGTGGAAAAAAAATATTCATCTCCTGGGCACAAAAATCCCTGACCCTGGAATCAGGAATTTTCTTCCCCGGACACCAAAAAAATCTTGATTTTTAAAAGCAATGAAAAACACCATTTTTGAGACTGAAATTCAACCCCGAATCTCATTCTGGTGTCCGTTTTTAGATTTGGGTGGGGGAAAAATTTCACCTCCTGGGCACAAAAATCCCTGACCCTGGCATCAGGAATTTTCTTCCCTGCACACCAAAAAAATCTTGATTTTTAAATTTTATGAAAAATGACATTTTTAAGGACAAAAAGCAACCCCGAATCTCATTCTTGTGTCCGTTTTTAGATTTGAGTCAGAAATTTTTTTTCACCTCCTGGGCACAAAAATCGGCATAAGGAATTTTCTTACCCAGACACCAAAAACATCTTGATTTTTAAAAGCTATGAAAACACCATTTTTAAGGATGAAATTCAACCCCGAATCTCATTCTGGTGTCGGTTTTTAGATTTGGGGGTGGGAAAAAATTTCACCTCCTGGGCACAAAAATCCCTGACTCCGGCATCAGGAATTTTCTTCCCGGGACACCAAAAAATTCTTGATTTTTAAAAGCTATGAAAAACTCCATTTTGAAGGACGAAATTCAAACCCGAATCTCATTCTGGTGTCTATTTATACATTTGGGTGGAAAAAAAATTTCACCTCCAGGGCACAAAAATCGCCGGGACGTAAAAACCTGGTTGTTTGAATTGTCTAGCCTGGACTGAGGGATTTTAAATTAAATTAAATAAAATTAAAGAAATTTGCAATTTGCAATTTGCAATTTGCAATTTGAAATTTGCAATTTGCAATTTGCAATTTGCAATTTGCAATTTGAAATTTGAAATTTGCAATTTGCAATTTGCAATTTGCAATTTGAAATTTGAAATTTAAAATTTGAAATTTGAAATTTGAAATTTGAAATTTGAAATTTGAAATTTGAAATTTGAAATTTGAAATTTGAAATTTGAAATTTGCCTTGCCTTGCCTTGCTTTGCCTTGCCTTGCCTTTGGCGTCAGGAATTTTATTCCCCAGACACCAAAAAATTCTTAATTTTTAAAAGCTATGAAAAACAACATTTTTAAGAATGAAATTCAACCCCGAATCTCATTCTAGTGTGGGTTTTTACATTTGGGTGGAAAAAAATTTCACCTCCTGGGCACAAAAATCCCTGACTCCGGCATCAGGAATTTTCTTCCCAACAAAATCTTGATTTTTAAAAATTATGATAAACACCATTTTTAAGGAAGAAATTCAACCCCGAATCTCATTCTGGTGTCCGTTTTTACATTTGGGTGGAAAAAAAATTTCACCTCCTGGGCACAAAAATCCCTGACTCCGGCATCAGGAATTTTCTTCCCCGGATACCAAAAAATTCTTAATTTTTAAAAGCTATGAAAAACATCATTTTTAAGAATGAAATTCAACCCCGAATTTCATTCTGGTGTGCGGTTTTACATTTGGGTGGAAAATAATTTCACCTCCTGGGCACAAAAGTCCCTGACTCCGGCATCAGGAATTTTCTTCCCCGGACACCAAAAAATTCTTGATTTTTAAAAGCTATGAAAAACATCATTTTTAAGAATGAAATTCAACCCCGAATCTCATTCCGGCGTCCGTTTATAGATTTGGGTGGGGAAAAAAATTTCACCTCCTGGGCACAAAAGTCCCTAACCCCGGCATCAGGAATTTTCTTCCCCGCACATCAAAAAACTCTTGACTTTTAAATGCTATGAAAAACACCATTTTTAAGAGTGAAATTCAACCCTGAATCTCATTCTGGTGTCCGTTTTTAGATTTGGATGGAAAAAAATTTCACCTCCTGGGCAAAAAAGTCCCTGACCCCCGGCATCAGGAATTTTCTTCCCCGGACACCAAAAAATTCTTGATTTTTAAAAGCTATGAAAAACACCATTTTGAAGGACGATATTCAACCCCGAATCTAATTGTAGCATCCGTTTTTACATTTGGATCAAAAAAAATATTCACCTCCTGGGCACAAAAATCCCTGACCCTGGCATCAGGAAGTTTCTTCCCCGGACACCAAAAAAATCTTGATTTTTATAAACTATGAAAAACACCATTTTTAAGGAAGAAATTCAACCCCGAATCTCATTCTGGTGTCCGTTTTTAGATTTGAGTAAAAAAAAACATTCACCTCATGGGCACAATAGTCCCTGACCCTGGAATCAGGAATTTTCTTCCCCGGACACCAAAAAAATCTTGATTTTTAAAACTATGAAAAACACCATTTTTAAGAATGAAATTCAAGCCCGAATCTCATTCTGGTGTGCGTTTTTACATTTGGGTGGAAAATAATTCCACCTCCTGGGCACAAAAGTCCCTGACCCCCGGCATCAGGAATTTTCTTCCCCGGACACCAAAAAATTCTTGATTTTTAAAAGCTATGAAAAACACCATTTTGAAGGACGATATTCAACCCCGAATCTAATTGTGGCATCCGTTTTTACATTTGGGTCAAAAAAAATATTCACCTCCTGGGCACAAAAATCCCTGACCCTGGCATCAGGAATTTTCTTCCCTGCACACCAAAAAAATCTTGATTTTTAAAAGCTATGAAAAACAGCATTTTTAAGAATGAAATTCAACCCTGAATCTCATTCTTGTGTTCGTTTTTAGATTTGGATGGAAAAAAAATTTCACCTCCTGGGCACAAAAGTCCCTGACACCCGGCATCAGGAATTTTCTTCCCCGGACACCAAAAAATTCTTGATTTTTAAAAGCTATGTAAAACACCATTTTGAAGGACGAAATTCAAGCCCGAAACTAATTCTGGCATCCATTTTTACATTTGGATCAAAAAAAATATTCACCTCTTGGGTACAAAAATCCCTGACCCTGGCATCAGGAAGTTTCTTCCTCGGAAACCAAAAAATTCTTGATTTTTAAAAGCTATGAAAAACACCATTTTTGAGAATGAAATTCAACCCCGAATCTCATTCTGGTGTCCGTTCTTAGATTTGAGTAAAAAAAAAAAATTCACCTCCTGGGCACAAAAATCCCTGACTCCGGCATCAGGAATTATCTTCCCTGGACACCAAAAAAATCTTGATTTTTAAAAACTATGAAAAACACCATTTTGAAGGACGAAATTCAACCCCGAATCTCATTCTGGTGTCGGTTTTTAGATTTGGGGGTGGGAAAAAATTTCACCTCCTGGGCACAAAAATCCCTGACTCCGGCATTAGGAATTTTCTTCTTGGGACACCAAAAAATTCTTGATTTTTAAAAGCTATGAAAAACATCATTTTTAAGAATGAAATTCAACCCCGAATTTCATTCTGGTGTGCGTTTTTACATTTCGGTGGAAAATAATTTCACCTCCTGGGCACAAAAGTCCCTGACTCCGGCATCAGGAATTTTCTTCCCCGGACACCAAAAAAATCTTGATTTTTAAAAGCTATGAAAAACACCATTTTTAAGCACGAAATTCAACCCCGAATCACATTCCGGCGTCCGTTTATAGATTTGGGTGGGGAAAAAAATTTCACCTCCTGGGCACAAAAATCCCTGACTCCGGCATCAGGAATTTTATTCCCGGGACACCAAAAAATGCTTGATTTTTAAAAGCTATGAAAAACACCATTTTGAAGGACGAAATTAAACCCCGAATCTCATTCTGGTTTCTATTTATACATTTGGGTGGAAAAAAATTTCAACTCCAGGGCACAAAAATCGCCAGGACTTAAAAACCTGGTTGTTTGAATTGTCTGGCCTGGACTGAGGGATTTTAAATTAAATTAAATTAAAGAAATTTGCAATTTGCAATTTGCAATTTGCAATTTGCAATTTGCAATTTGCAATTTGCAATTTGCAATTTGAAATTTGAAATTTGAAATTTGAAATTTGAAATTTGAAATTTGAAATTTGAAATTTGCCTTGCCTTGCCTTGCTTTGCCTTGCCTTGCCTTCGGCATCAGGAATTTTCTTCCCCGGACACCAAAAAATTCTTAATTTTTAAAAGCTATGAAAAACACCATTTTTAAGAATGAAATTCAACCCCGAATCTCATTCTAGTGTGCGTTTTTACATTTGGGTGGAAAAAAATTTCACCTCCTGGGCCCAAAAATCCCTGACTCCGGCATCAGGAATTTTCTTCCCAACAAAATATTGATTTTTAAAAATTATGATAAACATCATTTTTAAGGAAGAAATTCAACCCCGAATCTCATTCTGGTGTCCGTTTTTACATTTGGGTGGGAAAAAAAATTTCACCTCCTGGGCACAAAAATCCCTGACTCCGGCATCAGGGATTTTCTTCCCCGGACACCAAAAAATTCTTGATTTTTAAAAGCTATGAAAAACATCATTTTTAAGAATGAAATTCAACCCCAAATTTCATTCTGGTGTGCGTTTTTACATTTCGGAGGAAAATAATTTCACCTCCTGGGCACAAAAGTCCCTGACTCCGGCATCAGGTATTTTCTTCCCCGGACACCAAAAAATTCTTGATTTTTAAAAGCTATGAAAAACACCATTTTTAAGGACGAAATTAAACCCCGAATCTCATTCTGGTTTCTATTTATACATTTGGGTGGAAAAAAAATATTCACCTCCTGGGCACAAAAATCCCTGACCCTGGAATCAGGAATTTTCTTCCCCGGACACCAAAAAAATCTTGATTTTTAAAAGCAATGAAAAACACCATTTTTGAGACTGAAATTCAACCCCGAATCTCATTCTGGTGTCCGTTTTTAGATTTGGGTGGGGGAAAAATTTCACCTCCTGGGCACAAAAATCCCTGACCCTGGCATCAGGAATTTTCTTCCCTGCACACCAAAAAAATCTTGATTTTTAAATTTTATGAAAAATGACATTTTTAAGGACAAAAAGCAACCCCGAATCGCATTCTTGTGTCCGTTTTTAGATTTGAGTCAGAAATTTTTTTTCACCTCCTGGGCACAAAAATCGGCATAAGGAATTTTCTTACCCAGACACCAAAAACATCTTGATTTTTAAAAGCTATGAAAACACCATTTTTAAGGATGAAATTCAACCCCGAATCTCATTCTGGTGTCGGTTTTTAGATTTGGGGGTGGGAAAAAATTTCACCTCCTGGGCACAAAAATCCCTGACTCCGGCATTAGGAATTTTCTTCCTGGGACACCAAAAAATTCTTGATTTTTAAAAGCTATGAAAAACATCATTTTTAAGAATGAAATTCAACCCCGAATTTCATTCTGGTGTGCGTTTTTACATTTCGGTGGAAAATAATTTCGCCTCCTGGGCACAAAAGTCCCTGACAAAATTCAACCCCGAATCTCATTCTGGTGTCCGTTTTTACATTTGGGTGGAAAAATTTTTTTTACCTCCTGGGCACAAAAATCCCTGACTCCGGCATTAGGAATTTTCTTCCTGGGACACCAAAAAATTCTTGATTTTTAAAAGCGATGAAAAACTCCATTTTAAAGGATGAAATTCAACCCCGAATCTCATTCTGGTGTCTATTTATACATTTGGGTGGAAAAAAAATTTCACCTCCAGGGCACAAAAATCGCCGGGACTTAAAAACCTGGTTGTTTGAATTGTCTGGCCTGGACTGAGGGATTTTAAATTAAATTAAATAAAATTAAAGAAATTTGAAATTTGAAATTTGAAATTTGAAATTTGAAATTTGAAATTTGAAATTTGAAATTTGAAATTTGAAATTTGAAATTTGAAATTTGAAATTTGAAATTTGAAATTTGAAATTTGAAATTTGAAATTTGAAATTTGAAATTTGAAATTTGAAATTTGAAATTTGAAATTTGAAATTTGAAATTTGCCTTGCCTTGCCTTGCTTTGCCTTGCCTTGCCTTCGGCATCAGGAATTTTCTTCCCGGGACACCAAAAAATTCTTAATTTTTAAAAGCTATGGAAAACACCATTTTAAAGAATGAAATTCAACCCCGAATCTCATTCTAGTGTGCGTTTTTACATTTGGGTGGAAAAAAATTTCACCTCCTGGGCCCAAAAATCCCTGACTCTGGCATCAGGAATTTTCTTCCCAACAAAATCTTGATTTTTAAAAATTATGATAAACACCATTTTTAAGGAAGAAATTCAACCCCGAATCTCATTCTGGTGTCCGTTTTTACATTTGGGTGGAAAAAAATATTTCACCTCCTGGGCACAAAAATCCCTGACTCTGGCATCAGGAATTTTCTTCCCGGGACACCAAAAAATTCTTGATTTTTAAAAGCTATGAAAAACACCATTTTGAAGGACGAAATTCAACCCCGAATTTCATTCTGGTGTCTATTTATACATTTGGGTGGAAAAAAAATTTCACCTCCAGGGCACAAAAATCGCCGGGACTTAAAAACCTGGTTGTTTCAATTGTCTGGCCTGGACTGAGGGATTTTAAATTAAATTAAATTAAATTAAAGAAATTTGAAATTTGAAATTTGAAATTTGAAATTTGAAATTTGAAATTTGAAATTTGAAATTTGAAATTTGAAATTTGAAATTTGAAATTTGAAATTTGAAATTTGAAATTTGCCTTGCCTTGCCTTGCTTTGCCTTGCCTTGCCTTCGGCATCAGGAATTTTCTTCCCCGGACACCAAAAAATTCTTAATTTTTAAAAGCTATGAAAAACATCATTTTTAAGAATGAAATTCAACCCCGAATTTCATTCTTGTTTGCGTTTTTACATTTCGGTGGGAAAAAAAAATTCACCTACTGGGCATAAAAATCCCTGACTCCGGCATCAGGAATTTTCTTCCCCGGACACCAAAAAATTCTTAATTTTTAAAAGCTATGAAAAACATCATTTTTAAGAATGAAATTCAACCCCGAATTTCATTCTTGTGTGCGTTTTTACATTTCGGTGGGAAAAAAAAATTCACCTACTGGGCATAAAAATCCCTGACTCCGGCATCAGGAATTTTCTTCCCCGGACACCAAAAAATTCTTAATTTTTAAAAGCTATGAAAAACATCATTTTTAAGAATGAAATTCAACCCCGAATTTCATTCTGGTGTGCGTTTTTACATTTCGGTGGAAAAAAAGATTTCACCTCCTGGGCATAAAAATCCCTGACTCCGGCATCAGGAATTTTCTTCCCCGGACACCAAAAAATTCTTAATTTTTAAAAGCTATGAAAAACATCATTTTTAAGAATGAAATTCAACCCCGAATTTCATTCTTGTGTGCGTTTTTACATTTCGGTGGGAAAAAAAAATTCACCTACTGGGCATAAAAATCCCTGACTCCGGCATCAGGAATTTTCTTCCCCGGACACCAAAAAATTCTTAATTTTTAAAAGCTATGAAAAACATCATTTTTAAGAATGAAATTCAACCCCGAATTTCATTCTGGTGTGCGTTTTTACATTTCGGTGGAAAAAAAGATTTCACCTCCTGGGCATAAAAATCCCTGACTCCGGCATCAGGAATTTTCTTCCCCGGACACCAAAAAATTCTTAATTTTTAAAAGCTATGAAAAACATCATTTTTAAGAATGAAATTCAACCCCGAATTTCATTCTGGTGTGCGTTTTTACATTTCGGTGGAAAAAAAGATTTCACCTCCTGGGCATAAAATTCCCTGACTCCGGCATCAGGAATTCTCTTCCCTGGACACCAAAAAATTCTTAATTTTTAAAAGCTATGAAAAACACCATTTTTAAGCACGAAATTCAACCCCGAATCACATTCCGGCGTCCGTTTATAGATTTGGGTGGGGAAAAAAATTTCACCTCCTGGGCAGAAAAATCCCTGACTCCGGCATCAGGAATTTTCTTCCCGGGACACCAAAAAATTCTTGATTTTTAAAAGCTATGAAAAACACCATTTTGAAGGACGAAATTAAACCCCGAATCTCATTCTGGTGTCCGTTTTTACATTTGGGTGGAAAAAAAATTTCACCTCCTGGGCACAAAAATCCCTGACTCCGGCATCAGGGATTTTCTTCCCCGGACACCAAAATATTCTTGATTTTTAAAAGCTATGAAAAACATCATTTTTAAGAATGAAATTCAACCCCGAATTTCATTCTGGTGTGCGTTTTTACATTTCAGAGGAAAATAATTTCACCTCCTGGGCACAAAAGTCCCTGACTCCGGCATCAGGTATTTTCTTCCCCGGACACCAAAAAATTCTTGATTTTTAAAAGCTATGAAAAACACCATTTTTAAGGACGAAATTAAACCCCGAATCTCATTCTGGTTTCTATTTATACATTTGGGTGGAAAAAAAATATTCACCTCCTGGGCACAAAAATCCCTGACCCTGGAATCAGGAATTTTCTTCCCCGGACACCAAAAAAATCTTGATTTTTAAAAGCAATGAAAAACACCATTTTTGAGACTGAAATTCAACCCCGAATCTCATTCTGGTGTCCGTTTTTAGATTTGGGTGGGGAAAAAATTTCACCTCCTGGGCACAAAAATCCCTGACCCTGGTATCAGGAATTTTCTTCCCTGCACACCAAAAAAATCTTGATTTTTAAATTTTATGAAAAATGACATTTTTAAGGACAAAAAGCAACCCCGAATCTCATTCTGGTGTCCGTTTTTAGATTTGAGTCAGAAATTTTTTTTCACCTCCTGGGCACAAAAATCGGCATAAGGAATTTTCTTACCCAGACACCAAAAACATCTTGATTTTTAAAAGCTATGAAAACACCATTTTTAAGGATGAAATTCAACCCCGAATCTCATTCTGGTGTCGGTTTTTAGATTTGGGGGTGGGAAAAAATTTCACCTCCTGGGCACAAAAATCCCTGACTCCGGCATTAGGAATTTTCTTCCTGGGACACCAAAAAATTCTTGATTTTTAAAAGCTATGAAAAACATCATTTTTAAGAATGAAATTCAACCCCGAATTTCATTCTGGTGTGCGTTTTTACATTTCGGTGGAAAATAATTTCGCCTCCTGGGCACAAAAGTCCCTGACAAAATTCAACCCCGAATCTCATTCTGGTGTCCGTTTTTACATTTGGGTGGAAAAATTTTTTTTACCTCCTGGGCACAAAAATCCCTGACTCCGGCATTAGGAATTTTCTTCCTGGGACACCAAAAAATTCTTGATTTTTAAAAGCGATGAAAAACTCCATTTTAAAGGATGAAATTCAACCCCGAATCTCATTCTGGTGTCTATTTATACATTTGGGTGGAAAAAAAATTTCACCTCCAGGGCACAAAAATCGCCGGGACTTAAAAACCTGGTTGTTTGAATTGTCTGGCCTGGACTGAGGGATTTTAAATTAAATTAAATAAAATTAAAGAAATTTGAAATTTGAAATTTGAAATTTGAAATTTGAAATTTGAAATTTGAAATTTGAAATTTGAAATTTGAAATTTGAAATTTGAAATTTGAAATTTGAAATTTGAAATTTGAAATTTGAAATTTGCCTTGCCTTGCCTTGCTTTGCCTTGCCTTGCCTTCGGCATCAGGAATTTTCTTCCCGGGACACCAAAAAATTCTTAATTTTTAAAAGCTATGGAAAACACCATTTTAAAGAATGAAATTCAACCCCGAATCTCATTCTAGTGTGCGTTTTTACATTTGGGTGGAAAAAAATTTCACCTCCTGGGCCCAAAAATCCCTGACTCTGGCATCAGGAATTTTCTTCCCAACAAAATCTTGATTTTTAAAAATTATGATAAACACCATTTTTAAGGAAGAAATTCAACCCCGAATCTCATTCTGGTGTCCGTTTTTACATTTGGGTGGAAAAAAATATTTCACCTCCTGGGCACAAAAATCCCTGACTCTGGCATCAGGAATTTTCTTCCCGGGACACCAAAAAATTCTTGATTTTTAAAAGCTATGAAAAACACCATTTTGAAGGACGAAATTCAACCCCGAATTTCATTCTGGTGTCTATTTATACATTTGGGTGGAAAAAAAATTTCACCTCCAGGGCACAAAAATCGCCGGGACTTAAAAACCTGGTTGTTTCAATTGTCTGGCCTGGACTGAGGGATTTTAAATTAAATTAAATTAAATTAAAGAAATTTGAAATTTGAAATTTGAAATTTGAAATTTGAAATTTGAAATTTGAAATTTGAAATTTGAAATTTGAAATTTGAAATTTGCCTTGCCTTGCCTTGCTTTGCCTTGCCTTGCCTTCGGCATCAGGAATTTTCTTCCCCGGACACCAAAAAATTCTTAATTTTTAAAAGCTATGAAAAACATCATTTTTAAGAATGAAATTCAACCCCGAATTTCATTCTTGTGTGCGTTTTTACATTTCGGTGGGGAAAAAAAATTCACCTACTGGGCATAAAAATCCCTGACTCCGGCATCAGGAATTTTCTTCCCCGGACACCAAAAAATTCTTAATTTTTAAAAGCTATGAAAAACATCATTTTTAAGAATGAAATTCAACCCCGAATTTCATTCTGGTGTGCGTTTTTACATTTCGGTGGAAAAAAAGATTTCACCTCCTGGGCATAAAAATCCCTGACTCCGGCATCAGGAATTTTCTTCCCCGGACACCAAAAAATTCTTAATTTTTAAAAGCTATGAAAAACATCATTTTTAAGAATGAAATTCAACCCCGAATTTCATTCTGGTGTGCGTTTTTACATTTCGGTGGAAAAAAAGATTTCACCTCCTGGGCATAAAATTCCCTGACTCCGGCATCAGGAATTCTCTTCCCTGGACACCAAAAAATTCTTAATTTTTAAAAGCTATGAAAAACACCATTTTTAAGCACGAAATTCAACCCCGAATCACATTCCGGCGTCCGTTTATAGATTTGGGTGGGGAAAAAAATTTCACCTCCTGGGCAGAAAAATCCCTGACTCCGGCATCAGGAATTTTCTTCCCGGGACACCAAAAAATTCTTGATTTTTAAAAGCTATGAAAAACACCATTTTGAAGGACGAAATTAAACCCCGAATCTCATTCTGGTGTCCGTTTTTACATTTGGGTGGGAAAAAAAATTTCACCTCCTGGGCACAAAAATCCCTGACTCCGGCATCAGGGATTTTCTTCCCCGGACACCAAAATATTCTTGATTTTTAAAAGCTATGAAAAACATCATTTTTAAGAATGAAATTCAACCCCGAATTTCATTCTGGTGTGCGTTTTTACATTTCAGAGGAAAATAATTTCACCTCCTGGGCACAAAAGTCCCTGACTCCGGCATCAGGTATTTTCTTCCCCGGACACCAAAAAATTCTTGATTTTTAAAAGCTATGAAAAACACCATTTTTAAGGACGAAATTAAACCCCGAATCTCATTCTGGTTTCTATTTATACATTTGGGTGGGAAAAAAATATTCACCTCCTGGGCACAAAAATCCCTGACCCTGGAATCAGGAATTTTCTTCCCCGGACACCAAAAAAATCTTGATTTTTAAAAGCAATGAAAAACACCATTTTTGAGACTGAAATTCAACCCCGAATCTCATTCTGGTGTCCGTTTTTAGATTTGGGTGGGGAAAAAATTTCACCTCCTGGGCACAAAAATCCCTGACCCTGGTATCAGGAATTTTCTTCCCTGCACACCAAAAAAATCTTGATTTTTAAATTTTATGAAAAATGACATTTTTAAGGACAAAAAGCAACCCCGAATCTCATTCTGGTGTCCGTTTTTAGATTTGAGTCAGAAATTTTTTTTCACCTCCTGGGCACAAAAATCGGCATAAGGAATTTTCTTACCCAGACACCAAAAACATCTTGATTTTTAAAAGCTATGAAAACACCATTTTTAAGGATGAAATTCAACCCCGAATCTCATTCTGGTGTCGGTTTTTAGATTTGGGGGTGGGAAAAAATTTCACCTCCTGGGCACAAAAATCCCTGACTCCGGCATCAGGAATTTTCTTCCCGGGACACCAAAAAATTCTTGATTTTTAAAAGCTATGAAAAACTCCATTTTGAAGGACGAAATTCAAACCCGAATCTCATTCTGGTGTCTATTTATACATTTGGGTGGAAAAAAAATTTCACCTCCAGGGCACAAAAATCGCCGGGACGTAAAAACCTGGTTGTTTGAATTGTCTGGCCTGGACTGAGGGATTTTAAATTAAATTAAATAAAATTAAAGAAATTTGCAATTTGCAAATTGCAATTTGAAATTTGAAATTTGAAATTTGAAATTTGAAATTTGAAATTTGAAATTTGAAATTTGAAATTTGAAATTTGAAATTTGAAATTTGAAATTTGAAATTTGAAATTTGAAATTTGAAATTTGAAATTTGAAATTTGAAATTTGAAATTTGAAATTTGAAATTTGAAATTTGAAATTTGAAATTTGAAATTTGAAATAATTTGAAATTTGAAATTTGAAATTTGAAATTTGAAATTTGAAATTTGAAATTTGAAATTTGAAATTTGAAATTTGAAATTTGAAATTTGAAATTTGCCTTGCCTTGCCTTGCTTTGCCTTGCCTTGCCTTCGGCATCAGGAATTTTCTTCCCCGGACACCAAAAAATTCTTAATTTTTAAAAGCTATGAAAAACACCATTTTTAAGAATGAAATTCAACCCCGAATCTCATTCTAGTGTGGGTTTTTACATTTGGGTGGAAAAAAATTTCACCTCCTGGGCCCAAAAATCCCTGACTCCGGAATCAGGAATTTTCTTCCCAACAAAATCTTGATTTTTAAAAATTATGATAAACACCATTTTTAAGGAAGAAATTCAACCCCGAATCTCATTCTGGTGTCCGTTTTTACATTTGGGTGGGAAAAAAAATTTCACCTCCTGGGCACAAAAATCCCTGACTCCGGCATCAGGGATTTTCTTCCCCGGACACCAAAAAATTCTTGATTTTTAAAAGCTATGAAAAACATCATTTTTAAGAATGAAATTCAACCCCGAATTTCATTCTGGTGTGCGTTTTTACATTTTGGAGGAAAATAATTTCACCTCCTGGGCACAAAAGTCCCTGACTCCGGCATCAGGTATTTTCTTCCCCGGACACCAAAAAATTCTTGATTTTTAAAAGCTATGAAAAACACCATTTTTAAGGACGAAATTAAACCCCGAATCTCATTCTGGTTTCTATTTATACATTTGGGTGGAAAAAAAATATTCACCTCCTGGGCACAAAAATCCCTGACCCTGGAATCAGGAATTTTCTTCCCCGGACACCAAAAAAATCTTGATTTTTAAAAGCAATGAAAAACACCATTTTTGAGACTGAAATTCAACCCCGAATCTCATTCTGGTGTCCGTTTTTAGATTTGGGTGGGGAAAAAATTTCACCTCCTGGGCACAAAAATCCCTGACCCTGGCATCAGGAATTTTCTTCCCTGCACACCAAAAAAATCTTGATTTTTAAATTTTATGAAAAATGACATTTTTAAGGACAAAAAGCAACCCCGAATCTCATTCTGGTGTCCGTTTTTAGATTTGAGTCAGAAATTTTTTTTCACCTCCTGGGCACAAAAATCGGCATAAGGAATTTTCTTACCCAGACACCAAAAACATCTTGATTTTTAAAAGCTATGAAAACACCATTTTTAAGGATGAAATTCAACCCCGAATCTCATTCTGGTGTCGGTTTTTAGATTTGGGGGTGGGAAAAAATTTCACCTCCTGGGCACAAAAATCCCTGACTCCGGCATCAGGAATTTTCTTCCCGGGACACCAAAAAATTCTTGATTTTTAAAAGCTATGAAAAACTCCATTTTGAAGGACGAAATTCAAACCCGAATCTCATTCTGGTGTCTATTTATACATTTGGGTGGAAAAAAAATTTCACCTCCAGGGCACAAAAATCGCCGGGACGTAAAAACCTGGTTGTTTGAATTGTCTGGCCTGGACTGAGGGATTTTAAATTAAACTAAATAAAATTAAAGAAATTTGCAATTTGCAATTTGCAATTTGCAATTTGCAATTTGCAATTTGCAATTTGCAATTTGCAATTTGCAATTTGCAATTTGAAATTTGAAATTTGAAATTTGAAATTTGAAATTTGAAATTTGAAATTTGAAATTTGAAATTTGAAATTTGAAATTTGAAATTTGAAATTTGAAATTTGAAATTTGAAATTTGAAATTTGAAATTTGAAATTTGAAATTTGAAATTTGCCTTGCCTTGCCTTGCTTTGCCTTGCCTTGCCTTCGGCATCGGGAATTTTCTTCCCCGGACACCAAAAAATTCTTAATTTTTAAAAGCTATGAAAAACACCATTTTTAAGAATGAAATTCAACCCCGAATCTCATTCTAGTGTGGGTTTTTACATTTGGGTGGAAAAAAATTTCACCTCCTGGGCCCAAAAATCCCTGACTCCGGCATCAGGAATTTTCTTCCCAACAAAATCTTGATTTTTAAAAATTATGATAAACACCATTTTTAAGGAAGAAATTCAACCCCGAATCTCATTCTGGTGTCCGTTTTTACATTTGGGTGGAAAAAAAATTTCACCTCCTGGGCACAAAAATCTCTGAATCCGGCATCAGGAATTTTCTTCCCCGGACACCAAAAAATTCTTGATTTTTAAAAGCTATGAAAAACATCATTTTTAAGAATGAAATTCAACCCCGAATTTCATTCTGGTGTCCGTTTTAACATTTCGGTGGAAAATAATTTCACCTCCTGGGCACAAAAGTCCCTGACTCCGGCATCAGGAATTTTCTTCCCCGGACACCAAAAAAATCTTGATTTTTAAAAGCTATGAAAAACACCATTTTTAAGCACGAAATTCAACCCCGAATCTCATTCCGGCGTCCGTTTATAGATTTGGGTGTGGAAAAAAATTTCACCTCCTGGGCACAAAAATCCCTGACTCCGGCATCAGGAATTTTCTTCCCGGGACACCAAAAAATTCTTGATTTTTAAAAGCTATGAAAAACACCATTTTGAAGGACGAAATTCAACCCCGAATCTCATTCTGGTGTCTATTTATACATTTGGGTGGAAAAAAAATTTCACCTCCAGGGCACAAAAATCGCCGGGACTTAAAAACCTGGTTGTTTCAATTGTCTGGCCTGGACTGAGGGATTTTAAATTAAATTAAATTAAATTAAAGAAATTTGAAATTTGAAATTTGAAATTTGAAATTTGAAATTTGAAATTTAAAATTTGAAATTTGAAATTTGAAATTTGAAATTTGAAATTTGAAATTTGAAATTTGAAATTTGAAATTTGAAATTTGCCTTGCCTTGCCTTGCTTTGCCTTGCCTTGCCTTCGGCATCAGGAATTTTCTTCCCCGGACACCAAAAAATTCTTAATTTTTAAAAGCTATGAAAAACATCATTTTTAAGAATGAAATTCAACCCCGAATTTCATTCTTGTGTGCGTTTTTACATTTCGGTAGAAAAAAAAAATCACCTACTGGGCATAAAAATCCCTGACTCCGGCATCAGGAATTTTCTTCCCCGGACACCAAAAAATTCTTAATTTTTAAAAGCTATGAAAAACATCATTTTTAAGAATGAAATTCAACCCCGAATTTCATTCTGGTGTGCGTTTTTACATTTCGGTGGAAAAAAAGATTTCACCTCCTGGGCATAAAAATCCCTGACTCCGGCATCAGGAATTTTCTTCCCTGGACACCAAAAAATTCTTAATTTTTAAAAGCTATGAAAAACACCATTTTTAAGCACGAAATTCAACCCCGAATCACATTCCGGCGTCCGTTTATAGATTTGGGTGGGGAAAAAAATTTCACCTCCTGGGCAGAAAAATCCCTGACTCCGGCATCAGGAATTTTCTTCCCGGGACACCAAAAAATTCTTGATTTTTAAAAGCTATGAAAAACACCATTTTTAAGCACGAAATTCAACCCCGAATCTCATTCCGGCGTCCGTTTATAGATTTGGGTGTGGAAAAAAATTTCACCTCCTGGGCACAAAAATCCCTGACTCCGGCATCAGGAATTTTCTTCCCGGGACACCAAAAAATTCTTGATTTTTAAAAGCTATGAAAAACACCATTTTGAAGGACGAAATTCAACCCCGAATCTCATTCTGGTGTCTATTTATACATTTGGGTGGAAAAAAAATTTCACCTCCAGGGCACAAAAATCGCCGGGACTTAAAAACCTGGTTGTTTCAATTGTCTGGCCTGGACTGAGGGATTTTAAATTAAATTAAATTAAAGAAATTTGAAATTTGAAATTTGAAATTTGAAATTTGAAATTTGAAATTTGAAATTTGAAATTTGAAATTTGAAATTTGAAATTTGAAATTTGCCTTGCCTTGCCTTGCTTTGCCTTGCCTTGCCTTCGGCATCAGGAATTTTCTTCCCCGGACACCAAAAAATTCTTAATTTTTAAAAGCTATGAAAAACATCATTTTTAAGAATGAAATTCAACCCCGAATTTCATTCTTGTGTGCGTTTTTACATTTCGGTGGAAAAAAAAAATCACCTACTGGGCATAAAAATCCCTGACTCCGGCATCAGGAATTTTCTTCCCCGGACACCAAAAAATTCTTAATTTTTAAAAGCTATGAAAAACATCATTTTTAAGAATGAAATTCAACCCCGAATTTCATTCTGGTGTGCGTTTTTACATTTCGGTGGAAAAAAAGATTTCACCTCCTGGGCATAAAAATCCCTGACTCCGGCATCAGGAATTTTCTTCCCTGGACACCAAAAAATTCTTAATTTTTAAAAGCTATGAAAAACACCATTTTTAAGCACGAAATTCAACCCCGAATCACATTCCGGCGTCCGTTTATAGATTTGGGTGGGGAAAAAAATTTCAACTCCTGGGCAGAAAAATCCCTGACTCCGGCATCAGGAATTTTCTTCCCGGGACACCAAAAAATTCTTGATTTTTAAAAGCTATGAAAAACACCATTTTGAAGGACGAAATTAAACCCCGAATCTCATTCTGGTTTCTATTTATACATTTGGGTGGAAAAAAAAATTCACCTCCAGGGCACAAAAATCGCCAGGACTTAAAAACCTGGTTGTTTGAATTGTCTGGCCTGGACTGAGGGATTTTAAATTAAATTAAATTAAAGAAATTTGCAATTTGCAATTTGCAATTTGCAATTTGCAATTTACAATTTGCAATTTGCAATTTGCAATTTGCAATTTGAAATTTGAAATTTGAAATTTGAAATTTGAAATTTGAAATTTGAAATTTGAAATTTGCCTTGCCTTGCCTTGCTTTGCCTTGCCTTGCCTTCGGCATCAGGAATTTTCTTCCCCGGACACCAAAAAATTCTTAATTTTTAAAAGCTATGAAAAACACCATTTTTAAGAATGAAATTCAACCCCAAATCTCATTCTAGTGTGCGTTTTTACATTTGGGTGGAAAAAAATTTCACCTCCTGGGCCCAAAAATCCCTGACTCCGGCATCAGGAATTTTCTTCCCAACAAAATCTTGATTTTTAAAAATTATGATAAACACCATTTTTAAGGAAGAAATTCAACCCCGAATCTCATTCTGGTGTCCGTTTTTACATTTGGGTGGGAAAAAAAATTTCACCTCCTGGGCACAAAAATCCCTGACTCCGGCATCAGGGATTTTCTTCCCCGGACACCAAAAAATTCTTGATTTTTAAAAGCTATGAAAAACATCATTTTTAAGAATGAAATTCAACCCCGAATTTCATTCTGGTGTGCGTTTTTACATTTCGGAGGAAAATAATTTCACCTCCTGGGCACAAAAGTCCCTGACTCCGGCATCAGGTATTTTCTTCCCCGGACACCAAAAAATTCTTGATTTTTAAAAGCTATGAAAAACACCATTTTTAAGGACGAAATTAAACCCCGAATCTCATTCTGGTTTCTATTTATACATTTGGGTGGAAAAAAAATATTCACCTCCTGGGCAGAAAAATCCCTGACCCTGGAATCAGGAATTTTCTTCCCCGGACACCAAAAAAATCTTGATTTTTAAAAGCAATGAAAAACACCATTTTTGAGACTGAAATTCAACCCCGAATCTCATTCTGGTGTCCGTTTTTAGATTTGGGTGGGGAAAAAATTTCACCTCCTGGGCACAAAAATCCCTGACCCTGGCATCAGGAATTTTCTTCCCTGCACACCAAAAAAATCTTGATTTTTAAATTTTATGAAAAATGACATTTTTAAGGACAAAAAGCAACCCCGAATCTCATTCTGGTGTCCGTTTTTAGATTTGAGTCAGAAATTTTTTTTCACCTCCTGGGCACAAAAATCGGCATAAGGAATTTTCTTACCCAGACACCAAAAACATCTTGATTTTTAAAAGCTATGAAAACACCATTTTTAAGGATGAAATTCAACCCCGAATCTCATTCTGGTGTCGGTTTTTAGATTTGGGGGTGGGAAAAAATTTCACCTCCTGGGCACAAAAATCCCTGACTCCGGCATCAGGAATTTTCTTCCCGGGACACCAAAAAATTCTTGATTTTTAAAAGCTATGAAAAACTCCATTTTGAAGGACGAAATTCAAACCCGAATCTCATTCTGGTGTCTATTTATACATTTGGGTGGAAAAAAAATTTCACCTCCAGGGCACAAAAATCGCCGGGACGTAAAAACCTGGTTGTTTGAATTGTCTGGCCTGGACTGAGGGATTTTAAATTAAACTAAATAAAATTAAAGAAATTTGCAATTTGCAATTTGCAATTTGAAATTTGCAATTTGCAATTTGCAATTTGCAATTTGAAATTTGAAATTTGAAATTTGAATTTTGAAATTTGAAATTTGAAATTTGAAATTTGAAATTTGAAATTTGAAATTTGAAATTTGAAATTTGAAATTTGAAATTTGAAATTTGAAATTTGAAATTTGAAATTTGAAATTTGAAATTTGAAATTTGAAATTTGCCTTGCCTTGCCTTGCTTTGCCTTGCCTTGCCTTCGGCATCAGGAATTTTCTTCCCCGGACACCAAAAAATTCTTAATTTTTAAAAGCTATGAAAAACACCATTTTTAAGAATGAAATTCAACCCCGAATCTCATTCTGGTGTCCGTTTTTACATTTGGGTGGGAAAAAAAATTTCACCTCCTGGGCACAAAAATCCCTGACTCCGGCATCAGGGATTTTCTTCCCCGGACACCAAAAAATTCTTGATTTTTAAAAGCTATGAAAAACATCATTTTTAAGAATGAAATTCAACCCCGAATTTCATTCTGGTGTGCGTTTTTACATTTCGGAGGAAAATAATTTCACCTCCTGGGCACAAAAGTCCCTGACTCCGGCATCAGGTATTTTCTTCCCCGGACACCAAAAAATTCTTGATTTTTAAAAGCTATGAAAAACACCATTTTTAAGGACGAAATTAAACCCCGAATCTCATTCTGGTTTCTATTTATACATTTGGGTGGAAAAAAAATATTCACCTCCTGGGCACAAAAATCCCTGACCCTGGAATCAGGAATTTTCTTCCCCGGACACCAAAAAAATCTTGATTTTTAAAAGCAATGAAAAACACCATTTTTGAGACTGAAATTCAACCCCGAATCTCATTCTGGTGTCCGTTTTTAGATTTGGGTGGGGAAAAAATTTCACCTCCTGGGCACAAAAATCCCTGACCCTGGCATCAGGAATTTTCTTCCCTGCACACCAAAAAAATCTTGATTTTTAAATTTTATGAAAAATGACATTTTTAAGGACAAAAAGCAACCCCGAATCTCATTCTGGTGTCCGTTTTTAGATTTGAGTCAGAAATTTTTTTTCACCTCCTGGGCACAAAAATCGGCATAAGGAATTTTCTTACCCAGACACCAAAAACATCTTGATTTTTAAAAGCTATGAAAACACCATTTTTAAGGATGAAATTCAACCCCGAATCTCATTCTGGTGTCGGTTTTTAGATTTGGGGGTGGGAAAAAATTTCACCTCCTGGGCACAAAAATCCCTGACTCCGGCATCAGGAATTTTCTTCCCGGGACACCAAAAAATTCTTGATTTTTAAAAGCTATGAAAAACTCCATTTTGAAGGACGAAATTCAAACCCGAATCTCATTCTGGTGTCTATTTATACATTTGGGTGGAAAAAAAATTTCACCTCCAGGGCACAAAAATCGCCGGGACGTAAAAACCTGGTTGTTTGAATTGTCTGGCCTGGACTGAGGGATTTTAAATTAAACTAAATAAAATTAAAGAAATTTGCAATTTGCAATTTGCAATTTGCAATTTGCAATTTGCAATTTGCAATTTGCAATTTGCAATTTGAAATTTGAAATTTGAATTTTGAAATTTGAAATTTGAAATTTGAAATTTGAAATTTGAAATTTGAAATTTGAAATTTGAAATTTGAAATTTGAAATTTGAAATTTGAAATTTGAAATTTGAAATTTGAAATTTGAAATTTGCCTTGCCTTGCCTTGCCTTGCTTTGCCTTGCCTTGCCTTCGGCATCAGGAATTTTCTTCCCCGGACACCAAAAAATTCTTAATTTTTAAAAGCTATGAAAAACACCATTTTTAAGAATGAAATTCAACCCCGAATCTCATTCTAGTGTGGGTTTTTACATTTGGGTGGAAAAAAAATTCACCTCCTGGGCCCAAAAATCCCTGACTCCGGCATCAGGAATTTTCTTCCCAACAAAATCTTGATTTTTAAAAATTATGATAAACACCATTTTTAAGGAAGAAATTCAACCCCGAATCTCATTCTGGTGTCCGTTTTTACATTTGGGTGGAAAAAAAATTTCACCTCCTGGGCACAAAAATCCCTGAATCCGGCATCAGGAATTTTCTTCCCCGGACACCAAAAAATTCTTGATTTTTAAAAGCTATGAAAAACATCATTTTTAAGAATGAAATTCAACCCCGAATTTCATTCTGGTGTGCGTTTTAACATTTCGGTGGAAAATAATTTCACCTCCTGGGCACAAAAGTCCCTGACTCCGGCATCAGGAATTTTCTTCCCCGGACACCAAAAAAATCTTGATTTTTAAAAGCTATGAAAAACACCATTTTTAAGCACGAAATTCAACCCCGAATCTCATTCCGGCGTCCGTTTATAGATTTGGGTGTGGAAAAAAATTTCACCTCCTGGGCACAAAAATCCCTGACTCCGGCATCTGGAATTTTCTTCCCGGGACACCAAAAAATTCTTGATTTTTAAAAGCTATGAAAAACACCATTTTGAAGGACGAAATTCAACCCCGAATCTCATTCTGGTGTCTATTTATACATTTGGGTGGAAAAAAAATTTCACCTCCAGGGCACAAAAATCGCCGGGACTTAAAAACCTGGTTGTTTCAATTGTCTGGCCTGGACTGAGGGATTTTAAATTAAATTAAATTAAATTAAAGAAATTTGAAATTTGAAATTTGAAATTTGAAATTTGAAATTTGAAATTTGAAATTTGAAATTTGAAATTTGAAATTTGCCTTGCCTTGCCTTGCTTTGCCTTGCCTTGCCTTCGGCATCAGGAATTTTCTTCCCCGGACACCAAAAAATTCTTAATTTTTAAAATCTATGAAAAACATCATTTTTAAGAATGAAATTCAACCCCGAATTTCATTCTTGTGTGCGTTTTTACATTTCGGTGGAAAAAAAAATTCACCTACTGGGCATAAAAATCCCTGACTCCGGCATCAGGAATTTTCTTCCCCGGACACCAAAAAATTCTTAATTTTTAAAAGCTATGAAAAACATCATTTTTAAGAATGAAATTCAACCCCGAATTTCATTCTGGTGTGCGTTTTTACATTTCGGTGGAAAAAAAGATTTCACCTCCTGGGCATAAAAATCCCTGACTCCGGCATCAGGAATTTTCTTCCCTGGACACCAAAAAATTCTTAATTTTTAAAAGCTATGAAAAACACCATTTTTAAGCACGAAATTCAACCCCGAATCACATTCCGGCGTCCGTTTATAGATTTGGGTGGGGAAAAAAATTTCACCTCCTGGGCAGAAAAATCCCTGACTCCGGCATCAGGAATTTTCTTCCCGGGACACCAAAAAATTCTTGATTTTTAAAAGCTATGAAAAACACCATTTTGAAGGACGAAATTAAACCCCGAATCTCATTCTGGTTTCTATTTATACATTTGGGTGGAAAAAAAAATTCACCTCCAGGGCACAAAAATCGCCAGGACTTAAAAACCTGGTTGTTTGAATTGTCTGGCCTGGACTGAGGGATTTTAAATTAAATTAAATTAAAGAAATTTGCAATTTGCAATTTGCAATTTGCAATTTGCAATTTACAATTTGCAATTTGCAATTTGCAATTTGCAATTTGCAATTTGCAATTTGAAATTTGAAATTTGAAATTTGAAATTTGAAATTTGAAATTTGCCTTGCCTTGCCTTGCTTTGCCTTGCCTTGCCTTCGGCATCAGGAATTTACTTCCCCGGACACCAAAAAATTCTTAATTTTTAAAAGCTATGAAAAACACCATTTTTAAGAATGAAATTCAACCCTGAATCTCATTCTAGTGTGCGTTTTTACATTTGGGTGGAAAAAAATTTCACCTCCTGGGCCCAAAAATCCCTGACTCCGGCATCAGGAATTTTCTTCCCAACAAAATATTGATTTTTAAAAATTATGATAAACACCATTTTTAAGGAAGAAATTCAACCCCGAATCTCATTCTGGTGTCCGTTTTTACATTTGGGTGGGAAAAAAAATTTCACCTCCTGGGCACAAAAATCCCTGACTCCGGCATCAGGGATTTTCTTCCCCAGACACCAAAAAATTCTTGATTTTTAAAAGCTATGAAAAACATCATTTTTAAGAATGAAATTCAACCCCGAATTTCATTCTGGTGTGCGTTTTTACATTTCGGAGGAAAATAATTTCACCTCCTGGGCACAAAAGTCCCTGATTCCGGCATCAGGTATTTTCTTCCCCGGACACCAAAAAATTCTTGATTTTTAAAAGCTATGAAAAACACCATTTTTAAGGACGAAATTAAACCCCGAATCTCATTCTGGTTTCTATTTATACATTTGGGTGGAAAAAAAATATTCACCTCCTGGGCACAAAAATCCCTGACCCTGGAATCAGGAATTTTCTTCCGCGGACACCAAAAAAATCTTGATTTTTAAAAGCAATGAAAAACACCATTTTTGAGACTGAAATTCAACCCCGAATCTCATTCTGGTGTCCGTTTTTAGATTTGGGTGGGGAAAAAATTTCACCTCCTGGGCACAAAAATCCCTGACCCTGGCATCAGGAATTTTCTTCCCTGCACACCAAAAAAATCTTGATTTTTAAATTTTATGAAAAATGACATTTTTAAGGACAAAAAGCAACCCCGAATCTCATTCTGGTGTCCGTTTTTAGATTTGAGTCAGAAATTTTTTTTCACCTCCTGGGCACAAAAATCGGCATAAGGAATTTTCTTACCCAGACACCAAAAACATCTTGATTTTTAAAAGCTATGAAAACACCATTTTTAAGGATGAAATTCAACCCCGAATCTCATTCTGGTGTCGGTTTTTAGATTTGGGGGTGGGAAAAAATTTCACCTCCTGGGCACAAAAATCCCTGACTCCGGCATCAGGAATTTTCTTCCCGGGACACCAAAAAATTCTTGATTTTTAAAAGCTATGAAAAACTCCATTTTGAAGGACGAAATTCAAACCCGAATCTCATTCTGGTGTCTATTTATACATTTGGGTGGAAAAAAAATTTCACCTCCAGGGCACAAAAATCGCCGGGACGTAAAAACCTGGTTGTTTGAATTGTCTGGCCTGGACTGAGGGATTTTAAATTAAATTAAATAAAATTAAAGAAATTTGCAATTTGCAATTTGCAATTTGCAATTTGCAATTTGCAATTTGCAATTTGCAATTTGCAATTTGAAATTTGAAATTTGAAATTTGAAATTTGAAATTTGAAATTTGAAATTTGAAATTTGAAATTTGAAATTTGAAATTTGAAATTTGAAATTTGAAATTTGAAATTTGAAATTTGAAATTTGAAATTTGAAATTTGAAATTTGCCTTGCCTTGCCTTGCTTTGCCTTGCCTTGCCTTCGGCATCAGGAATTTTCTTCCCCGGACACCAAAAAATTCTTAATTTTTAAAAGCTATGAAAAACACCATTTTTAAGAATGAAATTCAACCCCGAATCTCATTCTAGTGTGGGTTTTTACATTTGGGTGGAAAAAAATTTCACCTCCTGGGCCCAAAAATCACTGACTCCGGCATCAGGAATTTTCTTCCCAACAAAATCTTGATTTTTAAAAATTATGATAAACACCATTTTTAAGGAAGAAATTCAACCCCGAATCTCATTCTGGTGTCGGTTTTTAGATTTGGGGGTGGGAAAAAATTTCACCTCCTGGGCACAAAAATCCCTGACTCCGGCATCAGGAATTTTCTTCCCGGGACACCAAAAAATTCTTGATTTTTAAAAGCTATGAAAAACTCCATTTTGAAGGACGAAATTCAAACCCGAATCTCATTCTGGTGTCTATTTATACATTTGGGTGGAAAAAAAATTTCACCTCCAGGGCACAAAAATCGCCGGGACGTAAAAACCTGGTTGTTTGAATTGTCTGGCCTGGACTGAGGGATTTTAAATTAAATTAAATAAAATTAAAGAAATTTGCAATTTGCAATTTGCAATTTGCAATTTGCAATTTGCAATTTGCAATTTGCAATTTGCAATTTGAAATTTGAAATTTGAAATTTGAAATTTGAAATTTGAAATTTGAAATTTGAAATTTGAAATTTGAAATTTGAAATTTGAAATTTGAAATTTGAAATTTGAAATTTGAAATTTGAAATTTGAAATTTGAAATTTGAAATTTGAAATTTGAAATTTGAAATTTGAAATTTGCCTTGCCTTGCCTTGCTTTGCCTTGCCTTGCCTTCGGCATCAGGAATTTTCTTCCCCGGACACCAAAAAATTCTTAATTTTTAAAAGCTATGAAAAACACCATTTTTAAGAATGAAATTCAACCCCGAATCTCATTCTAGTGTGGGTTTTTACATTTGGGTGGAAAAAAATTTCACCTCCTGGGCCCAAAAATCACTGACTCCGGCATCAGGAATTTTCTTCCCAACAAAATCTTGATTTTTAAAAATTATGATAAACACCATTTTTAAGGAAGAAATTCAACCCCGAATCTCATTCTGGTGTCCGTTTTTACATTTGGGTGGAAAAAAAATTTCACCTCCTGGGCACAAAAATCCCTGAATCCGGCATCAGGAATTTTCTTCCCCGGACACCAAAAAATTCTTGATTTTTAAAAGCTATGAAAAACATCATTTTTAAGAATGAAATTCAACCCCGAATTTCATTCTGGTGTGCGTTTTAACATTTCGGTGGAAAATAATTTCACCTCCTGGGCACAAAAGTCCCTGACTCCGGCATCAGGAATTTTCTTCCCCGGACACCAAAAAAATCTTGATTTTTAAAAGCTATGAAAAACACCATTTTTAAGCACGAAATTCAACCCCGAATCTCATTCCGGCGTCCGTTTATAGATTTGGGTGTAGAAAAAAATTTCACCTCCTGGGCACAAAAATCGCCGGGACTTAAAAACCTGGTTGTTTCAATTGTCTGGCCTGGACTGAGGGATTTTAAATTAAATTAAATTAAATTAAAGAAATTTGAAATTTGAAATTTGAAATTTGAAATTTGAAATTTGAAATTTGAAATTTGAAATTTGAAATTTGAAATTTGAAATTTGAAATTTGAAATTTGAAATTTGAAATTTGAAATTTGCCTTGCCTTGCCTTGCTTTGCCTTGCCTTGCCTTCGGCATCAGGAATTTTCTTCCCCGGACACCAAAAAATTCTTAATTTTTAAAAGCTATGAAAAACATCATTTTTAAGAATGAAATTCAACCCCGAATTTCATTCTTGTGTGCGTTTTTACATTTCGGTGGAAAAAAAAATTCACCTACTGGGCATAAAAATCCCTGACTCCGGCATCAGGAATTTTCTTCCCCGGACACCAAAAAATTCTTAATTTTTAAAAGCTATGAAAAACATCATTTTTAAGAATGAAATTCAACCCCGAATTTCATTCTGGTGTGCGTTTTTACATTTCGGTGGAAAAAAAGATTTCACCTCCTGGGCATAAAAATCCCTGACTCCGGCATCAGGAATTTTCTTCCCCGGACACCAAAAAATTCTTAATTTTTAAAAGCTATGAAAAACATCATTTTTAAGAATGAAATTCAACCCCGAATTTCATTCTGGTGTGCGTTTTTACATTTCGGTGGAAAAAAAGATTTCACCTCCTGGGCATAAAAATCCCTGACTCCGGCATCAGGAATTTTCTTCCCTGGACACCAAAAAATTCTTAATTTTTAAAAGCTATGAAAAACACCATTTTTAAGCACGAAATTCAACCCCGAATCACATTCCGGCGTCCGTTTATAGATTTGGGTGGGGAAAAAAATTTCAACTCCTGGGCAGAAAAATCCCTGACTCCGGCATCAGGAATTTTCTTCCCGGGACACCAAAAAATTCTTGATTTTTAAAAGCTATGAAAAACACCATTTTGAAGGACGAAATTAAACCCCGAATCTCATTCTGGTTTCTATTTATACATTTGGGTGGAAAAAAAAATTCACCTCCAGGGCACAAAAATCGCCAGGACTTAAAAACCTGGTTGTTTGAATTGTCTGGCCTGGACTGAGGGATTTTAAATTAAATTAAATTAAAGAAATTTGCAATTTGCAATTTGCAATTTGCAATTTGCAATTTACAATTTGCAATTTGCAATTTGCAATTTGCAATTTGAAATTTGAAATTTGAAATTTGAAATTTGAAATTTGAAATTTGCCTTGCCTTGCCTTGCTTTGCCTTGCCTTGCCTTCGGCATCAGGAATTTTCTTCCCCGGACACCAAAAAATTCTTAATTTTTAAAAGCTATGAAAAACACCATTTTTAAGAATGAAATTCAACCCCGAATCTCATTCTAGTGTGCGTTTTTACATTTGGGTGGAAAAAAATTTCACCTCCTGGGCCCAAAAATCCCTGACTCCGGCATCAGGAATTTTCTTCCCAACAAAATCTTGATTTTTAAAAATTATGATAAACACCATTTTTAAGGAAGAAATTCAACCCCGAATCTCATTCTGGTGTCCGTTTTTACATTTGGGTGGGAAAAAAAATTTCACCTCCTGGGCACAAAAATCCCTGACTCCGGCATCAGGGATTTTCTTCCCCGGACACCAAAAAATTCTTGATTTTTAAAAGCTATGAAAAACATCATTTTTAAGAATGAAATTCAACCCCGAATTTCATTCTGGTGTGCGTTTTTACATTTCGGAGGAAAATAATTTCACCTCCTGGGCACAAAAGTCCCTGACTCCGGCATCAGGTATTTTCTTCCCCGGACACCAAAAAATTCTTGATTTTTAAAAGCTATGAAAAACACCATTTTTAAGGACGAAATTAAACCCCGAATCTCATTCTGGTTTCTATTTATACATTTGGGTGGAAAAAAAATATTCACCTCCTGGGCACAAAAATCCCTGACCCTGGAATCAGGAATTTTCTTCCCCGGACACCAAAAAAATCTTGATTTTTAAAAGCAATGAAAAACACCATTTTTGAGACTGAAATTCAACCCCGAATCTCATTCTGGTGTCCGTTTTTAGATTTGGGTGGGGAAAAAATTTCACCTCCTGGGCACAAAAATCCCTGACCCTGGCATCAGGAATTTTCTTCCCTGCACACCAAAAAAATCTTGATTTTTAAATTTTATGAAAAATGACATTTTTAAGGACAAAAAGCAACCCCGAATCTCATTCTGGTGTCCGTTTTTAGATTTGAGTCAGAAATTTTTTTTCACCTCCTGGGCACAAAAATCGGCATAAGGAATTTTCTTACCCAGACACCAAAAACATCTTGATTTTTAAAAGCTATGAAAACACCATTTTTAAGGATGAAATTCAACCCCGAATCTCATTCTGGTGTCGGTTTTTAGATTTGGGGGTGGGAAAAAATTTCACCTCCTGGGCACAAAAATCCCTGACTCCGGCATCAGGAATTTTCTTCCCGGGACACCAAAAAATTCTTGATTTTTAAAAGCTATGAAAAACTCCATTTTGAAGGACGAAATTCAAACCCGAATCTCATTCTGGTGTCTATTTATACATTTGGGTGGAAAAAAAATTTCACCTCCAGGGCACAAAAATCGCCGGGACGTAAAAACCTGGTTGTTTGAATTGTCTGGCCTGGACTGAGGGATTTTAAATTAAACTAAATAAAATTAAAGAAATTTGCAATTTGCAATTTGCAATTTGAAATTTGAAATTTGCAATTTGCAATTTGCAATTTGCAATTTGAAATTTGAAATTTGAAATTTGAATTTTGAAATTTGAAATTTGAAATTTGAAATTTGAAATTTGAAATTTGAAATTTGAAATTTGAAATTTGAAATTTGAAATTTGAAATTTGAAATTTGAAATTTGAAATTTGAAATTTGAAATTTGAAATTTGAAATTTGAAATTTGCCTTGCCTTGCCTTGCTTTGCCTTGCCTTGCCTTCGGCATCAGGAATTTTCTTCCCCGGACACCAAAAAATTCTTAATTTTTAAAAGCTATGAAAAACACCATTTTTAAGAATGAAATTCAACCCCGAATCTCATTCTAGTGTGGGTTTTTACATTTGGGTGGAAAAAAAATTCACCTCCTGGGCCCAAAAATCCCTGACTCCGGCATCAGGAATTTTCTTCCCAACAAAATCTTGATTTTTAAAAATTATGATAAACACCATTTTTAAGGAAGAAATTCAACCCCGAATCTCATTCTGGTGTCCGTTTTTACATTTGGGTGGAAAAAAAATTTCACCTCCTGGGCACAAAAATCCCTGAATCCGGCATCAGGAATTTTCTTCCCCGGACACCAAAAAATTCTTGATTTTTAAAAGCTATGAAAAACATCATTTTTAAGAATGAAATTCAACCCCGAATTTCATTCTGGTGTGCGTTTTAACATTTCGGTGGAAAATAATTTCACCTCCTGGGCACAAAAGTCCCTGACTCCGGCATCAGGAATTTTCTTCCCCGGACACCAAAAAAATCTTGATTTTTAAAAGCTATGAAAAACACCATTTTTAAGCACGAAATTCAACCCCGAATCTCATTCCGGCGTCCGTTTATAGATTTGGGTGTGGAAAAAAATTTCACCTCCTGGGCACAAAAATCCCTGACTCCGGCATCTGGAATTTTCTTCCCGGGACACCAAAAAATTCTTGATTTTTAAAAGCTATGAAAAACACCATTTTGAAGGACGAAATTCAACCCCGAATCTCATTCTGGTGTCTATTTATACATTTGGGTGGAAAAAAAATTTCACCTCCAGGGCACAAAAATCGCCGGGACTTAAAAACCTGGTTGTTTCAATTGTCTGGCCTGGACTGAGGGATTTTAAATTAAATTAAATTAAATTAAAGAAATTTGAAATTTGAAATTTGAAATTTGAAATTTGAAATTTGAAATTTGAAATTTGAAATTTGAAATTTGAAATTTGAAATTTGCCTTGCCTTGCCTTGCTTTGCCTTGCCTTGCCTTCGGCATCAGGAATTTTCTTCCCCGGACACCAAAAAATTCTTAATTTTTAAAATCTATGAAAAACATCATTTTTAAGAATGAAATTCAACCCCGAATTTCATTCTTGTGTGCGTTTTTACATTTCGGTGGAAAAAAAAATTCACCTACTGGGCATAAAAATCCCTGACTCCGGCATCAGGAATTTTCTTCCCCGGACACCAAAAAATTCTTAATTTTTAAAAGCTATGAAAAACATCATTTTTAAGAATGAAATTCAACCCCGAATTTCATTCTGGTGTGCGTTTTTACATTTCGGTGGAAAAAAAGATTTCACCTCCTGGGCATAAAAATCCCTGACTCCGGCATCAGGAATTTTCTTCCCTGGACACCAAAAAATTCTTAATTTTTAAAAGCTATGAAAAACACCATTTTTAAGCACGAAATTCAACCCCGAATCACATTCCGGCGTCCGTTTATAGATTTGGGTGGGGAAAAAAATTTCACCTCCTGGGCAGAAAAATCCCTGACTCCGGCATCAGGAATTTTCTTCCCGGGACACCAAAAAATTCTTGATTTTTAAAAGCTATGAAAAACACCATTTTGAAGGACGAAATTAAACCCCGAATCTCATTCTGGTTTCTATTTATACATTTGGGTGGAAAAAAAAATTCACCTCCAGGGCACAAAAATCGCCAGGACTTAAAAACCTGGTTGTTTGAATTGTCTGGCCTGGACTGAGGGATTTTAAATTAAATTAAATTAAAGAAATTTGCAATTTGCAATTTGCAATTTGCAATTTGCAATTTACAATTTGCAATTTGCAATTTGCAATTTGCAATTTGCAATTTGCAATTTGCAATTTGAAATTTGAAATTTGAAATTTGAAATTTGAAATTTGCCTTGCCTTGCCTTGCTTTGCCTTGCCTTGCCTTCGGCATCAGGAATTTACTTCCCCGGACACCAAAAAATTCTTAATTTTTAAAAGCTATGAAAAACACCATTTTTAAGAATGAAATTCAACCCTGAATCTCATTCTAGTGTGCGTTTTTACATTTGGGTGGAAAAAAATTTCACCTCCTGGGCCCAAAAATCCCTGACTCCGGCATCAGGAATTTTCTTCCCAACAAAATATTGATTTTTAAAAATTATGATAACCACCATTTTTAAGGAAGAAATTCAACCCCGAATCTCATTCTGGTGTCCGTTTTTACATTTGGGTGGGAAAAAAAATTTCACCTCCTGGGCACAAAAATCCCTGACTCCGGCATCAGGGATTTTCTTCCCCAGACACCAAAAAATTCTTGATTTTTAAAAGCTATGAAAAACATCATTTTTAAGAATGAAATTCAACCCCGAATTTCATTCTGGTGTGCGTTTTTACATTTCGGAGGAAAATAATTTCACCTCCTGGGCACAAAAGTCCCTGATTCCGGCATCAGGTATTTTCTTCCCCGGACACCAAAAAATTCTTGATTTTTAAAAGCTATGAAAAACACCATTTTTAAGGACGAAATTAAACCCCGAATCTCATTCTGGTTTCTATTTATACATTTGGGTGGAAAAAAAATATTCACCTCCTGGGCACAAAAATCCCTGACCCTGGAATCAGGAATTTTCTTCTGCGGACACCAAAAAAATCTTGATTTTTAAAAGCAATGAAAAACACCATTTTTGAGACTGAAATTCAACCCCGAATCTCATTCTGGTGTCCGTTTTTAGATTTGGGTGGGGAAAAAATTTCACCTCCTGGGCACAAAAATCCCTGACCCTGGCATCAGGAATTTTCTTCCCTGCACACCAAAAAAATCTTGATTTTTAAATTTTATGAAAAATGACATTTTTAAGGACAAAAAGCAACCCCGAATCTCATTCTGGTGTCCGTTTTTAGATTTGAGTCAGAAATTTTTTTTCACCTCCTGGGCACAAAAATCGGCATAAGGAATTTTCTTACCCAGACACCAAAAACATCTTGATTTTTAAAAGCTATGAAAACACCATTTTTAAGGATGAAATTCAACCCCGAATCTCATTCTGGTGTCGGTTTTTAGATTTGGGGGTGGGAAAAAATTTCACCTCCTGGGCACAAAAATCCCTGACTCCGGCATCAGGAATTTTCTTCCCGGGACACCAAAAAATTCTTGATTTTTAAAAGCTATGAAAAACTCCATTTTGAAGGACGAAATTCAAACCCGAAACTCATTCTGGTGTCTATTTATACATTTGGGTGGAAAAAAAATTTCACCTCCAGGGCACAAAAATAGCCGGGACGTAAAAACCTGGTTGTTTGAATTGTCTGGCCTGGACTGAGGGATTTTAAATTAAATTAAATAAAATTAAAGAAATTTGCAATTTGCAATTTGCAATTTGAAATTTGCAATTTGCAATTTGCAATTTGCAATTTGAAATTTGCAATTTGCAATTTGAAATTTGAAATTTGAAATTTGAAATTTGAAATTTGAAATTTGAAATTTGAAATTTGAAATTTGAAATTTGAAATTTGAAATTTGAAATTTGAAATTTGAAATTTGCCTTGCCTTGCCTTGCTTTGCCTTGCCTTGCCTTCGGCATCAGGAATTTTCTTCCCCGGACACCAAAAAATTCTTAATTTTTAAAAGCTATGAAAAACACCATTTTTAAGAATGAAATTCAACCCCGAATCTCATTCTAGTGTGCGTTTTTACATTTGGGTGGAAAAAAATTTCACCTCCTGGGCCCAAAAATCCCTGACTCCGGCATCAGGAATTTTCTTCCCAACAAAATATTGATTTTTAAAAATTATGATAAACACCATTTTTAAGGAAGAAATTCAACCCCGAATCTCATTCTGGTGTCCGTTTTTACATTTGGGTGGGAGAAAAAATTTCACCTCCTGGGCACAAAAATCCCTGACTCCGGCATCAGGGATTTTCTTCCCCAGACACCAAAAAATTCTTGATTTTTAAAAGCTATGAAAAACATCATTTTTAAGAATGAAATTCAACCCCGAATTTCATTCTGGTGTGCGTTTTTACATTTAGGAGGAAAATAATTTCACCTCCTGGGCACAAAAGTCCCTGATTCCGGCATCAGGTATTTTCTTCCCCGGACACCAAAAAATTCTTGATTTTTAAAAGCTATGAAAAACACCATTTTTAAGGACGAAATTAAACCCCGAATCTCATTCTGGTTTCTATTTATACATTTGGGTGGAAAAAAAATATTCACCTCCTGGGCACAAAAATCCCTGACCCTGGAATCAGGAATTTTCTTCCGCGGACACCAAAAAAATCTTGATTTTTAAAAGCAATGAAAAACACCATTTTTGAGACTGAAATTCAACCCCGAATCTCATTCTGGTGTCCGTTTTTAGATTTGGGTGGGGAAAAAATTTCACCTCCTGGGCACAAAAATCCCTGACCCTGGCATCAGGAATTTTCTTCCCTGCACAACAAAAAAATCTTGATTTTTAAATTTTATGAAAAATGACATTTTTAAGGACAAAAAGCAACCCCGAATCTCATTCTGGTGTCCGTTTTTAGATTTGAGTCAGAAATTTTTTTTCACCTCCTGGGCACAAAAATCGGCATAAGGAATTTTCTTACCCAGACACCAAAAACATCTTGATTTTTAAAAGCTATGAAAACACCATTTTTAAGGATGAAATTCAACCCCGAATCTCATTCTGGTGTCGGTTTTTAGATTTGGGGGTGGGAAAAAATTTCACCTCCTGGGCACAAAAATCCCTGACTCCGGCATCAGGAATTTTCTTCCCGGGACACCAAAAAATTCTTGATTTTTAAAAGCTATGAAAAACTCCATTTTGAAGGACGAAATTCAAACCCGAATCTCATTCTGGTGTCTATTTATACATTTGGGTGGAAAAAAAATTTCACCTCCAGGGCACAAAAATCGCCGGGACGTAAAAACCTGGTTGTTTGAATTGTCTGGCCTGGACTGAGGGATTTTAAATTAAATTAAATAAAATTAAAGAAATTTGCAATTTGCAATTTGCAATTTGCAATTTGCAATTTGCAATTTGCAATTTGCAATTTGCAATTTGCAATTTGAAATTTGCAATTTGCAATTTGAAATTTGAAATTTGAAATTTGAAATTTGAAATTTGAAATTTGAAATTTGAAATTTGAAATTTGAAATTTGAAATTTGAAATTTGAAATTTGAAATTTGAAATTTGAAATTTGAAATTTGAAATTTGAAATTTGAAATTTGAAATTTGAAATTTGAAATTTGAAATTTGAAATTTGCCTTGCCTTGCCTTGCTTTGCCTTGCCTTGCCTTCGGCATCAGGAATTTTCTTCCCCGGACACCAAAAAATTCTTAATTTTTAAAAGCTATGAAAAACACCATTTTTAAGCACGAAATTCAACCCCGAATCTCATTCCGGCGTCCGTTTATAGATTTAGGTGTGGAAAAAAATTTCACCTCCTGGGCACAAAAATCCCTGACTCCGGCATCAGGCATTTTCTTCCCAACAAAATCTTGATTTTTAAAAATGATGAAAAACACCATTTTTAAGGACAAAATTCAACACTGAATCTATTCGGGTGTCTGCTTTTACATTTGAGTAAAAAAAAAAAATTTCACCTCCTGGGCCCAAAAATCCCTGACTCCGGCATCAGGAATTATCTTCCCCGGACACAAAAAAAATCTTGATTTTTAAAAACTATGAAAAACACCATTTTGAAGGATGAAATTCAACCCCAAATCTAATTCTGGCATCTGTTTTTACATTTGGGTCAAAAAAAATATTCACCTCCTGGGCACAAAAATCCCTGACTTTGTTATCAGGAATTTTCTTCCCCGGACACCAAAAAAATCTTGATTTTTAAAAGCAATGAAAAACACCATTTTTAAGAATGAAATTCAATCCTGAATCTCATTCTAGTGTGTGTTTTGACATTTGGGTGGAAAAAAATTTCACCTCCTGGGCACAAAAATCCCTGACTCCGGCATCAGGAATTTTCTTCCCAACAAAATCTTGATTTTTAAAAATTATGATAAACACCATTTTTAAGGAAGAAATTCAACCCCGAATCTCATTCTGGTGTCCGTTTTTACATTTGGGTGGAAAAAATTATTTCACCTCCTGGGCACAAAAATCCCTGACTCCGGCATCAGGAATTTTCCTCCCCGGACACCAAAAAATTCTTGATTTTTAAAAGCTATGAAAAACATCATTTTTAAGAATGAAATTCAACCCTGAATCTCATTCTAGTGTGCGTTTTGACATTTGGGTGGAAAAAAATTTCACCTCCTGGGCACAAAAATCCCTGACTCCGGCATCAGGAATTTTCTTCCCAACAAAATCTTGATTTTTAAAAATTACGAAAAACACCATTTTTAAGGACAAAATTCAACCCCAAATCTGATTCTGGCATCCGTTTTTACATTTGGGTCAAAAAAATATTCACCTCCTGGCCACAAAAATTGTCTTCCCTGGACACCAAAAAAATCTTGATTTTTAAAAATTACGAAAAACACCATTTTTAAGGACAAAATTCAACCCCGAATCTCATTCTGGTGTCCGTTTTTACATTTGGGTGGAAAAAAAAATTTCACCTCCTGGGCACAAAAATCCCTGACTCCGGCATCAGGAATTTTCTTCCCCGGACACCAAAAAATTCTTGATTTTTAAAAGCCATGAAAAACATCATTTTTAAGAATGAAATTCAACCCCGAATTTCATTCTGGTGTGCGTTTTTACATTTCGGTGGAAAATAATTTCGCCTCCTGGGCACAAAAGTCCCTGACTCCGGCATCAGGCATTTTCTTCCCAACAAAATCTTGATTTTTAAAAATTATGATAAACACCATTTTTAAGGAAGAAATTCAACCCCGAATCTCATTCTGGTGTCTGTTTTTACATTTGGGTGGAAAAAATTATTTCACCTCCTGGGCACAAAAATCCCTGACTCCGGCATCAGGAATTTTCTTCCCCGGACACCAAAAAATTCTTGATTTTTATAAGCTATGAAAAACATCATTTTTAAGAATGAAATTCAACCCTGAATCTCATTCTAGTGTGCGTTTTGACATTTGGGTGGAAAAAAATTTCACCTCCTGGGCACAAAAATCCCTGACTCCGGCATCAGGAATTTTCTTCCCAACAAAATCTTGATTTTTAAAAATTACGAAAAACACCATTTTTAAGGAAGAAATTCAACCCCGAATCTCATTCTGGTGTCCGTTTTTACATTTGGGTGGAAAAAAAAATTTCACCTCCTGGGCACAAAAATCCCTGACTCCGGCATCAGGAATTTTCTTCCCCGGACACCAAAAAATTCTTGATTTTTAAAAGCTATGAAAAAAATCATTTTTAAGAATGAAATTCAACCCCGAATTTCATTCTGGTGTGCGTTTTTACATTTCGGTGGAAAATAATTTCGCCTCCTGGGCACAAAAGTCCCTGACTCCGGCATCAGGAATTTTCTATCCCGGACACCAAAAAAATCTTGATTTTAAAAAGCTATGAAAAACACAATTTTTAAGCACGAAATTCAACCCCGAATCTCATTCCAGCGTCCGTTTATAGATTTGGGTGGGGGAAAAAATTTCACCTCCTGGGCACAAAAATCCCTGACTCCGGCATCAGGCATTTTCTTCCCAACAAAATCTTGATTTTTAAAAATTATGAAAAACACCATTTTGAAGGACGAAATTCAACCCCAAATCTAATTCTGGCATCCGTTTTATACATTTATACATTTGGGTGGAAAAAAAATTTCACCTCCACGGCACAAAAATCGCCGGGACTTAAAAACCTGGTTGTTTGAATTGTCTGGCCTGGACTGAGGGATTATAAATTAAATTAAATAAAATTAAAGAAATTTGAAATTTGAAATTTGAAATTTGAAATTTGAAATTTGAAATTTGAAATTTGAAATTTGAAATTTGAAATTTGAAATTTGAAATTTGAAATTTGAAATTTGAAATTTGAAATTTGAAATTTGAAATTTGAAATTTGAAATTTGAAATTTGAAATTTGAAATTTGAAATTTGAAATTTGAAATTTGAAATTTGAAATTTGAAATTTGAAATTTGAAATTTGAAATTTGAAATTTGAAATTTGAAATTTGAAATTTGAAATTTGAAATTTGAAATTTGCCTTGCCTTGCCTTGCTTTGCCTTGCCTTGCCTTCGGCATCAGGAATATTCTTCTCCGGACACCAAAATATTCTTAATTTTTAAAAGCTATGAAAAACACCATTTTTAAGAATGAAATTCAACCCCGAATCTCATTCTAGTGTGGGTTTTTACATTTGCGTGGAAAAAAATTTCACCTCCTTTGCCCAAAAATCCCTGACTCCGGCATCAGGAATGTTCTTCCCAACAAAATCTTGATTTTTAAAAATTATGATAAACACCATTTTTAAGGAAGAAATTCAACCCCGAATCTCATTCTGGTGTCCGTTTTTACATTTTGGTGGAAAAAAAAATTTCACCTCCTGGGCACAAAAATCCCTGACTACGGCATCAGGAATTTTCTTCCCCGGACACGAAATAAATCTTGATTTTTAAAAGCTATGAAAAACACCATTTTTGAGAATGAAATTCAACTCCGAATCTCATTCTGGTGTCGGTTTTTAGATTTGGGGGTGGGAAAAAATTTCACCTCCTGGGCACAAAAATCCCTGACTCCGGCATCAGGAATTTTCTCCCCGGGATACCAAAAAATTCTTGATTTTTAAAAGCTATGAAAAACATCATTTTTAAGAATAAAATTCAACCCCGAATCTCATTCTGGTGTGCGTTTTTACATTTGGGTGGAAAATAATTTCACCTCCTGGGCTCAAAAGTCCCTGACTCCGGCATCAGGAATTTTCTTCCCCGGACAACCAAAAAATTCTTGATTTTTAAAAGCTATGAAAAACACCATTTTTGAGAATGAAATTCAACCTCGAATTTCATTCTGGTGTCAGTTTTGACATTTGAGTCAATAAAAAAATTTCACCTCCTGGGCACAAAAATCCCTGACCCCAGCATCAGGAATTTTCTTCCCCGGACACGAAATAAATCTTGATTTTTAAAAGCTATGAAAAACACCATTTTTGAGAATGAAATTCAACCCCGAATCTCATTCTGGTGTCGGTTTTTAGATTTTGGGGTGGGGAAAAATTTCACCTCCTGGGCACAAAAATCCCTGACTCCGGCATCAGGAATTTTCTTCCCGGGACACCAAAAAATTCTTGATTTTTAAAAGCTATGAAAAACATCATTTTTAAGAATGAAATTCAACCCCGAATCTCATTCTGGTGTCTATTTATACATTTGGGTGGAAAAAAAATTTCACCTCCAGGGCACAAAAATCGCCGGGACTTAAAAACCTGGTTGTTTGAATTGTCTGGCCTGGACTGAGGGATTTTAAATTAAATTAAATTAAATTAAAGAAATTTGAAATTTGAAATTTGAAATTTGAAATTTGAAATTTGAAATTTGAAATTTGAAATTTGAAATTTGCCTTGCCTTGCTTTGCCTTGCCTTGCCTTCGGCATCAGGAATTTTCTTCCACGGACACCAAAAAATTCTTAATTTTTAAAAGCTATGAAAACACCATTTTTAAGAATGAAATTCAACCCCGAATCTCATTCTAGTGTGCGTTTTTACATTTGGGTGGAAAAAAATTTCACCTCCTGGGCACAAATATCCCTGACTCCGGCATCAGGAATTTTCTTCCCAACAAAATCTTGATTTTTAAAAATTATGATAAACACCATTTTTAAGGAAGAAATTCAACCCCGAATCTCATTCTGGTGTCCGTTTTTACATTTTGGTGGAAAAAAAAATTTCACCTCCTGGGCACAAAAATCCCTGACTACGGCATCAGGAATTTTCTTCCCCGGACACGAAATAAATCTTGATTTTTAAAAGCTATGAAAAACACCATTTTTGAGAATGAAATTCAACCCCGAATCTCATTCTGGTGTGCGTTTTTACATTTGGGGGTGGGGAAAAATTTCACCTCCTGGGCAGAAAAATCCCTGACTCCGGCATCAGGAATTTTCTTCCCGGGACACCAAAAAATTCTTGATTTTTAAAAGCTATGAAAAACACCATTTTGAAGGACGAAATTCAACCCCGAATCTCATTCTGGTGTCTATTTATACATTTGGGTGGAAAAAAAATTTCACCTCCAGGGCACAAAAATCGCCGGGACTTAAAAACCTGGTTGTTTGAATTGTCTGGCCTGGACTGAGGGATTTTAAATTAAATTAAATAAAATTAAAGAAATTTGAAATTTGAAATTTGAAATTTGAAATTTGAAATTTGAAATTTGAAATTTGAAATTTGAAATTTGAAATTTGAAATTTGAAATTTGAAATTTGAAATTTGAAATCTGAAATTTGAAATTTGAAATTTGAAATTTGCCTTGCCTTGCCCTGCTTTGCCTTGCCTTGCCTTCGGCATCAGGAATTTTCTTCCCCGGACACCAAAAAATTCTTAATTTTTAAAAGCTATGAAAAACACCATTTTTAAGAATGAAATTCAACCCCGAATCTCATTCTTGTGTGCGTTTTTACATTTGGGTGGAAAAAAATTCACCTCCTGGGCCCAAAAATCCCTGACTCCGGCATCAGGAATTTTCCTCCCAACAAAATCTTGATTTTTAAAAATTATGATAAACACCATTTTTAAGGAAGAAATTCAACCCCGAATCTCATTTTGGTGTTCATTTTTACATTTGGGTGGGAAAAAAAATTTCACCTCCCGGGCACAAAAATCCCTGACTCCGGCATCAGGAATTTTCTTCCCGGGACACCAAAAAATTCTTGATTTTTAAAAGCTATGAAAAACACCATTTTGAAGGACGAAATTCAACCCCGAATCTCATTCTGGTGTCTATTTATACATTTGGGTGGAAAAAAAATTTCACCTCCACGGCACAAAAATCGCCGGGACTTAAAAACCTGGTTGTTTGAATTGTCTGGCCTGGACTGAGGGATTTTAAATTAAATTAAATAAAATTAAAGAAATTTGAAATTTGAAATTTGAAATTTGAAATTTGAAATTTGAAATTTGAAATTTGAAATTTGAAATTTGAAATTTGAAATTTGAAATTTGAAATTTGAAATTTGAAATTTGAAATTTGAAATTTGAAATTTGAAATTTGAAATTTGAAATTTGAAATTTGAAATTTGAAATTTGAAATTTGAAATTTGAAATTTGCCTTGCCTTGCCTTGCTTTGCCTTGCCTTGCCTTCGGCATCAGGAATATTCTTCTCCGGACACCAAAAAATTCTTAATTTTTAAAAGCTATGAAAAACACCATTTTTAAGAATGAAATTCAACCCCGAATCTCATTCTAGTGTGGGTTTTTACATTTGCGTGGAAAAAAATTTCACCTCCTGGGCCCAAAAATCCCTGACTCCAGCATCAGGAATGTTCTTCCCAACAAAATCTTGATTTTTAAAAGCTATGAAAAACACCATTTTTAAGCACGAAATTAAACCCCAAATCTCATTCCGGCGTCCGTTCATAGATTTGGGTGGGGAAAAAAATTTCACCTCCTGGGCACAAAAATCCCTGACTCCGGCATCAGGCATTTTCTCCCCGGGATACCAAAAAATTCTTGATTTTTAAAAGCTATGAAAAACATCATTTTTAAGAATAAAATTCAACCCCGAATCTCATTCTGGTGTGCGTTTTTACATTTGGGTGGAAAATAATTTCACCTCCTGGGCTCAAAAGTCCCTGACTCCGGCATCAGGAATTTTATTCCCCGGACAACCAAAAAATTCTTGATTTTTAAAAGCTATGAAAAACACCATTTTTGAGAATGAAATTCAACCCCGAATCTCATTCTGGTGTCGGTTTTTAGATTTGGGGGTGGGAAAAAATTTCACCTCATGGGCACAAAAATCCCTGACTCCGGCATCAGGAATTATCTTCCCGGGACACAAAAAAATTCTTGATTTTTAAAAGCTATGAAAAACACCATTTTTAAGGAAGAAATTCAACCTCGAATTTCATTCTGGTGTCAGTTTTGACATTTGAGTCAATAAAAAAATTTCACCTCATGGGCACAAAAATCCCTGACTCCGGCATCAGGAATTATCTTCCCGGGACACAAAAAAATTCTTGATTTTTAAAAGCTATGAAAAACACCATTTTTAAGGAAGAAATTCAACCTCGAATTTCATTCTGGTGTCAGTTTTGACATTTGAGTCAATAAAAAAATTTCACCTCATGGGCACAAAAATCCCTGACTCCGGCATCAGGAATTTTCTTCCCCGGACACGAAATAAATCTTGATTTTTAAAAGCTATGAAAAACACCATTTTTGAGAATGAAATTCAACCCCGAATCTCATTCTGGTGTCGGTTTTTAGATTTGGGGGTGGGGAAAAATTTCACCTCCTGGGCACAAAAATCCCTGACTCCGGCATCAGGAATTTTCTTCCCGGGACACCAAAAAATTCTTGATTTTTAAAAGCTATGAAAAACACCATTTTGAAGGACGATATTCAACCCCGAATCTAATTGTGGCATCCGTTTTTACATTTGGGTCAAAAAAAATATTCACCTCCTGGGCACAAAAATCCCTGACCCTGGCATCAGGAAGTTTCTTCCCCGGACACCAAAAAAATCTTGATTTTTATAAACTATGAAAAACACCATTTTTAAGGAAGAAATTCAACCTCGAATTTCATTCTGGTGACAGTTTTGACATTTGAGTCAATAAAAAAATTTCACCTCCTGGGCACAAAAATCCCTGACCCCAGCATCAGGAATTTTCTTCCCCGGTCACGAAATAAATCTTGATTTTTAAAAGCTATGAAAAACACCATTTTTGAGAATGAAATTCAACCCCGAATCTCATTCTGGTGTGCGTTTTTACATTTGGGGGTGGGGAAAAATTTCACCTCCTGGGCACAAAAATCCCTGACTCCGGCATCAGGAATTTTCTTCCCGGGACACCAAAAAATTCTTGATTTTTAAAAGCTATGAAAAACACCATTTTGAAGGACGAAATTCAACCCCGAATCTCATTCTTGTGTCTATTTATACATTTGGGTGGAAAAAAAATTTCACCTCCAGGGCACAAAAATCGCCGGGACTTAAAAACCTGGTTGTTTGAATTGTCTGGCCTGGACTGAGGGATTTTAAATTAAATTAAATAAAATTAAAGAAATTTGAAATTTGAAATTTGAAATTTGAAATTTGAAATTTGAAATTTGAAATTTGAAATTGGAAATTTGCCTTGCCTTGCCCTGCTTTGCCTTGCCTTGCCTTCGGCATCAGGAATTTTCTTCCCCGGACACGAAATAAATCTTGATTTTTAAAAGCTATGAAAAACATCATTTTTAAGAATGAAATTCAACCCCGAATCTCATTCTGGTGTGCGTTTTTACATTTGGGAGGAAAATAATTTCACCTCCTGGGCTCAAAAGTCCCTGACTCCGGCATCAGGAATTTTCTTCCCCGGACAACCAAAAAATTCTTGATTTTTAAAAGCTATGAAAAACACCATTTTTGAGAATGAAATTCAACCCCGAATCTCATTCTGGTGTCGGTTTTTAGATTTCGGGGTGGGAAAAAATTTCACCTCCTGGGCACAAAAATCCCTGACTCCGGCATCAGGAATTATCTTCCCGGGACACCAAAAAATTCTTGATTTTTAAAAGCTATGAAAAACACCATTTTTAAGGAAGAAATTCAACCCCGAATTTCATTCTCGTGTCAGTTTTGACATTTGAGTCAATAAAAAAATTTCACATCCTGGGCACAAAAATCCCTTTCCCCAGCATCAGGAATTTTCTTCCCCAGACACGAAGTAAATCTTGATTTTTAAAAGCTATGAAAAACACCATTTTTGAGAATGAAATTCAACCCCGAATCTCATTCTGGTGTCGGTTTTTATATTTGGGGGTGGGGAAAAATTTCACCTCCTGGGCACAAAAATCCCTGACTCCGGCATCAGGAATTTTCTTCCCGGGACACCAAAAAATTCTTGATTTTTAAAAGCTATGAAAAACACCATTTTCAAGGACGAAATTCAACCCCGAATCTCATTCTGGTGTCTATTTATACATTTGGGTGGAAAAAAAATTTCACCTCCAGGGCACAAAAATCGCCGGGACTTAAAAACCTGGTTGTTTGAATTGTCTGGCCTGGACTGAGGGATTTTAAATTAAATTAAATAAAATTAAAGAAATTTGAAATTTGAAATTTGAAATTTGAAATTTGAAATTTGAAATTTGAAATTTGAAATTTGAAATTTGAAATTTGAAATTTGAAATTTGAAATTTGAAATTTGAAATTTGAAATTTGAAATTTGAAATTTGAAATTTGAAATTTGAAATTTGAAATTTGAAATTTGAAATTTGAAATTTGAAATTTGAAATTTGAAATTTGAAATTTGAAATTTGAAATTTGAAATTTGAAATTTGAAATTTGAAATTTGAAATTTGAAATTTGCCTTGCCTTGCCTTGCTTTGCCTTGCCTTGCCTTCGGCATCAGGAATTTTCTTCCCCGGACACCAAAAAATTCTTAATTTTTAAAAGCTATGAAAAACACCATTTTTAAGAATGAAATTCAACCCCGAATCTCATTCTGGTGTTCGTTTTTACATTTGGGTGGGAAAAAAAATTTCACCTCCTGGGCACAAAAATCCCTGACTCCGGAATCAGGAATTTTCTTCCCGGGACACCAAAAATTCTTGATTTTTAAAAGCTATGAAAAACACCATTTTGAAGGACGAAATTCAACCCCGAATCTCATTCTGGTGTCTATTTATACATTTGGGTGTAAAAAAAATTTCACCTCCAGGGCACAAAAATCGCCGGGACATAAAAACCTGGTTGTTTGAATTGTCTGCCCGGGACTGAGGGATTTTAAATTAAATTAAATAAAATTAAAGATATTTGAAATTTGAAATTTGAAATTTGAAATTTGAAATTTGAAATTTGAAATTTGAAATTTGAAATTTGAAATTTGAAATTTGAAATTTGAAATTTGAAATTTGAAATTTGAAATTTGAAATTTGAAATTTGAAATTTGAAATTTGAAATTTGAAATTTGAAATTGGAAATTTGAAATTGGAAATTTGAAATTTGAAATTTGCCTTGCCTTGGCTTGCTTTGCCTTGCCTTGCCTTCGGCATCAGGAATTTTCTTCCACGGACACCAAAAAATTCTTAATTTTTAAAAGCTATGAAAACACCATTTTTAAGAATGAAATTCAACCCCGAATCTCATTCTAGTGTGCGTTTTTACATTTGGGTGGAAAAAAATTTCACCTCCTGGGCACAAAAATCCCTGACTCCGGCATCAGGAATTTTCTTCCCAACAAAATCTTGATTTTTAAAAATTATGATAAACACCATTTTTAAGGAAGAAATTCAACCCCGAATCTCATTCTGGTGTCCGTTTTTACATTTTGGTGGAAAAAAAAATTTCACCTCCTGGGCACAAAAATCCCTGACTACGGCATCAGGAATTTTCTTCCCCGGACACGAAATAAATCTTGATTTTTAAAAGCTATGAAAAACACCATTTTTGAGAATGAAATTCAACCCCGAATCTCATTCTGGTGTCGGTTTTTAGATTTGGGGGTGGGAAAAAATTTCACCTCCTGGGCACAAAAATCCCTGACTCCGGCATCAGGAATTATCTTCCCTGGACACCAAAAAAATCTTGATTTTTAAAAATTACGAAAAACACCATTTTTAAGGACAAAATTCAACCCCGAATCTCATTCTGGTGTCCGTTTTTACATTTGGGTGGGGAAAAAAATTTCACCTCCTGGGAACAAAAATCCCTGACTCCGGCATCAGGAATTTTCTTCCCCGGACACCAAAAAATTCTTGATTTTTAAAAGCTATTAAAAACATCATTTTTAAGAATGAAATTCAACCCCGAATTTCATTCTGGTGTGCGTTTTTACATTTCGGTGGAAAATAATTTCGCCTCCTGGGCACAAAAGTCCCTGACAAAATTCAACCCCGAATCTCATTCTGGTGTCCGTTTTTACATTTGGGTGGGGAAAAAAATTTCACCTCCTGGGCACAAAAATCCCTGACTCCGGCATCAGGCATTTTCTTCCCAACAAAATCTTGATTTTTAAAAATGATGAAAAACACCATTTTTAAGGACAAAATTCAACACTGAATCTATTCGGGTTTCTGCTTTTACATTTGAGTAAAAAAAAAAATTCACCTCCTGGGCCCAAAAATCCCTGACTCCGGCATCAGGAATTATCTTCCCCGGACACCAAAAAAATCTTGATTTTTAAAAACTATGAAAAACACCATTTTGAAGGACGAAATTCAACCCCAAATCTAATTCTGGCATCCGTTTTTACATTTTGGTCAAAAAAAATATTCACCTCCTGGGCAGAAAAATCCCTGACCCTGGCATCAGGAATTTTCTTCCCCCGACACCAAAAAAATCTTGATTTTTAAAAGCAATGAAAAACACAATTTTTAAGAATGAAATTCAACCCTGAATCTCATTCTAGTGTGGGTTTTTACATTTGGGTGGAAAAAAAATTCACCTCCTGGGCCCAAAAATCCCTGACTCCGGCATCAGGAATTTTCTTCCCAACAAAATCTTGATTTTTAAAAATTACGAAAAACACCATTTTTAAGGACAAAATTCAACCCCAAATCTAATTCTGGCATCCGTTTTTACATTTCGGTCAAAAAAAATGTTCACCTCCTGGGCACAAAAATTATCTTCCCTGGACACCAAAAAAATCTTGATTTTTAAAAATTACGAAAAACACCATTTTTAAGGACAAAATTCAACCCCGAATCTCATTCTCGTGTCCGTTATTACATTTGGGTGGAAAAAAAAATTTCACCTCCTGGGCACAAAAATCCCTGACTCCGGCATCAGGAATTTTCTTCCCCGGACACCAAAAAATTCTTGATTTTTAAAAGCTATTAAAAACATCATTTTTAAGAATGAAATTCAACCCCGAATTTCATTCTGGTGTGCGTTTTTACATTTCGGTGGAAAATAATTTCGCCTCCTGGGCACAAAAGTCCCTGACAAAATTCAACCCCGAATCTCATTCTGGTGTCCGTTTTTACATTTGGGTGGAAAAAAAAATTTCACCTCCTGGGCACAAAAATCCCTGACTCCGGCATCAGGAATTTTCTTCCACGGACACCAAAAAATTCTTGATTTTTAAAAGCTATGAAAAACACCATTTTTAACCACGAAATTCAACCCCGAATCTCATTCCGGCGTCCGTTTATAGATTTGGGTGGGGGAATAAATTTCACCTCCTGGGCACAAAAATCACTGACTCCGGCATCAGGCATTTTCTTCCCAACAAAATCTTGATTTTTAAAAATTATGAAAAACACCATTTTGAAGGACGAAATTCAACCCCAAATCTAATTCTGGCATCCGTTTTTACATTTGGGTCAAAACAAATATTCACCTCCTGGGCACAAAAATCCCTGACCCTGGCATCAGGAATTTTCTTCCCCGGACACCAAAAAAATTTTGATTTTTAAAAGCAAGGAAAAACACCATTTTTGAGACTGAAATTCAACCCCAAATCTCATTCTGGTGTCCGCTTTTAGATTTGGGTGGGGAAAAAATTTCACCTCCTGGGCACAAAAATCCCTGACCCTGGCATCAAGAATTTTCTTCCATGCACACCAAAAAAATCTTGTTTTTTAAATGCTTTGAAAAATGACATTTTTAAGGACAAAAAGCAACCCCGAATCTCATTCTGGTGTCCGTTTTTAGATTTGAGTAAAAAAAAACATTCACCTCCTGGGCACAAAAGTCCCTAACCCCGGCATCAAGAATTTTCTTCCCCGCACACCAAAAAAATCTTGACTTTTAAATGCTATGAAAAACACGATTTTTAAGAATCAAATTCAACCCCAAATCTCATTCTGGTGTGCGTTTTTACATTTGGGTGGAAAATAATTTCACCTCCTGGGCACAAAAATCCCTGACTCCGGCATCAGGAATTTTCTCCCCGGGACACCAAAAAATTCTTGATTTTTAAAAGCTATGAAAAACATCATTTTTAAGAGTGAAATTCAACCCCGAATCTCATTCTGGTGTGCGTTTTTACATTTGGGTGGAAAAAAATTTCACCTCCTGGGCTCAAAAGTCCCTGACTCCGGCATCAGGAATTTTCTTCCCCGGACAACCAAAAAATTCTTGATTTTTAAAAGCTATGAAAAACACCATTTTTGAGAATGAAATTCAACCTCGAATTTCATTCTGGTGTCAGTTTTGACATTTGAGTCAATAAAAAAATTTCACCTCCTGGGCACAAAAATCCCTGACCCCAGCATCAGGAATTTTCTTCCCCGGACACGAAATAAATCTTGATTTTTAAAAGCTATGAAAAACACCATTTTTGAGAATGAAATTCAACCCCGAATCTCATTCTGGTGTCGGTTTTTAGATTTGGGGGTGGGGAAAAATTTCACCTCCTGGGCACAAAAATCCCTGACTCCGGCATCAGGAATTTTCTTCCCGGGACACCAAAAAATTCTTGATTTTTAAAAGCTATGAAAAACATCATTTTTAAGAATGAAATTCAACCCCGAATCTCATTCTGGTGTCTATTTATACATTTGGGTGGAAAAAAAATTTCACCTCCAGGGCACAAAAATCGCCGGGACTTAAAAACCTGGTTGTTTGAATTGTCTGGCCTGGACTGAGGGATTTTAAATTAAATTAAATAAAATTAAAGAAATTTGAAATTTGAAATTTGAAATTTGAAATTTGAAATTTGAAATTTGAAATTTGCCTTGCCTTGCTTTGCCTTGCCTTGCCTTCGGCATCAGGAATTTTCTTCCACGGACACCAAAAAATTCTTAATTTTTAAAAGCTATGAAAACACCATTTTTAAGAATGAAATTCAACCCCGAATCTCATTCTAGTGTGCGTTTTTACATTTGGGTGGAAAAAAATTTCACCTCCTGGGCACAAATATCCCTGACTCCGGCATCAGGAATTTTCTTCCCAACAAAATCTTGATTTTTAAAAATTATGATAAACACCATTTTTAAGGAAGAAATTCAACCCCGAATCTCATTCTGGTGTCCGTTTTTACATTTTGGTGGGGAAAAAAATTTCACCTCCTGGGCACAAAAATCCCTGACTACGGCATCAGGAATTTTCTTCCCCGGACACGAAATAAATCTTGATTTTTAAAAGCTATGAAAAACACCATTTTTGAGAATGAAATTCAACCCCGAATCTCATTCTGGTGTCGGTTTTTAGATTTGGGGGTGGGAAAAAATTTCACCTCCTGGGCACAAAAATCCCTGACTCCGGCATCAGGAATTTTCTCCCCGGGACACCAAAAAATTCTTGATTTTTAAAAGCTATGAAAAACATCATTTTTAAGAATGAAATTCAACCCCGAATCTCATTCTGGTGTGCGTTTTTACATTTGGGTGGAAAATAATTTCACCTCCTGGGCTCAAAAGTCCCTGACTCCGGCATCAGGAATTTTCTTCCCCGGATACCAAAAAATTCTTGATTTTTAAAAGCTATGAAAAACACCATTTTTAAGGAAGAAATTCAACCCCGAATTTCATTCTGGTGTCAGTTTTGACATTTGAGTCAATAAAAAAATTTCACCTCCTGGGCACAAAAATCCCTGACCCCAGCATCAGGAATTTTCTTCCCCGGACACGAAATAAATCTTGATTTTTAAAAGCTATGAAAAACACCATTTTTGAGAATGAAATTCAACCCCGAATCTCATTCTGGTGTCGGTTTTTAGATTTGGGGGTGGGAAAAAATTTCACCTCCTGGGGACAAAAATCCCTGACTCCGGCATCAGGAATTTTCTCCCCGGGACACCAAAAAATTCTTGATTTTTAAAAGCTATGAAAAACATCATTTTTAAGAATAAAATTCAACCCCGAATCTCATTCTGGTGTGCGTTTTTACATTTGGGTGGAAAATAATTTCACCTCCTGGGCTCCAAAGTCCCTGACTCCGGCATCAGGAATTTTCTTCCCCGGACAACCAAAAAATTCTTGATTTTTAAAAGCTATGAAAAACACCATTTTTGAGAATGAAATTCAACCTCGAATTTCATTCTGGTGTCAGTTTTGACATTTGAGTCAATAAAAAAATTTCACCTCCTGGGCACAAAAATCCCTGACCCCAGCATCAGGAATTTTCTTCCCCGGACACGAAATAAATCTTGATTTTTAAAAGCTATGAAAAACTCCATTTTTGAGAATGAAATTCAACCCCGAATCTCATTCTGGTGTCGGTTTTTAGATTTGGGGGTGGGGAAAAATTTCACCTCCTGGGCACAAAAATCCCTGACTCCGGCATCAGGAATTTTCTTCCCGGGACACCAAAAAATTCTTGATTTTTAAAAGCTATGAAAAACATCATTTTTAAGAATGAAATTCAACCCCGAATCTCATTCTGGTGTCTATTTATACATTTGGGTGGAAAAAAAATTTCACCTCCAGGGCACAAAAATCGCCGGGACTTAAAAACCTGGTTGTTTGAATTGTCTGGCCTGGACTGAGGGATTTTAAATTAAATTAAATAAAATTAAAGAAATTTGAAATTTGAAATTTGAAATTTGAAATTTGAAATTTGAAATTTGAAATTTGAAATTTGAAATTTGAAATTTGAAATTTGAAATTTGAAATTTGAAATTTGAAATTTGAAATTTGAAATTTGAAATTTGAAATTTGAAATTTGAAATTTGAAATTTGAAATTTGAAATTTGAAATTTGAAATTTGAAATTTGAAATTTGAAATTTGAAATTTGAAATTTGAAATTTGAAATTTGAAATTTGAAATTTGAAATTTGAAATTTGAAATTTGAAATTTGAAATTTGAAATTTGCCTTGCCTTGCCTTGCTTTGCCTTGCCTTGCCTTCGGCATCAGGAATTTTCTTCCACGGACACCAAAAAATTCTTAATTTTTAAAAGCTATGAAAACACCATTTTTAAGAATGAAATTCAACCCCGAATCTCATTCTAGTGTGCGTTTTTACATTTGGGTGGAAAAAAATTTCACCTCCTGGGCACAAAAATCCCTGACTCCGGCATCAGGAATTTTCTTCCCAACAAAATCTTGATTTTTAAAAATTATGATAAACACCATTTTTAAGGAAGAAATTCAACCCCGAATCTCATTCTGGTGTCCGTTTTTACATTTTGGTGGGAAAAAAAATTTCACCTCCTGGGCACAAAAATCCCTGACTACGGCATCAGGAATTTTCTTCCCCGGACACGAAATAAATCTTGATTTTTAAAAGCTATGAAAAACACCATTTTTGAGAATGAAATTCAACCCCGAATCTCATTCTGGTGTCGGTTTTTAGATTTGGGGGTGGGAAAAAATTTCACCTCCTGGGCACAAAAATCCCTGACTCCGGCATCAGGAATTTTCTCCCCGGGACACCAAAAAATTCTTGATTTTTAAAAGCTATGAAAAACATCATTTTTAAGAATGAAATTCAACCCCGAATCTCATTCTGGTGTCAGTTTTGACATTTGAGTCAATAAAAAAATTTCACCTCCTGGGCACAAAAATCCCTGACTCCGGCATCAGGCATTTTCTTCCCAACAAAATCTTGATTTTTAAAAATGATGAAAAACACCATTTTTAAGGACAAAATTCAACACTGAATCTATTCGGGTTTCTGCTTTTACATTTGAGTAAAAAAAAAAATTCACCTCCTGGGCCCAAAAATCCCTGACTCCGGCATCAGGAATTATCTTCCCCGGACACCAAAAAAATCTTGATTTTTAAAAACTATGAAAAACACCATTTTGAAGGACGAAATTCAACCCCAAATCTAATTCTGGCATCCGTTTTTACATTTTGGTCAAAAAAAATATTCACCTCCTGGGCAGAAAAATCCCTGACCCTGGCATCAGGAATTTTCTTCCCCCGACACCAAAAAAATCTTGATTTTTAAAAGCAATGAAAAACACAATTTTTAAGAATGAAATTCAACCCTGAATCTCATTCTAGTGTGGGTTTTTACATTTGGGTGGAAAAAAAATTCACCTCCTGGGCCCAAAAATCCCTGACTCCGGCATCAGGAATTTTCTTCCCAACAAAATCTTGATTTTTAAAAATTACGAAAAACACCATTTTTAAGGACAAAATTCAACCCCAAATCTAATTCTGGCATCCGTTTTTACATTTCGGTCAAAAAAAATATTCACCTCCTGGGCACAAAAATTATCTTCCCTGGACACCAAAAAAATCTTGATTTTTAAAAATTACGAAAAACACCATTTTTAAGGACAAAATTCAACCCCGAATCTCATTCTCGTGTCCGTTATTACATTTGGGTGGAAAAAAAAATTTCACCTCCTGGGCACAAAAATCCCTGACTCCGGCATCAGGAATTTTCTTCCCCGGACACCAAAAAATTCTTGATTTTTAAAAGCTATTAAAAACATCATTTTTAAGAATGAAATTCAACCCCGAATTTCATTCTGGTGTGCGTTTTTACATTTCGGTGGAAAATAATTTCGCCTCCTGGGCACAAAAGTCCCTGACAAAATTCAACCCCGAATCTCATTCTGGTGTCCGTTTTTACATTTGGGTGGAAAAAAAAATTTCACCTCCTGGGCACAAAAATCCCTGACTCCGGCATCAGGAATTTTCTTCCACGGACACCAAAAAATTCTTGATTTTTAAAAGCTATGAAAAACACCATTTTTAACCACGAAATTCAACCCCGAATCTCATTCCGGCGTCCGTTTATAGATTTGGGTGGGGGAATAAATTTCACCTCCTGGGCACAAAAATCACTGACTCCGGCATCAGGCATTTTCTTCCCAACAAAATCTTGATTTTTAAAAATTATGAAAAACACCATTTTGAAGGACGAAATTCAACCCCAAATCTAATTCTGGCATCCGTTTTTACATTTGGGTCAAAACAAATATTCACCTCCTGGGCACAAAAATCCCTGACCCTGGCATCAGGAATTTTCTTCCCCGGACACCAAAAAAATTTTGATTTTTAAAAGCAAGGAAAAACACCATTTTTGAGACTGAAATTCAACCCCAAATCTCATTCTGGTGTCCGCTTTTAGATTTGGGTGGGGAAAAAATTTCACCTCCTGGGCACAAAAATCCCTGACCCTGGCATCAAGAATTTTCTTCCATGCACACCAAAAAAATCTTGTTTTTTAAATGCTTTGAAAAATGACATTTTTAAGGACAAAAAGCAACCCCGAATCTCATTCTGGTGTCCGTTTTTAGATTTGAGTAAAAAAAAACATTCACCTCCTGGGCACAAAAGTCCCTAACCCCGGCATCAAGAATTTTCTTCCCCGCACACCAAAAAAATCTTGACTTTTAAATGCTATGAAAAACACGATTTTTAAGAATCAAATTCAACCCCAAATCTCATTCTGGTGTGCGTTTTTACATTTGGGTGGAAAATAATTTCACCTCCTGGGAACAAAAATGCCTGACTCCGGCATCAGGAATTTTCTTCCTCGGACACCAAAAAATTCTTGATTTTTAAAAGCTATGAAAAACACCATTTTTAAGAGTGAAATTCAACCCTGAATCTCATTCTGGTGTCCGTTTTTAGATTTGGAAGGAAAAAAATTTCACCTCCTGGGCACAAAAGTCCCTGACCCCCGGCATCAGGAATTTTCTTCCCCGGACACCAAAAAATTCTTGATTTTTAAAAGCTATGAAAAACACCATTTTGAAGGACGATATTCAACCCCGAATCTAATTGTGGCATCCGTTTTTACATTTGGGTCAAAAAAAATATTCACCTCCTGGGCACAAAAATCCCTGACCCTGGCATCAGGAAGTTTCTTCCCCGGACACCAAAAAAATCTTGATTTTTATAAACTATGAAAAACACCATTTTTAAGGAAGAAATTCAACCCCGAATTTCATTCTGGTGACAGTTTTGACATTTGAGTCAATAAAAAAATTTCACCTCCTGGGCACAAAAATCCCTGACTCCGGCATCAGGAATTTTCTTCCCCGGACACGAAATAAATCTTGATTTTTAAAAGCTATGAAAAACACCATTTTTGAGAATGAAATTCAACCCCGAATCTCATTTTGGTGTGCGTTTTTACATTTGGGGGTGGGGAAAAATTTCACCTCCTGGGCAGAAAAATCCCTGACTCCGGCATCAGGAATTTTCTTCCCGGGACACCAAAAAATTCTTGATTTTTAAAAGCTATGAAAAACACCATTTTGAAGGACGAAATTCAACCCCGAATCTCATTCTGGTGTCTATTTATACATTTGGGTGGAAAAAAAATTTCACCTCCAGGGCACAAAAATCGCCGGGACTTAAAAACCTGGTTGTTTGAATTGTCTGGCCTGGACTGAGGGATTTTAAATTAAATTAAATTAAATTAAAGAAATTTGAAATTTGAAATTTGAAATTTGAAATTTGAAATTTGAAATTTGAAATTTGAAATTTGAAATTTGAAATTTGAAATTTGAAATTTGAAATTTGAAATCTGAAATTTGAAATTTGAAATTTGAAATTTGCCTTGCCTTGCCCTGCTTTGCCTTGCCTTGCCTTCGGCATCAGGAATTTTCTTCCCCGGACACCAAAAAATTCTTGATTTTTAAAAGCTATGAAAAACATCATTTTTAAGAATAAAATTCAACCCCGAATCTCATTCTGGTGTGCGTTTTTACATTTGGGTGGAAAATAATTTCACCTCCTGGGCTCAAAAGTCCCTGACTCCGGCATCAGGAATTTTCTTCCCCGGACAACCAAAAAATTCTTGATTTTTAAAAGCTATGAAAAACACCATTTTTGAGAATGAAATTCAACCTCGAATTTCATTCTGGTGTCAGTTTTGACATTTGAGTCAATAAAAAAATTTCACCTCCTGGGCACAAAAATCCCTGACCCCAGCATCAGGAATTTTCTTCCCCGGACACGAAATAAATCTTGATTTTTAAAAGCTATGAAAAACACCATTTTTGAGAATGAAATTCAACCCCGAATCTCATTCTGGTGTCGGTTTTTAGATTTGGGGGTGGGGAAAAATTTCACCTCCTGGGCACAAAAATCCCTGACTCCGGCATCAGGAATTTTCTTCCCGGGACACCAAAAAATTCTTGATTTTTAAAAGCTATGAAAAACATCATTTTTAAGAATGAAATTCAACCCCGAATCTCATTCTGGTGTCTATTTATACATTTGGGTGGAAAAAAAATTTCACCTCCAGGGCACAAAAATCGCCGGGACTTAAAAACCTGGTTGTTTGAATTGTCTGGCCTGGACTGAGGGATTTTAAATTAAATTAAATAAAATTAAAGAAATTTGAAATTTGAAATTTGAAATTTGAAATTTGAAATTTGAAATTTGAAATTTGAAATTTGAAATTTGAAATTTGCCTTGCCTTGCTTTGCCTTGCCTTGCCTTCGGCATCAGGAATTTTCTTCCACGGACACCAAAAAATTCTTAATTTTTAAAAGCTATGAAAACACCATTTTTAACAATGAAATTCAACCCCGAATCTCATTCTAGTGTGCGTTTTTACATTTGGGTGGAAAAAAATTTCACCTCCTGGGCACAAATATCCCTGACTCCGGCATCAGGAATTTTCTTCCCAACAAAATCTTGATTTTTAAAAATTATGATAAACACCATTTTTAAGGAAGAAATTCAACCCCGAATCTCATTCTGGTGTCCGTTTTTACATTTTGGTGGGGAAAAAAATTTCACCTCCTGGGCACAAAAATCCCTGACTACGGCATCAGGAATTTTCTTCCCCGGACACGAAATAAATCTTGATTTTTAAAAGCTATGAAAAACACCATTTTTGAGAATGAAATTCAACCCCGAATCTCATTCTGGTGTCGGTTTTTAGATTTGGGGGTGGGAAAAAATTTCACCTCCTGGGGACAAAAATCCCTGACTCCGGCATCAGGAATTTTCTCCCCGGGACACCAAAAAATTCTTGATTTTTAAAAGCTATGAAAAACATCATTTTTAAGAATAAAATTCAACCCCGAATCTCATTCTGGTGTGCGTTTTTACATTTGGGTGGAAAATAATTTCACCTCCTGGGCTCCAAAGTCCCTGACTCCGGCATCAGGAATTTTCTTCCCCGGACAACCAAAAAATTCTTGATTTTTAAAAGCTATGAAAAACACCATTTTTGAGAATGAAATTCAACCTCGAATTTCATTCTGGTGTCAGTTTTGACATTTGAGTCAATAAAAAAATTTCACCTCCTGGGCACAAAAATCCCTGACCCCAGCATCAGGAATTTTCTTCCCCGGACACGAAATAAATCTTGATTTTTAAAAGCTATGAAAAACTCCATTTTTGAGAATGAAATTCAACCCCGAATCTCATTCTGGTGTCGGTTTTTAGATTTGGGGGTGGGGAAAAATTTCACCTCCTGGGCACAAAAATCCCTGACTCCGGCATCAGGAATTTTCTTCCCGGGACACCAAAAAATTCTTGATTTTTAAAAGCTATGAAAAACATCATTTTTAAGAATGAAATTCAACCCCGAATCTCATTCTGGTGTCTATTTATACATTTGGGTGGAAAAAAAATTTCACCTCCAGGGCACAAAAATCGCCGGGACTTAAAAACCTGGTTGTTTGAATTGTCTGGCCTGGACTGAGGGATTTTAAATTAAATTAAATAAAATTAAAGAAATTTGAAATTTGAAATTTGAAATTTGAAATTTGAAATTTGAAATTTGAAATTTGAAATTTGAAATTTGAAATTTGAAATTTGAAATTTGAAATTTGAAATTTGAAATTTGAAATTTGAAATTTGAAATTTGAAATTTGAAATTTGAAATTTGAAATTTGAAATTTGAAATTTGAAATTTGAAATTTGAAATTTGAAATTTGAAATTTGAAATTTGAAATTTGAAATTTGAAATTTGAAATTTGAAATTTGAAATTTGAAATTTGAAATTTGAAATTTGAAATTTGAAATTTGAAATTTGAAATTTGAAATTTGAAATTTGAAATTTGAAATTTGAAATTTGAAATTTGAAATTTGAAATTTGAAATTTGAAATTTGAAATTTGAAATTTGAAATTTGAAATTTGAAATTTGAAATTTGAAATTTGCCTTGCCTTGCCTTGCTTTGCCTTGCCTTGCCTTCGGCATCAGGAATTTTCTTCCACGGACACCAAAAAATTCTTAATTTTTAAAAGCTATGAAAACACCATTTTTAAGAATGAAATTCAACCCCGAATCTCATTCTAGTGTGCGTTTTTACATTTGGGTGGAAAAAAATTTCACCTCCTGGGCACAAAAATCCCTGACTCCGGCATCAGGAATTTTCTTCCCAACAAAATCTTGATTTTTAAAAATTATGATAAACACCATTTTTAAGGAAGAAATTCAACCCCGAATCTCATTCTGGTGTCCGTTTTTACATTTTGGTGGAAAAAAAAATTTCACCTCCTGGGCACAAAAATCCCTGACTACGGCATCAGGAATTTTCTTCCCCGGACACGAAATAAATCTTGATTTTTAAAAGCTATGAAAAACACCATTTTTGAGAATGAAATTCAACCCCGAATCTCATTCTGGTGTCGGTTTTTAGATTTGGGGGTGGGAAAAAATTTCACCTCCTGGGCACAAAAATCCCTGACTCCGGCATCAGGAATTTTCTCCCCGGGACACCAAAAAATTCTTGATTTTTAAAAGCTATGAAAAACATCATTTTTAAGAATGAAATTCAACCCCGAATCTCATTCTGGTGTGCGTTTTTACATTTGGGTGGAAAATAATTTCACCTCCTGGGCTCAAAAGTCCCTGACTCCGGCATCAGGAATTTTCTTCCCCGGACAACCAAAAAATTCTTGATTTTTAAAAGCTATGAAAAACACCATTTTGAGAATGAAATTCAACCCCGAATCTCATTCTGGTGTCGGTTTTTAGATTTGGGGGTGGGAAAAAATTTCACGTCCTGGGCACAAAAATCCCTGACTCCGTCATCAGGAATTATCTTCCTGGGACACCAAAAAATTCTTGATTTTTAAAAGCTATGAAAAACACCATTTTTAAGGAAGAAATTCAACCCCGAATTTCATTCTGGTGTCAGTTTTGACATTTGAGTCAATAAAAAAATTTCACCTCCTGGGCACAAAAATCCCTGACTCCGGCATCAGGCATTTTCTTCCCAACAAAATCTTGATTTTTAAAAATGATGAAAAACACCATTTTTAAGGACAAAATTCAACACTGAATCTATTCGGGTTTCTGCTTTTACATTTGAGTAAAAAAAAAAATTCACCTCCTGGGCCCAAAAATCCCTGACTCCGGCATCAGGAATTATCTTCCCCGGACACCAAAAAAATCTTGATTTTTAAAAACTATGAAAAACACCATTTTGAAGGACGAAATTCAACCCCAAATCTAATTCTGGCATCCGTTTTTACATTTTGGTCAAAAAAAATATTCACCTCCTGGGCACAAAAATCCCTGACCCTGGCATCAGGAATTTTCTTCCCCCGACACCAAAAAAATCTTGATTTTTAAAAGCAATGAAAAACACCATTTTTAAGAATGAAATTCAACCCTGAATCTCATTCTAGTGTGGGTTTTTACATTTGGGTGGAAAAAAAATTCACCTCCTGGGCCCAAAAATCCCTGACTCCGGCATCAGGAATTTTCTTCCCAACAAAATCTTGATTTTTAAAAATTACGAAAAAAACCATTTTTAAGGACAAAATTCAACCCCAAATCTAATTCTGGCATCCGTTTTTACATTTCGGTCAAAAAAAATATTCACCTCCTGGGCACAAAAATTATCTTCCCTGGACACCAAAAAAATCTTGATTTTTAAAAATTACGAAAAACACCATTTTTAAGGACAAAATTCAACCCCGAATCTCATTCTCGTGTCCGTTTTTACATTTGGGTGGAAAAAAAAATTTCACCTCCTGGGCACAAAAATCCCTGACTCCGGCATCAGGAATTTTCTTCCTCGGACACCAAAAAATTCTTGATTTTTAAAAGCTATTAAAAACATCATTTTTAAGAATGAAATTCAACCCCGAATTTCATTCTGGTGTGCGTTTTTACATTTCGGTGGAAAATAATTTCGCCTCCTGGGCACAAAAGTCCCTGACAAAATTCAACCCCGAATCTCATTCTGGTGTCCGTTTTTACATTTGGGTGGAAAAAAAAATTTCACCTCCTGGGCACAAAAATCCCTGACTCCGGCATCAGGAATTTTCTTCCCCGGACACCAAAAAATTCTTGATTTTTAAAAGCTATGAAAAACACCATTTTTAACCACGAAATTCAACCCCGAATCTCATTCTGGCGTCCGTTTATAGATTTGGGTGGGGGAATAAATTTCACCTCCTGGGCACAAAAATCACTGACTCCGGCATCAGGCATTTTCTTCCCAACAAAATCTTGATTTTTAAAAATTATGAAAAACACCATTTTGAAGGACGAAATTCAACCCCAAATCTAATTCTGGCATCCGTTTTTACATTTGGGTCAAAACAAATATTCACCTCCTGGGCACAAAAATCCCTGACCCTGGCATCAGGAATTTTCTTCCCCGGACACCAAAAAAATCTTGATTTTTAAAAGCAAGGAAAAACACCATTTTTGAGACTGAAATTCAACCCCAAATCTCATTCTGGTGTCCGCTTTTAGATTTGGGTGGGGAAAAAATTTCACCTCCTGGGCACAAAAATCCCTGACCCTGGCATCAAGAATTTTCTTCCATGCACACCAAAAAAATCTTGTTTTTTAAATGCTATGAAAAATGACATTTTTAAGGACAAAAAGCAACCCCGAATCTCATTCTGGTGTCCGTTTTTAGATTTGAGTAAAAAAAAACATTCACCTCCTGGGCACAAAAGTCCCTAACCCCGGCATCAAGAATTTTCTTCCCCGCACACCAAAAAAATCTTGACTTTTAAATGCTATGAAAAACACGATTTTTAAGAATCAAATTCAACCCCAAATCTCATTCTGGTGTGCGTTTTTACATTTGGGTGGAAAATAATTTCACCTCCTGGGAACAAAAATGCCTGACTCCGGCATCAGGAATTTTCTTCCTCGGACACCAAAAAATTCTTGATTTTTAAAAGCTATGAAAAACACCATTTTTAAGAGTGAAATTCAACCCTGAATCTCATTCTGGTGTCCGTTTTTAGATTTGGATGGAAAAAAATTTCACCTCCTGGGCACAAAAGTCCCTGACCCCCGGCATCAGGAATTTTCTTCCCCGGACACCAAAAAATTCTTGATTTTTAAAAGCTATGAAAAACACCATTTTGAAGGACGATATTCAACCCCGAATCTAATTGTGGCATCCGTTTTTACATTTGGGTCAAAAAAAATATTCACCTCCTGGGCACAAAAATCCCTGACCCTGGCATCAGGAAGTTTCTTCCCCGGACACCAAAAAAATCTTGATTTTTATAAACTATGAAAAACACCATTTTTATGGAAGAAATTCAACCCCGAATTTCATTCTGGTGACAGTTTTGACATTTGAGTCAATAAAAAAATTTCACCTCCTGGGCACAAAAATCCCTGACCCCAGCATCAGGAATTTTCTTCCCCGGACACGAAATAAATCTTGATTTTTAAAAGCTATGAAAAACACCATTTTTGAGAATGAAATTCAACCCCGAATCTCATTCTGGTGTGCGTTTTTACATTTGAGGGTGGGGAAAAATTTCACCTCCTGGGCAGAAAAATCCCTGACTCCGGCATCAGGAATTTTCTTCCCGGGACACCAAAAAATTCTTGATTTTTAAAAGCTATGAAAAACACCATTTTGAAGGACGAAATTCAACCCCGAATCTCATTCTGGTGTCTATTTATACATTTGGGTGGAAAAAAAATTTCACCTCCAGGGCACAAAAATCGCCGGGACTTAAAAACCTGGTTCTTTGAATTGTCTGGCCTGGACTGAGGGATTTTAAATTAAATTAAATAAAATTAAAGAAATTTGAAATTTGAAATTTGAAATTTGAAATTTGAAATTTGAAATTTGAAATTTGAAATTTGAAATTTGAAATATGAAATTTGAAATTTGAAATTTGAAATTTGAAATTTGCCTTGCCTTGCCCTGCTTTGCCTTGCCTTGCCTTCGGCATCAGGAATTTTCTTCCCCGGACACCAAAAAATTCTTAATTTTTAAAAGCTATGAAAAACACCATTTTTAAGAATGAAATTCAACCCCGAATCTCATTCTTGTGTGCGTTTTTACATTTGGGTGGAAAAAAATTCACCTCCTGGGCCCAAAAATCCCTGACTCCGGCATCAGGAATTTTCTTCCCAACAAAATCTTGATTTTTAAAAATTATGATAAACACCATTTTTAAGGAAGAAATTCAACCCCGAATCTCATTTTGGTGTTCATTTTTACATTTGGGTGGGAAAAAAAATTTCACCTCCCGGGCACAAAAATCCCTGACTCCGGCATCAGGAATTTTCTTCCCGGGACACCAAAAAATTCTTGATTTTTAAAAGCTATGAAAAACACCATTTTGAAGGACGAAATTCAACCCCGAATCTCATTCTGGTGTCTATTTATACATTTGGGTGGAAAAAAAATTTCACCTCCACGGCACAAAAATCGCCGGGACTTAAAAACCTGGTTGTTTGAATTGTCTGGCCTGGACTGAGGGATTATAAATTAAATTAAATAAAATTAAAGAAATTTGAAATTTGAAATTTGAAATTTGAAATTTGAAATTTGAAATTTGAAATTTGAAATTTGAAATTTGAAATTTGAAATTTGAAATTTGAAATTTGAAATTTGAAATTTGAAATTTGAAATTTGAAATTTGAAATTTGAAATTTGAAATTTGAAATTTGAAATTTGAAATTTGAAATTTGAAATTTGAAATTTGAAATTTGAAATTTGAAATTTGAAATTTGAAATTTGAAATTTGAAATTTGAAATTTGAAATTTGAAATTTGAAATTTGAAATTTGCCTTGCCTTGCCTTGCTTTGCCTTGCCTTCGGCATCAGGAATATTCTTCTCCGGACACCAAAATATTCTTAATTTTTAAAAGCTATGAAAAACACCATTTTTAAGAATGAAATTCAACCCCGAATCTCATTCTAGTGTGGGTTTTTACATTTGCGTGGAAAAAAATTTCACCTCCTTTGCCCAAAAATCCCTGACTCCGGCATCAGGAATGTTCTTCCCAACAAAATCTTGATTTTTAAAAATTATGATAAACACCATTTTTAAGGAAGAAATTCAACCCCGAATCTCATTCTGGTGTCCGTTTTTACATTTTGGTGGAAAAAAAAATTTCACCTCCTGGGCACAAAAATCCCTGACTACGGCATCAGGAATTTTCTTCCCCGGACACGAAATAAATCTTGATTTTTAAAAGCTATGAAAAACACCATTTTTGAGAATGAAATTCAACTCCGAATCTCATTCTGGTGTCGGTTTTTAGATTTGGGGGTGGGAAAAAATTTCACCTCCTGGGCACAAAAATCCCTGACTCCGGCATCAGGAATTTTCTCCCCGGGATACCAAAAAATTCTTGATTTTTAAAAGCTATGAAAAACATCATTTTTAAGAATAAAATTCAACCCCGAATCTCATTCTGGTGTGCGTTTTTACATTTGGGTGGAAAATAATTTCACCTCCTGGGCTCAAAAGTCCCTGACTCCGGCATCAGGAATTTTCTTCCCCGGACAACCAAAAAATTCTTGATTTTTAAAAGCTATGAAAAACACCATTTTTGAGAATGAAATTCAACCTCGAATTTCATTCTGGTGTCAGTTTTGACATTTGAGTCAATAAAAAAATTTCACCTCCTGGGCACAAAAATCCCTGACCCCAGCATCAGGAATTTTCTTCCCCGGACACGAAATAAATCTTGATTTTTAAAAGCTATGAAAAACACCATTTTTGAGAATGAAATTCAACCCCGAATCTCATTCTGGTGTCGGTTTTTAGATTTGGGGGTGGGGAAAAATTTCACCTCCTGGGCACAAAAATCCCTGACTCCGGCATCAGGAATTTTCTTCCCGGGACACCAAAAAATTCTTGATTTTTAAAAGCTATGAAAAACATCATTTTTAAGAATGAAATTCAACCCCGAATCTCATTCTGGTGTCTATTTATACATTTGGGTGGAAAAAAAATTTCACCTCCAGGGCACAAAAATCGCCGGGACTTAAAAACCTGGTTGTTTGAATTGTCTGGCCTGGACTGAGGGATTTTAAATTAAATTAAATTAAATTAAAGAAATTTGAAATTTGAAATTTGAAATTTGAAATTTGAAATTTGAAATTTGAAATTTGAAATTTGAAATTTGCCTTGCCTTGCTTTGCCTTGCCTTGCCTTCGGCATCAGGAATTTTCTTCCACGGACACCAAAAAATTCTTAATTTTTAAAAGCTATGAAAACACCATTTTTAAGAATGAAATTCAACCCCGAATCTCATTCTAGTGTGCGTTTTTACATTTGGGTGGAAAAAAATTTCACCTCCTGGGCACAAATATCCCTGACTCCGGCATCAGGAATTTTCTTCCCAACAAAATCTTGATTTTTAAAAATTATGATAAACACCATTTTTAAGGAAGAAATTCAACCCCGAATCTCATTCTGGTGTCCGTTTTTACATTTTGGTGGAAAAAAAAATTTCACCTCCTGGGCACAAAAATCCCTGACTACGGCATCAGGAATTTTCTTCCCCGGACACGAAATAAATCTTGATTTTTAAAAGCTATGAAAAACACTATTTTTGAGAATGAAATTCAACCCCGAATCTCATTCTGGTGTCGGTTTTTAGATTTGGGGGTGGGAAAAAATTTCACCTCCTGGGCACAAATATCCCTGACTCCGGCATCAGGAATTTTCTTCCCAACAAAATCTTGATTTTTAAAAATTATGATAAACACCATTTTTAAGGAAGAAATTCAACCCCGAATCTCATTTTGGTGTTCATTTTTACATTTGGGTGGGAAAAAAAATTTCACCTCCCGGGCACAAAAATCCCTGACTCCGGCATCAGGAATTTTCTTCCCGGGACACCAAAAAATTCTTGATTTTTAAAAGCTATGAAAAACACCATTTTGAAGGACGAAATTCAACCCCGAATCTCATTCTGGTGTCTATTTATACATTTGGGTGGAAAAAAAATTTCACCTCCACGGCACAAAAATCGCCGGGACTTAAAAACCTGGTTGTTTGAATTGTCTGGCCTGGACTGAGGGATTTTAAATTAAATTAAATAAAATTAAAGAAATTTGAAATTTGAAATTTGAAATTTGAAATTTGAAATTTGAAATTTGAAATTTGAAATTTGAAATTTGAAATTTGAAATTTGAAATTTGAAATTTGAAATTTGAAATTTGAAATTTGAAATTTGAAATTTGAAATTTGAAATTTGAAATTTGAAATTTGAAATTTGAAATTTGAAATTTGAAATTTGAAATTTGCCTTGCCTTGCCTTGCTTTGCCTTGCCTTGCCTTCGGCATCAGGAATATTCTTCTCCGGACACCAAAAAATTCTTAATTTTTAAAAGCTATGAAAAACACCATTTTTAAGAATGAAATTCAACCCCGAATCTCATTCTAGTGTGGGTTTTTACATTTGCGTGGAAAAAAATTTCACCTCCTGGGCCCAAAAATCCCTGACTCCAGCATCAGGAATTTTCTTCCCCGGACACGAAATAAATCTTGATTTTTAAAAGCTATGAAAAACACCATTTTTAAGCACGAAATTAAACCCCAAATCTCATTCCGGCGTCCGTTCATAGATTTGGGTGGGGAAAAAAATTTCACCTCCTGGGCACAAAAATCCCTGACTCCGGCATCAGGCATTTTCTTCCCAACAAAATCTTGATTTTTAAAAATGATGAAAAACACCATTTTTAAGGACAAAATTCAACACTGAATCTATTCGGGTTTCTGCTTTTACATTTGAGTAAAAAAAAAAATTCACCTCCTGGGCCCAAAAATCCCTGACTCCGGCATCAGGAATTATCTTCCCCGGACACCAAAAAAATCTTGATTTTTAAAAACTATGAAAAACACCATTTTGAAGGACGAAATTCAACCCCAAATCTAATTCTGGCATCCGTTTTTACATTTTGGTCAAAAAAAATATTCACCTCCTGGGCACAAAAATCCCTGACCCTGGCATCAGGAATTTTCTTCCCCCGACACCAAAAAAATCTTGATTTTTAAAAGCAATGAAAAACACCATTTTTAAGAATGAAATTCAACCCTGAATCTCATTCTAGTGTGGGTTTTTACATTTGGGTGGAAAAAAAATTCACCTCCTGGGCCCAAAAATCCCTGACTCCGGCATCAGGAATTTTCTTCCCAACAAAATCTTGATTTTTAAAAATTACGAAAAAAACCATTTTTAAGGACAAAATTCAACCCCAAATCTAATTCTGGCATCCGTTTTTACATTTCGGTCAAAAAAAATATTCACCTCCTGGGCACAAAAATTATCTTCCCTGGACACCAAAAAAATCTTGATTTTTAAAAATTACGAAAAACACCATTTTTAAGGACAAAATTCAACCCCGAATCTCATTCTCGTGTCCGTTTTTACATTTGGGTGGAAAAAAAAATTTCACCTCCTGGGCACAAAAATCCCTGACTCCGGCATCAGGAATTTTCTTCCTCGGACACCAAAAAATTCTTGATTTTTAAAAGCTATTAAAAACATCATTTTTAAGAATGAAATTCAACCCCGAATTTCATTCTGGTGTGCGTTTTTACATTTCGGTGGAAAATAATTTCGCCTCCTGGGCACAAAAGTCCCTGACAAAATTCAACCCCGAATCTCATTCTGGTGTCCGTTTTTACATTTGGGTGGAAAAAAAAATTTCACCTCCTGGGCACAAAAATCCCTGACTCCGGCATCAGGAATTTTCTTCCCCGGACACCAAAAAATTCTTGATTTTTAAAAGCTATGAAAAACACCATTTTTAACCACGAAATTCAACCCCGAATCTCATTCTGGCGTCCGTTTATAGATTTGGGTGGGGGAATAAATTTCACCTCCTGGGCACAAAAATCACTGACTCCGGCATCAGGCATTTTCTTCCCAACAAAATCTTGATTTTTAAAAATTATGAAAAACACCATTTTGAAGGACGAAATTCAACCCCAAATCTAATTCTGGCATCCGTTTTTACATTTGGGTCAAAACAAATATTCACCTCCTGGGCACAAAAATCCCTGACCCTGGCATCAGGAATTTTCTTCCCCGGACACCAAAAAAATCTTGATTTTTAAAAGCAAGGAAAAACACCATTTTTGAGACTGAAATTCAACCCCAAATCTCATTCTGGTGTCCGCTTTTAGATTTGGGTGGGGAAAAAATTTCACCTCCTGGGCACAAAAATCCCTGACCCTGGCATCAAGAATTTTCTTCCATGCACACCAAAAAAATCTTGTTTTTTAAATGCTATGAAAAATGACATTTTTAAGGACAAAAAGCAACCCCGAATCTCATTCTGGTGTCCGTTTTTAGATTTGAGTAAAAAAAAACATTCACCTCCTGGGCACAAAAGTCCCTAACCCCGGCATCAAGAATTTTCTTCCCCGCACACCAAAAAAATCTTGACTTTTAAATGCTATGAAAAACACGATTTTTAAGAATCAAATTCAACCCCAAATCTCATTCTGGTGTGCGTTTTTACATTTGGGTGGAAAATAATTTCACCTCCTGGGAACAAAAATGCCTGACTCCGGCATCAGGAATTTTCTTCCTCGGACACCAAAAAATTCTTGATTTTTAAAAGCTATGAAAAACACCATTTTTAAGAGTGAAATTCAACCCTGAATCTCATTCTGGTGTCCGTTTTTAGATTTGGATGGAAAAAAATTTCACCTCCTGGGCACAAAAGTCCCTGACCCCCGGCATCAGGAATTTTCTTCCCCGGACACCAAAAAATTCTTGATTTTTAAAAGCTATGAAAAACACCATTTTGAAGGACGATATTCAACCCCGAATCTAATTGTGGCATCCGTTTTTACATTTGGGTCAAAAAAAATATTCACCTCCTGGGCACAAAAATCCCTGACCCTGGCATCAGGAAGTTTCTTCCCCGGACACCAAAAAAATCTTGATTTTTATAAACTATGAAAAACACCATTTTTATGGAAGAAATTCAACCCCGAATTTCATTCTGGTGACAGTTTTGACATTTGAGTCAATAAAAAAATTTCACCTCCTGGGCACAAAAATCCCTGACCCCAGCATCAGGAATTTTCTTCCCCGGACACGAAATAAATCTTGATTTTTAAAAGCTATGAAAAACACCATTTTTGAGAATGAAATTCAACCCCGAATCTCATTCTGGTGTGCGTTTTTACATTTGAGGGTGGGGAAAAATTTCACCTCCTGGGCAGAAAAATCCCTGACTCCGGCATCAGGAATTTTCTTCCCGGGACACCAAAAAATTCTTGATTTTTAAAAGCTATGAAAAACACCATTTTGAAGGACGAAATTCAACCCCGAATCTCATTCTGGTGTCTATTTATACATTTGGGTGGAAAAAAAATTTCACCTCCAGGGCACAAAAATCGCCGGGACTTAAAAACCTGGTTCTTTGAATTGTCTGGCCTGGACTGAGGGATTTTAAATTAAATTAAATAAAATTAAAGAAATTTGAAATTTGAAATTTGAAATTTGAAATTTGAAATTTGAAATTTGAAATTTGAAATTTGAAATATGAAATTTGAAATTTGAAATTTGAAATTTGAAATTTGCCTTGCCTTGCCCTGCTTTGCCTTGCCTTGCCTTCGGCATCAGGAATTTTCTTCCCCGGACACCAAAAAATTCTTAATTTTTAAAAGCTATGAAAAACACCATTTTTAAGAATGAAATTCAACCCCGAATCTCATTCTTGTGTGCGTTTTTACATTTGGGTGGAAAAAAATTCACCTCCTGGGCCCAAAAATCCCTGACTCCGGCATCAGGAATTTTCTTCCCAACAAAATCTTGATTTTTAAAAATTATGATAAACACCATTTTTAAGGAAGAAATTCAACCCCGAATCTCATTTTGGTGTTCATTTTTACATTTGGGTGGGAAAAAAAATTTCACCTCCCGGGCACAAAAATCCCTGACTCCGGCATCAGGAATTTTCTTCCCGGGACACCAAAAAATTCTTGATTTTTAAAAGCTATGAAAAACACCATTTTGAAGGACGAAATTCAACCCCGAATCTCATTCTGGTGTCTATTTATACATTTGGGTGGAAAAAAAATTTCACCTCCACGGCACAAAAATCGCCGGGACTTAAAAACCTGGTTGTTTGAATTGTCTGGCCTGGACTGAGGGATTATAAATTAAATTAAATAAAATTAAAGAAATTTGAAATTTGAAATTTGAAATTTGAAATTTGAAATTTGAAATTTGAAATTTGAAATTTGAAATTTGAAATTTGAAATTTGAAATTTGAAATTTGAAATTTGAAATTTGAAATTTGAAATTTGAAATTTGAAATTTGAAATTTGAAATTTGAAATTTGAAATTTGAAATTTGAAATTTGAAATTTGAAATTTGAAATTTGAAATTTGAAATTTGAAATTTGAAATTTGAAATTTGAAATTTGAAATTTGAAATTTGAAATTTGAAATTTGAAATTTGAAATTTGCCTTGCCTTGCTTTGCCTTGCCTTGCCTTCGGCATCAGGAATATTCTTCTCCGGACACCAAAATATTCTTAATTTTTAAAAGCTATGAAAAACACCATTTTTAAGAATGAAATTCAACCCCGAATCTCATTCTAGTGTGGGTTTTTACATTTGCGTGGAAAAAAATTTCACCTCCTTTGCCCAAAAATCCCTGACTCCGGCATCAGGAATGTTCTTCCCAACAAAATCTTGATTTTTAAAAATTATGATAAACACCATTTTTAAGGAAGAAATTCAACCCCGAATCTCATTCTGGTGTCCGTTTTTACATTTTGGTGGAAAAAAAAATTTCACCTCCTGGGCACAAAAATCCCTGACTACGGCATCAGGAATTTTCTTCCCCGGACACGAAATAAATCTTGATTTTTAAAAGCTATGAAAAACACCATTTTTGAGAATGAAATTCAACTCCGAATCTCATTCTGGTGTCGGTTTTTAGATTTGGGGGTGGGAAAAAATTTCACCTCCTGGGCACAAAAATCCCTGACTCCGGCATCAGGAATTTTCTCCCCGGGATACCAAAAAATTCTTGATTTTTAAAAGCTATGAAAAACATCATTTTTAAGAATAAAATTCAACCCCGAATCTCATTCTGGTGTGCGTTTTTACATTTGGGTGGAAAATAATTTCACCTCCTGGGCTCAAAAGTCCCTGACTCCGGCATCAGGAATTTTCTTCCCCGGACAACCAAAAAATTCTTGATTTTTAAAAGCTATGAAAAACACCATTTTTGAGAATGAAATTCAACCTCGAATTTCATTCTGGTGTCAGTTTTGACATTTGAGTCAATAAAAAAATTTCACCTCCTGGGCACAAAAATCCCTGACCCCAGCATCAGGAATTTTCTTCCCCGGACACGAAATAAATCTTGATTTTTAAAAGCTATGAAAAACACCATTTTTGAGAATGAAATTCAACCCCGAATCTCATTCTGGTGTCGGTTTTTAGATTTGGGGGTGGGGAAAAATTTCACCTCCTGGGCACAAAAATCCCTGACTCCGGCATCAGGAATTTTCTTCCCGGGACACCAAAAAATTCTTGATTTTTAAAAGCTATGAAAAACATCATTTTTAAGAATGAAATTCAACCCCGAATCTCATTCTGGTGTCTATTTATACATTTGGGTGGAAAAAAAATTTCACCTCCAGGGCACAAAAATCGCCGGGACTTAAAAACCTGGTTGTTTGAATTGTCTGGCCTGGACTGAGGGATTTTAAATTAAATTAAATTAAATTAAAGAAATTTGAAATTTGAAATTTGAAATTTGAAATTTGAAATTTGAAATTTGAAATTTGAAATTTGAAATTTGAAATTTGAAATTTGCCTTGCCTTGCTTTGCCTTGCCTTGCCTTCGGCATCAGGAATTTTCTTCCACGGACACCAAAAAATTCTTAATTTTTAAAAGCTATGAAAACACCATTTTTAAGAATGAAATTCAACCCCGAATCTCATTCTAGTGTGCGTTTTTACATTTGGGTGGAAAAAAATTTCACCTCCTGGGCACAAATATCCCTGACTCCGGCATCAGGAATTTTCTTCCCAACAAAATCTTGATTTTTAAAAATTATGATAAACACCATTTTTAAGGAAGAAATTCAACCCCGAATCTCATTCTGGTGTCCGTTTTTACATTTTGGTGGAAAAAAAAATTTCACCTCCTGGGCACAAAAATCCCTGACTACGGCATCAGGAATTTTCTTCCCCGGACACGAAATAAATCTTGATTTTTAAAAGCTATGAAAAACACTATTTTTGAGAATGAAATTCAACCCCGAATCTCATTCTGGTGTCGGTTTTTAGATTTGGGGGTGGGAAAAAATTTCACCTCCTGGGCACAAATATCCCTGACTCCGGCATCAGGAATTTTCTTCCCAACAAAATCTTGATTTTTAAAAATTATGATAAACACCATTTTTAAGGAAGAAATTCAACCCCGAATCTCATTTTGGTGTTCATTTTTACATTTGGGTGGGAAAAAAAATTTCACCTCCCGGGCACAAAAATCCCTGACTCCGGCATCAGGAATTTTCTTCCCGGGACACCAAAAAATTCTTGATTTTTAAAAGCTATGAAAAACACCATTTTGAAGGACGAAATTCAACCCCGAATCTCATTCTGGTGTCTATTTATACATTTGGGTGGAAAAAAAATTTCACCTCCACGGCACAAAAATCGCCGGGACTTAAAAACCTGGTTGTTTGAATTGTCTGGCCTGGACTGAGGGATTTTAAATTAAATTAAATAAAATTAAAGAAATTTGAAATTTGAAATTTGAAATTTGAAATTTGAAATTTGAAATTTGAAATTTGAAATTTGAAATTTGAAATTTGAAATTTGAAATTTGAAATTTGAAATTTGAAATTTGAAATTTGAAATTTGAAATTTGAAATTTGAAATTTGAAATTTGAAATTTGAAATTTGAAATTTGAAATTTGAAATTTGAAATTTGAAATTTGAAATTTGCCTTGCCTTGCCTTGCTTTGCCTTGCCTTGCCTTCGGCATCAGGAATATTCTTCTCCGGACACCAAAAAATTCTTAATTTTTAAAAGCTATGAAAAACACCATTTTTAAGAATGAAATTCAACCCCGAATCTCATTCTAGTGTGGGTTTTTACATTTGCGTGGAAAAAAATTTCACCTCCTGGGCCCAAAAATCCCTGACTCCAGCATCAGGAATTTTCTTCCCCGGACACGAAATAAATCTTGATTTTTAAAAGCTATGAAAAACACCATTTTTAAGCACGAAATTAAACCCCAAATCTCATTCCGGCGTCCGTTCATAGATTTGGGTGGGGAAAAAAATTTCACCTCCTGGGCACAAAAATCCCTGACTCCGGCATCAGGCATTTTCTTCCCAACAAAATCTTGATTTTTAAAAATGATGAAAAACACCATTTTTAATGACAAAATTCAACACTGAATCTATTCGGGTGTCTGCTTTTACATTTGAGTCAAGAAAAAAAAATTCATCTCCTGGGCCTAAAAATCCCTGACTCCGGCATCAGGAATTATCTTCCCCGGACACCAAAAAAATCTCGATTTTTAAAAACTATGAAAAACACAATTTTGAAGGACGAAATTCAACCCCAAATCTAATTCTGGCATCCGTTTTTACATTTGGGTCAAAAAAAATATTCACCTCCTGGGCACAAAAATCCCTGACCCTGGCATCAGGAATTTTCTTCCCCGGACACCAAAAAAATCTTGATTTTTAAAAGCAATGAAAAACACCATTTTTAAGAATGAAATTCAACCCCGAATCTCATTCTAGTATGCGTTTTGACATTTGGGTGGAAAAAAATTTCACCTCCTGGGCACAAAAATCCCTGACTCCGGCATCAGGAATTTTCTTCCCAACAAAATCTTGATTTTTAAAAATTATGATAAACACCATTTTTAAGGAAGAAATTCAACCTCGAATCTCATTCTGGTGTCCGTTTTTACATTTGGGTGGAAAAAATAATTTCACCTCCTGGGCACAAAAATCCCTGACTCCGGCATCAGGAATTTTCTTCCCCGGACACCAAAAAATTCTTGATTTTTAAAAGCTATGAAAAACATCATTTTTAAGAATGAAATTCAACCCCGAATTTCATTCTGGTGTGTGTTTTTACATTTGGGTGGAAAAAAAATTCACCTCCTGGGGCCAAAAATCCCTGACTCCGGCATCAGGAATTTTCTTCCCAACAAAATCTTGATTTTTAAAAATTACGAAAAACACCATTTTTAAGGACAAAATTCAAACCCAAATCTAATTCTGGCATCCGTTTTTACATTTCGGTCAAAAAAAATATTCACCTCCTGGGCACAAAAATTATCTTCCCTGGACACCAAAAAAATCTTGATTTTTAAAAATTACGAAAAACACCATTTTTAAGGACAAAATTCAACCCCGAATCTCATTCTGGTGTCCGTTTTTACATTTGGGTGGGAAAAAAAATTTCACCTCCTGGGCACAAAAATCCCTGACTCCGGCATCAGGAATTTTCTTCCCCGGACACCAAAAAATTCTTGATTTTTAAAAGCTATTAAAAACATCATTTTTAAGAATGAAATTCAACCCCGAATTTCATTCTGGTGTGCGTTTTTACATTTCGGTGGAAAATAATTTCGCCTCCTGGGCACAAAAGTCCCTGACAAAATTCAACCCCGAATCTCATTCTGGTGTCCGTTTTTACATTTGGGTGGGAAAAAAAAATTCACCTCCTGGGCACAAAAATCCCTGACTCCGGCATCAGGAATTTTCTTCCCCGGACACCAAAAAATTCTTGATTTTTAAAAGCTATGAAAAACACCATTTTTAAGCACGAAATTCAACCCCGAATCTCATTCCGGCGTCCGTTTATAGATTTGGGTGGGGGAATAAATTTCACCTCCTGGGCACAAAAATCACTGACTCCGGCATCAGGCATTTTCTTCCCAACAAAATCTTGATTTTTAAAAATTATGAAAAACACCATTTTGAAGGACGAAATTCAACCCCAAATCTAATTCTGGCATCCGTTTTTACATTTGGGTCAAAACAAATATTCACCTCCTGGGCACAAAAATCCCTGACCCTGGCATCAGGAATTTTCTTCCCCGGACACCAAAAAAATCTTGATTTTTAAAAGCAATGAAAAACACCATTTTTGAGACTGAAATTCAACCCCGAATCTCATTCTGGTGTCCGTTTTTAGATTTGGGTGGGGAAAAAATTTCACCTCCTGGGCACAAAAATCCCTGACCCTGGCATCAAGAATTTTCTTCCATGCACACCAAAAAAATCTTGTTTTTTAAATGCTATGAAAAATGACATTTTTAAGGACAAAAAGCAACCCCGAATCTCATTCTGGTGTCCGTTTTTAGATTTGAGTAAAAAAAAACATTCACCTCCTGGGCACAAAAGTCCCTAACCCCGGCATCAGGAATTTTCTTCCCCGCACACCAAAAAAATCTTGACTTTTAAATGCTATGAAAAACACGATTTTTAAGAATCAAATTCAACCCCAAATCTCATTCTGGTGTGCGTTTTTACATTTGGGTGGAAAATAATTTCACCTCCTGGGAACAAAAATGCCTGATCAGGAATTTTCTTCCTCGGACACCAAAAAATTCTTGATTTTTAAAAGCTATGAAAAACACCATTTTTAAGAGTGAAATTCAACCTCGAATTTCATTCTGGTGTCAGTTTTGACATTTGAGTCAATAAAAAAATTTCACCTCCTGGGCACAAAAATCCCTGACCCCAGCATCAGGAATTTTCTTCCCCGGACACGAAATAAATCTTGATTTTTAAAAGCTATGAAAAACACCATTTTTGAGAATGAAATTCAACCCTGAATCTCATTCTGGTGTCCGTTTTTAGATTTGGATGGAAAAAAATTTCACCTCCTGGGCACAAAAGTCCCTGACCCCCGGCATCAGGAATTTTCTTCCCCGGACACCAAAAAATTCTTGATTTTTAAAAGCTATGAAAAACACCATTTTAAAGGACGATATTCAACCCCGAATCTAATTGTGGCATCCGTTTTTACATTTGGGTCAAAAAAAATATTCACCTCCTGGGCACAAAAATCCCACAAAAATCAGGAAGTTTCTTCCCCGGACACCAAAAAAATCTTGATTTTTAAAACTATGAAAAACACCATTTTTAAGAATGAAATTCAACCCCGAATCTCATTCTGGTGGGCGTTTTTACATTTGGGTGGAAAATAATTCCACCTCCTGGGCACAAATATCCCTGACTCCGGCATCAGGAATTTTCTTCCCAACAAAAGCTATGAAAAACACCATTTTTGAGAATGAAATTCAACCTCGAATTTCATTCTGGTGTCAGTTTTGACATTTGAGTCAATAAAAAAATTTCACCTCCTGGGCACAAAAATCCCTGACCCCAGCATCAGGAATTTTCTTCCCCGGACACGAAATAAATCTTGATTTTTAAAAGCTATGAAAAACACCATTTTTGAGAATGAAATTCAACCCCGAATCTCATTCTGGTGTCGGTTTTTAGATTTGGGGGTGGGGAAAAATTTCACCTCCTGGGCACAAAAATCCCTGACTCCGGCATCAGGAATTTTCTTCCCGGGACACCAAAAAATTCTTGATTTTTAAAAGCTATGAAAAACATCATTTTTAAGAATGAAATTCAACCCCGAATCTCATTCTGGTGTCTATTTATACATTTGGGTGGAAAAAAAATTTCACCTCCAGGGCACAAAAATCGCCGGGACTTAAAAACCTGGTTGTTTGAATTGTCTGGCCTGGACTGAGGGATTTTAAATTAAATTAAATAAAATTAAAGAAATTTGAAATTTGAAATTTGAAATTTGAAATTTGAAATTTGAAATTTGAAATTTGAAATTTGAAATTTGAAATTTGAAATTTGAAATTTGAAATTTGAAATTTGCCTTGCCTTGCTTTGCCTTGCCTTGCCTTCGGCATCAGGAATTTTCTTCCACGGACACCAAAAAATTCTTAATTTTTAAAAGCTATGAAAACACCATTTTTAACAATGAAATTCAACCCCGAATCTCATTCTAGTGTGCGTTTTTACATTTGGGTGGAAAAAAATTTCACCTCCTGGGCACAAATATCCCTGACTCCGGCATCAGGAATTTTCTTCCCAACAAAATCTTGATTTTTAAAAATTATGATAAACACCATTTTTAAGGAAGAAATTCAACCCCGAATCTCATTCTGGTGTCCGTTTTTACATTTTGGTGGGGAAAAAAATTTCACCTCCTGGGCACAAAAATCCCTGACTACGGCATCAGGAATTTTCTTCCCCGGACACGAAATAAATCTTGATTTTTAAAAGCTATGAAAAACACCATTTTTGAGAATGAAATTCAACCCCGAATCTCATTCTGGTGTCGGTTTTTAGATTTGGGGGTGGGAAAAAATTTCACCTCCTGGGCACAAAAATCCCTGACTCCGGCATCAGGAATTTTCTCCCCGGGACACCAAAAAATTCTTGATTTTTAAAAGCTATGAAAAACATCATTTTTAAGAATGAAATTCAACCCCGAATCTCATTCTGGTGTGCGTTTTTACATTTGGGTGGAAAATAATTTCACCTCCTGGGCTCAAAAGTCCCTGACTCCGGCATCAGGAATTTTCTTCCCCGGATACCAAAAAATTCTTGATTTTTAAAAGCTATGAAAAACACCATTTTTAAGGAAGAAATTCAACCCCGAATTTCATTCTGGTGTCAGTTTTGACATTTGAGTCAATAAAAAAATTTCACCTCCTGGGCACAAAAATCCCTGACCCCAGCATCAGGAATTTTCTTCCCCGGACACGAAATAAATCTTGATTTTTAAAAGCTATGAAAAACACCATTTTTGAGAATGAAATTCAACCCCGAATCTCATTCTGGTGTCGGTTTTTAGATTTGGGGGTGGGAAAAAATTTCACCTCCTGGGGACAAAAATCCCTGACTCCGGCATCAGGAATTTTCTCCCCGGGACACCAAAAAATTCTTGATTTTTAAAAGCTATGAAAAACATCATTTTTAAGAATAAAATTCAACCCCGAATCTCATTCTGGTGTGCGTTTTTACATTTGGGTGGAAAATAATTTCACCTCCTGGGCTCCAAAGTCCCTGACTCCGGCATCAGGAATTTTCTTCCCCGGACAACCAAAAAATTCTTGATTTTTAAAAGCTATGAAAAACACCATTTTTGAGAATGAAATTCAACCTCGAATTTCATTCTGGTGTCAGTTTTGACATTTGAGTCAATAAAAAAATTTCACCTCCTGGGCACAAAAATCCCTGACCCCAGCATCAGGAATTTTCTTCCCCGGACACGAAATAAATCTTGATTTTTAAAAGCTATGAAAAACTCCATTTTTGAGAATGAAATTCAACCCCGAATCTCATTCTGGTGTCGGTTTTTAGATTTGGGGGTGGGGAAAAATTTCACCTCCTGGGCACAAAAATCCCTGACTCCGGCATCAGGAATTTTCTTCCCGGGACACCAAAAAATTCTTGATTTTTAAAAGCTATGAAAAACATCATTTTTAAGAATGAAATTCAACCCCGAATCTCATTCTGGTGTCTATTTATACATTTGGGTGGAAAAAAAATTTCACCTCCAGGGCACAAAAATCGCCGGGACTTAAAAACCTGGTTGTTTGAATTGTCTGGCCTGGACTGAGGGATTTTAAATTAAATTAAATAAAATTAAAGAAATTTGAAATTTGAAATTTGAAATTTGAAATTTGAAATTTGAAATTTGAAATTTGAAATTTGAAATTTGAAATTTGAAATTTGAAATTTGAAATTTGAAATTTGAAATTTGAAATTTGAAATTTGAAATTTGAAATTTGAAATTTGAAATTTGAAATTTGAAATTTGAAATTTGAAATTTGAAATTTGAAATTTGAAATTTGAAATTTGAAATTTGAAATTTGAAATTTGAAATTTGAAATTTGAAATTTGAAATTTGAAATTTGAAATTTGAAATTTGAAATTTGAAATTTGAAATTTGAAATTTGAAATTTGAAATTTGAAATTTGAAATTTGAAATTTGAAATTTGAAATTTAAAATTTGAAATTTGAAATTTGAAATTTGAAATTTGAAATTTGAAATTTGAAATTTGCCTTGCCTTGCCTTGCTTTGCCTTGCCTTGCCTTCGGCATCAGGAATTTTCTTCCACGGACACCAAAAAATTCTTAATTTTTAAAAGCTATGAAAACACCATTTTTAAGAATGAAATTCAACCCCGAATCTCATTCTAGTGTGCGTTTTTACATTTGGGTGGAAAAAAATTTCACCTCCTGGGCACAAAAATCCCTGACTCCGGCATCAGGAATTTTCTTCCCAACAAAATCTTGATTTTTAAAAATTATGATAAACACCATTTTTAAGGAAGAAATTCAACCCCGAATCTCATTCTGGTGTCCGTTTTTACATTTTGGTGGAAAAAAAAATTTCACCTCCTGGGCACAAAAATCCCTGACTACGGCATCAGGAATTTTCTTCCCCGGACACGAAATAAATCTTGATTTTTAAAAGCTATGAAAAACACCATTTTTGAGAATGAAATTCAACCCCGAATCTCATTCTGGTGTCGGTTTTTAGATTTGGGGGTGGGAAAAAATTTCACCTCCTGGGCACAAAAATCCCTGACTCCGGCATCAGGAATTTTCTCCCCGGGACACCAAAAAATTCTTGATTTTTAAAAGCTATGAAAAACATCATTTTTAAGAATGAAATTCAACCCCGAATCTCATTCTGGTGTGCGTTTTTACATTTGGGTGGAAAATAATTTCACCTCCTGGGCTCAAAAGTCCCTGACTCCGGCATCAGGAATTTTCTTCCCCGGACAACCAAAAAATTCTTGATTTTTAAAAGCTATGAAAAACACCATTTTGAGAATGAAATTCAACCCCGAATCTCATTCTGGTGTCGGTTTTTAGATTTGGGGGTGGGAAAAAATTTCACCTCCTGGGCACAAAAATCCCTGACTCCGTCATCAGGAATTATCTTCCTGGGACACCAAAAAATTCTTGATTTTTAAAAGCTATGAAAAACACCATTTTTAAGGAAGAAATTCAACCCCGAATTTCATTCTGGTGTCAGTTTTGACATTTGAGTCAATAAAAAAATTTCACCTCCTGGGCACAAAAATCCCTGACTCCGGCATCAGGCATTTTCTTCCCAACAAAATCTTGATTTTTAAAAATGATGAAAAACACCATTTTTAAGGACAAAATTCAACACTGAATCTATTCGGGTTTCTGCTTTTACATTTGAGTAAAAAAAAAAATTCACCTCCTGGGCCCAAAAATCCCTGACTCCGGCATCAGGAATTATCTTCCCCGGACACCAAAAAAATCTTGATTTTTAAAAACTATGAAAAACACCATTTTGAAGGACGAAATTCAACCCCAAATCTAATTCTGGCATCCGTTTTTACATTTTGGTCAAAAAAAATATTCACCTCCTGGGCACAAAAATCCCTGACCCTGGCATCAGGAATTTTCTTCCCCCGACACCAAAAAAATCTTGATTTTTAAAAGCAATGAAAAACACCATTTTTAAGAATGAAATTCAACCCTGAATCTCATTCTAGTGTGGGTTTTTACATTTGGGTGGAAAAAAAATTCACCTCCTGGGCCCAAAAATCCCTGACTCCGGCATCAGGAATTTTCTTCCCAACAAAATCTTGATTTTTAAAAATTACGAAAAAAACCATTTTTAAGGACAAAATTCAACCCCAAATCTAATTCTGGCATCCGTTTTTACATTTCGGTCAAAAAAAATATTCACCTCCTGGGCACAAAAATTATCTTCCCTGGACACCAAAAAAATCTTGATTTTTAAAAATTACGAAAAACACCATTTTTAAGGACAAAATTCAACCCCGAATCTCATTCTCGTGTCCGTTTTTACATTTGGGTGGAAAAAAAAATTTCACCTCCTGGGCACAAAAATCCCTGACTCCGGCATCAGGAATTTTCTTCCTCGGACACCAAAAAATTCTTGATTTTTAAAAGCTATTAAAAACATCATTTTTAAGAATGAAATTCAACCCCGAATTTCATTCTGGTGTGCGTTTTTACATTTCGGTGGAAAATAATTTCGCCTCCTGGGCACAAAAGTCCCTGACAAAATTCAACCCCGAATCTCATTCTGGTGTCCGTTTTTACATTTGGGTGGAAAAAAAAATTTCACCTCCTGGGCACAAAAATCCCTGACTCCGGCATCAGGAATTTTCTTCCCCGGACACCAAAAAATTCTTGATTTTTAAAAGCTATGAAAAACACCATTTTTAACCACGAAATTCAACCCCGAATCTCATTCTGGCGTCCGTTTATAGATTTGGGTGGGGGAATAAATTTCACCTCCTGGGCACAAAAATCACTGACTCCGGCATCAGGCATTTTCTTCCCAACAAAATCTTGATTTTTAAAAATTATGAAAAACACCATTTTGAAGGACGAAATTCAACCCCAAATCTAATTCTGGCATCCGTTTTTACATTTGGGTCAAAACAAATATTCACCTCCTGGGCACAAAAATCCCTGACCCTGGCATCAGGAATTTTCTTCCCCGGACACCAAAAAAATCTTGATTTTTAAAAGCAAGGAAAAACACCATTTTTGAGACTGAAATTCAACCCCAAATCTCATTCTGGTGTCCGCTTTTAGATTTGGGTGGGGAAAAAATTTCACCTCCTGGGCACAAAAATCCCTGACCCTGGCATCAAGAATTTTCTTCCATGCACACCAAAAAAATCTTGTTTTTTAAATGCTATGAAAAATGACATTTTTAAGGACAAAAAGCAACCCCGAATCTCATTCTGGTGTCCGTTTTTAGATTTGAGTAAAAAAAAACATTCACCTCCTGGGCACAAAAGTCCCTAACCCCGGCATCAAGAATTTTCTTCCCCGCACACCAAAAAAATCTTGACTTTTAAATGCTATGAAAAACACGATTTTTAAGAATCAAATTCAACCCCAAATCTCATTCTGGTGTGCGTTTTTACATTTGGGTGGAAAATAATTTCACCTCCTGGGAACAAAAATGCCTGACTCCGGCATCAGGAATTTTCTTCCTCGGACACCAAAAAATTCTTGATTTTTAAAAGCTATGAAAAACACCATTTTTAAGAGTGAAATTCAACCCTGAATCTCATTCTGGTGTCCGTTTTTAGATTTGGATGGAAAAAAATTTCACCTCCTGGGCACAAAAGTCCCTGACCCCCGGCATCAGGAATTTTCTTCCCCGGACACCAAAAAATTCTTGATTTTTAAAAGCTATGAAAAACACCATTTTGAAGGACGATATTCAACCCCGAATCTAATTGTGGCATCCGTTTTTACATTTGGGTCAAAAAAAATATTCACCTCCTGGGCACAAAAATCCCTGACCCTGGCATCAGGAAGTTTCTTCCCCGGACACCAAAAAAATCTTGATTTTTATAAACTATGAAAAACACCATTTTTATGGAAGAAATTCAACCCCGAATTTCATTCTGGTGACAGTTTTGACATTTGAGTCAATAAAAAAATTTCACCTCCTGGGCACAAAAATCCCTGACCCCAGCATCAGGAATTTTCTTCCCCGGACACGAAATAAATCTTGATTTTTAAAAGCTATGAAAAACACCATTTTTGAGAATGAAATTCAACCCCGAATCTCATTCTGGTGTGCGTTTTTACATTTGAGGGTGGGGAAAAATTTCACCTCCTGGGCAGAAAAATCCCTGACTCCGGCATCAGGAATTTTCTTCCCGGGACACCAAAAAATTCTTGATTTTTAAAAGCTATGAAAAACACCATTTTGAAGGACGAAATTCAACCCCGAATCTCATTCTGGTGTCTATTTATACATTTGGGTGGAAAAAAAATTTCACCTCCAGGGCACAAAAATCGCCGGGACTTAAAAACCTGGTTCTTTGAATTGTCTGGCCTGGACTGAGGGATTTTAAATTAAATTAAATAAAATTAAAGAAATTTGAAATTTGAAATTTGAAATTTGAAATTTGAAATTTGAAATTTGAAATTTGAAATTTGAAATATGAAATTTGAAATTTGAAATTTGAAATTTGAAATTTGCCTTGCCTTGCCCTGCTTTGCCTTGCCTTGCCTTCGGCATCAGGAATTTTCTTCCCCGGACACCAAAAAATTCTTAATTTTTAAAAGCTATGAAAAACACCATTTTTAAGAATGAAATTCAACCCCGAATCTCATTCTTGTGTGCGTTTTTACATTTGGGTGGAAAAAAATTCACCTCCTGGGCCCAAAAATCCCTGACTCCGGCATCAGGAATTTTCTTCCCAACAAAATCTTGATTTTTAAAAATTATGATAAACACCATTTTTAAGGAAGAAATTCAACCCCGAATCTCATTTTGGTGTTCATTTTTACATTTGGGTGGGAAAAAAAATTTCACCTCCCGGGCACAAAAATCCCTGACTCCGGCATCAGGAATTTTCTTCCCGGGACACCAAAAAATTCTTGATTTTTAAAAGCTATGAAAAACACCATTTTGAAGGACGAAATTCAACCCCGAATCTCATTCTGGTGTCTATTTATACATTTGGGTGGAAAAAAAATTTCACCTCCACGGCACAAAAATCGCCGGGACTTAAAAACCTGGTTGTTTGAATTGTCTGGCCTGGACTGAGGGATTATAAATTAAATTAAATAAAATTAAAGAAATTTGAAATTTGAAATTTGAAATTTGAAATTTGAAATTTGAAATTTGAAATTTGAAATTTGAAATTTGAAATTTGAAATTTGAAATTTGAAATTTGAAATTTGAAATTTGAAATTTGAAATTTGAAATTTGAAATTTGAAATTTGAAATTTGAAATTTGAAATTTGAAATTTGAAATTTGAAATTTGAAATTTGAAATTTGAAATTTGAAATTTGAAATTTGAAATTTGAAATTTGAAATTTGAAATTTGAAATTTGAAATTTGAAATTTGAAATTTGAAATTTGAAATTTGAAATTTGAAATTTGAAATTTGAAATTTGAAATTTGAAATTTGAAATTTGAAATTTGCCTTGCCTTGCCTTGCTTTGCCTTGCCTTGCCTTCGGCATCAGGAATATTCTTCTCCGGACACCAAAATATTCTTAATTTTTAAAAGCTATGAAAAACACCATTTTTAAGAATGAAATTCAACCCCGAATCTCATTCTAGTGTGGGTTTTTACATTTGCGTGGAAAAAAATTTCACCTCCTTTGCCCAAAAATCCCTGACTCCGGCATCAGGAATGTTCTTCCCAACAAAATCTTGATTTTTAAAAATTATGATAAACACCATTTTTAAGGAAGAAATTCAACCCCGAATCTCATTCTGGTGTCCGTTTTTACATTTTGGTGGAAAAAAAAATTTCACCTCCTGGGCACAAAAATCCCTGACTACGGCATCAGGAATTTTCTTCCCCGGACACGAAATAAATCTTGATTTTTAAAAGCTATGAAAAACACCATTTTTGAGAATGAAATTCAACTCCGAATCTCATTCTGGTGTCGGTTTTTAGATTTGGGGGTGGGAAAAAATTTCACCTCCTGGGCACAAAAATCCCTGACTCCGGCATCAGGAATTTTCTCCCCGGGATACCAAAAAATTCTTGATTTTTAAAAGCTATGAAAAACATCATTTTTAAGAATAAAATTCAACCCCGAATCTCATTCTGGTGTGCGTTTTTACATTTGGGTGGAAAATAATTTCACCTCCTGGGCTCAAAAGTCCCTGACTCCGGCATCAGGAATTTTCTTCCCCGGACAACCAAAAAATTCTTGATTTTTAAAAGCTATGAAAAACACCATTTTTGAGAATGAAATTCAACCTCGAATTTCATTCTGGTGTCAGTTTTGACATTTGAGTCAATAAAAAAATTTCACCTCCTGGGCACAAAAATCCCTGACCCCAGCATCAGGAATTTTCTTCCCCGGACACGAAATAAATCTTGATTTTTAAAAGCTATGAAAAACACCATTTTTGAGAATGAAATTCAACCCCGAATCTCATTCTGGTGTCGGTTTTTAGATTTGGGGGTGGGGAAAAATTTCACCTCCTGGGCACAAAAATCCCTGACTCCGGCATCAGGAATTTTCTTCCCGGGACACCAAAAAATTCTTGATTTTTAAAAGCTATGAAAAACATCATTTTTAAGAATGAAATTCAACCCCGAATCTCATTCTGGTGTCTATTTATACATTTGGGTGGAAAAAAAATTTCACCTCCAGGGCACAAAAATCGCCGGGACTTAAAAACCTGGTTGTTTGAATTGTCTGGCCTGGACTGAGGGATTTTAAATTAAATTAAATTAAATTAAAGAAATTTGAAATTTGAAATTTGAAATTTGAAATTTGAAATTTGAAATTTGAAATTTGAAATTTGAAATTTGCCTTGCCTTGCTTTGCCTTGCCTTGCCTTCGGCATCAGGAATTTTCTTCCACGGACACCAAAAAATTCTTAATTTTTAAAAGCTATGAAAACACCATTTTTAAGAATGAAATTCAACCCCGAATCTCATTCTAGTGTGCGTTTTTACATTTGGGTGGAAAAAAATTTCACCTCCTGGGCACAAATATCCCTGACTCCGGCATCAGGAATTTTCTTCCCAACAAAATCTTGATTTTTAAAAATTATGATAAACACCATTTTTAAGGAAGAAATTCAACCCCGAATCTCATTCTGGTGTCCGTTTTTACATTTTGGTGGAAAAAAAAATTTCACCTCCTGGGCACAAAAATCCCTGACTACGGCATCAGGAATTTTCTTCCCCGGACACGAAATAAATCTTGATTTTTAAAAGCTATGAAAAACACTATTTTTGAGAATGAAATTCAACCCCGAATCTCATTCTGGTGTCGGTTTTTAGATTTGGGGGTGGGAAAAAATTTCACCTCCTGGGCACAAATATCCCTGACTCCGGCATCAGGAATTTTCTTCCCAACAAAATCTTGATTTTTAAAAATTATGATAAACACCATTTTTAAGGAAGAAATTCAACCCCGAATCTCATTTTGGTGTTCATTTTTACATTTGGGTGGGAAAAAAAATTTCACCTCCCGGGCACAAAAATCCCTGACTCCGGCATCAGGAATTTTCTTCCCGGGACACCAAAAAATTCTTGATTTTTAAAAGCTATGAAAAACACCATTTTGAAGGACGAAATTCAACCCCGAATCTCATTCTGGTGTCTATTTATACATTTGGGTGGAAAAAAAATTTCACCTCCACGGCACAAAAATCGCCGGGACTTAAAAACCTGGTTGTTTGAATTGTCTGGCCTGGACTGAGGGATTTTAAATTAAATTAAATAAAATTAAAGAAATTTGAAATTTGAAATTTGAAATTTGAAATTTGAAATTTGAAATTTGAAATTTGAAATTTGAAATTTGAAATTTGAAATTTGAAATTTGAAATTTGAAATTTGAAATTTGAAATTTGAAATTTGAAATTTGAAATTTGCCTTGCCTTGCCTTGCTTTGCCTTGCCTTGCCTTCGGCATCAGGAATATTCTTCTCCGGACACCAAAAAATTCTTAATTTTTAAAAGCTATGAAAAACACCATTTTTAAGAATGAAATTCAACCCCGAATCTCATTCTAGTGTGGGTTTTTACATTTGCGTGGAAAAAAATTTCACCTCCTGGGCCCAAAAATCCCTGACTCCAGCATCAGGAATTTTCTTCCCCGGACACGAAATAAATCTTGATTTTTAAAAGCTATGAAAAACACCATTTTTAAGCACGAAATTAAACCCCAAATCTCATTCCGGCGTCCGTTCATAGATTTGGGTGGGGAAAAAAATTTCACCTCCTGGGCACAAAAATCCCTGACTCCGGCATCAGGCATTTTCTTCCCAACAAAATCTTGATTTTTAAAAATGATGAAAAACACCATTTTTAATGACAAAATTCAACACTGAATCTATTCGGGTGTCTGCTTTTACATTTGAGTCAAGAAAAAAAAATTCATCTCCTGGGCCTAAAAATCCCTGACTCCGGCATCAGGAATTATCTTCCCCGGACACCAAAAAAATCTCGATTTTTAAAAACTATGAAAAACACAATTTTGAAGGACGAAATTCAACCCCAAATCTAATTCTGGCATCCGTTTTTACATTTGGGTCAAAAAAAATATTCACCTCCTGGGCACAAAAATCCCTGACCCTGGCATCAGGAATTTTCTTCCCCGGACACCAAAAAAATCTTGATTTTTAAAAGCAATGAAAAACACCATTTTTAAGAATGAAATTCAACCCCGAATCTCATTCTAGTATGCGTTTTGACATTTGGGTGGAAAAAAATTTCACCTCCTGGGCACAAAAATCCCTGACTCCGGCATCAGGAATTTTCTTCCCAACAAAATCTTGATTTTTAAAAATTATGATAAACACCATTTTTAAGGAAGAAATTCAACCTCGAATCTCATTCTGGTGTCCGTTTTTACATTTGGGTGGAAAAAATAATTTCACCTCCTGGGCACAAAAATCCCTGACTCCGGCATCAGGAATTTTCTTCCCCGGACACCAAAAAATTCTTGATTTTTAAAAGCTATGAAAAACATCATTTTTAAGAATGAAATTCAACCCCGAATTTCATTCTGGTGTGTGTTTTTACATTTGGGTGGAAAAAAAATTCACCTCCTGGGGCCAAAAATCCCTGACTCCGGCATCAGGAATTTTCTTCCCAACAAAATCTTGATTTTTAAAAATTACGAAAAACACCATTTTTAAGGACAAAATTCAAACCCAAATCTAATTCTGGCATCCGTTTTTACATTTCGGTCAAAAAAAATATTCACCTCCTGGGCACAAAAATTATCTTCCCTGGACACCAAAAAAATCTTGATTTTTAAAAATTACGAAAAACACCATTTTTAAGGACAAAATTCAACCCCGAATCTCATTCTGGTGTCCGTTTTTACATTTGGGTGGGAAAAAAAATTTCACCTCCTGGGCACAAAAATCCCTGACTCCGGCATCAGGAATTTTCTTCCCCGGACACCAAAAAATTCTTGATTTTTAAAAGCTATTAAAAACATCATTTTTAAGAATGAAATTCAACCCCGAATTTCATTCTGGTGTGCGTTTTTACATTTCGGTGGAAAATAATTTCGCCTCCTGGGCACAAAAGTCCCTGACAAAATTCAACCCCGAATCTCATTCTGGTGTCCGTTTTTACATTTGGGTGGGAAAAAAAAATTCACCTCCTGGGCACAAAAATCCCTGACTCCGGCATCAGGAATTTTCTTCCCCGGACACCAAAAAATTCTTGATTTTTAAAAGCTATGAAAAACACCATTTTTAAGCACGAAATTCAACCCCGAATCTCATTCCGGCGTCCGTTTATAGATTTGGGTGGGGGAATAAATTTCACCTCCTGGGCACAAAAATCACTGACTCCGGCATCAGGCATTTTCTTCCCAACAAAATCTTGATTTTTAAAAATTATGAAAAACACCATTTTGAAGGACGAAATTCAACCCCAAATCTAATTCTGGCATCCGTTTTTACATTTGGGTCAAAACAAATATTCACCTCCTGGGCACAAAAATCCCTGACCCTGGCATCAGGAATTTTCTTCCCCGGACACCAAAAAAATCTTGATTTTTAAAAGCAATGAAAAACACCATTTTTGAGACTGAAATTCAACCCCGAATCTCATTCTGGTGTCCGTTTTTAGATTTGGGTGGGGAAAAAATTTCACCTCCTGGGCACAAAAATCCCTGACCCTGGCATCAAGAATTTTCTTCCATGCACACCAAAAAAATCTTGTTTTTTAAATGCTATGAAAAATGACATTTTTAAGGACAAAAAGCAACCCCGAATCTCATTCTGGTGTCCGTTTTTAGATTTGAGTAAAAAAAAACATTCACCTCCTGGGCACAAAAGTCCCTAACCCCGGCATCAGGAATTTTCTTCCCCGCACACCAAAAAAATCTTGACTTTTAAATGCTATGAAAAACACGATTTTTAAGAATCAAATTCAACCCCAAATCTCATTCTGGTGTGCGTTTTTACATTTGGGTGGAAAATAATTTCACCTCCTGGGAACAAAAATGCCTGATCAGGAATTTTCTTCCTCGGACACCAAAAAATTCTTGATTTTTAAAAGCTATGAAAAACACCATTTTTAAGAGTGAAATTCAACCCTGAATCTCATTCTGGTGTCCGTTTTTAGATTTGGATGGAAAAAAATTTCACCTCCTGGGCACAAAAGTCCCTGACCCCCGGCATCAGGAATTTTCTTCCCCGGACACCAAAAAATTCTTGATTTTTAAAAGCTATGAAAAACACCATTTTAAAGGACGATATTCAACCCCGAATCTAATTGTGGCATCCGTTTTTACATTTGGGTCAAAAAAAATATTCACCTCCTGGGCACAAAAATCCCACAAAAATCAGGAAGTTTCTTCCCCGGACACCAAAAAAATCTTGATTTTTAAAACTATGAAAAACACCATTTTTAAGAATGAAATTCAACCCCGAATCTCATTCTGGTGGGCGTTTTTACATTTGGGTGGAAAATAATTCCACCTCCTGGGCACAAAAATCCCTGACTCCGGCATCAGGAATTTTCTTCCCTGCACACCAAAAAAATCTTGATTTTTAAAAGCTATGAAAAACATCATTTTTAAGAATCAAATTCAACCCTGAAACTCATTCTGGTGTCCGTTTTTAGATTTGGATGGAAAAAAAATTTCACCTCCTGGGCACAAAAATCCCTGACCCTGGCATCAAGAATTTTCTTCCATGCACACCAAAAAAATCTTGTTTTTTAAATGCTATGAAAAATGACATTTTTAAGGACAAAAAGCAACCCCGAATCTCATTCTGGTGTCCGTTTTTAGATTTGAGTAAAAAAAAACATTCACCTCCTGGGCACAAAAGTCCCTAACCCCGGCATCAGGAATTTTCTTCCTCGGACACCAAAAAATTCTTGATTTTTAAAAGCTATGAAAAACACCATTTTTAAGAGTGAAATTCAACCCTGAATCTCATTCTGGTGTCCGTTTTTAGATTTGGATGGAAAAAAATTTCACCTCCTGGGCACAAAAGTCCATGACCCCCGGCATCAGGAATTTTCTTCCCCGGACACCAAAAAATTCTTGATTTTTAAAAGCTATGAAAAACACCATTTTGAAGGACGATATTCAATCCCGAATCTAATTGTGGCATCCGTTTTTACATTTGGGTCAAAAAAAATATTCACCTCCTGGGCACAAAAATCACACAAAAATCAGGAAGTTTCTTCCCCGGACACCAAAAAAATCTTGATTTTTAAAACTATGAAAAACACCATTTTTAAGAATGAAATTCAACCCCGAATCTCATTCTGGTGGGCGTTTTTACATTTGGGTGGAAAATAATTCCACCTCCTGGGCACAAAAATCCCTGACTCCGGCATCAGGAATTTTCTTCCCTGCACACCAAAAAAATCTTGATTTTTAAAAGCTATGAAAAACATCATTTTTAAGAATCAAATTCAACCCTGAAACTCATTCTGGTGTCCGTTTTTAGATTTGGATGGAAAAAAAATTTCACCTCCTGGGCACAAAAATCCCTGACCCTGGCATCAAGAATTTTCTTCCCTGCACACCAAAAAATTCTTGATTTTTAAAAGCTATGAAAAACACCATTTTTAAGGAAGAAATTCAACCCCGAATTTCATTCTCGTGTCAGTTTTGACATTTGAGTCAATAAAAAAATTTCACATCCTGGGCACAAAAATCCCTGACCCCAGCAACAGGAATTTTCTTCCCCGGACACGAAGTAAATCTTGATTTTTAAAAGCTATGAAAAACACCATTTTTGAGAATGAAATTCAACCCCGAATCTCATTCTGGTGTCGGTTTTTAGATTTGGGGGTGGGGAAAAATTTCACCTCCTGGGCACAAAAATCCCTGACTCCGGCATCAGGAATTTTCTTCCCGGGACACCAAAAAATTCTTGATTTTTAAAAGCTATGAAAAACACCATTTTGAAGGACGAAATTCAACCCCGAATCTCATTCTGGTGTCTATTTATACATTTGGGTGGAAAAAAAATTTCACCTCCAGGGCACAAAAATCGCCGGGACTTAAAAACCTGGTTGTTTGAATTGTCTGGCCTGGACTGAGGGATTTTAAATTAAATTAAATAAAATTAAAGAAATTTGAAATTTGAAATTTGAAATTTGAAATTTGAAATTTGAAATTTGAAATTTGAAATTTGAAATTTGAAATTTGAAATTTGAAATTTGAAATTTGAAATTTGAAATTTGAAATTTGCCTTGCCTTGCCCTGCTTTGCCTTGCCTTGCCTTCGGCATCAGGAATTTTCTTCCCCGGACACCAAAAAATTCTTAATTTTTAAAAGCTATGAAAAACACCATTTTAAAGAATGAAATTCAACCCCGAATCTCATTCTTGTGTGCGTTTTTACATTTGGGTGGAAAAAAATTTCACCTCCTGGGCCCAAAAATCCCTGACTCCGGCATCAGGAATTTTCTTCCCAACAAAATCTTGATTTTTAAAAATTACGAAAAACACCATTTTTAAGGACAAAATTCAAACCCAAATCTAATTCTGGCATCCGTTTTTACATTTCGGTCAAAAAAAATATTCACCTCCTGGGCACAAAAATTATCTTCCCTGGACACCAAAAAAATCTTGATTTTTAAAAATTACGAAAAACACCATTTTTAAGGACAAAATTCAACCCCGAATCTCATTCTGGTGTCCGTTTTTACATTTGGGTGGGAAAAAAAATTTCACCTCCTGGGCACAAAAATCCCTGACTCCGGCATCTGGAATTTTCTTCCCCGGACACCAAAAAATTCTTGATTTTTAAAAGCTATTAAAAACATCATTTTTAAGAATGAAATTCAACCCCGAATTTCATTCTGGTGTGCGTTTTTACATTTCGGTGGAAAATAATTTCGCCTCCTGGGCACAAAAGTCCCTGACAAAATTCAACCCCGAATCTCATTCTGGTGTCCGTTTTTACATTTGGGTGGGAAAAAAAAATTCACCTCCTGGGCACAAAAATCCCTGACTCCGGCATCAGGAATTTTCTTCCCCGGACACGAAGTAAATCTTGATTTTTAAAAGCTATGAAAAACACCATTTTTGAGAATGAAATTCAACCCCGAATCTCATTCTGGTGTCGGTTTTTAGATTTGGGGGTGGGGAAAAATTTCACCTCCTGGGCACAAAAATCCCTGACTCCGGCATCAGGAATTTTCTTCCCGGGACACCAAAAAATTCTTGATTTTTAAAAGCTATGAAAAACACCATTTTGAAGGACGAAATTCAACCCCGAATCTCATTCTGGTGTCTATTTATACATTTGGGTGGAAAAAAAATTTCACCTCCAGGGCACAAAAATCGCCGGGACTTAAAAACCTGGTTGTTTGAATTGTCTGGCCTGGACTGAGGGATTTTAAATTAAATTAAATAAAATTAAAGAAATTTGAAATTTGAAATTTGAAATTTGAAATTTGAAATTTGAAATTTGAAATTTGAAATTTGAAATTTGAAATTTGAAATTTGAAATTTGAAATTTGAAATTTGAAATTTGAAATTTGAAATTTGAAATTTGCCTTGCCTTGCCCTGCTTTGCCTTGCCTTGCCTTCGGCATCAGGAATTTTCTTCCCCGGACACCAAAAAATTCTTAATTTTTAAAAGCTATGAAAAACACCATTTTAAAGAATGAAATTCAACCCCGAATCTCATTCTTGTGTGCGTTTTTACATTTGGGTGGAAAAAAATTTCACCTCCTGGGCCCAAAAATCCCTGACTCCGGCATCAGGAATTTTCTTCCCAACAAAATCTTGATTTTTAAAAATTACGAAAAACACCATTTTTAAGGACAAAATTCAAACCCAAATCTAATTCTGGCATCCGTTTTTACATTTCGGTCAAAAAAAATATTCACCTCCTGGGCACAAAAATTATCTTCCCTGGACACCAAAAAAATCTTGATTTTTAAAAATTACGAAAAACACCATTTTTAAGGACAAAATTCAACCCCGAATCTCATTCTGGTGTCCGTTTTTACATTTGGGTGGGAAAAAAAATTTCACCTCCTGGGCACAAAAATCCCTGACTCCGGCATCAGGAATTTTCTTCCCCGGACACCAAAAAATTCTTGATTTTTAAAAGCTATTAAAAACATCATTTTTAAGAATGAAATTCAACCCCGAATTTCATTCTGGTGTGCGTTTTTACATTTCGGTGGAAAATAATTTCGCCTCCTGGGCACAAAAGTCCCTGACAAAATTCAACCCCGAATCTCATTCTGGTGTCCGTTTTTACATTTGGGTGGGAAAAAAAAATTCACCTCCTGGGCACAAAAATCCCTGACTCCGGCATCAGGAATTTTCTTCCCCGGACACCAAAAAATTCTTGATTTTTAAAAGCTATGAAAAACACCATTTTTAAGCACGAAATTCAACCCCGAATCTCATTCCGGCGTCCGTTTATAGATTTGGGTGGGGGAATAAATTTCACCTCCTGGGCACAAAAATCACTGACTCCGGCATCAGGCATTTTCTTCCCAACAAAATCTTGATTTTTAAAAATTATGAAAAACACCATTTTGAAGGACGAAATTCAACCCCAAATCTAATTCTGGCATCCGTTTTTACATTTGGGTCAAAACAAATATTCACCTCCTGGGCACAAAAATCCCTGACCCTGGCATCAGGAATTTTCTTCCCCGGACACCAAAAAAATCTTGATTTTTAAAAGCAATGAAAAACACCATTTTTGAGACTGAAATTCAACCCCGAATCTCATTCTGGTGTCCGTTTTTAGATTTGGGTGGGGAAAAAATTTCACCTCCTGGGCACAAAAATCCCTGACCCTGGCATCAAGAATTTTCTTCCATGCACACCAAAAAAATCTTGTTTTTTAAATGCTATGAAAAATGACATTTTTAAGGACAAAAAGCAACCCCGAATCTCATTCTGGTGTCCGTTTTTAGATTTGAGTAAAAAAAAACATTCACCTCCTGGGCACAAAAGTCCCTAACCCCGGCATCAGGAATTTTCTTCCCCGCACACCAAAAAAATCTTGACTTTTAAATGCTATGAAAAACACGATTTTTAAGAATCAAATTCAACCCCAAATCTCATTCTGGTGTGCGTTTTTACATTTGGGTGGAAAATAATTTCACCTCCTGGGAACAAAAATGCCTGATCAGGAATTTTCTTCCTCGGACACCAAAAAATTCTTGATTTTTAAAAGCTATGAAAAACACCATTTTTAAGAGTGAAATTCAACCCTGAATCTCATTCTGGTGTCCGTTTTTAGATTTGGATGGAAAAAAATTTCACCTCCTGGGCACAAAAGTCCCTGACCCCCGGCATCAGGAATTTTCTTCCCCGGACACCAAAAAATTCTTGATTTTTAAAAGCTATGAAAAACACCATTTTAAAGGACGATATTCAACCCCGAATCTAATTGTGGCATCCGTTTTTACATTTGGGTCAAAAAAAATATTCACCTCCTGGGCACAAAAATCCCACAAAAATCAGGAAGTTTCTTCCCCGGACACCAAAAAAATCTTGATTTTTAAAACTATGAAAAACACCATTTTTAAGAATGAAATTCAACCCCGAATCTCATTCTGGTGGGCGTTTTTACATTTGGGTGGAAAATAATTCCACCTCCTGGGCACAAAAATCCCTGACTCCGGCATCAGGAATTTTCTTCCCTGCACACCAAAAAAATCTTGATTTTTAAAAGCTATGAAAAACATCATTTTTAAGAATCAAATTCAACCCTGAAACTCATTCTGGTGTCCGTTTTTAGATTTGGATGGAAAAAAAATTTCACCTCCTGGGCACAAAAATCCCTGACCCTGGCATCAAGAATTTTCTTCCATGCACACCAAAAAAATCTTGTTTTTTAAATGCTATGAAAAATGACATTTTTAAGGACAAAAAGCAACCCCGAATCTCATTCTGGTGTCCGTTTTTAGATTTGAGTAAAAAAAAACATTCACCTCCTGGGCACAAAAGTCCCTAACCCCGGCATCAGGAATTTTCTTCCTCGGACACCAAAAAATTCTTGATTTTTAAAAGCTATGAAAAACACCATTTTTAAGAGTGAAATTCAACCCTGAATCTCATTCTGGTGTCCGTTTTTAGATTTGGATGGAAAAAAATTTCACCTCCTGGGCACAAAAGTCCATGACCCCCGGCATCAGGAATTTTCTTCCCCGGACACCAAAAAATTCTTGATTTTTAAAAGCTATGAAAAACACCATTTTGAAGGACGATATTCAATCCCGAATCTAATTGTGGCATCCGTTTTTACATTTGGGTCAAAAAAAATATTCACCTCCTGGGCACAAAAATCACACAAAAATCAGGAAGTTTCTTCCCCGGACACCAAAAAAATCTTGATTTTTAAAACTATGAAAAACACCATTTTTAAGAATGAAATTCAACCCCGAATCTCATTCTGGTGGGCGTTTTTACATTTGGGTGGAAAATAATTCCACCTCCTGGGCACAAAAATCCCTGACTCCGGCATCAGGAATTTTCTTCCCTGCACACCAAAAAAATCTTGATTTTTAAAAGCTATGAAAAACATCATTTTTAAGAATCAAATTCAACCCTGAAACTCATTCTGGTGTCCGTTTTTAGATTTGGATGGAAAAAAAATTTCACCTCCTGGGCACAAAAATCCCTGACCCTGGCATCAAGAATTTTCTTCCCTGCACACCAAAAAATTCTTGATTTTTAAAAGCTATGAAAAACACCATTTTTAAGGAAGAAATTCAACCCCGAATTTCATTCTCGTGTCAGTTTTGACATTTGAGTCAATAAAAAAATTTCACATCCTGGGCACAAAAATCCCTGACCCCAGCAACAGGAATTTTCTTCCCCGGACACGAAGTAAATCTTGATTTTTAAAAGCTATGAAAAACACCATTTTTGAGAATGAAATTCAACCCCGAATCTCATTCTGGTGTCGGTTTTTAGATTTGGGGGTGGGGAAAAATTTCACCTCCTGGGCACAAAAATCCCTGACTCCGGCATCAGGAATTTTCTTCCCGGGACACCAAAAAATTCTTGATTTTTAAAAGCTATGAAAAACACCATTTTGAAGGACGAAATTCAACCCCGAATCTCATTCTGGTGTCTATTTATACATTTGGGTGGAAAAAAAATTTCACCTCCAGGGCACAAAAATCGCCGGGACTTAAAAACCTGGTTGTTTGAATTGTCTGGCCTGGACTGAGGGATTTTAAATTAAATTAAATAAAATTAAAGAAATTTGAAATTTGAAATTTGAAATTTGAAATTTGAAATTTGAAATTTGAAATTTGAAATTTGAAATTTGAAATTTGAAATTTGAAATTTGAAATTTGAAATTTGAAATTTGAAATTTGCCTTGCCTTGCCCTGCTTTGCCTTGCCTTGCCTTCGGCATCAGGAATTTTCTTCCCCGGACACCAAAAAATTCTTAATTTTTAAAAGCTATGAAAAACACCATTTTAAAGAATGAAATTCAACCCCGAATCTCATTCTTGTGTGCGTTTTTACATTTGGGTGGAAAAAAATTTCACCTCCTGGGCCCAAAAATCCCTGACTCCGGCATCAGGAATTTTCTTCCCAACAAAATCTTGATTTTTAAAAATTATGATAAACACCATTTTTAAGGAAGAAATTCAACCCCGAATCTCATTTTGGTGTTCATTTTTACATTTGGGTGGGAAAAAAAATTTCACCTCCCGGGCACAAAAATCCCTGACTACGGCATCAGGAATTTTCTTCCCCGGACACGAAATAAATCTTGATTTTTAAAAGCTATGAAAAACACCATTTTTGAGAATGAAATTCAACCCCGAATCTCATTCTGGTGTCGGTTTTTAGATTTGGGGGTGGGAAAAAATTTCACCTCCTGGGCACAAAAATCCCTGACTCCGGCATCAGGAATTTTCTTCCCCGGACACGAAATAAATCTTGATTTTTAAAAGCTATGAAAAACATCATTTTTAAGAATGAAATTCAACCCCGAATCTCATTCTGGTGTGCGTTTTTACATTTGGGTGGAAAATAATTTCACCTCCTGGGCTCAAAAGTCCCTGACTCCGGCATCAGGAATTTTCTTCCCCGGACAACCAAAAAATTCTTGATTTTTAAAAGCTATGAAAACACCATTTTTAAGAATGAAATTCAACCCCGAATCTCATTCTAGTGTGCGTTTTTACATTTGGGTGGAAAAAAATTTCACCTCCTGGGCACAAATATCCCTGACTCCGGCATCAGGAATTTTCTTCCCAACAAAATCTTGATTTTTAAAAATTATGATAAACACCATTTTTAAGGAAGAAATTCAACCCCGAATCTCATTCTGGTGTCCGTTTTTACATTTTGGTGGAAAAAAAAATTTCACCTCCTGGGCACAAAAATCCCTGACTACGGCATCAGGAATTTTCTTCCCCGGACACGAAATAAATCTTGATTTTTAAAAGCTATGAAAAACACCATTTTTGAGAATGAAATTCAACCCCGAATCTCATTCTGGTGTGCGTTTTTACATTTGGGGGTGGGGAAAAATTTCACCTCCTGGGCAGAAAAATCCCTGACTCCGGCATCAGGAATTTTCTTCCCGGGACACCAAAAAATTCTTGATTTTTAAAAGCTATGAAAAACACCATTTTGAAGGACGAAATTCAACCCCGAATCTCATTCTGGTGTCTATTTATACATTTGGGTGGAAAAAAAATTTCACCTCCAGGGCACAAAAATCGCCGGGACTTAAAAACCTGGTTGTTTGAATTGTCTGGCCTGGACTGAGGGATTTTAAATTAAATTAAATAAAATTAAAGAAATTTGAAATTTGAAATTTGAAATTTGAAATTTGAAATTTGAAATTTGAAATTTGAAATTTGAAATTTGAAATTTGAAATTTGAAATTTGAAATTTGAAATTTGAAATCTGAAATTTGAAATTTGAAATTTGAAATTTGCCTTGCCTTGCCCTGCTTTGCCTTGCCTTGCCTTCGGCATCAGGAATTTTCTTCCCCGGACACCAAAAAATTCTTAATTTTTAAAAGCTATGAAAAACACCATTTTTAAGAATGAAATTCAACCCCGAATCTCATTCTTGTGTGCGTTTTTACATTTGGGTGGAAAAAAATTCACCTCCTGGGCCCAAAAATCCCTGACTCCGGCATCAGGAATTTTCTTCCCAACAAAATCTTGATTTTTAAAAATTATGATAAACACCATTTTTAAGGAAGAAATTCAACCCCGAATCTCATTTTGGTGTTCATTTTTACATTTGGGTGGGAAAAAAAATTTCACCTCCCGGGCACAAAAATCCCTGACTCCGGCATCAGGAATTTTCTTCCCGGGACACCAAAAAATTCTTGATTTTTAAAAGCTATGAAAAACACCATTTTGAAGGACGAAATTCAACCCCGAATCTCATTCTGGTGTCTATTTATACATTTGGGTGGAAAAAAAATTTCACCTCCACGGCACAAAAATCGCCGGGACTTAAAAACCTGGTTGTTTGAATTGTCTGGCCTGGACTGAGGGATTTTAAATTAAATTAAATAAAATTAAAGAAATTTGAAATTTGAAATTTGAAATTTGAAATTTGAAATTTGAAATTTGAAATTTGAAATTTGAAATTTGAAATTTGAAATTTGAAATTTGAAATTTGAAATTTGAAATTTGAAATTTGAAATTTGAAATTTGAAATTTGAAATTTGAAATTTGAAATTTGAAATTTGAAATTTGAAATTTGCCTTGCCTTGCCTTGCTTTGCCTTGCCTTGCCTTCGGCATCAGGAATATTCTTCTCCGGACACCAAAAAATTCTTAATTTTTAAAAGCTATGAAAAACACCATTTTTAAGAATGAAATTCAACCCCGAATCTCATTCTAGTGTGGGTTTTTACATTTGCGTGGAAAAAAATTTCACCTCCTGGGCCCAAAAATCCCTGACTCCAGCATCAGGAATGTTCTTCCCAACAAAATCTTGATTTTTAAAAGCTATGAAAAACACCATTTTTAAGCACGAAATTAAACCCCAAATCTCATTCCGGCGTCCGTTCATAGATTTGGGTGGGGAAAAAAATTTCACCTCCTGGGCACAAAAATCCCTGACTCCGGCATCAGGCATTTTCTCCCCGGGATACCAAAAAATTCTTGATTTTTAAAAGCTATGAAAAACATCATTTTTAAGAATAAAATTCAACCCCGAATCTCATTCTGGTGTGCGTTTTTACATTTGGGTGGAAAATAATTTCACCTCCTGGGCTCAAAAGTCCCTGACTCCGGCATCAGGAATTTTCTTCCCCGGACAACCAAAAAATTCTTGATTTTTAAAAGCTATGAAAAACACCATTTTTGAGAATGAAATTCAACCCCGAATCTCATTCTGGTGTCGGTTTTTAGATTTGGGGGTGGGAAAAAATTTCACCTCATGGGCACAAAAATCCCTGACTCCGGCATCAGGAATTATCTTCCCGGGACACAAAAAAATTCTTGATTTTTAAAAGCTATGAAAAACACCATTTTTAAGGAAGAAATTCAACCTCGAATTTCATTCTGGTGTCAGTTTTGACATTTGAGTCAATAAAAAAATTTCACCTCATGGGCACAAAAATCCCTGACTCCGGCATCAGGAATTTTCTTCCCCGGACACGAAATAAATCTTGATTTTTAAAAGCTATGAAAAACACCATTTTTGAGAATGAAATTCAACCCCGAATCTCATTCTGGTGTCGGTTTTTAGATTTGGGGGTGGGGAAAAATTTCACCTCCTGGGCACAAAAATCCCTGACTCCGGCATCAGGAATTTTCTTCCCGGGACACCAAAAAATTCTTGATTTTTAAAAGCTATGAAAAACACCATTTTGAAGGACGATATTCAACCCCGAATCTAATTGTGGCATCCGTTTTTACATTTGGGTCAAAAAAAATATTCACCTCCTGGGCACAAAAATCCCTGACCCTGGCATCAGGAAGTTTCTTCCCCGGACACCAAAAAAATCTTGATTTTTATAAACTATGAAAAACACCATTTTTAAGGAAGAAATTCAACCTCGAATTTCATTCTGGTGACAGTTTTGACATTTGAGTCAATAAAAAAATTTCACCTCCTGGGCACAAAAATCCCTGACCCCAGCATCAGGAATTTTCTTCCCCGGTCACGAAATAAATCTTGATTTTTAAAAGCTATGAAAAACACCATTTTTGAGAATGAAATTCAACCCCGAATCTCATTCTGGTGTGCGTTTTTACATTTGGGGGTGGGGAAAAATTTCACCTCCTGGGCACAAAAATCCCTGACTCCGGCATCAGGAATTTTCTTCCCGGGACACCAAAAAATAATTGATTTTTAAAAGCTATGAAAAACACCATTTTGAAGGACGAAATTCAACCCCGAATCTCATTCTTGTGTCTATTTATACATTTGGGTGGAAAAAAAATTTCACCTCCAGGGCACAAAAATCGCCGGGACTTAAAAACCTGGTTGTTTGAATTGTCTGGCCTGGACTGAGGGATTTTAAATTAAATTAAATAAAATTAAAGAAATTTGAAATTTGAAATTTGAAATTTGAAATTTGAAATTTGAAATTTGAAATTTGAAATTGGAAATTTGCCTTGCCTTGCCCTGCTTTGCCTTGCCTTGCCTTCGGCATCAGGAATTTTCTTCCCCGGACACGAAATAAATCTTGATTTTTAAAAGCTATGAAAAACATCATTTTTAAGAATGAAATTCAACCCCGAATCTCATTCTGGTGTGCGTTTTTACATTTGGGAGGAAAATAATTTCACCTCCTGGGCTCAAAAGTCCCTGACTCCGGCATCAGGAATTTTCTTCCCCGGACAACCAAAAAATTCTTGATTTTTAAAAGCTATGAAAAACACCATTTTTGAGAATGAAATTCAACCCCGAATCTCATTCTGGTGTCGGTTTTTAGATTTCGGGGTGGGAAAAAATTTCACCTCCTGGGCACAAAAATCCCTGACTCCGGCATCAGGAATTATCTTCCCGGGACACCAAAAAATTCTTGATTTTTAAAAGCTATGAAAAACACCATTTTTAAGGAAGAAATTCAACCCCGAATTTCATTCTCGTGTCAGTTTTGACATTTGAGTCAATAAAAAAATTTCACATCCTGGGCACAAAAATCCCTTTCCCCAGCATCAGGAATTTTCTTCCCCAGACACGAAGTAAATCTTGATTTTTAAAAGCTATGAAAAACACCATTTTTGAGAATGAAATTCAACCCCGAATCTCATTCTGGTGTCGGTTTTTATATTTGGGGGTGGGGAAAAATTTCACCTCCTGGGCACAAAAATCCCTGACTCCGGCATCAGGAATTTTCTTCCCGGGACACCAAAAAATTCTTGATTTTTAAAAGCTATGAAAAACACCATTTTCAAGGACGAAATTCAACCCCGAATCTCATTCTGGTGTCTATTTATACATTTGGGTGGAAAAAAAATTTCACCTCCAGGGCACAAAAATCGCCGGGACTTAAAAACCTGGTTGTTTGAATTGTCTGGCCTGGACTGAGGGATTTTAAATTAAATTAAATAAAATTAAAGAAATTTGAAATTTGAAATTTGAAATTTGAAATTTGAAATTTGAAATTTGAAATTTGAAATTTGAAATTTGAAATTTGAAATTTGAAATTTGAAATTTGAAATTTGAAATTTGAAATTTGAAATTTGAAATTTGAAATTTGAAATTTGAAATTTGAAATTTGAAATTTGAAATTTGAAATTTGAAATTTGAAATTTGAAATTTGAAATTTGAAATTTGAAATTTGCCTTGCCTTGCCTTGCTTTGCCTTGCCTTGCCTTCGGCATCAGGAATTTTCTTCCCCGGACACCAAAAAATTCTTAATATTTAAAAGCTATGAAAAACACCATTTTTAAGAATGAAATTCAACCCCGAATCTCATTCTGGTGTTCGTTTTTACATTTGGGTGGGAAAAAAAATTTCACCTCCTGGGCACAAAAATCCCTGACTCCGGAATCAGGAATTTTCTTCCCGGGACACCAAAAAATTCTTGATTTTTAAAAGTTATGAAAAACACCATTTTGAAGGACGAAATTCAACCCCGAATCTCATTCTGGTGTCTATTTATACATTTGGGTGTAAAAAAAATTTCACCTCCAGGGCACAAAAATCGCCGGGACATAAAAACCTGGTTGTTTGAATTGTCTGCCCGGGACTGAGGGATTTTAAATTAAATTAAATAAAATTAAAGATATTTGAAATTTGAAATTTGAAATTTGAAATTTGAAATTTGAAATTTGAAATTTGAAATTTGAAATTTGAAATTTGAAATTTGAAATTTGAAATTTGAAATTTGAAATTTGAAATTTGAAATTTGAAATTTGAAATTTGAAATTTGAAATTTGAAATTTGAAATTTGAAATTGGAAATTGGAAATTTGAAATTGGAAATTTGAAATTTGAAATTTGCCTTGCCTTGGCTTGCTTTGCCTTGCCTTGCCTTCGGCATCAGGAATTTTCTTCCACGGACACCAAAAAATTCTTAATTTTTAAAAGCTATGAAAACACCATTTTTAAGAATGAAATTCAACCCCGAATCTCATTCTAGTGTGCGTTTTTACATTTGGGTGGAAAAAAATTTCACCTCCTGGGCACAAAAATCCCTGACTCCGGCATCAGGAATTTTCTTCCCAACAAAATCTTGATTTTTAAAAATTATGATAAACACCATTTTTAAGTAAGAAATTCAACCCCGAATCTCATTCTGGTGTCCGTTTTTACATTTTGGTGGAAAAAAAAATTTCACCTCCTGGGCACAAAAATCCCTGACTACGGCATCAGGAATTTTCTTCCCCGGACACGAAATAAATCTTGATTTTTAAAAGCTATGAAAAACACCATTTTTGAGAATGAAATTCAACCCCGAATCTCATTCTGGTGTCGGTTTTTAGATTTGGGGGTGGGAAAAAATTTCACCTCCTGGGCACAAAAATCCCTGACTCCGGCATCAGGAATTATCTTCCCTGGACACCAAAAAAATCTTGATTTTTAAAAATTACGAAAAACACCATTTTTAAGGACAAAATTCAACCCCGAATCTCATTCTGGTGTCCGTTTTTACATTTGGGTGGGGAAAAAAATTTCACCTCCTGGGAACAAAAATCCCTGACTCCGGCATCAGGAATTTTCTTCCCCGGACACCAAAAAATTCTTGATTTTTAAAAGCTATTAAAAACATCATTTTTAAGAATGAAATTCAACCCCGAATTTCATTCTGGTGTGCGTTTTTACATTTCGGTGGAAAATAATTTCGCCTCCTGGGCACAAAAGTCCCTGACAAAATTCAACCCCGAATCTCATTCTGGTGTCCGTTTTTACATTTGGGTGGGGAAAAAAATTTCACCTCCTGGGCACAAAAATCCCTGACTCCGGCATCAGGCATTTTCTTCCCAACAAAATCTTGATTTTTAAAAATGATGAAAAACACCATTTTTAAGGACAAAATTCAACACTGAATCTATTCGGGTTTCTGCTTTTACATTTGAGTAAAAAAAAAAATTCACCTCCTGGGCCCAAAAATCCCTGACTCCGGCATCAGGAATTATCTTCCCCGGACACCAAAAAAATCTTGATTTTTAAAAACTATGAAAAACACCATTTTGAAGGACGAAATTCAACCCCAAATCTAATTCTGGCATCCGTTTTTACATTTTGGTCAAAAAAAATATTCACCTCCTGGGCAGAAAAATCCCTGACCCTGGCATCAGGAATTTTCTTCCCCCGACACCAAAAAAATCTTGATTTTTAAAAGCAATGAAAAACACAATTTTTAAGAATGAAATTCAACCCTGAATCTCATTCTAGTGTGGGTTTTTACATTTGGGTGGAAAAAAAATTCACCTCCTGGGCCCAAAAATCCCTGACTCCGGCATCAGGAATTTTCTTCCCAACAAAATCTTGATTTTTAAAAATTACGAAAAACACCATTTTTAAGGACAAAATTCAACCCCAAATCTAATTCTGGCATCCGTTTTTACATTTCGGTCAAAAAAAATGTTCACCTCCTGGGCACAAAAATTATCTTCCCTGGACACCAAAAAAATCTTGATTTTTAAAAATTACGAAAAACACCATTTTTAAGGACAAAATTCAACCCCGAATCTCATTCTCGTGTCCGTTATTACATTTGGGTGGAAAAAAAAATTTCACCTCCTGGGCACAAAAATCCCTGACTCCGGCATCAGGAATTTTCTTCCCCGGACACCAAAAAATTCTTGATTTTTAAAAGCTATTAAAAACATCATTTTTAAGAATGAAATTCAACCCCGAATTTCATTCTGGTGTACGTTTTTACATTTCGGTGGAAAATAATTTCGCCTCCTGGGCACAAAAGTCCCTGACAAAATTCAACCCCGAATCTCATTCTGGTGTCCGTTTTTACATTTGGGTGGAAAAAAAAATTTCACCTCCTGGGCACAAAAATCCCTGACTCCGGCATCAGGAATTTTCTTCCACGGACACCAAAAAATTCTTGATTTTTAAAAGCTATGAAAAACACCATTTTTAACCACGAAATTCAACCCCGAATCTCATTCCGGCGTCCGTTTATAGATTTGGGTGGGGGAATAAATTTCACCTCCTGGGCACAAAAATCACTGACTCCGGCATCAGGCATTTTCTTCCCAACAAAATCTTGATTTTTAAAAATTATGAAAAACACCATTTTGAAGGACGAAATTCAACCCCAAATCTAATTCTGGCATCCGTTTTTACATTTGGGTCAAAACAAATATTCACCTCCTGGGCACAAAAATCCCTGACCCTGGCATCAGGAATTTTCTTCCCCGGACACCAAAAAAATTTTGATTTTTAAAAGCAAGGAAAAACACCATTTTTGAGACTGAAATTCAACCCCAAATCTCATTCTGGTGTCCGCTTTTAGATTTGGGTGGGGAAAAAATTTCACCTCCTGGGCACAAAAATCCCTGACCCTGGCATCAAGAATTTTCTTCCATGCACACCAAAAAAATCTTGTTTTTTAAATGCTTTGAAAAATGACATTTTTAAGGACAAAAAGCAACCCCGAATCTCATTCTGGTGTCCGTTTTTAGATTTGAGTAAAAAAAAACATTCACCTCCTGGGCACAAAAGTCCCTAACCCCGGCATCAAGAATTTTCTTCCCCGCACACCAAAAAAATCTTGACTTTTAAATGCTATGAAAAACACGATTTTTAAGAATCAAATTCAACCCCAAATCTCATTCTGGTGTGCGTTTTTACATTTGGGTGGAAAATAATTTCACCTCCTGGGCACAAAAATCCCTGACTCCGGCATCAGGAATTTTCTCCCCGGGACACCAAAAAATTCTTGATTTTTAAAAGCTATGAAAAACATCATTTTTAAGAGTGAAATTCAACCCCGAATCTCATTCTGGTGTGCGTTTTTACATTTGGGTGGAAAAAAATTTCACCTCCTGGGCTCAAAAGTCCCTGACTCCGGCATCAGGAATTTTCTTCCCCGGACAACCAAAAAATTCTTGATTTTTAAAAGCTATGAAAAACACCATTTTTGAGAATGAAATTCAACCTCGAATTTCATTCTGGTGTCAGTTTTGACATTTGAGTCAATAAAAAAATTTCACCTCCTGGGCACAAAAATCCCTGACCCCAGCATCAGGAATTTTCTTCCCCGGACACGAAATAAATCTTGATTTTTAAAAGCTATGAAAAACACCATTTTTGAGAATGAAATTCAACCCCGAATCTCATTCTGGTGTCGGTTTTTAGATTTGGGGGTGGGGAAAAATTTCACCTCCTGGGCACAAAAATCCCTGACTCCGGCATCAGGAATTTTCTTCCCGGGACACCAAAAAATTCTTGATTTTTAAAAGCTATGAAAAACATCATTTTTAAGAATGAAATTCAACCCCGAATCTCATTCTGGTGTCTATTTATACATTTGGGTGGAAAAAAAATTTCACCTCCAGGGCACAAAAATCGCCGGGACTTAAAAACCTGGTTGTTTGAATTGTCTGGCCTGGACTGAGGGATTTTAAATTAAATTAAATAAAATTAAAGAAATTTGAAATTTGAAATTTGAAATTTGAAATTTGAAATTTGAAATTTGAAATTTGCCTTGCCTTGCTTTGCCTTGCCTTGCCTTCGGCATCAGGAATTTTCTTCCACGGACACCAAAAAATTCTTAATTTTTAAAAGCTATGAAAACACCATTTTTAAGAATGAAATTCAACCCCGAATCTCATTCTAGTGTGCGTTTTTACATTTGGGTGGAAAAAAATTTCACCTCCTGGGCACAAATATCCCTGACTCCGGCATCAGGAATTTTCTTCCCAACAAAATCTTGATTTTTAAAAATTATGATAAACACCATTTTTAAGGAAGAAATTCAACCCCGAATCTCATTCTGGTGTCCGTTTTTACATTTTGGTGGGGAAAAAAATTTCACCTCCTGGGCACAAAAATCCCTGACTACGGCATCAGGAATTTTCTTCCCCGGACACGAAATAAATCTTGATTTTTAAAAGCTATGAAAAACACCATTTTTGAGAATGAAATTCAACCCCGAATCTCATTCTGGTGTCGGTTTTTAGATTTGGGGGTGGGAAAAAATTTCACCTCCTGGGCACAAAAATCCCTGACTCCGGCATCAGGAATTTTCTCCCCGGGACACCAAAAAATTCTTGATTTTTAAAAGCTATGAAAAACATCATTTTTAAGAATGAAATTCAACCCCGAATCTCATTCTGGTGTGCGTTTTTACATTTGGGTGGAAAATAATTTCACCTCCTGGGCTCAAAAGTCCCTGACTCCGGCATCAGGAATTTTCTTCCCCGGATACCAAAAAATTCTTGATTTTTAAAAGCTATGAAAAACACCATTTTTAAGGAAGAAATTCAACCCCGAATTTCATTCTGGTGTCAGTTTTGACATTTGAGTCAATAAAAAAATTTCACCTCCTGGGCACAAAAATCCCTGACCCCAGCATCAGGAATTTTCTTCCCCGGACACGAAATAAATCTTGATTTTTAAAAGCTATGAAAAACACCATTTTTGAGAATGAAATTCAACCCCGAATCTCATTCTGGTGTCGGTTTTTAGATTTGGGGGTGGGAAAAAATTTCACCTCCTGGGGACAAAAATCCCTGACTCCGGCATCAGGAATTTTCTCCCCGGGACACCAAAAAATTCTTGATTTTTAAAAGCTATGAAAAACATCATTTTTAAGAATAAAATTCAACCCCGAATCTCATTCTGGTGTGCGTTTTTACATTTGGGTGGAAAATAATTTCACCTCCTGGGCTCCAAAGTCCCTGACTCCGGCATCAGGAATTTTCTTCCCCGGACAACCAAAAAATTCTTGATTTTTAAAAGCTATGAAAAACACCATTTTTGAGAATGAAATTCAACCTCGAATTTCATTCTGGTGTCAGTTTTGACATTTGAGTCAATAAAAAAATTTCACCTCCTGGGCACAAAAATCCCTGACCCCAGCATCAGGAATTTTCTTCCCCGGACACGAAATAAATCTTGATTTTTAAAAGCTATGAAAAACTCCATTTTTGAGAATGAAATTCAACCCCGAATCTCATTCTGGTGTCGGTTTTTAGATTTGGGGGTGGGGAAAAATTTCACCTCCTGGGCACAAAAATCCCTGACTCCGGCATCAGGAATTTTCTTCCCGGGACACCAAAAAATTCTTGATTTTTAAAAGCTATGAAAAACATCATTTTTAAGAATGAAATTCAACACCGAATCTCATTCTGGTGTCTATTTATACATTTGGGTGGAAAAAAAATTTCACCTCCAGGGCACAAAAATCGCCGGGACTTAAAAACCTGGTTGTTTGAATTGTCTGGCCTGGACTGAGGGATTTTAAATTAAATTAAATAAAATTAAAGAAATTTGAAATTTGAAATTTGAAATTTGAAATTTGAAATTTGAAATTTGAAATTTGAAATTTGAAATTTGAAATTTGAAATTTGAAATTTGAAATTTGAAATTTGAAATTTGAAATTTGAAATTTGAAATTTGAAATTTGAAATTTGAAATTTGAAATTTGAAATTTGAAATTTGAAATTTGAAATTTGAAATTTGAAATTTGAAATTTGAAATTTGAAATTTGAAATTTGAAATTTGAAATTTGAAATTTGAAATTTGAAATTTGAAATTTGAAATTTGAAATTTGAAATTTGAAATTTGAAATTTGAAATTTGCCTTGCCTTGCCTTGCTTTGCCTTGCCTTGCCTTCGGCATCAGGAATTTTCTTCCACGGACACCAAAAAATTCTTAATTTTTAAAAGCTATGAAAACACCATTTTTAAGAATGAAATTCAACCCCGAATCTCATTCTAGTGTGCGTTTTTACATTTGGGTGGAAAAAAATTTCACCTCCTGGGCACAAAAATCCCTGACTCCGGCATCAGGAATTTTCTTCCCAACAAAATCTTGATTTTTAAAAATTATGATAAACACCATTTTTAAGGAAGAAATTCAACCCCGAATCTCATTCTGGTGTCCGTTTTTACATTTTGGTGGGAAAAAAAATTTCACCTCCTGGGCACAAAAATCCCTGACTACGGCATCAGGAATTTTCTTCCCCGGACACGAAATAAATCTTGATTTTTAAAAGCTATGAAAAACACCATTTTTGAGAATGAAATTCAACCCCGAATCTCATTCTGGTGTCGGTTTTTAGATTTGGGGGTGGGAAAAAATTTCACCTCCTGGGCACAAAAATCCCTGACTCCGGCATCAGGAATTTTCTCCCCGGGACACCAAAAAATTCTTGATTTTTAAAAGCTATGAAAAACATCATTTTTAAGAATGAAATTCAACCCCGAATCTCATTCTGGTGTCAGTTTTGACATTTGAGTCAATAAAAAAATTTCACCTCCTGGGCACAAAAATCCCTGACTCCGGCATCAGGCATTTTCTTCCCAACAAAATCTTGATTTTTAAAAATGATGAAAAACACCATTTTTAAGGACAAAATTCAACACTGAATCTATTCGGGTTTCTGCTTTTACATTTGAGTAAAAAAAAAAATTCACCTCCTGGGCCCAAAAATCCCTGACTCCGGCATCAGGAATTATCTTCCCCGGACACCAAAAAAATCTTGATTTTTAAAAACTATGAAAAACACCATTTTGAAGGACGAAATTCAACCCCAAATCTAATTCTGGCATCCGTTTTTACATTTTGGTCAAAAAAAATATTCACCTCCTGGGCAGAAAAATCCCTGACCCTGGCATCAGGAATTTTCTTCCCCCGACACCAAAAAAATCTTGATTTTTAAAAGCAATGAAAAACACAATTTTTAAGAATGAAATTCAACCCTGAATCTCATTCTAGTGTGGGTTTTTACATTTGGGTGGAAAAAAAATTCACCTCCTGGGCCCAAAAATCCCTGACTCCGGCATCAGGAATTTTCTTCCCAACAAAATCTTGATTTTTAAAAATTACGAAAAACACCATTTTTAAGGACAAAATTCAACCCCAAATCTAATTCTGGCATCCGTTTTTACATTTCGGTCAAAAAAAATATTCACCTCCTGGGCACAAAAATTATCTTCCCTGGACACCAAAAAAATCTTGATTTTTAAAAATTACGAAAAACACCATTTTTAAGGACAAAATTCAACCCCGAATCTCATTCTCGTGTCCGTTATTACATTTGGGTGGAAAAAAAAATTTCACCTCCTGGGCACAAAAATCCCTGACTCCGGCATCAGGAATTTTCTTCCCCGGACACCAAAAAATTCTTGATTTTTAAAAGCTATTAAAAACATCATTTTTAAGAATGAAATTCAACCCCGAATTTCATTCTGGTGTGCGTTTTTACATTTCGGTGGAAAATAATTTCGCCTCCTGGGCACAAAAGTCCCTGACAAAATTCAACCCCGAATCTCATTCTGGTGTCCGTTTTTACATTTGGGTGGAAAAAAAAATTTCACCTCCTGGGCACAAAAATCCCTGACTCCGGCATCAGGAATTTTCTTCCACGGACACCAAAAAATTCTTGATTTTTAAAAGCTATGAAAAACACCATTTTTAACCACGAAATTCAACCCCGAATCTCATTCCGGCGTCCGTTTATAGATTTGGGTGGGGGAATAAATTTCACCTCCTGGGCACAAAAATCACTGACTCCGGCATCAGGCATTTTCTTCCCAACAAAATCTTGATTTTTAAAAATTATGAAAAACACCATTTTGAAGGACGAAATTCAACCCCAAATCTAATTCTGGCATCCGTTTTTACATTTGGGTCAAAACAAATATTCACCTCCTGGGCACAAAAATCCCTGACCCTGGCATCAGGAATTTTCTTCCCCGGACACCAAAAAAATTTTGATTTTTAAAAGCAAGGAAAAACACCATTTTTGAGACTGAAATTCAACCCCAAATCTCATTCTGGTGTCCGCTTTTAGATTTGGGTGGGGAAAAAATTTCACCTCCTGGGCACAAAAATCCCTGACCCTGGCATCAAGAATTTTCTTCCATGCACACCAAAAAAATCTTGTTTTTTAAATGCTTTGAAAAATGACATTTTTAAGGACAAAAAGCAACCCCGAATCTCATTCTGGTGTCCGTTTTTAGATTTGAGTAAAAAAAAACATTCACCTCCTGGGCACAAAAGTCCCTAACCCCGGCATCAAGAATTTTCTTCCCCGCACACCAAAAAAATCTTGACTTTTAAATGCTATGAAAAACACGATTTTTAAGAATCAAATTCAACCCCAAATCTCATTCTGGTGTGCGTTTTTACATTTGGGTGGAAAATAATTTCACCTCCTGGGAACAAAAATGCCTGACTCCGGCATCAGGAATTTTCTTCCTCGGACACCAAAAAATTCTTGATTTTTAAAAGCTATGAAAAACACCATTTTTAAGAGTGAAATTCAACCCTGAATCTCATTCTGGTGTCCGTTTTTAGATTTGGAAGGAAAAAAATTTCACCTCCTGGGCACAAAAGTCCCTGACCCCCGGCATCAGGAATTTTCTTCCCCGGACACCAAAAAATTCTTGATTTTTAAAAGCTATGAAAAACACCATTTTGAAGGACGATATTCAACCCCGAATCTAATTGTGGCATCCGTTTTTACATTTGGGTCAAAAAAAATATTCACCTCCTGGGCACAAAAATCCCTGACCCTGGCATCAGGAAGTTTCTTCCCCGGACACCAAAAAAATCTTGATTTTTATAAACTATGAAAAACACCATTTTTAAGGAAGAAATTCAACCCCGAATTTCATTCTGGTGACAGTTTTGACATTTGAGTCAATAAAAAAATTTCACCTCCTGGGCACAAAAATCCCTGACCCCAGCATCAGGAATTTTCTTCCCCGGACACGAAATAAATCTTGATTTTTAAAAGCTATGAAAAACACCATTTTTGAGAATGAAATTCAACCCCGAATCTCATTCTGGTGTGCGTTTTTACATTTGGGGGTGGGGAAAAATTTCACCTCCTGGGCAGAAAAATCCCTGACTCCGGCATCAGGAATTTTCTTCCCGGGACACCAAAAAATTCTTGATTTTTAAAAGCTATGAAAAACACCATTTTGAAGGACGAAATTCAACCCCGAATCTCATTCTGGTGTCTATTTATACATTTGGGTGGAAAAAAAATTTCACCTCCAGGGCACAAAAATCGCCGGGACTTAAAAACCTGGTTGTTTGAATTGTCTGGCCTGGACTGAGGGATTTTAAATTAAATTAAATAAAATTAAAGAAATTTGAAATTTGAAATTTGAAATTTGAAATTTGAAATTTGAAATTTGAAATTTGAAATTTGAAATTTGAAATTTGAAATTTGAAATTTGAAATTTGAAATTTGAAATTTGAAATTTGAAATTTGAAATCTGAAATTTGAAATTTGAAATTTGAAATTTGCCTTGCCTTGCCCTGCTTTGCCTTGCCTTGCCTTCGGCATCAGGAATTTTCTTCCCCGGACACCAAAAAATTCTTAATTTTTAAAAGCTATGAAAAACACCATTTTTAAGAATGAAATTCAACCCCGAATCTCATTCTTGTGTGCGTTTTTACATTTGGGTGGAAAAAAATTCACCTCCTGGGCCCAAAAATCCCTGACTCCGGCATCAGGAATTTTCTTCCCAACAAAATCTTGATTTTTAAAAATTATGATAAACACCATTTTTAAGGAAGAAATTCAACCCCGAATCTCATTTTGGTGTTCATTTTTACATTTGGGTGGGAAAAAAAATTTCACCTCCCGGGCACAAAAATCCCTGACTCCGGCATCAGGAATTTTCTTCCCGGGACACCAAAAAATTCTTGATTTTTAAAAGCTATGAAAAACACCATTTTGAAGGACGAAATTCAACCCCGAATCTCATTCTGGTGTCTATTTATACATTTGGGTGGAAAAAAAATTTCACCTCCACGGCACAAAAATCGCCGGGACTTAAAAACCTGGTTGTTTGAATTGTCTGGCCTGGACTGAGGGATTTTAAATTAAATTAAATAAAATTAAAGAAATTTGAAATTTGAAATTTGAAATTTGAAATTTGAAATTTGAAATTTGAAATTTGAAATTTGAAATTTGAAATTTGAAATTTGAAATTTGAAATTTGAAATTTGAAATTTGAAATTTGAAATTTGAAATTTGAAATTTGAAATTTGCCTTGCCTTGCCTTGCTTTGCCTTGCCTTGCCTTCGGCATCAGGAATATTCTTCTCCGGACACCAAAAAATTCTTAATTTTTAAAAGCTATGAAAAACACCATTTTTAAGAATGAAATTCAACCCCGAATCTCATTCTAGTGTGGGTTTTTACATTTGCGTGGAAAAAAATTTCACCTCCTGGGCCCAAAAATCCCTGACTCCGGCATCAGGAATGTTCTTCCCAACAAAATCTTGATTTTTAAAAATTATGATAAACACCATTTTTAAGGAAGAAATTCAACCCCGAATCTCATTCTGGTGTCCGTTTTTACATTTTGGTGGGAAAAAAAATTTCACCACCTGGGCACAAAAATCCCTGACTACGGCATCAGGAATTTTCTTCCCCGGACACGAAATAAATCTTGATTTTTAAAAGCTATGAAATACACCATTTTTGAGAATGAAATTCAACTCCGAATCTCATTCTGGTGTCGGTTTTTAGATTTGGGGGTGGGAAAAAATTTCACCTCCTGGGCACAAAAATCCCTGACTCCAGCATCAGGAATTTTCTCCCCGGGATACCAAAAAATTCTTGATTTTTAAAAGCTATGAAAAACATCATTTTTAAGAATAAAATTCAACCCCGAATCTCATTCTGGTGTGCGTTTTTACATTTGGGTGGAAAATAATTTCACCTCCTGGGCTCAAAAGTCCCTGACTCCGGCATCAGGAATTTTCTTCCCCGGACAACCAAAAAATTCTTGATTTTTAAAAGCTATGAAAAACACCATTTTTGAGAATGAAATTCAACCTCGAATTTCATTCTGGTGTCAGTTTTGACATTTGAGTCAATAAAAAAATTTCACCTCCTGGGCACAAAAATCCCTGACCCCAGCATCAGGAATTTTCTTCCCCGGACACGAAATAAATCTTGATTTTTAAAAGCTATGAAAAACACCATTTTTGAGAATGAAATTCAACCCCGAATCTCATTCTGGTGTCGGTTTTTAGATTTGGGGGTGGGGAAAAATTTCACCTCCTGGGCACAAAAATCCCTGACTCCGGCATCAGGAATTTTCTTCCCGGGACACCAAAAAATTCTTGATTTTTAAAAGCTATGAAAAACATCATTTTTAAGAATGAAATTCAACCCCGAATCTCATTCTGGTGTCTATTTATACATTTGGGTGGAAAAAAAATTTCACCTCCAGGGCACAAAAATCGCCGGGACTTAAAAACCTGGTTGTTTGAATTGTCTGGCCTGGACTGAGGGATTTTAAATTAAATTAAATAAAATTAAAGAAATTTGAAATTTGAAATTTGAAATTTGAAATTTGAAATTTGAAATTTGAAATTTGAAATTTGAAATTTGAAATTTGAAATTTGAAATTTGAAATTTGAAATTTGCCTTGCCTTGCTTTGCCTTGCCTTGCCTTCGGCATCAGGAATTTTCTTCCACGGACACCAAAAAATTCTTAATTTTTAAAAGCTATGAAAACACCATTTTTAAGAATGAAATTCAACCCCGAATCTCATTCTAGTGTGCGTTTTTACATTTGGGTGGAAAAAAATTTCACCTCCTGGGCACAAATATCCCTGACTCCGGCATCAGGAATTTTCTTCCCAACAAAATCTTGATTTTTAAAAATTATGATAAACACCATTTTTAAGGAAGAAATTCAACCCCGAATCTCATTCTGGTGTCCGTTTTTACATTTTGGTGGGGAAAAAAATTTCACCTCCTGGGCACAAAAATCCCTGACTACGGCATCAGGAATTTTCTTCCCCGGACACGAAATAAATCTTGATTTTTAAAAGCTATGAAAAACACCATTTTTGAGAATGAAATTCAACCCCGAATCTCATTCTGGTGTCGGTTTTTAGATTTGGGGGTGGGAAAAAATTTCACCTCCTGGGCACAAAAATCCCTGACTCCGGCATCAGGAATTTTCTCCCCGGGACACCAAAAAATTCTTGATTTTTAAAAGCTATGAAAAACATCATTTTTAAGAATGAAATTCAACCCCGAATCTCATTCTGGTGTGCGTTTTTACATTTGGGTGGAAAATAATTTCACCTCCTGGGCTCAAAAGTCCCTGACTCCGGCATCAGGAATTTTCTTCCCCGGATACCAAAAAATTCTTGATTTTTAAAAGCTATGAAAAACACCATTTTTAAGGAAGAAATTCAACCCCGAATTTCATTCTGGTGTCAGTTTTGACATTTGAGTCAATAAAAAAATTTCACCTCCTGGGCACAAAAATCCCTGACCCCAGCATCAGGAATTTTCTTCCCCGGACACGAAATAAATCTTGATTTTTAAAAGCTATGAAAAACACCATTTTTGAGAATGAAATTCAACCCCGAATCTCATTCTGGTGTCGGTTTTTAGATTTGGGGGTGGGAAAAAATTTCACCTCCTGGGGACAAAAATCCCTGACTCCGGCATCAGGAATTTTCTCCCCGGGACACCAAAAAATTCTTGATTTTTAAAAGCTATGAAAAACATCATTTTTAAGAATAAAATTCAACCCCGAATCTCATTCTGGTGTGCGTTTTTACATTTGGGTGGAAAATAATTTCACCTCCTGGGCTCCAAAGTCCCTGACTCCGGCATCAGGAATTTTCTTCCCCGGACAACCAAAAAATTCTTGATTTTTAAAAGCTATGAAAAACACCATTTTTGAGAATGAAATTCAACCTCGAATTTCATTCTGGTGTCAGTTTTGACATTTGAGTCAATAAAAAAATTTCACCTCCTGGGCACAAAAATCCCTGACCCCAGCATCAGGAATTTTCTTCCCCGGACACGAAATAAATCTTGATTTTTAAAAGCTATGAAAAACTCCATTTTTGAGAATGAAATTCAACCCCGAATCTCATTCTGGTGTCGGTTTTTAGATTTGGGGGTGGGGAAAAATTTCACCTCCTGGGCACAAAAATCCCTGACTCCGGCATCAGGAATTTTCTTCCCGGGACACCAAAAAATTCTTGATTTTTAAAAGCTATGAAAAACATCATTTTTAAGAATGAAATTCAACCCCGAATCTCATTCTGGTGTCTATTTATACATTTGGGTGGAAAAAAAATTTCACCTCCAGGGCACAAAAATCGCCGGGACTTAAAAACCTGGTTGTTTGAATTGTCTGGCCTGGACTGAGGGATTTTAAATTAAATTAAATAAAATTAAAGAAATTTGAAATTTGAAATTTGAAATTTGAAATTTGAAATTTGAAATTTGAAATTTGAAATTTGAAATTTGAAATTTGAAATTTGAAATTTGAAATTTGAAATTTGAAATTTGAAATTTGAAATTTGAAATTTGAAATTTGAAATTTGAAATTTGAAATTTGAAATTTGAAATTTGAAATTTGAAATTTGAAATTTGAAATTTGAAATTTGAAATTTGAAATTTGAAATTTGAAATTTGAAATTTGAAATTTGAAATTTGAAATTTGAAATTTGAAATTTGAAATTTGAAATTTGAAATTTGAAATTTGAAATTTGAAATTTGAAATTTGAAATTTGAAATTTGAAATTTGAAATTTGAAATTTGAAATTTGAAATTTGAAATTTGAAATTTGAAATTTGAAATTTGAAATTTGAAATTTGAAATTTGAAATTTGAAATTTGCCTTGCCTTGCCTTGCTTTGCCTTGCCTTGCCTTCGGCATCAGGAATTTTCTTCCACGGACACCAAAAAATTCTTAATTTTTAAAAGCTATGAAAACACCATTTTTAAGAATGAAATTCAACCCCGAATCTCATTCTAGTGTGCGTTTTTACATTTGGGTGGAAAAAAATTTCACCTCCTGGGCACAAAAATCCCTGACTCCGGCATCAGGAATTTTCTTCCCAACAAAATCTTGATTTTTAAAAATTATGATAAACACCATTTTTAAGGAAGAAATTCAACCCCGAATCTCATTCTGGTGTCCGTTTTTACATTTTGGTGGAAAAAAAAATTTCACCTCCTGGGCACAAAAATCCCTGACTACGGCATCAGGAATTTTCTTCCCCGGACACGAAATAAATCTTGATTTTTAAAAGCTATGAAAAACACCATTTTTGAGAATGAAATTCAACCCCGAATCTCATTCTGGTGTCGGTTTTTAGATTTGGGGGTGGGAAAAAATTTCACCTCCTGGGCACAAAAATCCCTGACTCCGGCATCAGGAATTTTCTCCCCGGGACACCAAAAAATTCTTGATTTTTAAAAGCTATGAAAAACATCATTTTTAAGAATGAAATTCAACCCCGAATCTCATTCTGGTGTGCGTTTTTACATTTGGGTGGAAAATAATTTCACCTCCTGGGCTCAAAAGTCCCTGACTCCGGCATCAGGAATTTTCTTCCCCGGACAACCAAAAAATTCTTGATTTTTAAAAGCTATGAAAAACACCATTTTGAGAATGAAATTCAACCCCGAATCTCATTCTGGTGTCGGTTTTTAGATTTGGGGGTGGGAAAAAATTTCACCTCCTGGGCACAAAAATCCCTGACTCCGTCATCAGGAATTATCTTCCTGGGACACCAAAAAATTCTTGATTTTTAAAAGCTATGAAAAACACCATTTTTAAGGAAGAAATTCAACCCCGAATTTCATTCTGGTGTCAGTTTTGACATTTGAGTCAATAAAAAAATTTCACCTCCTGGGCACAAAAATCCCTGACTCCGGCATCAGGCATTTTCTTCCCAACAAAATCTTGATTTTTAAAAATGATGAAAAACACCATTTTTAAGGACAAAATTCAACACTGAATCTATTCGGGTTTCTGCTTTTACATTTGAGTAAAAAAAAAAATTCACCTCCTGGGCCCAAAAATCCCTGACTCCGGCATCAGGAATTATCTTCCCCGGACACCAAAAAAATCTTGATTTTTAAAAACTATGAAAAACACCATTTTGAAGGACGAAATTCAACCCCAAATCTAATTCTGGCATCCGTTTTTACATTTTGGTCAAAAAAAATATTCACCTCCTGGGCACAAAAATCCCTGACCCTGGCATCAGGAATTTTCTTCCCCCGACACCAAAAAAATCTTGATTTTTAAAAGCAATGAAAAACACCATTTTTAAGAATGAAATTCAACCCTGAATCTCATTCTAGTGTGGGTTTTTACATTTGGGTGGAAAAAAAATTCACCTCCTGGGCCCAAAAATCCCTGACTCCGGCATCAGGAATTTTCTTCCCAACAAAATCTTGATTTTTAAAAATTACGAAAAAAACCATTTTTAAGGACAAAATTCAACCCCAAATCTAATTCTGGCATCCGTTTTTACATTTCGGTCAAAAAAAATATTCACCTCCTGGGCACAAAAATTATCTTCCCTGGACACCAAAAAAATCTTGATTTTTAAAAATTACGAAAAACACCATTTTTAAGGACAAAATTCAACCCCGAATCTCATTCTCGTGTCCGTTTTTACATTTGGGTGGAAAAAAAAATTTCACCTCCTGGGCACAAAAATCCCTGACTCCGGCATCAGGAATTTTCTTCCTCGGACACCAAAAAATTCTTGATTTTTAAAAGCTATTAAAAACATCATTTTTAAGAATGAAATTCAACCCCGAATTTCATTCTGGTGTGCGTTTTTACATTTCGGTGGAAAATAATTTCGCCTCCTGGGCACAAAAGTCCCTGACAAAATTCAACCCCGAATCTCATTCTGGTGTCCGTTTTTACATTTGGGTGGAAAAAAAAATTTCACCTCCTGGGCACAAAAATCCCTGACTCCGGCATCAGGAATTTTCTTCCCCGGACACCAAAAAATTCTTGATTTTTAAAAGCTATGAAAAACACCATTTTTAACCACGAAATTCAACCCCGAATCTCATTCTGGCGTCCGTTTATAGATTTGGGTGGGGGAATAAATTTCACCTCCTGGGCACAAAAATCACTGACTCCGGCATCAGGCATTTTCTTCCCAACAAAATCTTGATTTTTAAAAATTATGAAAAACACCATTTTGAAGGACGAAATTCAACCCCAAATCTAATTCTGGCATCCGTTTTTACATTTGGGTCAAAACAAATATTCACCTCCTGGGCACAAAAATCCCTGACCCTGGCATCAGGAATTTTCTTCCCCGGACACCAAAAAAATCTTGATTTTTAAAAGCAAGGAAAAACACCATTTTTGAGACTGAAATTCAACCCCAAATCTCATTCTGGTGTCCGCTTTTAGATTTGGGTGGGGAAAAAATTTCACCTCCTGGGCACAAAAATCCCTGACCCTGGCATCAAGAATTTTCTTCCATGCACACCAAAAAAATCTTGTTTTTTAAATGCTATGAAAAATGACATTTTTAAGGACAAAAAGCAACCCCGAATCTCATTCTGGTGTCCGTTTTTAGATTTGAGTAAAAAAAAACATTCACCTCCTGGGCACAAAAGTCCCTAACCCCGGCATCAAGAATTTTCTTCCCCGCACACCAAAAAAATCTTGACTTTTAAATGCTATGAAAAACACGATTTTTAAGAATCAAATTCAACCCCAAATCTCATTCTGGTGTGCGTTTTTACATTTGGGTGGAAAATAATTTCACCTCCTGGGAACAAAAATGCCTGACTCCGGCATCAGGAATTTTCTTCCTCGGACACCAAAAAATTCTTGATTTTTAAAAGCTATGAAAAACACCATTTTTAAGAGTGAAATTCAACCCTGAATCTCATTCTGGTGTCCGTTTTTAGATTTGGATGGAAAAAAATTTCACCTCCTGGGCACAAAAGTCCCTGACCCCCGGCATCAGGAATTTTCTTCCCCGGACACCAAAAAATTCTTGATTTTTAAAAGCTATGAAAAACACCATTTTGAAGGACGATATTCAACCCCGAATCTAATTGTGGCATCCGTTTTTACATTTGGGTCAAAAAAAATATTCACCTCCTGGGCACAAAAATCCCTGACCCTGGCATCAGGAAGTTTCTTCCCCGGACACCAAAAAAATCTTGATTTTTATAAACTATGAAAAACACCATTTTTATGGAAGAAATTCAACCCCGAATTTCATTCTGGTGACAGTTTTGACATTTGAGTCAATAAAAAAATTTCACCTCCTGGGCACAAAAATCCCTGACCCCAGCATCAGGAATTTTCTTCCCCGGACACGAAATAAATCTTGATTTTTAAAAGCTATGAAAAACACCATTTTTGAGAATGAAATTCAACCCCGAATCTCATTCTGGTGTGCGTTTTTACATTTGAGGGTGGGGAAAAATTTCACCTCCTGGGCAGAAAAATCCCTGACTCCGGCATCAGGAATTTTCTTCCCGGGACACCAAAAAATTCTTGATTTTTAAAAGCTATGAAAAACACCATTTTGAAGGACGAAATTCAACCCCGAATCTCATTCTGGTGTCTATTTATACATTTGGGTGGAAAAAAAATTTCACCTCCAGGGCACAAAAATCGCCGGGACTTAAAAACCTGGTTCTTTGAATTGTCTGGCCTGGACTGAGGGATTTTAAATTAAATTAAATAAAATTAAAGAAATTTGAAATTTGAAATTTGAAATTTGAAATTTGAAATTTGAAATTTGAAATTTGAAATTTGAAATATGAAATTTGAAATTTGAAATTTGAAATTTGAAATTTGCCTTGCCTTGCCCTGCTTTGCCTTGCCTTGCCTTCGGCATCAGGAATTTTCTTCCCCGGACACCAAAAAATTCTTAATTTTTAAAAGCTATGAAAAACACCATTTTTAAGAATGAAATTCAACCCCGAATCTCATTCTTGTGTGCGTTTTTACATTTGGGTGGAAAAAAATTCACCTCCTGGGCCCAAAAATCCCTGACTCCGGCATCAGGAATTTTCTTCCCAACAAAATCTTGATTTTTAAAAATTATGATAAACACCATTTTTAAGGAAGAAATTCAACCCCGAATCTCATTTTGGTGTTCATTTTTACATTTGGGTGGGAAAAAAAATTTCACCTCCCGGGCACAAAAATCCCTGACTCCGGCATCAGGAATTTTCTTCCCGGGACACCAAAAAATTCTTGATTTTTAAAAGCTATGAAAAACACCATTTTGAAGGACGAAATTCAACCCCGAATCTCATTCTGGTGTCTATTTATACATTTGGGTGGAAAAAAAATTTCACCTCCACGGCACAAAAATCGCCGGGACTTAAAAACCTGGTTGTTTGAATTGTCTGGCCTGGACTGAGGGATTATAAATTAAATTAAATAAAATTAAAGAAATTTGAAATTTGAAATTTGAAATTTGAAATTTGAAATTTGAAATTTGAAATTTGAAATTTGAAATTTGAAATTTGAAATTTGAAATTTGAAATTTGAAATTTGAAATTTGAAATTTGAAATTTGAAATTTGAAATTTGAAATTTGAAATTTGAAATTTGAAATTTGAAATTTGAAATTTGAAATTTGAAATTTGAAATTTGAAATTTGAAATTTGAAATTTGAAATTTGAAATTTGAAATTTGAAATTTGAAATTTGAAATTTGAAATTTGAAATTTGCCTTGCCTTGCCTTGCTTTGCCTTGCCTTGCCTTCGGCATCAGGAATATTCTTCTCCGGACACCAAAATATTCTTAATTTTTAAAAGCTATGAAAAACACCATTTTTAAGAATGAAATTCAACCCCGAATCTCATTCTAGTGTGGGTTTTTACATTTGCGTGGAAAAAAATTTCACCTCCTTTGCCCAAAAATCCCTGACTCCGGCATCAGGAATGTTCTTCCCAACAAAATCTTGATTTTTAAAAATTATGATAAACACCATTTTTAAGGAAGAAATTCAACCCCGAATCTCATTCTGGTGTCCGTTTTTACATTTTGGTGGAAAAAAAAATTTCACCTCCTGGGCACAAAAATCCCTGACTACGGCATCAGGAATTTTCTTCCCCGGACACGAAATAAATCTTGATTTTTAAAAGCTATGAAAAACACCATTTTTGAGAATGAAATTCAACTCCGAATCTCATTCTGGTGTCGGTTTTTAGATTTGGGGGTGGGAAAAAATTTCACCTCCTGGGCACAAAAATCCCTGACTCCGGCATCAGGAATTTTCTCCCCGGGATACCAAAAAATTCTTGATTTTTAAAAGCTATGAAAAACATCATTTTAAGAATAAAATTCAACCCCGAATCTCATTCTGGTGTGCGTTTTTACATTTGGGTGGAAAATAATTTCACCTCCTGGGCTCAAAAGTCCCTGACTCCGGCATCAGGAATTTTCTTCCCCGGACAACCAAAAAATTCTTGATTTTTAAAAGCTATGAAAAACACCATTTTTGAGAATGAAATTCAACCTCGAATTTCATTCTGGTGTCAGTTTTGACATTTGAGTCAATAAAAAAATTTCACCTCCTGGGCACAAAAATCCCTGACCCCAGCATCAGGAATTTTCTTCCCCGGACACGAAATAAATCTTGATTTTTAAAAGCTATGAAAAACACCATTTTTGAGAATGAAATTCAACCCCGAATCTCATTCTGGTGTCGGTTTTTAGATTTGGGGGTGGGGAAAAATTTCACCTCCTGGGCACAAAAATCCCTGACTCCGGCATCAGGAATTTTCTTCCCGGGACACCAAAAAATTCTTGATTTTTAAAAGCTATGAAAAACATCATTTTTAAGAATGAAATTCAACCCCGAATCTCATTCTGGTGTCTATTTATACATTTGGGTGGAAAAAAAATTTCACCTCCAGGGCACAAAAATCGCCGGGACTTAAAAACCTGGTTGTTTGAATTGTCTGGCCTGGACTTAGGGATTTTAAATTAAATTAAATTAAATTAAAGAAATTTGAAATTTGAAATTTGAAATTTGAAATTTGAAATTTGAAATTTGAAATTTGAAATTTGAAATTTGCCTTGCCTTGCTTTGCCTTGCCTTGCCTTCGGCATCAGGAATTTTCTTCCACGGACACCAAAAAATTCTTAATTTTTAAAAGCTATGAAAACACCATTTTTAAGAATGAAATTCAACCCCGAATCTCATTCTAGTGTGCGTTTTTACATTTGGGTGGAAAAAAATTTCACCTCCTGGGCACAAATATCCCTGACTCCGGCATCAGGAATTTTCTTCCCAACAAAATCTTGATTTTTAAAAATTATGATAAACACCATTTTTAAGGAAGAAATTCAACCCCGAATCTCATTCTGGTGTCCGTTTTTACATTTTGGTGGAAAAAAAAATTTCACCTCCTGGGCACAAAAATCCCTGACTACGGCATCAGGAATTTTCTTCCCCGGACACGAAATAAATCTTGATTTTTAAAAGCTATGAAAAACACTATTTTTGAGAATGAAATTCAACCCCGAATCTCATTCTGGTGTCGGTTTTTAGATTTGGGGGTGGGAAAAAATTTCACCTCCTGGGCACAAATATCCCTGACTCCGGCATCAGGAATTTTCTTCCCAACAAAATCTTGATTTTTAAAAATTATGATAAACACCATTTTTAAGGAAGAAATTCAACCCCGAATCTCATTTTGGTGTTCATTTTTACATTTGGGTGGGAAAAAAAATTTCACCTCCCGGGCACAAAAATCCCTGACTCCGGCATCAGGAATTTTCTTCCCGGGACACCAAAAAATTCTTGATTTTTAAAAGCTATGAAAAACACCATTTTGAAGGACGAAATTCAACCCCGAATCTCATTCTGGTGTCTATTTATACATTTGGGTGGAAAAAAAATTTCACCTCCACGGCACAAAAATCGCCGGGACTTAAAAACCTGGTTGTTTGAATTGTCTGGCCTGGACTGAGGGATTTTAAATTAAATTAAATAAAATTAAAGAAATTTGAAATTTGAAATTTGAAATTTGAAATTTGAAATTTGAAATTTGAAATTTGAAATTTGAAATTTGAAATTTGAAATTTGAAATTTGAAATTTGAAATTTGAAATTTGAAATTTGAAATTTGAAATTTGAAATTTGAAATTTGAAATTTGAAATTTGAAATTTGAAATTTGAAATTTGAAATTTGAAATTTGCCTTGCCTTGCCTTGCTTTGCCTTGCCTTGCCTTCGGCATCAGGAATATTCTTCTCCGGACACCAAAAAATTCTTAATTTTTAAAAGCTATGAAAAACACCATTTTTAAGAATGAAATTCAACCCCGAATCTCATTCTAGTGTGGGTTTTTACATTTGCGTGGAAAAAAATTTCACCTCCTGGGCCCAAAAATCCCTGACTCCAGCATCAGGAATTTTCTTCCCCGGACACGAAATAAATCTTGATTTTTAAAAGCTATGAAAAACACCATTTTTAAGCACGAAATTAAACCCCAAATCTCATTCCGGCGTCCGTTCATAGATTTGGGTGGGGAAAAAAATTTCACCTCCTGGGCACAAAAATCCCTGACTCCGGCATCAGGCATTTTCTTCCCAACAAAATCTTGATTTTTAAAAATGATGAAAAACACCATTTTTAATGACAAAATTCAACACTGAATCTATTCGGGTGTCTGCTTTTACATTTGAGTCAAGAAAAAAAAATTCATCTCCTGGGCCTAAAAATCCCTGACTCCGGCATCAGGAATTATCTTCCCCGGACACCAAAAAAATCTCGATTTTTAAAAACTATGAAAAACACAATTTTGAAGGACGAAATTCAACCCCAAATCTAATTCTGGCATCCGTTTTTACATTTGGGTCAAAAAAAATATTCACCTCCTGGGCACAAAAATCCCTGACCCTGGCATCAGGAATTTTCTTCCCCGGACACCAAAAAAATCTTGATTTTTAAAAGCAATGAAAAACACCATTTTTAAGAATGAAATTCAACCCCGAATCTCATTCTAGTATGCGTTTTGACATTTGGGTGGAAAAAAATTTCACCTCCTGGGCACAAAAATCCCTGACTCCGGCATCAGGAATTTTCTTCCCAACAAAATCTTGATTTTTAAAAATTATGATAAACACCATTTTTAAGGAAGAAATTCAACCTCGAATCTCATTCTGGTGTCCGTTTTTACATTTGGGTGGAAAAAATAATTTCACCTCCTGGGCACAAAAATCCCTGACTCCGGCATCAGGAATTTTCTTCCCCGGACACCAAAAAATTCTTGATTTTTAAAAGCTATGAAAAACATCATTTTTAAGAATGAAATTCAACCCCGAATTTCATTCTGGTGTGTGTTTTTACATTTGGGTGGAAAAAAAATTCACCTCCTGGGGCCAAAAATCCCTGACTCCGGCATCAGGAATTTTCTTCCCAACAAAATCTTGATTTTTAAAAATTACGAAAAACACCATTTTTAAGGACAAAATTCAAACCCAAATCTAATTCTGGCATCCGTTTTTACATTTCGGTCAAAAAAAATATTCACCTCCTGGGCACAAAAATTATCTTCCCTGGACACCAAAAAAATCTTGATTTTTAAAAATTACGAAAAACACCATTTTTAAGGACAAAATTCAACCCCGAATCTCATTCTGGTGTCCGTTTTTACATTTGGGTGGGAAAAAAAATTTCACCTCCTGGGCACAAAAATCCCTGACTCCGGCATCAGGAATTTTCTTCCCCGGACACCAAAAAATTCTTGATTTTTAAAAGCTATTAAAAACATCATTTTTAAGAATGAAATTCAACCCCGAATTTCATTCTGGTGTGCGTTTTTACATTTCGGTGGAAAATAATTTCGCCTCCTGGGCACAAAAGTCCCTGACAAAATTCAACCCCGAATCTCATTCTGGTGTCCGTTTTTACATTTGGGTGGGAAAAAAAAATTCACCTCCTGGGCACAAAAATCCCTGACTCCGGCATCAGGAATTTTCTTCCCCGGACACCAAAAAATTCTTGATTTTTAAAAGCTATGAAAAACACCATTTTTAAGCACGAAATTCAACCCCGAATCTCATTCCGGCGTCCGTTTATAGATTTGGGTGGGGGAATAAATTTCACCTCCTGGGCACAAAAATCACTGACTCCGGCATCAGGCATTTTCTTCCCAACAAAATCTTGATTTTTAAAAATTATGAAAAACACCATTTTGAAGGACGAAATTCAACCCCAAATCTAATTCTGGCATCCGTTTTTACATTTGGGTCAAAACAAATATTCACCTCCTGGGCACAAAAATCCCTGACCCTGGCATCAGGAATTTTCTTCCCCGGACACCAAAAAAATCTTGATTTTTAAAAGCAATGAAAAACACCATTTTTGAGACTGAAATTCAACCCCGAATCTCATTCTGGTGTCCGTTTTTAGATTTGGGTGGGGAAAAAATTTCACCTCCTGGGCACAAAAATCCCTGACCCTGGCATCAAGAATTTTCTTCCATGCACACCAAAAAAATCTTGTTTTTTAAATGCTATGAAAAATGACATTTTTAAGGACAAAAAGCAACCCCGAATCTCATTCTGGTGTCCGTTTTTAGATTTGAGTAAAAAAAAACATTCACCTCCTGGGCACAAAAGTCCCTAACCCCGGCATCAGGAATTTTCTTCCCCGCACACCAAAAAAATCTTGACTTTTAAATGCTATGAAAAACACGATTTTTAAGAATCAAATTCAACCCCAAATCTCATTCTGGTGTGCGTTTTTACATTTGGGTGGAAAATAATTTCACCTCCTGGGAACAAAAATGCCTGATCAGGAATTTTCTTCCTCGGACACCAAAAAATTCTTGATTTTTAAAAGCTATGAAAAACACCATTTTTAAGAGTGAAATTCAACCCTGAATCTCATTCTGGTGTCCGTTTTTAGATTTGGATGGAAAAAAATTTCACCTCCTGGGCACAAAAGTCCCTGACCCCCGGCATCAGGAATTTTCTTCCCCGGACACCAAAAAATTCTTGATTTTTAAAAGCTATGAAAAACACCATTTTAAAGGACGATATTCAACCCCGAATCTAATTGTGGCATCCGTTTTTACATTTGGGTCAAAAAAAATATTCACCTCCTGGGCACAAAAATCCCACAAAAATCAGGAAGTTTCTTCCCCGGACACCAAAAAAATCTTGATTTTTAAAACTATGAAAAACACCATTTTTAAGAATGAAATTCAACCCCGAATCTCATTCTGGTGGGCGTTTTTACATTTGGGTGGAAAATAATTCCACCTCCTGGGCACAAATATCCCTGACTCCGGCATCAGGAATTTTCTTCCCAACAAAATCTTGATTTTTAAAAATTATGATAAACACCATTTTTAAGGAAGAAATTCAACCCCGAATCTCATTCTGGTGTCCGTTTTTACATTTTGGTGGGAAAAAAAATTTCACCTCCTGGGCACAAAAATCCCTGACTACGGCATCAGGAATTTTCTTCCCCGGACACGAAATAAATCTTGATTTTTAAAAGCTATGAAAAACACCATTTTTGAGAATGAAATTCAACCCCGAATCTCATTCTGGTGTCGGTTTTTAGATTTGGGGGTGGGAAAAAATTTCACCTCCTGGGCACAAAAATCCCTGACTCCGGCATCAGGAATTTTCTCCCCGGGACACCAAAAAATTCTTGATTTTTAAAAGCTATGAAAAACATCATTTTTAAGAATAAAATTCAACCCCGAATCTCATTCTGGTGTGCGTTTTTACATTTGGGTGGAAAATAATTTCACCTCCTGGGCTCAAAAGTCCCTGACTCCGGCATCAGGAATTTTCTTCCCCGGACAACCAAAAAATTCTTGATTTTTAAAAGCTATGAAAAACACCATTTTTGAGAATGAAATTCAACCTCGAATTTCATTCTGGTGTCAGTTTTGACATTTGAGTCAATAAAAAAATTTCACCTCCTGGGCACAAAAATCCCTGACCCCAGCATCAGGAATTTTCTTCCCCGGACACGAAATAAATCTTGATTTTTAAAAGCTATGAAAAACACCATTTTTGAGAATGAAATTCAACCCCGAATCTCATTCTGGTGTCGGTTTTTAGATTTGGGGGTGGGGAAAAATTTCACCTCCTGGGCACAAAAATCCCTGACTCCGGCATCAGGAATTTTCTTCCCGGGACACCAAAAAATTCTTGATTTTTAAAAGCTATGAAAAACATCATTTTTAAGAATGAAATTCAACCCCGAATCTCATTCTGGTGTCTATTTATACATTTGGGTGGAAAAAAAATTTCACCTCCAGGGCACAAAAATCGCCGGGACTTAAAAACCTGGTTGTTTGAATTGTCTGGCCTGGACTGAGGGATTTTAAATTAAATTAAATAAAATTAAAGAAATTTGAAATTTGAAATTTGAAATTTGAAATTTGAAATTTGAAATTTGAAATTTGAAATTTGAAATTTGAAATTTGAAATTTGAAATTTGAAATTTGCCTTGCCTTGCTTTGCCTTGCCTTGCCTTCGGCATCAGGAATTTTCTTCCACGGACACCAAAAAATTCTTAATTTTTAAAAGCTATGAAAACACCATTTTTAACAATGAAATTCAACCCCGAATCTCATTCTAGTGTGCGTTTTTACATTTGGGTGGAAAAAAATTTCACCTCCTGGGCACAAATATCCCTGACTCCGGCATCAGGAATTTTCTTCCCAACAAAATCTTGATTTTTAAAAATTATGATAAACACCATTTTTAAGGAAGAAATTCAACCCCGAATCTCATTCTGGTGTCCGTTTTTACATTTTGGTGGGGAAAAAAATTTCACCTCCTGGGCACAAAAATCCCTGACTACGGCATCAGGAATTTTCTTCCCCGGACACGAAATAAATCTTGATTTTTAAAAGCTATGAAAAACACCATTTTTGAGAATGAAATTCAACCCCGAATCTCATTCTGGTGTCGGTTTTTAGATTTGGGGGTGGGAAAAAATTTCACCTCCTGGGCACAAAAATCCCTGACTCCGGCATCAGGAATTTTCTCCCCGGGACACCAAAAAATTCTTGATTTTTAAAAGCTATGAAAAACATCATTTTTAAGAATGAAATTCAACCCCGAATCTCATTCTGGTGTGCGTTTTTACATTTGGGTGGAAAATAATTTCACCTCCTGGGCTCAAAAGTCCCTGACTCCGGCATCAGGAATTTTCTTCCCCGGATACCAAAAAATTCTTGATTTTTAAAAGCTATGAAAAACACCATTTTTAAGGAAGAAATTCAACCCCGAATTTCATTCTGGTGTCAGTTTTGACATTTGAGTCAATAAAAAAATTTCACCTCCTGGGCACAAAAATCCCTGACCCCAGCATCAGGAATTTTCTTCCCCGGACACGAAATAAATCTTGATTTTTAAAAGCTATGAAAAACACCATTTTTGAGAATGAAATTCAACCCCGAATCTCATTCTGGTGTCGGTTTTTAGATTTGGGGGTGGGAAAAAAATTCACCTCCTGGGGACAAAAATCCCTGACTCCGGCATCAGGAATTTTCTCCCCGGGACACCAAAAAATTCTTGATTTTTAAAAGCTATGAAAAACATCATTTTTAAGAATAAAATTCAACCCCGAATCTCATTCTGGTGTGCGTTTTTACATTTGGGTGGAAAATAATTTCACCTCCTGGGCTCCAAAGTCCCTGACTCCGGCATCAGGAATTTTCTTCCCCGGACAACCAAAAAATTCTTGATTTTTAAAAGCTATGAAAAACACCATTTTTGAGAATGAAATTCAACCTCGAATTTCATTCTGGTGTCAGTTTTGACATTTGAGTCAATAAAAAAATTTCACCTCCTGGGCACAAAAATCCCTGACCCCAGCATCAGGAATTTTCTTCCCCGGACACGAAATAAATCTTGATTTTTAAAAGCTATGAAAAACTCCATTTTTGAGAATGAAATTCAACCCCGAATCTCATTCTGGTGTCGGTTTTTAGATTTGGGGGTGGGGAAAAATTTCACCTCCTGGGCACAAAAATCCCTGACTCCGGCATCAGGAATTTTCTTCCCGGGACACCAAAAAATTCTTGATTTTTAAAAGCTATGAAAAACATCATTTTTAAGAATGAAATTCAACCCCGAATCTCATTCTGGTGTCTATTTATACATTTGGGTGGAAAAAAAATTTCACCTCCAGGGCACAAAAATCGCCGGGACTTAAAAACCTGGTTGTTTGAATTGTCTGGCCTGGACTGAGGGATTTTAAATTAAATTAAATAAAATTAAAGAAATTTGAAATTTGAAATTTGAAATTTGAAATTTGAAATTTGAAATTTGAAATTTGAAATTTGAAATTTGAAATTTGAAATTTGAAATTTGAAATTTGAAATTTGAAATTTGAAATTTGAAATTTGAAATTTGAAATTTGAAATTTGAAATTTGAAATTTGAAATTTGAAATTTGAAATTTGAAATTTGAAATTTGAAATTTGAAATTTGAAATTTGAAATTTGAAATTTGAAATTTGAAATTTGAAATTTGAAATTTGAAATTTGAAATTTGAAATTTGAAATTTGAAATTTGAAATTTGAAATTTGAAATTTGAAATTTGAAATTTGAAATTTGAAATTTGCCTTGCCTTGCCTTGCTTTGCCTTGCCTTGCCTTCGGCATCAGGAATTTTCTTCCACGGACACCAAAAAATTCTTAATTTTTAAAAGCTATGAAAACACCATTTTTAAGAATGAAATTCAACCCCGAATCTCATTCTAGTGTGCGTTTTTACATTTGGGTGGAAAAAAATTTCACCTCCTGGGCACAAAAATCCCTGACTCCGGCATCAGGAATTTTCTTCCCAACAAAATCTTGATTTTTAAAAATTATGATAAACACCATTTTTAAGGAAGAAATTCAACCCCGAATCTCATTCTGGTGTCCGTTTTTACATTTTGGTGGAAAAAAAAATTTCACCTCCTGGGCACAAAAATCCCTGACTACGGCATCAGGAATTTTCTTCCCCGGACACGAAATAAATCTTGATTTTTAAAAGCTATGAAAAACACCATTTTTGAGAATGAAATTCAACCCCGAATCTCATTCTGGTGTCGGTTTTTAGATTTGGGGGTGGGAAAAAATTTCACCTCCTGGGCACAAAAATCCCTGACTCCGGCATCAGGAATTTTCTCCCCGGGACACCAAAAAATTCTTGATTTTTAAAAGCTATGAAAAACATCATTTTTAAGAATGAAATTCAACCCCGAATCTCATTCTGGTGTGCGTTTTTACATTTGGGTGGAAAATAATTTCACCTCCTGGGCTCAAAAGTCCCTGACTCCGGCATCAGGAATTTTCTTCCCCGGACAACCAAAAAATTCTTGATTTTTAAAAGCTATGAAAAACACCATTTTGAGAATGAAATTCAACCCCGAATCTCATTCTGGTGTCGGTTTTTAGATTTGGGGGTGGGAAAAAATTTCACCTCCTGGGCACAAAAATCCCTGACTCCGTCATCAGGAATTATCTTCCTGGGACACCAAAAAATTCTTGATTTTTAAAAGCTATGAAAAACATCATTTTTAAGGAAGAAATTCAACCCCGAATTTCATTCTGGTGTCAGTTTTGACATTTGAGTCAATAAAAAAATTTCACCTCCTGGGCACAAAAATCCCTGACTCCGGCATCAGGCATTTTCTTCCCAACAAAATCTTGATTTTTAAAAATGATGAAAAACACCATTTTTAAGGACAAAATTCAACACTGAATCTATTCGGGTTTCTGCTTTTACATTTGAGTAAAAAAAAAAATTCACCTCCTGGGCCCAAAAATCCCTGACTCCGGCATCAGGAATTATCTTCCCCGGACACCAAAAAAATCTTGATTTTTAAAAACTATGAAAAACACCATTTTGAAGGACGAAATTCAACCCCAAATCTAATTCTGGCATCCGTTTTTACATTTTGGTCAAAAAAAATATTCACCTCCTGGGCACAAAAATCCCTGACCCTGGCATCAGGAATTTTCTTCCCCCGACACCAAAAAAATCTTGATTTTTAAAAGCAATGAAAAACACCATTTTTAAGAATGAAATTCAACCCTGAATCTCATTCTAGTGTGGGTTTTTACATTTGGGTGGAAAAAAAATTCACCTCCTGGGCCCAAAAATCCCTGACTCCGGCATCAGGAATTTTCTTCCCAACAAAATCTTGATTTTTAAAAATTACGAAAAAAACCATTTTTAAGGACAAAATTCAACCCCAAATCTAATTCTGGCATCCGTTTTTACATTTCGGTCAAAAAAAATATTCACCTCCTGGGCACAAAAATTATCTTCCCTGGACACCAAAAAAATCTTGATTTTTAAAAATTACGAAAAACACCATTTTTAAGGACAAAATTCAACCCCGAATCTCATTCTCGTGTCCGTTTTTACATTTGGGTGGAAAAAAAAATTTCACCTCCTGGGCACAAAAATCCCTGACTCCGGCATCAGGAATTTTCTTCCTCGGACACCAAAAAATTCTTGATTTTTAAAAGCTATTAAAAACATCATTTTTAAGAATGAAATTCAACCCCGAATTTCATTCTGGTGTGCGTTTTTACATTTCGGTGGAAAATAATTTCGCCTCCTGGGCACAAAAGTCCCTGACAAAATTCAACCCCGAATCTCATTCTGGTGTCCGTTTTTACATTTGGGTGGAAAAAAAAATTTCACCTCCTGGGCACAAAAATCCCTGACTCCGGCATCAGGAATTTTCTTCCCCGGACACCAAAAAATTCTTGATTTTTAAAAGCTATGAAAAACACCATTTTTAACCACGAAATTCAACCCCGAATCTCATTCTGGCGTCCGTTTATAGATTTGGGTGGGGGAATAAATTTCACCTCCTGGGCACAAAAATCACTGACTCCGGCATCAGGCATTTTCTTCCCAACAAAATCTTGATTTTTAAAAATTATGAAAAACACCATTTTGAAGGACGAAATTCAACCCCAAATCTAATTCTGGCATCCGTTTTTACATTTGGGTCAAAACAAATATTCACCTCCTGGGCACAAAAATCCCTGACCCTGGCATCAGGAATTTTCTTCCCCGGACACCAAAAAAATCTTGATTTTTAAAAGCAAGGAAAAACACCATTTTTGAGACTGAAATTCAACCCCAAATCTCATTCTGGTGTCCGCTTTTAGATTTGGGTGGGGAAAAAATTTCACCTCCTGGGCACAAAAATCCCTGACCCTGGCATCAAGAATTTTCTTCCATGCACACCAAAAAAATCTTGTTTTTTAAATGCTATGAAAAATGACATTTTTAAGGACAAAAAGCAACCCCGAATCTCATTCTGGTGTCCGTTTTTAGATTTGAGTAAAAAAAAACATTCACCTCCTGGGCACAAAAGTCCCTAACCCCGGCATCAAGAATTTTCTTCCCCGCACACCAAAAAAATCTTGACTTTTAAATGCTATGAAAAACACGATTTTTAAGAATCAAATTCAACCCCAAATCTCATTCTGGTGTGCGTTTTTACATTTGGGTGGAAAATAATTTCACCTCCTGGGAACAAAAATGCCTGACTCCGGCATCAGGAATTTTCTTCCTCGGACACCAAAAAATTCTTGATTTTTAAAAGCTATGAAAAACACCATTTTTAAGAGTGAAATTCAACCCTGAATCTCATTCTGGTGTCCGTTTTTAGATTTGGATGGAAAAAAATTTCACCTCCTGGGCACAAAAGTCCCTGACCCCCGGCATCAGGAATTTTCTTCCCCGGACACCAAAAAATTCTTGATTTTTAAAAGCTATGAAAAACACCATTTTGAAGGACGATATTCAACCCCGAATCTAATTGTGGCATCCGTTTTTACATTTGGGTCAAAAAAAATATTCACCTCCTGGGCACAAAAATCCCTGACCCTGGCATCAGGAAGTTTCTTCCCCGGACACCAAAAAAACCTTGATTTTTATAAACTATGAAAAACACCATTTTTATGGAAGAAATTCAACCCCGAATTTCATTCTGGTGACAGTTTTGACATTTGAGTCAATAAAAAAATTTCACCTCCTGGGCACAAAAATCCCTGACCCCAGCATCAGGAATTTTCTTCCCCGGACACGAAATAAATCTTGATTTTTAAAAGCTATGAAAAACACCATTTTTGAGAATGAAATTCAACCCCGAATCTCATTCTGGTGTGCGTTTTTACATTTGAGGGTGGGGAAAAATTTCACCTCCTGGGCAGAAAAATCCCTGACTCCGGCATCAGGAATTTTCTTCCCGGGACACCAAAAAATTCTTGATTTTTAAAAGCTATGAAAAACACCATTTTGAAGGACGAAATTCAACCCCGAATCTCATTCTGGTGTCTATTTATACATTTGGGTGGAAAAAAAATTTCACCTCCAGGGCACAAAAATCGCCGGGACTTAAAAACCTGGTTCTTTGAATTGTCTGGCCTGGACTGAGGGATTTTAAATTAAATTAAATAAAATTAAAGAAATTTGAAATTTGAAATTTGAAATTTGAAATTTGAAATTTGAAATTTGAAATTTGAAATATGAAATTTGAAATTTGAAATTTGAAATTTGAAATTTGCCTTGCCTTGCCCTGCTTTGCCTTGCCTTGCCTTCGGCATCAGGAATTTTCTTCCCCGGACACCAAAAAATTCTTAATTTTTAAAAGCTATGAAAAACACCATTTTTAAGAATGAAATTCAACCCCGAATCTCATTCTTGTGTGCGTTTTTACATTTGGGTGGAAAAAAATTCACCTCCTGGGCCCAAAAATCCCTGACTCCGGCATCAGGAATTTTCTTCCCAACAAAATCTTGATTTTTAAAAATTATGATAAACACCATTTTTAAGGAAGAAATTCAACCCCGAATCTCATTTTGGTGTTCATTTTTACATTTGGGTGGGAAAAAAAATTTCACCTCCCGGGCACAAAAATCCCTGACTCCGGCATCAGGAATTTTCTTCCCGGGACACCAAAAAATTCTTGATTTTTAAAAGCTATGAAAAACACCATTTTGAAGGACGAAATTCAACCCCGAATCTCATTCTGGTGTCTATTTATACATTTGGGTGGAAAAAAAATTTCACCTCCACGGCACAAAAATCGCCGGGACTTAAAAACCTGGTTGTTTGAATTGTCTGGCCTGGACTGAGGGATTATAAATTAAATTAAATAAAATTAAAGAAATTTGAAATTTGAAATTTGAAATTTGAAATTTGAAATTTGAAATTTGAAATTTGAAATTTGAAATTTGAAATTTGAAATTTGAAATTTGAAATTTGAAATTTGAAATTTGAAATTTGAAATTTGAAATTTGAAATTTGAAATTTGAAATTTGAAATTTGAAATTTGAAATTTGAAATTTGAAATTTGAAATTTGAAATTTGAAATTTGAAATTTGAAATTTGAAATTTGAAATTTGAAATTTGAAATTTGAAATTTGAAATTTGAAATTTGAAATTTGAAATTTGAAATTTGAAATTTGAAATTTGCCTTGCCTTGCCTTGCTTTGCCTTGCCTTGCCTTCGGCATCAGGAATATTCTTCTCCGGACACCAAAATATTCTTAATTTTTAAAAGCTATGAAAAACACCATTTTTAAGAATGAAATTCAACCCCGAATCTCATTCTAGTGTGGGTTTTTACATTTGCGTGGAAAAAAATTTCACCTCCTTTGCCCAAAAATCCCTGACTCCGGCATCAGGAATGTTCTTCCCAACAAAATCTTGATTTTTAAAAATTATGATAAACACCATTTTTAAGGAAGAAATTCAACCCCGAATCTCATTCTGGTGTCCGTTTTTACATTTTGGTGGAAAAAAAAATTTCACCTCCTGGGCACAAAAATCCCTGACTACGGCATCAGGAATTTTCTTCCCCGGACACGAAATAAATCTTGATTTTTAAAAGCTATGAAAAACACCATTTTTGAGAATGAAATTCAACTCCGAATCTCATTCTGGTGTCGGTTTTTAGATTTGGGGGTGGGAAAAAATTTCACCTCCTGGGCACAAAAATCCCTGACTCCGGCATCAGGAATTTTCTCCCCGGGATACCAAAAAATTCTTGATTTTTAAAAGCTATGAAAAACATCATTTTTAAGAATAAAATTCAACCCCGAATCTCATTCTGGTGTGCGTTTTTACATTTGGGTGGAAAATAATTTCACCTCCTGGGCTCAAAAGTCCCTGACTCCGGCATCAGGAATTTTCTTCCCCGGACAACCAAAAAATTCTTGATTTTTAAAAGCTATGAAAAACACCATTTTTGAGAATGAAATTCAACCTCGAATTTCATTCTGGTGTCAGTTTTGACATTTGAGTCAATAAAAAAATTTCACCTCCTGGGCACAAAAATCCCTGACCCCAGCATCAGGAATTTTCTTCCCCGGACACGAAATAAATCTTGATTTTTAAAAGCTATGAAAAACACCATTTTTGAGAATGAAATTCAACCCCGAATCTCATTCTGGTGTCGGTTTTTAGATTTGGGGGTGGGGAAAAATTTCACCTCCTGGGCACAAAAATCCCTGACTCCGGCATCAGGAATTTTCTTCCCGGGACACCAAAAAATTCTTGATTTTTAAAAGCTATGAAAAACATCATTTTTAAGAATGAAATTCAACCCCGAATCTCATTCTGGTGTCTATTTATACATTTGGGTGGAAAAAAAATTTCACCTCCAGGGCACAAAAATCGCCGGGACTTAAAAACCTGGTTGTTTGAATTGTCTGGCCTGGACTGAGGGATTTTAAATTAAATTAAATTAAATTAAAGAAATTTGAAATTTGAAATTTGAAATTTGAAATTTGAAATTTGAAATTTGAAATTTGAAATTTGAAATTTGCCTTGCCTTGCTTTGCCTTGCCTTGCCTTCGGCATCAGGAATTTTCTTCCACGGACACCAAAAAATTCTTAATTTTTAAAAGCTATGAAAACACCATTTTTAAGAATGAAATTCAACCCCGAATCTCATTCTAGTGTGCGTTTTTACATTTGGGTGGAAAAAAATTTCACCTCCTGGGCACAAATATCCCTGACTCCGGCATCAGGAATTTTCTTCCCAACAAAATCTTGATTTTTAAAAATTATGATAAACACCATTTTTAAGGAAGAAATTCAACCCCGAATCTCATTCTGGTGTCCGTTTTTACATTTTGGTGGAAAAAAAAATTTCACCTCCTGGGCACAAAAATCCCTGACTACGGCATCAGGAATTTTCTTCCCCGGACACGAAATAAATCTTGATTTTTAAAAGCTATGAAAAACACTATTTTTGAGAATGAAATTCAACCCCGAATCTCATTCTGGTGTCGGTTTTTAGATTTGGGGGTGGGAAAAAATTTCACCTCCTGGGCACAAATATCCCTGACTCCGGCATCAGGAATTTTCTTCCCAACAAAATCTTGATTTTTAAAAATTATGATAAACACCATTTTTAAGGAAGAAATTCAACCCCGAATCTCATTTTGGTGTTCATTTTTACATTTGGGTGGGAAAAAAAATTTCACCTCCCGGGCACAAAAATCCCTGACTCCGGCATCAGGAATTTTCTTCCCGGGACACCAAAAAATTCTTGATTTTTAAAAGCTATGAAAAACACCATTTTGAAGGACGAAATTCAACCCCGAATCTCATTCTGGTGTCTATTTATACATTTGGGTGGAAAAAAAATTTCACCTCCACGGCACAAAAATCGCCGGGACTTAAAAACCTGGTTGTTTGAATTGTCTGGCCTGGACTGAGGGATTTTAAATTAAATTAAATAAAATTAAAGAAATTTGAAATTTGAAATTTGAAATTTGAAATTTGAAATTTGAAATTTGAAATTTGAAATTTGAAATTTGAAATTTGAAATTTGAAATTTGAAATTTGAAATTTGAAATTTGAAATTTGAAATTTGAAATTTGAAATTTGAAATTTGCCTTGCCTTGCCTTGCTTTGCCTTGCCTTGCCTTCGGCATCAGGAATATTCTTCTCCGGACACCAAAAAATTCTTAATTTTTAAAAGCTATGAAAAACACCATTTTTAAGAATGAAATTCAACCCCGAATCTCATTCTAGTGTGGGTTTTTACATTTGCGTGGAAAAAAATTTCACCTCCTGGGCCCAAAAATCCCTGACTCCAGCATCAGGAATTTTCTTCCCCGGACACGAAATAAATCTTGATTTTTAAAAGCTATGAAAAACACCATTTTTAAGCACGAAATTAAACCCCAAATCTCATTCCGGCGTCCGTTCATAGATTTGGGTGGGGAAAAAAATTTCACCTCCTGGGCACAAAAATCCCTGACTCCGGCATCAGGCATTTTCTTCCCAACAAAATCTTGATTTTTAAAAATGATGAAAAACACCATTTTTAATGACAAAATTCAACACTGAATCTATTCGGGTGTCTGCTTTTACATTTGAGTCAAGAAAAAAAAATTCATCTCCTGGGCCTAAAAATCCCTGACTCCGGCATCAGGAATTATCTTCCCCGGACACCAAAAAAATCTCGATTTTTAAAAACTATGAAAAACACAATTTTGAAGGACGAAATTCAACCCCAAATCTAATTCTGGCATCCGTTTTTACATTTGGGTCAAAAAAAATATTCACCTCCTGGGCACAAAAATCCCTGACCCTGGCATCAGGAATTTTCTTCCCCGGACACCAAAAAAATCTTGATTTTTAAAAGCAATGAAAAACACCATTTTTAAGAATGAAATTCAACCCCGAATCTCATTCTAGTATGCGTTTTGACATTTGGGTGGAAAAAAATTTCACCTCCTGGGCACAAAAATCCCTGACTCCGGCATCAGGAATTTTCTTCCCAACAAAATCTTGATTTTTAAAAATTATGATAAACACCATTTTTAAGGAAGAAATTCAACCTCGAATCTCATTCTGGTGTCCGTTTTTACATTTGGGTGGAAAAAATAATTTCACCTCCTGGGCACAAAAATCCCTGACTCCGGCATCAGGAATTTTCTTCCCCGGACACCAAAAAATTCTTGATTTTTAAAAGCTATGAAAAACATCATTTTTAAGAATGAAATTCAACCCCGAATTTCATTCTGGTGTGTGTTTTTACATTTGGGTGGAAAAAAAATTCACCTCCTGGGGCCAAAAATCCCTGACTCCGGCATCAGGAATTTTCTTCCCAACAAAATCTTGATTTTTAAAAATTACGAAAAACACCATTTTTAAGGACAAAATTCAAACCCAAATCTAATTCTGGCATCCGTTTTTACATTTCGGTCAAAAAAAATATTCACCTCCTGGGCACAAAAATTATCTTCCCTGGACACCAAAAAAATCTTGATTTTTAAAAATTACGAAAAACACCATTTTTAAGGACAAAATTCAACCCCGAATCTCATTCTGGTGTCCGTTTTTACATTTGGGTGGGAAAAAAAATTTCACCTCCTGGGCACAAAAATCCCTGACTCCGGCATCAGGAATTTTCTTCCCCGGACACCAAAAAATTCTTGATTTTTAAAAGCTATTAAAAACATCATTTTTAAGAATGAAATTCAACCCCGAATTTCATTCTGGTGTGCGTTTTTACATTTCGGTGGAAAATAATTTCGCCTCCTGGGCACAAAAGTCCCTGACAAAATTCAACCCCGAATCTCATTCTGGTGTCCGTTTTTACATTTGGGTGGGAAAAAAAAATTCACCTCCTGGGCACAAAAATCCCTGACTCCGGCATCAGGAATTTTCTTCCCCGGACACCAAAAAATTCTTGATTTTTAAAAGCTATGAAAAACACCATTTTTAAGCACGAAATTCAACCCCGAATCTCATTCCGGCGTCCGTTTATAGATTTGGGTGGGGGAATAAATTTCACCTCCTGGGCACAAAAATCACTGACTCCGGCATCAGGCATTTTCTTCCCAACAAAATCTTGATTTTTAAAAATTATGAAAAACACCATTTTGAAGGACGAAATTCAACCCCAAATCTAATTCTGGCATCCGTTTTTACATTTGGGTCAAAACAAATATTCACCTCCTGGGCACAAAAATCCCTGACCCTGGCATCAGGAATTTTCTTCCCCGGACACCAAAAAAATCTTGATTTTTAAAAGCAATGAAAAACACCATTTTTGAGACTGAAATTCAACCCCGAATCTCATTCTGGTGTCCGTTTTTAGATTTGGGTGGGGAAAAAATTTCACCTCCTGGGCACAAAAATCCCTGACCCTGGCATCAAGAATTTTCTTCCATGCACACCAAAAAAATCTTGTTTTTTAAATGCTATGAAAAATGACATTTTTAAGGACAAAAAGCAACCCCGAATCTCATTCTGGTGTCCGTTTTTAGATTTGAGTAAAAAAAAACATTCACCTCCTGGGCACAAAAGTCCCTAACCCCGGCATCAGGAATTTTCTTCCCCGCACACCAAAAAAATCTTGACTTTTAAATGCTATGAAAAACACGATTTTTAAGAATCAAATTCAACCCCAAATCTCATTCTGGTGTGCGTTTTTACATTTGGGTGGAAAATAATTTCACCTCCTGGGAACAAAAATGCCTGATCAGGAATTTTCTTCCTCGGACACCAAAAAATTCTTGATTTTTAAAAGCTATGAAAAACACCATTTTTAAGAGTGAAATTCAACCCTGAATCTCATTCTGGTGTCCGTTTTTAGATTTGGATGGAAAAAAATTTCACCTCCTGGGCACAAAAGTCCCTGACCCCCGGCATCAGGAATTTTCTTCCCCGGACACCAAAAAATTCTTGATTTTTAAAAGCTATGAAAAACACCATTTTAAAGGACGATATTCAACCCCGAATCTAATTGTGGCATCCGTTTTTACATTTGGGTCAAAAAAAATATTCACCTCCTGGGCACAAAAATCCCACAAAAATCAGGAAGTTTCTTCCCCGGACACCAAAAAAATCTTGATTTTTAAAACTATGAAAAACACCATTTTTAAGAATGAAATTCAACCCCGAATCTCATTCTGGTGGGCGTTTTTACATTTGGGTGGAAAATAATTCCACCTCCTGGGCACAAAAATCCCTGACTCCGGCATCAGGAATTTTCTTCCCTGCACACCAAAAAAATCTTGATTTTTAAAAGCTATGAAAAACATCATTTTTAAGAATCAAATTCAACCCTGAAACTCATTCTGGTGTCCGTTTTTAGATTTGGATGGAAAAAAAATTTCACCTCCTGGGCACAAAAATCCCTGACCCTGGCATCAAGAATTTTCTTCCATGCACACCAAAAAAATCTTGTTTTTTAAATGCTATGAAAAATGACATTTTTAAGGACAAAAAGCAACCCCGAATCTCATTCTGGTGTCCGTTTTTAGATTTGAGTAAAAAAAAACATTCACCTCCTGGGCACAAAAGTCCCTAACCCCGGCATCAGGAATTTTCTTCCTCGGACACCAAAAAATTCTTGATTTTTAAAAGCTATGAAAAACACCATTTTTAAGAGTGAAATTCAACCCTGAATCTCATTCTGGTGTCCGTTTTTAGATTTGGATGGAAAAAAATTTCACCTCCTGGGCACAAAAGTCCATGACCCCCGGCATCAGGAATTTTCTTCCCCGGACACCAAAAAATTCTTGATTTTTAAAAGCTATGAAAAACACCATTTTGAAGGACGATATTCAATCCCGAATCTAATTGTGGCATCCGTTTTTACATTTGGGTCAAAAAAAATATTCACCTCCTGGGCACAAAAATCACACAAAAATCAGGAAGTTTCTTCCCCGGACACCAAAAAAATCTTGATTTTTAAAACTATGAAAAACACCATTTTTAAGAATGAAATTCAACCCCGAATCTCATTCTGGTGGGCGTTTTTACATTTGGGTGGAAAATAATTCCACCTCCTGGGCACAAAAATCCCTGACTCCGGCATCAGGAATTTTCTTCCCTGCACACCAAAAAAATCTTGATTTTTAAAAGCTATGAAAAACATCATTTTTAAGAATCAAATTCAACCCTGAAACTCATTCTGGTGTCCGTTTTTAGATTTGGATGGAAAAAAAATTTCACCTCCTGGGCACAAAAATCCCTGACCCTGGCATCAAGAATTTTCTTCCCTGCACACCAAAAAATTCTTGATTTTTAAAAGCTATGAAAAACACCATTTTTAAGGAAGAAATTCAACCCCGAATTTCATTCTCGTGTCAGTTTTGACATTTGAGTCAATAAAAAAATTTCACATCCTGGGCACAAAAATCCCTGACCCCAGCAACAGGAATTTTCTTCCCCGGACACGAAGTAAATCTTGATTTTTAAAAGCTATGAAAAACACCATTTTTGAGAATGAAATTCAACCCCGAATCTCATTCTGGTGTCGGTTTTTAGATTTGGGGGTGGGGAAAAATTTCACCTCCTGGGCACAAAAATCCCTGACTCCGGCATCAGGAATTTTCTTCCCGGGACACCAAAAAATTCTTGATTTTTAAAAGCTATGAAAAACACCATTTTGAAGGACGAAATTCAACCCCGAATCTCATTCTGGTGTCTATTTATACATTTGGGTGGAAAAAAAATTTCACCTCCAGGGCACAAAAATCGCCGGGACTTAAAAACCTGGTTGTTTGAATTGTCTGGCCTGGACTGAGGGATTTTAAATTAAATTAAATAAAATTAAAGAAATTTGAAATTTGAAATTTGAAATTTGAAATTTGAAATTTGAAATTTGAAATTTGAAATTTGAAATTTGAAATTTGAAATTTGAAATTTGAAATTTGAAATTTGCCTTGCCTTGCCCTGCTTTGCCTTGCCTTGCCTTCGGCATCAGGAATTTTCTTCCCCGGACACCAAAAAATTCTTAATTTTTAAAAGCTATGAAAAACACCATTTTAAAGAATGAAATTCAACCCCGAATCTCATTCTTGTGTGCGTTTTTACATTTGGGTGGAAAAAAATTTCACCTCCTGGGCCCAAAAATCCCTGACTCCGGCATCAGGAATTTTCTTCCCAACAAAATCTTGATTTTTAAAAATTACGAAAAACACCATTTTTAAGGACAAAATTCAAACCCAAATCTAATTCTGGCATCCGTTTTTACATTTCGGTCAAAAAAAATATTCACCTCCTGGGCACAAAAATTATCTTCCCTGGACACCAAAAAAATCTTGATTTTTAAAAATTACGAAAAACACCATTTTTAAGGACAAAATTCAACCCCGAATCTCATTCTGGTGTCCGTTTTTACATTTGGGTGGGAAAAAAAATTTCACCTCCTGGGCACAAAAATCCCTGACTCCGGCATCAGGAATTTTCTTCCCCGGACACCAAAAAATTCTTGATTTTTAAAAGCTATTAAAAACATCATTTTTAAGAATGAAATTCAACCCCGAATTTCATTCTGGTGTGCGTTTTTACATTTCGGTGGAAAATAATTTCGCCTCCTGGGCACAAAAGTCCCTGACAAAATTCAACCCCGAATCTCATTCTTGTGTCCGTTTTTACATTTGGGTGGGAAAAAAAAATTCACCTCCTGGGCACAAAAATCCCTGACTCCGGCATCAGGAATTTTCTTCCCCGGACACCAAAAAATTCTTGATTTTTAAAAGCTATGAAAAACACCATTTTTAAGCACGAAATTCAACCCCGAATCTCATTCCGGCGTCCGTTTATAGATTTGGGTGGGGGAATAAATTTCACCTCCTGGGCACAAAAATCACTGACTCCGGCATCAGGCATTTTCTTCCCAACAAAATCTTGATTTTTAAAAATTATGAAAAACACCATTTTGAAGGACGAAATTCAACCCCAAATCTAATTCTGGCATCCGTTTTTACATTTGGGTCAAAACAAATATTCACCTCCTGGGCACAAAAATCCCTGACCCTGGCATCAGGAATTTTCTTCCCCGGACACCAAAAAAATCTTGATTTTTAAAAGCAATGAAAAACACCATTTTTGAGACTGAAATTCAACCCCGAATCTCATTCTGGTGTCCGTTTTTAGATTTGGGTGGGGAAAAAATTTCACCTCCTGGGCACAAAAATCCCTGACCCTGGCATCAAGAATTTTCTTCCATGCACACCAAAAAAATCTTGTTTTTTAAATGCTATGAAAAATGACATTTTTAAGGACAAAAAGCAACCCCGAATCTCATTCTGGTGTCCGTTTTTAGATTTGAGTAAAAAAAAACATTCACCTCCTGGGCACAAAAGTCCCTAACCCCGGCATCAGGAATTTTCTTCCCCGCACACCAAAAAAATCTTGACTTTTAAATGCTATGAAAAACACGATTTTTAAGAATCAAATTCAACCCCAAATCTCATTCTGGTGTGCGTTTTTACATTTGGGTGGAAAATAATTTCACCTCCTGGGAACAAAAATGCCTGATCAGGAATTTTCTTCCTCGGACACCAAAAAATTCTTGATTTTTAAAAGCTATGAAAAACACCATTTTTAAGAGTGAAATTCAACCCTGAATCTCATTCTGGTGTCCGTTTTTAGATTTGGATGGAAAAAAATTTCACCTCCTGGGCACAAAAGTCCATGACCCCCGGCATCAGGAATTTTCTTCCCCGGACACCAAAAAATTCTTGATTTTTAAAAGCTATGAAAAACACCATTTTGAAGGACGATATTCAATCCCGAATCTAATTGTGGCATCCGTTTTTACATTTGGGTCAAAAAAAATATTCACCTCCTGGGCACAAAAATCACACAAAAATCAGGAAGTTTCTTCCCCGGACACCAAAAAAATCTTGATTTTTAAAACTATGAAAAACACCATTTTTAAGAATGAAATTCAACCCCGAATCTCATTCTGGTGGGCGTTTTTACATTTGGGTGGAAAATAATTCCACCTCCTGGGCACAAAAATCCCTGACTCCGGCATCAGGAATTTTCTTCCCTGCACACCAAAAAAATCTTGATTTTTAAAAGCTATGAAAAACATCATTTTTAAGAATCAAATTCAACCCTGAAACTCATTCTGGTGTCCGTTTTTAGATTTGGATGGAAAAAAAATTTCACCTCCTGGGCACAAAAATCCCTGACCCTGGCATCAAGAATTTTCTTCCCTGCACACCAAAAAATTCTTGATTTTTAAAAGCTATGAAAAACACCATTTTTAAGGAAGAAATTCAACCCCGAATTTCATTCTCGTGTCAGTTTTGACATTTGAGTCAATAAAAAAATTTCACATCCTGGGCACAAAAATCCCTGACCCCAGCAACAGGAATTTTCTTCCCCGGACACGAAGTAAATCTTGATTTTTAAAAGCTATGAAAAACACCATTTTTGAGAATGAAATTCAACCCCGAATCTCATTCTGGTGTCGGTTTTTAGATTTGGGGGTGGGGAAAAATTTCACCTCCTGGGCACAAAAATCCCTGACTCCGGCATCAGGAATTTTCTTCCCGGGACACCAAAAAATTCTTGATTTTTAAAAGCTATGAAAAACACCATTTTGAAGGACGAAATTCAACCCCGAATCTCATTCTGGTGTCTATTTATACATTTGGGTGGAAAAAAAATTTCACCTCCAGGGCACAAAAATCGCCGGGACTTAAAAACCTGGTTGTTTGAATTGTCTGGCCTGGACTGAGGGATTTTAAATTAAATTAAATAAAATTAAAGAAATTTGAAATTTGAAATTTGAAATTTGAAATTTGAAATTTGAAATTTGAAATTTGAAATTTGAAATTTGAAATTTGAAATTTGAAATTTGAAATTTGAAATTTGCCTTGCCTTGCCCTGCTTTGCCTTGCCTTGCCTTCGGCATCAGGAATTTTCTTCCCCGGACACCAAAAAATTCTTAATTTTTAAAAGCTATGAAAAACACCATTTTAAAGAATGAAATTCAACCCCGAATCTCATTCTTGTGTGCGTTTTTACATTTGGGTGGAAAAAAATTTCACCTCCTGGGCCCAAAAATCCCTGACTCCGGCATCAGGAATTTTCTTCCCAACAAAATCTTGATTTTTAAAAATTATGATAAACACCATTTTTAAGGAAGAAATTCAACCCCGAATCTCATTTTGGTGTTCATTTTTACATTTGGGTGGGAAAAAAAATTTCACCTCCCGGGCACAAAAATCCCTGACTACGGCATCAGGAATTTTCTTCCCCGGACACGAAATAAATCTTGATTTTTAAAAGCTATGAAAAACACCATTTTTGAGAATGAAATTCAACCCCGAATCTCATTCTGGTGTCGGTTTTTAGATTTGGGGGTGGGAAAAAATTTCACCTCCTGGGCACAAAAATCCCTGACTCCGGCATCAGGAATTTTCTTCCCCGGACACGAAATAAATCTTGATTTTTAAAAGCTATGAAAAACATCATTTTTAAGAATGAAATTCAACCCCGAATCTCATTCTGGTGTGCGTTTTTACATTTGGGTGGAAAATAATTTCACCTCCTGGGCTCAAAAGTCCCTGACTCCGGCATCAGGAATTTTCTTCCCCGGACAACCAAAAAATTCTTGATTTTTAAAAGCTATGAAAAACACCATTTTTGAGAATGAAATTCAACCCCGAATCTCATTCTGGTGTCGGTTTTTAGATTTCGGGGTGGGAAAAAATTTCACCTCCTGGGCACAAAAATCCCTGACTCAGGCATCAGGAATTATCTTCCCGGGACACCAAAAAATTCTTGATTTTTAAAAGCTATGAAAAACACCATTTTTAAGGAAGAAATTCAACCCCGAATTTCATTCTCGTGTCAGTTTTGACATTTGAGTCAATAAAAAAATTTCACATCCTGGGCACAAAAATCCCTTTCCCCAGCATCAGGAATTTTCTTCCCCGGACACGAAGTAAATCTTGATTTTTAAAAGCTATGAAAAACACCATTTTTGAGAATGAAATTCAACCCCGAATCTCATTCTGGTGTCGGTTTTTAGATTTGGGGGTGGGGAAAAATTTCACCTCCTGGGCACAAAAATCCCTGACTCCGGCATCAGGAATTTTCTTCCCGGGACACCAAAAAATTCTTGATTTTTAAAAGCTATGAAAAACACCATTTTGAAGGACGAAATTCAACCCCGAATCTCATTCTGGTGTCTATTTATACATTTGGGTGGAAAAAAAATTTCACCTCCAGGGCACAAAAATCGCCGGGACTTATAAACCTGGTTGTTTGAATTGTCTGGCCTGGACTGAGGGATTTTAAATTAAATTAAATAAAATTAAAGAAATTTGAAATTTGAAATTTGAAATTTGAAATTTGAAATTTGAAATTTGAAATTTGAAATTTGAAATTTGAAATTTGAAATTTGAAATTTGAAATTTGAAATTTGAAATTTGAAATTTGAAATTTGAAACTTGAAATTTGAAATTTGAAATTTGAAATTTGAAATTTGAAATTTGAAATTTGCCTTGCCTTGCCATGCTTTGCCTTGCCTTGCCTTCGGCATCAGGAATTTTCTTCCCCGGAAACCAAAAAATTCTTAATTTTTAAAAGCTATGAAAAACACCATTTTTAAGAATGAAATTCAACCCCGAATCTTATTCTGGTGTTCGTTTTTACATTTGGGTGGGGAAAAAAATTTCACCTCCTGGGCACAAAAATCCCTGACTCCGGAATCAGGAATTTTCTTCCCGGGACACCAAAAAATTCTTGATTTTTAAAAGCTATGAAAAACACCATTTTGAAGGACGAAATTCAACCCCGAATCTCATTCTGGTGTCTATTTATACATTTGGGTGTAAAAAAAATTTCACCTCCAGGGCACAAAAATCGCCGGGACATAAAAACCTGGTTGTTTGAATTGTCTGCCCGGGACTGAGGGATTTTAAATTAAATTAAATAAAATTAAAGATATTTGAAATTTGAAATTTGAAATTTGAAATTTGAAATTTGAAATTTGAAATTTGAAATTTGAAATTTGAAATTTGAAATTTGAAATTTGAAATTTGAAATTTGAAATTTGAAATTTGAAATTTGAAATTTGAAATTTGAAATTTGAAATTTGAAATTTGAAATTTGAAATTTGAAATTTGAAATTTGAAATTTGAAATTTGAAATTTGAAATTTGAAATTTGAAATTTGAAATTTGAAATTTGAAATTTGAAATTTGAAATTTGAAATTTGCCTTGCCTTGGCTTGCTTTGCCTTGCCTTGCCTTCGGCATCAGGAATTTTCTTCCACGGACACCAAAAAATTCTTAATTTTTAAAAGCTATGAAAACACCATTTTTAAGAATGAAATTCAACCCCGAATCTCATTCTAGTGTGCGTTTTTACATTTGGGTGGAAAAAAATTTCACCTCCTGGGCACAAAAATCCCTGACTCCGGCATCAGGAATTTTCTTCCCAACAAAATCTTGATTTTTAAAAATTATGATAAACACCATTTTTAAGGAAGAAATTCAACCCCGAATCTCATTCTGGTGTCCGTTTTTACATTTTGGTGGAAAAAAAAATTTCACCTCCTGGGCACAAAAATCCCTGACTACGGCATCAGGAATTTTCTTCCCCGGACACGAAATAAATCTTGATTTTTAAAAGCTATGAAAAACACCATTTTTGAGAATGAAATTCAACCCCGAGTCTCATTCTGGTGTCGGTTTTTAGATTTGGGGGTGGGGAAAAATTTCACCTCCTGGGCACAAAAATCCCTGACTCCGGCATCAGGAATTTTCTCCCCGGGACACCAAAAAATTCTTGATTTTTAAAAGCTATGAAAAACATCATTTTTAAGAATGAAATTCAACCCCGAATCTCATTCTGGTGTGCGTTTTTACATTTGGGTGGAAAATAATTTCACCTCCTGGGCTCAAAAGTCCCTGACTCCGGCATCAGGAATTTTCTTCCCCGGACAACCAAAAAATTCTTGATTTTTAAAAGCTATGAAAAACACCATTTTGAGAATGAAATTCAACCCCGAATCTCATTCTGGTGTCGGTTTTTAGATTTGGGGGTGGGAAAAAATTTCACCTCCTGGGCACAAAAATCCCTGACTCCGGCATCAGGAATTATCTTTCCGGGACACGAAATAAATCTTGATTTTTAAAAGCTATGAAAAACATCATTTTTAAGAATGAAATTCAACCCCGAATCTCATTCTGGTGTGCGTTTTTACATTTGGGTGGAAAATAATTTCACCTCCTGGGCTCAAAAGTCCCTGACTCCGGCATCAGGAATTTTCTTCCCCGGACAACCAAAAAATTCTTGATTTTTAAAAGCTATGAAAAACACCATTTTTGAGAATGAAATTCAACCCCGAATCTCATTCTGGTGTCGGTTTTTAGATTTCGGGGTGGGAAAAAATTTCACCTCCTGGGCACAAAAATCCCTGACTCAGGCATCAGGAATTATCTTCCCGGGACACCAAAAAATTCTTGATTTTTAAAAGCTATGAAAAACACCATTTTTAAGGAAGAAATTCAACCCCGAATTTCATTCTCGTGTCAGTTTTGACATTTGAGTCAATAAAAAAATTTCACATCCTGGGCACAAAAATCCCTTTCCCCAGCATCAGGAATTTTCTTCCCCGGACACGAAGTAAATCTTGATTTTTAAAAGCTATGAAAAACACCATTTTTGAGAATGAAATTCAACCCCGAATCTCATTCTGGTGTCGGTTTTTAGATTTGGGGGTGGGGAAAAATTTCACCTCCTGGGCACAAAAATCCCTGACTCCGGCATCAGGAATTTTCTTCCCGGGACACCAAAAAATTCTTGATTTTTAAAAGCTATGAAAAACACCATTTTGAAGGACGAAATTCAACCCCGAATCTCATTCTGGTGTCTATTTATACATTTGGGTGGAAAAAAAATTTCACCTCCAGGGCACAAAAATCGCCGGGACTTAAAAACCTGGTTGTTTGAATTGTCTGGCCTGGACTGAGGGATTTTAAATTAAATTAAATAAAATTAAAGAAATTTGAAATTTGAAATTTGAAATTTGAAATTTGAAATTTGAAATTTGAAATTTGAAATTTGAAATTTGAAATTTGAAATTTGAAATTTGAAATTTGAAATTTGAAATTTGAAATTTGAAATTTGAAATTTGAAACTTGAAATTTGAAATTTGAAATTTGAAATTTGAAATTTGAAATTTGAAATTTGCCTTGCCTTGCCTTGCTTTGCCTTGCCTTGCCTTCGGCATCAGGAATTTTCTTCCCCGGAAACCAAAAAATTCTTAATTTTTAAAAGCTATGAAAAACACCATTTTTAAGAATGAAATTCAACCCCGAATCTTATTCTGGTGTTCGTTTTTACATTTGGGTGGGGAAAAAAATTTCACCTCCTGGGCACAAAAATCCCTGACTCCGGAATCAGGAATTTTCTTCCCGGGACACCAAAAAATTCTTGATTTTTAAAAGCTATGAAAAACACCATTTTGAAGGACGAAATTCAACCCCGAATCTCATTCTGGTGTCTATTTATACATTTGGGTGTAAAAAAAATTTCACCTCCAGGGCACAAAAATCGCCGGGACATAAAAACCTGGTTGTTTGAATTGTCTGCCCGGGACTGAGGGATTTTAAATTAAATTAAATAAAATTAAAGATATTTGAAATTTGAAATTTGAAATTTGAAATTTGAAATTTGAAATTTGAAATTTGAAATTTGAAATTTGAAATTTGAAATTTGAAATTTGAAATTTGAAATTTGAAATTTGAAATTTGAAATTTGAAATTTGAAATTTGAAATTTGAAATTTGAAATTTGAAATTTGAAATTTGAAATTTGAAATTTGAAATTTGAAATTTGAAATTTGAAATTTGAAATTTGAAATTTGAAATTTGAAATTTGAAATTTGCCTTGCCTTGGCTTGCTTTGCCTTGCCTTGCCTTCGGCATCAGGAATTTTCTTCCACGGACACCAAAAAATTCTTAATTTTTAAAAGCTATGAAAACACCATTTTTAAGAATGAAATTCAACCCCGAATCTCATTCTAGTGTGCGTTTTTACATTTGGGTGGAAAAAAATTTCACCTCCTGGGCACAAAAATCCCTGACTCCGGCATCAGGAATTTTCTTCCCAACAAAATCTTGATTTTTAAAAATTATGATAAACACCATTTTTAAGGAAGAAATTCAACCCCGAATCTCATTCTGGTGTCCGTTTTTACATTTTGGTGGAAAAAAAAATTTCACCTCCTGGGCACAAAAATCCCTGACTACGGCATCAGGAATTTTCTTCCCCGGACACGAAATAAATCTTGATTTTTAAAAGCTATGAAAAACACCATTTTTGAGAATGAAATTCAACCCCGAGTCTCATTCTGGTGTCGGTTTTTAGATTTGGGGGTGGGGAAAAATTTCACCTCCTGGGCACAAAAATCCCTGACTCCGGCATCAGGAATTTTCTCCCCGGGACACCAAAAAATTCTTGATTTTTAAAAGCTATGAAAAACATCATTTTTAAGAATGAAATTCAACCCCGAATCTCATTCTGGTGTGCGTTTTTACATTTGGGTGGAAAATAATTTCACCTCCTGGGCTCAAAAGTCCCTGACTCCGGCATCAGGAATTTTCTTCCCCGGACAACCAAAAAATTCTTGATTTTTAAAAGCTATGAAAAACACCATTTTGAGAATGAAATTCAACCCCGAATCTCATTCTGGTGTCGGTTTTTAGATTTGGGGGTGGGAAAAAATTTCACCTCCTGGGCACAAAAATCCCTGACTCCGGCATCAGGAATTATCTTTCCGGGACACCAAAAAATTCTTGATTTTTAAAAGCTATGAAAAACACCATTTTTAAGGAAGAAATTCAACCCCGAATTTCATTCTGGTGTCAGTTTTGACATTTGAGTCAATAAAAAAATTTCACCGCCTGGGCACAAAAATCCCTGACTGCGGCATCAGGAATTTTCTTCCCCGGACACCAAAAAATTTTTGATTTTTAAAAGCTATTAAAAACATCATTTTTAAGAATGAAATTCAACCCCGAATTTCATTCTGGTGTGCGTTTTTACATTTCGGTGGAAAATAATTTCGCCTCCTGGGCACAAAAGTCCCTGACAAAATTCAACCCCGAATCTCATTCTGGTGTCCGTTTTTACATTTGGGTGGAAAAAAAAATTTCACCTCCTGGGCACAAAAATCCCTGACTCCGGCATCAGGAATTTTCTTCCCCGGACACCAAAAAATTCTTGATTTTTAAAAGCTATGAAAAACATCATTTTTAACCACGAAATTCAACCCCGAATCTCATTCCGGCGTCCGTTTATAGATTTGGGTGGGGGAATAAATTTCACCTCCTGGGCACAAAAATCACTGACTCCGGCATCAGGCATTTTCTTCCCAACAAAATCTTGATTTTTAAAAATTATGAAAAACACCATTTTGAAGGACGAAATTCAACCCCAAATCTAATTCTGGCATCCGTTTTTACATTTGGGTCAAAACAAATATTCACCTCCTGGGCACAAAAATCCCTGACCCTGGCATCAGGAATTTTCTTCCCCGGACACCAAAAAAATTTTGATTTTTAAAAGCAAGGAAAAACACCATTTTTGAGACTGAAATTCAACCCCAAATCTCATTCTGGTGTCCGCTTTTAGATTTGGGTGGGGAAAAAATTTCACCTCCTGGGCACAAAAATCCCTGACCCTGGCATCAAGAATTTTCTTCCATGCACACCAAAAAAATCTTGTTTTTTAAATGCTATGAAAAATGACATTTTTAAGGACAAAAAGCAACCCCGAATCTCATTCTGGTGTCCGTTTTTAGATTTGAGTAAAAAAAAACATTCACCTCCTGGGCACAAAAGTCCCTAACCCCGGCATCAAGAATTTTCTTCCCCGCACACCAAAAAAATCTTGACTTTTAAATGCTATGAAAAACACGATTTTTAAGAATCAAATTCAATCCCAAATCTCATTCTGGTGTGCGTTTTTACATTTGGGTGGAAAATAATTTCACCTCCTGGGAACAAAAATGCCTGACTCCGGCATCAGGAATTTTCTTCCTCGGACACCAAAAAATTCTTGATTTTTAAAATCTATGAAAAACACCATTTTTAAGAGTGAAATTCAACCCTGAATCTCATTCTGCTGTCCGTTTTTAGATTTGGATGGAAAAAAATTTCACCTCCTGGGCACAAAAGTCCCTGACCCCCGGCATCAGGAATTTTCTTCCCCGGACACTAAAAAATTCTTGATTTTTAAAAGCTATGAAAAACACCATTTTGAAGGACGATATTCAACCCCGAATCTAATTGTGGCATCCGTTTTTACATTTGGGTCAAAAAAAATATTCACCTCCTGGGCACAAAAATCCCTGACCCTGGCATCAGGAAGTTTCTTCCCCGGACACCAAAAAAATCTTGATTTTTATAAACTATGAAAAACACCATTTTTAAGGAAGAAATTCAACCCCGAATTTCATTCTGGTGACAGTTTTGACATTTGAGTCAATAAAAAAATTTCACCTCCTGGGCACAAAAATCCCTGACCCCAGCATCAGGAATTTTCTTCCCCGGACACGAAATAAATCTTGATTTTTAAAAGCTATGAAAAACACCATTTTTGAGAATGAAATTCAACCCCGAATCTCATTCTGGTGTGCGTTTTTACATTTGGAAGTGGGGAAAAATTTCACCTCCTGGGCACAAAAATCCCTGACTCCGGCATCAGGAATTTTCTTCCCGGGACACCAAAAAATTCTTGATTTTTAAAAGCTATGAAAAACACCATTTTGAAGGACGAAATTCAACCCCGAATCTCATTCTGGTGTCTATTTATACATTTGGGTGGAAAAAAAATTTCACCTCCAGGGCACAAAAATCGCCGGGACATAAAAACCTGGTTGTTTGAATTGTCTGCCCGGGACTGAGGGATTTTAAATTAAATTAAATAAAATTAAAGATATTTGAAATTTGAAATTTGAAATTTGAAATTTGAAATTTGAAATTTGAAATTTGAAATTTGAAATTTGAAATTTGAAATTTGAAATTTGAAATTTGAAATTTGAAATTTGAAATTTGAAATTTGAAATTTGAAATTTGAAATTTGAAATTTGAAATTTGAAATTTGAAATTTGAAATTTGAAATTTGAAATTTGAAATTTGAAATTTGAAATTTGAAATTTGAAATTTGAAATTTGAAATTTGAAATTTGAAATTTGCCTTGCCTTGGCTTGCTTTGCCTTGCCTTGCCTTCGGCATCAGGAATTTTCTTCCACGGACACCAAAAAATTCTTAATTTTTAAAAGCTATGAAAACACCATTTTTAAGAATGAAATTCAACCCCGAATCTCATTCTAGTGTGCGTTTTTACATTTGGGTGGAAAAAAATTTCACCTCCTGGGCACAAAAATCCCTGACTCCGGCATCAGGAATTTTCTTCCCAACAAAATCTTGATTTTTAAAAATTATGATAAACACCATTTTTAAGGAAGAAATTCAACCCCGAATCTCATTCTGGTGTCCGTTTTTACATTTTGGTGGAAAAAAAAATTTCACCTCCTGGGCACAAAAATCCCTGACTACGGCATCAGGAATTTTCTTCCCCGGACACCAAAAAAATCTTGATTTTTATAAACTATGAAAAACACCATTTTTAAGGAAGAAATTCAACCCCGAATTTCATTCTGGTGACAGTTTTGACATTTGAGTCAATAAAAAAATTTCACCTCCTGGGCACAAAAATCCCTGACCCTGGCATCAGGAAGTTTCTTCCCCGGACACCAAAAAAATCTTGATTTTTATAAACTATGAAAAACACCATTTTTAAGGAAGAAATTCAACCCCGAATTTCATTCTGGTGACAGTTTTGACATTTGAGTCAATAAAAAAATTTCACCTCCTGGGCACAAAAATCCCTGACCCCAGCATCAGGAATTTTCTTCCCCGGACACGAAATAAATCTTGATTTTTAAAAGCTATGAAAAACACCATTTTTGAGAATGAAATTCAACCCCGATTCTCATTCTGGTGTGCGTTTTTACATTTGGAAGTGGGGAAAAATTTCACCTCCTGGGCACAAAAATCCCTGACTCCGGCATCAGGAATTTTCTTCCCGGGACACCAAAAAATTCTTGATTTTTAAAAGCTATGAAAAACACCATTTTGAAGGACGAAATTCAACCCCGAATCTCATTCTGGTGTCTATTTATACATTTGGGTGGAAAAAAAATTTCACCTCCAGGGCACAAAAATCGCCAGGACATAAAAACCTGGTTGTTTGAATTGTCTGCCCGGGACTGAGGGATTTTAAATTAAATTAAATAAAATTAAAGATATTTGAAATTTGAAATTTGAAATTTGAAATTTGAAATTTGAAATTTGAAATTTGAAATTTGAAATAATTTGAAATTTGAAATTTGAAATTTGAAATTTGAAATTTGAAATTTGAAATTTGAAATTTGAAATTTGAAATTTGAAATTTGAAATTTGAAATTTGAAATTTGAAATTTGAAATTTGAAATTTGAAATTTGAAATTTGAAATTTGAAATTTGAAATTTGAAATTTGAAATTTGAAATTTGAAATTTGAAATTTGCCTTGCCTTGGCTTGCTTTGCCTTGCCTTGCCTTCGGCATCAGGAATTTTCTTCCACGGACACCAAAAAATTCTTAATTTTTAAAAGCTATGAAAACACCATTTTTAAGAATGAAATTCAACCCCGAATCTCATTCTAGTGTGCGTTTTTACATTTGGGTGGAAAAAAATTTCACCTCCTGGGCACAAAAATCCCTGACTCCGGCATCAGGAATTTTCTTCCCAACAAAATCTTGATTTTTAAAAATTATGATAAACACCATTTTTAAGGAAGAAATTCAACCCCGAATCTCATTCTGGTGTCCGTTTTTACATTTTGGTGGAAAAAAAAATTTCACCTCCTGGGCACAAAAATCCCTGACTACGGCATCAGGAATTTTCTTCCCCGGACACGAAATAAATCTTGATTTTTAAAAGCTATGAAAAACACCATTTTTGAGAATGAAATTCAACCCCGAGTCTCATTCTGGTGTCGGTTTTTAGATTTGGGGGTGGGAAAAAATTTCACCTCCTGGGCACAAAAATCCCTGACTCCGGCATCAGGAATTTTCTCCCCGGGACACCAAAAAATTCTTGATTTTTAAAAGCTATGAAAAACATCATTTTTAAGAATGAAATTCAACCCCGAATCTCATTCTGGTGTGCGTTTTTACATTTGGGTGGAAAATAATTTCACCTCCTGGGCTCAAAAGTCCCTGACTCCGGCATCAGGAATTTTCTTCCCCGGACAACCAAAAAATTCTTGATTTTTAAAAGCTATGAAAAACACCATTTTGAGAATGAAATTCAACCCCGAATCTCATTCTGGTGTCGGTTTTTAGATTTGGGGGTGGGAAAAAATTTCACCTCCTGGGCACAAAAATCCCTGACTCCGGCATCAGGAATTATCTTTCCGGGACACCAAAAAATTCTTGATTTTTAAAAGCTATGAAAAACACCATTTTTAAGGAAGAAATTCAACCCCGAATTTCATTCTGGTGTCAGTTTTGACATTTGAGTCAATAAAAAAATTTCACCGCCTGGGCACAAAAATCCCTGACTGCGGCATCAGGAATTTTCTTCCCCGGACACCAAAAAATTCTTGATTTTTAAAAGCTATTAAAAACATCATTTTTAAGAATGAAATTCAACCCCGAATTTCATTCTGGTGTGCGTTTTTACATTTCGGTGGAAAATAATTTCGCCTCCTGGGCACAAAAGTCCCTGACAAAATTCAACCCCGAATCTCATTCTGGTGTCCGTTTTTACATTTGGGTGGAAAAAAAAATTTCACCTCCTGGGCACAAAAATCCCTGACTCCGGCATCAGGAATTTTCTTCCCCGGACACCAAAAAATTCTTGATTTTTAAAAGCTATGAAAAACATCATTTTTAACCACGAAATTCAACCCCGAATCTCATTCCGGCGTCCGTTTATAGATTTGGGTGGGGGAATAAATTTCACCTCCTGGGCACAAAAATCACTGACTCCGGCATCAGGCATTTTCTTCCCAACAAAATCTTGATTTTTAAAAATTATGAAAAACACCATTTTGAAGGACGAAATTCAACCCCAAATCTAATTCTGGCATCCGTTTTTACATTTGGGTCAAAACAAATATTCACCTCCTGGGCACAAAAATCCCTGACCCTGGCATCAGGAATTTTCTTCCCCGGACACCAAAAAAATTTTGATTTTTAAAAGCAAGGAAAAACACCATTTTTGAGACTGAAATTCAACCCCAAATCTCATTCTGGTGTCCGCTTTTAGATTTGGGTGGGGAAAAAATTTCACCTCCTGGGCACAAAAATCCCTGACCCTGGCATCAAGAATTTTCTTCCATGCACACCAAAAAAATCTTGTTTTTTAAATGCTATGAAAAATGACATTTTTAAGGACAAAAAGCAACCCCGAATCTCATTCTGGTGTCCGTTTTTAGATTTGAGTAAAAAAAAACATTCACCTCCTGGGCACAAAAGTCCCTAACCCCGGCATCAAGAATTTTCTTCCCCGCACACCAAAAAAATCTTGACTTTTAAATGCTATGAAAAACACGATTTTTAAGAATCAAATTCAATCCCAAATCTCATTCTGGTGTGCGTTTTTACATTTGGGTGGAAAATAATTTCACCTCCTGGGAACAAAAATGCCTGACTCCGGCATCAGGAATTTTCTTCCTCGGACACCAAAAAATTCTTGATTTTTAAAATCTATGAAAAACACCATTTTTAAGAGTGAAATTCAACCCTGAATCTCATTCTGGTGTCCGTTTTTAGATTTGGATGGAAAAAAATTTCACCTCCTGGGCACAAAAGTCCCTGACCCCCGGCATCAGGAATTTTCTTCCCCGGACACTAAAAAATTCTTGATTTTTAAAAGCTATGAAAAACACCATTTTGAAGGACGATATTCAACCCCGAATCTAATTGTGGCATCCGTTTTTACATTTGGGTCAAAAAAAATATTCACCTCCTGGGCACAAAAATCCCTGACCCTGGCATCAGGAAGTTTCTTCCCCGGACACCAAAAAAATCTTGATTTTTATAAACTATGAAAAACACCATTTTTAAGGAAGAAATTCAACCCCGAATTTCATTCTGGTGACAGTTTTGACATTTGAGTCAATAAAAAAATTTCACCTCCTGGGCACAAAAATCCCTGACCCCAGCATCAGGAATTTTCTTCCCCGGACACGAAATAAATCTTGATTTTTAAAAGCTATGAAAAACACCATTTTTGAGAATGAAATTCAACCCCGAATCTCATTCTGGTGTGCGTTTTTACATTTGGAAGTGGGGAAAAATTTCACCTCCTGGGCACAAAAATCCCTGACTCCGGCATCAGGAATTTTCTTCCCGGGACACCAAAAAATTCTTGATTTTTAAAAGCTATGAAAAACACCATTTTGAAGGACGAAATTCAACCCCGAATCTCATTCTGGTGTCTATTTATACATTTGGGTGGAAAAAAAATTTCACCTCCAGGGCACAAAAATCGCCGGGACTTAAAAACCTGGTTGTTTGAATTGTCTGGCCTGGACTGAGGGATTTTAAATTAAATTAAATTAAATTAAAGAAATTTGAAATTTGAAATTTGAAATTTGAAATTTGAAATTTGAAATTTGAAATTTGAAATTTGAAATTTGAAATTTGAAATTTGAAATTTGAAATTTGAAATTTGCCTTGCCTTGCCTTGCTTTGCCTTGCCTTGCCTTCGGCATCAGGAATATTCTTCTCCGGACACCAAAAAATTCTTAATTTTTAAAAGCTATGAAAAACACCATTTTTAAGAATGAAATTCAACCCCGAATCTCATTCTAGTGTGGGTTTTTACATTTGCGTGGAAAAAAATTTCACCTCCTGGGCCCAAAAATCCCTGACTCCGGCATCAGGAATGTTCTTCCCAACAAAATCTTGATTTTTAAAAATTATGATAAACACCATTTTTAAGGAAGAAATTCAACCCCGAATCTCATTCTGGTGTCGGTTTTTAGATTTGGGGGTGGGAAAAAATTTCACCTCCTGGGCACAAAAATCCCTGACTCCGGCATCAGGAATTTTCTCCCCGGGATACCAAAAAATTCTTGATTTTTAAAAGCTATGAAAAACATCATTTTTAAGAATAAAATTCAACCCCGAATCTCATTCTGGTGTGCGTTTTTACATTTGGGTGGAAAATAATTTCACCTCCTGGGCTCAAAAGTCCCTGACTCCGGCATCAGGAATTTTCTTCCCCGGACAACCAAAAAATTCTTGATTTTTAAAAGCTATGAAAAACACCATTTTTGAGAATGAAATTCAACCCCGAATCTCATTCTGGTGTCGGTTTTTAGATTTGGGGGTGGGAAAAAATTTCACCTCATGGGCACAAAAATCCCTGACTCCGACATCAGGAATTATCTTCCCGGGACACAAAAAAATTCTTGATTTTTAAAAGCTATGAAAAACACCATTTTTAAGGAAGAAATTCAACCTCGAATTTCATTCTGGTGTCAGTTTTGACATTTGAGTCAATAAAAAAATTTCACCTCATGGGCACAAAAATCCCTGACTCCGGCATCAGGAATTTTCTTCCCCGGACACCAAAAAAATCTTGATTTTTATAAACTATGAAAAACACCATTTTTAAGGAAGAAATTCAACCCCGAATTTCATTCTGGTGACAGTTTTGACATTTGAGTCAATAAAAAAATTTCACCTCCTGGGCACAAAAATCCCTGACCCCAGCATCAGGAATTTTCTTCCCCGGACACGAAATAAATCTTGATTTTTAAAAGCTATGAAAAACACCATTTTTGAGAATGAATTTCAACCCCGAATCTCATTCTGGTGTGCGTTTTTACATTTGGGGGTGGGGAAAAATTTCACCTCCTGGGCACAAAAATCCCTGACTCCGGCATCAGGAATTTTCTTCCCGGGACACCAAAAAATTCTTGATTTTTAAAAGCTATGAAAAACACCATTTTGAAGGACGAAATTCAACCCCGAATCTCATTCTTGTGTCTATTTATACATTTGGGTGGAAAAAAAATTTCACCTCCAGGGCACAAAAATCGCCGGGACTTAAAAACCTGGTTGTTTGAATTGTCTGGCCTGGACTGAGGGATTTTAAATTAAATTAAATAAAATTAAAGAAATTTGAAATTTGAAATTTGAAATTTGAAATTTGAAATTTGAAATTTGAAATTTGAAATTTGAAATTTGCCTTGCCTTGCCCTGCTTTGCCTTGCCTTGCCTTCGGCATCAGGAATTTTCTTCCCCGGACACGAAATAAATCTTGATTTTTAAAAGCTATGAAAAACATCATTTTTAAGAATGAAATTCAACCCCGAATCTCATTCTGGTGTGCGTTTTACATTTGGGAGGAAAATAATTTCACCTCCTGGGCTCAAAAGTCCCTGACTCCGGCATCAGGAATTTTCTTCCCCGGACAACCAAAAAATTCTTGATTTTTAAAAGCTATGAAAAACACCATTTTTGAGAATGAAATTCAACCCCGAATCTCATTCTGGTGTCGGTTTTTAGATTTCGGGGTGGGAAAAAATTTCACCTCCTGGGCACAAAAATCCCTGACTCCGGCATCAGGAATTATCTTCCCGGGACACCAAAAAATTCTTGATTTTTAAAAGCTATGAAAAACACCATTTTTAAGGAAGAAATTCAACCCCGAATTTCATTCTCGTGTCAGTTTTGACATTTGAGTCAATAAAAAAATTTCACATCCTGGGCACAAAAATCCCTTTCCCCAGCATCAGGAATTTTCTTCCCCAGACACGAAGTAAATCTTGATTTTTAAAAGCTATGAAAAACACCATTTTTGAGAATGAAATTCAACCCCGAATCTCATTCTGGTGTCGGTTTTTAGATTTGGGGGTGGGGAAAAATTTCACCTCCTGGGCACAAAAATCCCTGACTCCGGCATCAGGAATTTTCTTCCCGGGACACCAAAAAATTCTTGATTTTTAAAAGCTATGAAAAACACCATTTTCAAGGACGAAATTCAACCCCGAATCTCATTCTGGTGTCTATTTATACATTTGGGTGGAAAAAAAATTTCACCTCCAGGGCACAAAAATCGCCGGGACTTAAAAACCTGGTTGTTTGAATTGTCTGGCCTGGACTGAGGGATTTTAAATTAAATTAAATAAAATTAAAGAAATTTGAAATTTGAAATTTGAAATTTGAAATTTGAAATTTGAAATTTGAAATTTGAAATTTGAAATTTGAAATTTGAAATTTGAAATTTGAAATTTGAAATTTGAAATTTGAAATTTGAAATTTGAAATTTGAAATTTGAAATTTGAAATTTGAAATTTGAAATTTGCCTTGCCTTGCCTTGCTTTGCCTTGCCTTGCCTTCGGCATCAGGAATTTTCTTCCCCGGACACCAAAAAATTCTTAATTTTTAAAAGCTATGAAAAACACCATTTTTAAGAATGAAATTCAACCCCGAATCTCATTCTGGTGTTCGTTTTTACATTTGGGTGGGAAAAAAAATTTCACCTCCTGGGCACAAAAATCCCTGACTCCGGAATCAGGAATTTTCTTCCCGGGACACCAAAAAATTCTTGATTTTTAAAAGCTATGAAAAACACCATTTTGAAGGACGAAATTCAACCCCGAATCTCATTCTGGTGTCTATTTATACATTTGGGTGTAAAAAAAATTTCACCTCCAGGGCACAAAAATCGCCGGGACATAAAAACCTGGTTGTTTGAATTGTCTGCCCGGGACTGAGGGATTTTAAATTAAATTAAATAAAATTAAAGATATTTGAAATTTGAAATTTGAAATTTGAAATTTGAAATTTGAAATTTGAAATTTGAAATTTGAAATTTGAAATTTGAAATTTGAAATTTGAAATTTGAAATTTGAAATTTGAAATTTGAAATTTGAAATTTGAAGTTTGAAATTTGAAATTTGAAATTTGAAATTTGAAATTTGAAATTTGAAATTTGAAATTTGAAATTGGAAATTGGAAATTGGAAATTTGAAATTTGAAATTTGAAATTTGAAATTTGAAATTTGCCTTGCCTTGCCTTGCTTTGCCTTGCCTTGCCTTCGGCATCAGGAATTTTCTTCCACGGACACCAAAAAATTCTTAATTTTTAAAAGCTATGAAAACACCATTTTTAAGAATGAAATTCAACCCCGAATCTCATTCTAGTGTGCGTTTTTACATTTGGGTGGAAAAAAATTTCACCTCCTGGGCACAAAAATCCCTGACTCCGGCATCAGGAATTTTCTTCCCAACAAAATCTTGATTTTTAAAAATTATGATAAACACCATTTTTAAGGAAGAAATTCAACCCCGAATCTCATTCTGGTGTCCGTTTTTACATTTTGGTGGAAAAAAAAATTTCACCTCCTGGGCACAAAAATCCCTGACTACGGCATCAGGAATTTTCTTCCCCGGACACGAAATAAATCTTGATTTTTAAAAGCTATGAAAAACACCATTTTTGAGAATGAAATTCAACCCCGAATCTCATTCTGGTGTCGGTTTTTAGATTTGGGGGTGGGAAAAAATTTCACCTCCTGGGCACAAAAATCCCTGACTCCGGCATCAGGAATTATCTTCCCGGGACACCAAAAAATTCTTGATTTTTAAAAGCTATGAAAAACACCATTTTTAAGGAAGAAATTCAACCCCGAATTTTATTCTGGTGTCAGTTTTGACATTTGAGTCAATAAAAAAATTTCACCGCCTGGGCACAAAAATCCCTGACTGCGGCATCAGGAATTTTCTTCCCCGGACACCAAAAAATTCTTGATTTTTAAAAGCTATTAAAATCATCATTTTTAAGAATGAAATTCAACCCCGAATTTCATTCTGGTGTGCGTTTTTACATTTCGGTGGAAAATAATTTCGCCTCCTGGGCACAAAAGTCCCTGACAAAATTCAACCCCGAATCTCATTCTGGTGTCCGTTTTTACATTTGGGTGGAAAAAAAAATTTCACCTCCTGGGCACAAAAATCCCTGACTCCGGCATCAGGAATTTTCTTCCCCAGACACCAAAAAATTCTTGATTTTTAAAAGCTATGAAAAACACCATTTTTAACCACGAAATTCAACCCCGAATCTCATTCCGGCATCCGTTTATAGATATGGGTGGGGGAATAAATTTCACCTCCTGGGCACAAAAATCACTGACTCCGGCATCAGGCATTTTCTTCCCAACAAAATCTTGATTTTTAAAAATTATGAAAAACACCATTTTGAAGGACGAAATTCAACCCCAAATCTAATTCTGGCATCCGTTTTTACATTTGGGTCAAAACAAATATTCACCTCCTGGGCACAAAAATCCCTGACCCTGGCATCAGGAATTTTCTTCCCCGGACACCAAAAAAATCTTGATTTTTAAAAGCAAGGAAAAACACCATTTTTGAGACTGAAATTCAACCCCAAATCTCATTCTGGTGTCCGCTTTTAGATTTGGGTGGGGAAAAAATTTCACCTCCTGGGCACAAAAATCCCTGACCCTGGCATCAAGAATTTTCTGCCATGCACACCAAAAAAATCTTGTTTTTTAAATGCTATGAAAAATGAAATTTTTAAGGACAAAAAGCAACCCCGAATCTCATTCTGGTGTCCGTTTTTAGATTTGAGTAAAAAAAAACATTCACCTCCTGGGCACAAAAGTCCCTAACCCCGGCATCAAGAATTTTCTTCCCCGCACACCAAAAAAATCTTGACTTTTAAATGCTATGAAAAACACGATTTTTAAGAATCAAATTCAACCCCAAATCTCATTCTGGTGTGCGTTTTTACATTTGGGTGGAAAATAATTTCACCTCCTGGGAACAAAAATGCCTGACTCCGGCATCAGGAATTTTCTTCCTCGGACACCAAAAAATTCTTGATTTTTAAAAGCTATGAAAAACACCATTTTTAAGAGTGAAATTCAACCCTGAATCTCATTCTGCTGTCCGTTTTTAGATTTGGATGGAAAAAAATTTCACCTCCTGGGCACAAAAGTCCCTGACCCCCGGCATCAGGAATTTTCTTCCCCGGACACCAAAAAATTCTTGATTTTTAAAAGCTATGAAAAACACCATTTTGAAGGACGATATTCAACCCCGAATCTAATTGTGGCATCCGTTTTTACATTTGGGTCAAAAAAAATATTCACCTCCTGGGCACAAAAATCCCTGACCCTGGCATCAGGAAGTTTCTTCCCCGGACACCAAAAAAATCTTGATTTTTATAAACTATGAAAAACACCATTTTTAAGGAAGAAATTCAACCCCGAATTTCATTCTGGTGACAGTTTTGACATTTGAGTCAATAAAAAAATTTCACCTCCTGGGCACAAAAATCCCTGACCCCAGCATCAGGAATTTTCTTCCCCGGACACGAAATAAATCTTGATTTTTAAAAGCTATGAAAAACACCATTTTTGAGAATGAAATTCAACCCCGAATCTCATTCTGGTGTGCGTTTTTACATTTGGGGGTGGGGAAAAATTTCACCTCCTGGGCACAAAAATCCCTGACTCCGGCATCAGGAATTTTCTTCCCGGGACACCAAAAAATTCTTGATTTTTAAAAGCTATGAAAAACACCATTTTGAAGGACGAAATTCAACCCCGAATCTCATTCTGGTGTCTATTTATACATTTGGGTGGAAAAAAAATTTCACCTCCAGGGCACAAAAATCGCCGGGACTTAAAAACCTGGTTGTTTGAATTGTCTGGCCTGGACTGAGGGATTTTAAATTAAATTAAATAAAATTAAAGAAATTTGAAATTTGAAATTTGAAATTTGAAATTTGAAATTTGAAATTTGAAATTTGAAATTTGAAATTTGAAATTTGAAATTTGAAATTTGAAATTTGAAATTTGAAATTTGAAATTTGAAATTTGAAATTTGAAATTTGCCTTGCCTTGCCTTGCTTTGCCTTGCCTTGCCTTCGGCATCAGGAATATTCTTCTCCGGACACCAAAAAATTCTTAATTTTTAAAAGCTATGAAAAACACCATTTTTAAGAATGAAATTCAACCCCGAATCTCATTCTAGTGTGGGTTTTTACATTTGCGTGGAAAAAAATTTCACCTCCTGGGCACAAAACTCCCTGACTCCGGCATCAGGAATTTATTATGATAAACACCATTTTAAAGGACAAAATTCAACCCTGAATCTCATTCGGGTGTCTGTTTTTACATTTGAGTCAAAAAAAATTTTTCACCTCCTGGGCACAAAAATCCCTGACTCCGGCATCAGGAATTTTCTTCCCCGGACACGAAATAAATCTTGATTTTTAAAAGCTATGAAAAACACCATTTTTGAGAATGAAATTCAACCCCGAATCTCATTCTGGTGTCGGTTTTTAGATTTGGGGGTGGGAAAAAATTTCACCTCCTGGGCACAAAAATCCCTGACTTTGGCATCAGGAATTTTCTCCCCGGACACCAAAAAAATCTTGATTTTTATAAACTATGAAAAACACCATTTTTAAGGAAGAAATTCAACCCCGAATTTCATTCTGGTGACAGTTTTGACATTTGAGTCAATAAAAAAATTTCACCTCCTGGGCACAAAAATCCCTGACCCCAGCATCAGGAATTTTCTTCCCCGGACACGAAATAAATCTTGATTTTTAAAAGCTATGAAAAACACCATTTTTGAGAATGAAATTCAACCCCGAATCTCATTCTGGTGTGCGTTTTTACATTTGGGGGTGGGGAAAAATTTCACCTCCTGGGCACAAAAATCCCTGACTCCGGCATCAGGAATTTTCTTCCCGGGACACCAAAAAATTCTTGATTTTTAAAAGCTATGAAAAACACCATTTTGAAGGACGAAATTCAACCCCGAATCTCATTCTGGTGTCTATTTATACATTTGGGTGGAAAAAAAATTTCACCTCCAGGGCACAAAAATCGCCGGGACTTAAAAACCTGGTTGTTTGAATTGTCTGGCCTGGACTGAGGGATTTTAAATTAAATTAAATAAAATTAAAGAAATTTGAAATTTGAAATTTGAAATTTGAAATTTGAAATTTGAAATTTGAAATTTGAAATTTGAAATTTGAAATTTGAAATTTGAAATTTGAAATTTGAAATTTGAAATTTGAAATTTGAAATTTGAAATTTGCCTTGCCTTGCCTTGCTTTGCCTTGCCTTGCCTTCGGCATCAGGAATATTCTTCTCCGGACACCAAAAAATTCTTAATTTTTAAAAGCTATGAAAAACACCATTTTTAAGAATGAAATTCAACCCCGAATCTCATTCTAGTGTGGGTTTTTACATTTGCGTGGAAAAAAATTTCACCTCCTGGGCACAAAACTCCCTGACTCCGGCATCAGGAATTTATTATGATAAACACCATTTTAAAGGACAAAATTCAACCCTGAATCTCATTCGGGTGTCTGTTTTTACATTTGAGTCAAAAAAAATTTTTCACCTCCTGGGCACAAAAATCCCTGACTCCGGCATCAGGAATTTTCTTCCCCGGACACGAAATAAATCTTGATTTTTAAAAGCTATGAAAAACACCATTTTTGAGAATGAAATTCAACCCCGAATCTCATTCTGGTGTCGGTTTTTAGATTTGGTGGTGGGAAAAAATTTCACCTCCTGGGCACAAAAATCCCTGACTTTGGCATCAGGAATTTTCTCCCCGGGACACCAAAAAATTCTTGATTTTTAAAAGCTATGAAAAACACCATTTTTAAGCACGAAATTCAACCCCGAATCTCATTCCGGCGTCTGTTTATAGATTTGGGTGGGGGGAAAAAATTCACCTCCTGGGCACAAAACTCTCTGACCCCGGCATCAGGAATTTTCTTCCCCGGACACCAAAAAAATCTTGATTTTTAAAAGCAATGAAAAACACCATTTTTGAGAATGAAATTCAACCCCGAATCTCATTCTGGTATGCGTTTTTACATTTGGGTGGAAAAAAATTTCACCTCCTGGGCACAAAACTCCCTGACTCCGGCATCAGGAATTTATTATGATAAACACCATTTTAAAGGACAAAATTCAACCCTGAATCTCATTCGGGTGTCTGTTTTTACATTTGAGTCAAAAAAAATTTTTCACCTCCTGGGCACAAAAATCCCTGACTCCGACATCAGGAATTTTCTTCCCCGGACTCGAAATAAATCTTGATTTTTAAAAGCTATGAAAAACACCATTTTTGAGAATGAAATTCAACCCCGAATCTCATTCTGGTGTCGGTTTTTAGATTTGGGGGTGGGAAAAAATTTCACCTCCTGGGCACAAAAATCCCTGACTCCGGCATCAGGAATTTTCTCCCCGGGACACCAAAAAATTCTTGATTTTTAAAAGCTATGAAAAACACCATTTTTAAGCACGAAATTCAACCCCGAATCTCATTCCGGCGTCTGTTTATAGATTTGGGTGGGGGAAAAAAATTCACCTCCTGGGCACAAAACTCTCTGACCCCGGCATCAGGAATTTTCTTCCCCAGACACCAAAAAAATCTTGATTTTTAAAAGCTATGAAAAACACCATTTTTAAGCACGAAATTCAACCCCGAATCTCATTCCGGCGTCCGTTTATAGATTTGGGTGGAAAAAAAAATTTCACCTCCTGGGCACAAAAATCTCTGACTCCGGCATCAGGCATTTTCTTCCCAACAAAATCTTGATTTTTAAAAATTATGAAAAACACCATTTTTAAGGACAAAATTCAACCCCGAATCTATTCGGGGGTCTGTTTTTATATTTGAATCAAAAAAAAAAATTTCACCTCCTGGGCCCAAAAATCCCTGACTCCGGCATCAGGAATTTTCTTCCCCAGACACCAAAAAAATCTTGATTTTTAAAAGCAATGAAAAACACCATTTTTGAGAATGAAATTCAACCCCGAATCTCATTCTGGTGTGCGTTTTTACATTTGGGTGGAAAAAAATTTCACCTCCTGGGCACAAAACTCCCTGACTCCGGCATCAGGAATTTATTATGATAAACACCATTTTAAAGGACAAAATTCAACCCTGAATCTCATTCGGGTGTCTGTTTTTACATTTGAGTCAAAAAAATTTTTTCACCTCCTGGGCACAAAAATCCCTGACCCCAGCATCAGGAATTTTCTTCCCCGGACACGAAATAAATCTTGATTTTTAAAAGCTATGAAAAACACCATTTTTGAGAATGAAATTCAACCCCGAATCTCATTCTGGTGTGCGTTTTTACATTTGGGGGTGGGGAAAAATTTCACCTCCTGGGCACAAAAATCCCTGACTCCGGCATCAGGAATTTTCTTCCCGGGACACCAAAAAATTCTTGATTTTTAAAAGCTATGAAAAACACCATTTTGAAGGACGAAATTCAACCCCGAATCTCATTCTGGTGTCTATTTATACATTTGGGTGGAAAAAAAATTTCACCTCCAGGGCACAAAAATCGCCGGGACTTAAAAACCTGGTTGTTTGAATTGTCTGGCCTGGACTGAGGGATTTTAAATTAAATTAAATAAAATTAAAGAAATTTGAAATTTGAAATTTGAAATTTGAAATTTGAAATTTGAAATTTGAAATTTGAAATTTGAAATTTGAAATTTGAAATTTGAAATTTGAAATTTGAAATTTGATATTTGAAATTTGAAATTTGCCTTGCCTTGCCTTGCTTTGCCTTGCCTTGCCTTCGGCATCAGGAATATTCTTCTCCGGACACCAAAAAATTCTTAATTTTTAAAAGCTATGAAAAACACCATTTTTAAGAATGAAATTCAACCCCGAATCTCATTCTAGTGTGGGTTTTTACATTTGCGTGGAAAAAAATTTCACCTCCTGGGCCCAAAAATCCCTGACTCCGGCATCAGGAATGTTCTTCCCAACAAAATCTTGATTTTTAAAAATTATGATAAACACCATTTTTAAGCACGAAATTCAACCCCGAATCTCATTCCGGCGTCTGTTTATAGATTTGGGTGGGGGGAAAAAATTCACCTCCTGGGCACAAAACTCTCTGACCCCGGCATCAGGAATTTTCTTCCCCGGACACCAAAAAAATCTTGATTTTTAAAAGCAATGAAAAACACCATTTTTGAGAATGAAATTCAACCCCGAATCTCATTCTGGTATGCGTTTTTACATTTGGGTGGAAAAAAATTTCACCTCCTGGGCACAAAACTCCCTGACTCCGGCATCAGGAATTTATTATGATAAACACCATTTTAAAGGACAAAATTCAACCCTGAATCTCATTCGGGTGTCTGTTTTTACATTTGAGTCAAAAAAAATTTTTCACCTCCTGGGCACAAAAATCCCTGACTCCGACATCAGGAATATTCTTCCCCGGACTCGAAATAAATCTTGATTTTTAAAAGCTATGAAAAACACCATTTTTGAGAATGAAATTCAACCCCGAATCTCATTCTGGTGTCGGTTTTTAGATTTGGGGGTGGGAAAAAATTTCACCTCCTGGGCACAAAAATCCCTGACTCCGGCATCAGGAATTTTCTCCCCGGGACACCAAAAAATTCTTGATTTTTAAAAGCTATGAAAAACACCATTTTTAAGCACGAAATTCAACCCCGAATCTCATTCCGGCGTCTGTTTATAGATTTGGGTGGGGGGAAAAAATTCACCTCCTGGGCACAAAACTCTCTGACCCCGGCATCAGGAATTTTCTTCCCCAGACACCAAAAAAATCTTGATTTTTAAAAGCTATGAAAAACACCATTTTTAAGCACGAAATTCAACCCCGAATCTCATTCCGGCGTCCGTTTATAGATTTGGGTGGAAAAAAAAATTTCACCTCCTGGGCACAAAAATCTCTGACTCCGGCATCAGGCATTTTCTTCCCAACAAAATCTTGATTTTTAAAAATTATGAAAAACACCATTTTTAAGGACAAAATTCAACCCCGAATCTATTCGGGGGTCTGTTTTTATATTTGAATCAAAAAAAAAAATTTCACCTCCTGGGCCCAAAAATCCCTGACTCCGGCATCAGGAATTATCTTCCCCGGACACCAAAAAAATCTTGATTTTTAAAAGCTATGAAAAACACCATTTTTAAGCACGAAATTCAACCCCGAATCTCATTCCGGCGTCCGTTTATAGATTTGGGTGGAAAAAAAAATATTCACCTCCTGGGCACAAAAATCCCTGACCCTGGCATCAGGAATTTTCTTCCCCAGACACCAAAAAAATCTTGATTTTTAAAAGCAATGAAAAACACCATTTTTGAGAATGAAATTCAACCCCGAATCTCATTCTGGTGTGTGTTTTTACATTTGGGTGGAAAAAAATTTCACCTCCTGGGCACAAAACTCCCTGACTCCGGCATCAGGAATTTATTATGATAAACACCATTTTAAAGGACAAAATTCAACCCTGAATCTCATTCGGGTGTCTGTTTTTACATTTGAGTCAAAAAAAATTTTTCACCTCCTGGGCACAAAAATCCCTGACCCCAGCATCAGGAATTTTCTTCCCCGGACACGAAATAAATCTTGATTTTTAAAAGCTATGAAAAACACCATTTTTGAGAATGAAATTCAACCCCGAATCTCATTCTGGTGTGCGTTTTTACATTTGGGGGTGGGGAAAAATTTCACCTCCTGGGCACAAAAATCCCTGACTCCGGCATCAGGAATTTTCTTCCCGGGACACCAAAAAATTCTTGAATTTTAAAAGCTATGAAAAACACCATTTTGAAGGACGAAATTCAACCCCGAATCTCATTCTGGTGTCTATTTATACATTTGGGTGGAAAAAAAATTTCACCTCCAGGGCACAAAAATCGCCGGGACTTAAAAACCTGGTTGTTTGAATTGTCTGGCCTGGACTGAGGGATTTTAAATTAAATTAAATAAAATTAAAGAAATTTGAAATTTGAAATTTGAAATTTGAAATTTGAAATTTGAAATTTGAAATTTGAAATTTGAAATTTGAAATTTGAAATTTGAAATTTGAAATTTGAAATTTGAAATTTGAAATTTGCCTTGCCTTGCCTTGCTTTGCCTTGCCTTGCCTTCGGCATCAGGAATATTCTTCTCCGGACACCAAAAAATTCTTAATTTTTAAAAGCTATGAAAAACACCATTTTTAAGAATGAAATTCAACCCCGAATCTCATTCTAGTGTGGGTTTTTACATTTGCGTGGAAAAAAATTTCACCTCCTGGGCACAAAAATCCCTGACTCCGGCATCAGGAATGTTCTTCCCAACAAAATCTTGATTTTTAAAAATTATGATAAACACCATTTTTAAGGAAGAAATTCAACCCCGAATCTCATTCTGGTGTCCGTTTTTACATTTTGGTGGGGAAAAAAAATTTCACCTCCTGGGCACAAAAATCCCTGACTACGGCATCAGGAATTTTCTTCCCCGGACACGAAATAAATCTTGATTTTTAAAAGCTATGAAAAACACCCTTTTTGAGAATGAAATTCAACTCCGAATCTCATTCTGGTGTCGGTTTTTAGATTTGGGGGTGGGAAAAAATTTCACCTCCTGGGCACAAAAATCCCTGACTCCGGCATCAGGAATTTTCTCCCCGGGATACCAAAAAATTCTTGATTTTTAAAAGCTATGAAAAACATCATTTTTAAGAATAAAATTCAACCCCGAATCTCATTCTGGTGTGCGTTTTTACATTTGGGTGGAAAATAATTTCACCTCCTGGGCTCAAAAGTCCCTGACTCCGGCATCAGGAATTTTCTTCCCCGGACAACCAAAAAATTCTTGATTTTTAAAAGCTATGAAAAACACCATTTTTGAGAATGAAATTCAACCCCGAATCTCATTCTGGTGTCGGTTTTTAGATTTGGGGGTGGGAAAAAATTTCACCTCATGGGCACAAAAATCCCTGACTCCGGCATCAGGAATTATCTTCCCGGGACACAAAAAAATTCTTGATTTTTAAAAGCTATGAAAAACACCATTTTTAAGGAAGAAATTCAACCTCGAATTTCATTCTGGTGTCAGTTTTGACATTTGAGTCAATAAAAAATTTTCACCTCCTGGGCACAAAAATCCCTGACCCCAGCATCAGGAATTTTCTTCCCCGGACACGAAATAAATCTTGATTTTTAAAAGCTATGAAAAACACCATTTTTGAGAATGAAATTCAACCCCGAATCTCATTCTGGTGTCGGTTTTTAGATTTGGGGGTGGGGAAAAATTTCACCTCCTGGGCACAAAAATCCCTGACTCCGGCATCAGGAATTTTCTTCCCGGGACACCAAAAAATTCTTGATTTTTAAAAGCTATGAAAAACACCATTTTTGAGAATGAAATTCAACCCCGAATCTCATTCTGGTGTCGGTTTTTAGATTTGGGGGTGGGGAAAAATTTCACCTCCTGGGCACAAAAATCACTGACTCCGGCATCAGGCATTTTCTTCCCAACAAAATCTTGATTTTTAAAAATTATGAAAAACACCATTTTGAAGGACGAAATTCAACCCCAAATCTAATTCTGGCATCCGTTTTTACATTTGGGTCAAAACAAATATTCACCTCCTGGGCACAAAAATCCCTGACCCTGGCATCAGGAATTTTCTTCCCCGGACACCAAAAAAATTTTGATTTTTAAAAGCAAGGAAAAACACCATTTTTGAGACTGAAATTCAACCCCAAATCTCATTCTGGTGTCCGCTTTTAGATTTGGGTGGGGAAAAAATTTCACCTCCTGGGCACAAAAATCCCTGACCCTGGCATCAAGAATTTTCTTCCATGCACACCAAAAAAATCTTGTTTTTTAAATGCTATGAAAAATGACATTTTTAAGGACAAAAAGCAACCCCGAATCTCATTCTGGTGTCCGTTTTTAGATTTGAGTAAAAAAAAACATTCACCTCCTGGGCACAAAAGTCCCTAACCCCGGCATCAAGAATTTTCTTCCCCGCACACCAAAAAAATCTTGACTTTTAAATGCTATGAAAAACACGATTTTTAAGAATCAAATTCAATCCCAAATCTCATTCTGGTGTGCGTTTTTACATTTGGGTGGAAAATAATTTCACCTCCTGGGAACAAAAATGCCTGACTGCGGCATCAGGAATTTTCTTCCTCGGACACCAAAAAATTCTTGATTTATAAAATCTATGAAAAAGACCATTTTTAAGAGTGAAATTCAACCCTGAATCTCATTCTGGTGTCCGTTTTTAGATTTGGATGGAAAAAAATTTCACCTCCTGGGCACAAAAGTCCCTGACCCCCGGCATCAGGAATTTTCTTCCCCGGACACCAAAAAATTCTTGATTTTTAAAAGCTATGAAAAACACCATTTTGAAGGACGATATTCAACCCCGAATCTAATTGTGGCATCCGTTTTTACATTTGGGTCAAAAAAAATATTCACCTCCTGGGCACAAAAATCCCTGACCCTGGCATCAGGAAGTTTCTTCCCCGGACACCAAAAAAATCTTGATTTTTATAAACTATGAAAAACACCATTTTTAAGGAAGAAATTCAACCCCGAATTTCATTCTGGTGACAGTTTTGACATTTGAGTCAATAAAAAAATTTCACCTCCTGGGCACAAAAATCCCTGACCCCAGCATGAGGAATTTTCTTCCCCGGACACGAAATAAATCTTGATTTTTAAAAGCTATGAAAAACACCATTTTTGAGAATGAAATTCAACCCCGAATCTCATTCTGGTGTGCGTTTTTACATTTGGAAGTGGGGAAAAATTTCACCTCCTGGGCACAAAAATCCCTGACTCCGGCATCAGGAATTTTCTTCCCGGGACACCAAAAAATTCTTGATTTTTAAAAGCTATGAAAAACACCATTTTGAAGGACGAAATTCAACCCCGAATCTCATTCTGGTGTCTATTTATACATTTGGGTGGAAAAAAAATTTCACCTCCAGGGCACAAAAATCGCCGGGACTTAAAAACCTGGTTGTTTGAATTGTCTGGCCTGGACTGAGGGATTTTAAATTAAATTAAATAAAATTAAAGAAATTTGAAATTTGAAATTTGAAATTTGAAATTTGAAATTTGAAATTTGAAATTTGAAATTTGAAATTTGAAATTTGAAATTTGAAATTTGAAATTTGAAATTTGAAATTTGAAATTTGAAATTTGAAATTTGAAATTTGAAATTTGAAATTTGAAATTTGAAATTTGAAATTTGAAATTTGAAATTTGAAATTTGAAATTTGAAATTTGAAATTTGAAATTTGAAATTTGAAATTTGAAATTTGAAATTTGAAATTTGAAATTTGAAATTTGAAATTTGAAATTTGAAATTTGAAATTTGAAATTTGAAATTTGCCTTGCCTTGCCCTGCTTTGCCTTGCCTTGCCTTCGGCATCAGGAATTATCTTCCCCGGACACCAAAAAAATCTTGATTTTTAAAAGCTATGAAAAACACCATTTTTAAGCACGAAATTCAACCCCGAATCTCATTCCGGCGTCCGTTTATAGATTTGGGTGGGGAAAAAAATATTCACCTCCTGGGCACAAAAATCCCTGACCCTGGCATCAGGAATTTTCTTCCCCAGACACCAAAAAAATCTTGATTTTTAAAAGCAATGAAAAACACCATTTTTGAGAATGAAATTCAACCCCGAATCTCATTCTGGTGTGCGTTTTTACATTTGGGTGGAAAAAAATTTCACCTCCTGGGCACAAAACTCCCTGACTCCGGCATCAGGAATTTATTATGATAAACACCATTTTAAAGGACAAAATTCAACCCTGAATCTCATTCGGGTGTCTGTTTTTACATTTGAGTCAAAAAAAATTTTTCACCTCCTGGGCACAAAAATCCCTGACTCCGGCATCAGGAATTTTCTTCCCCGGACACGAAATAAATCTTGATTTTTAAAAGCTATGAAAAACACCATTTTTGAGAATGAAATTCAACCCCGAATCTCATTCTGGTGTCGGTTTTTAGATTTGGGGGTGGGAAAAAATTTCACCTCCTGGGCACAAAAATCCCTGACTCCGGCATCAGGAATTTTCTCCCCGGGACACCAAAAAATTCTTGATTTTTAAAAGCTATGAAAAACACCATTTTTAAGCACGAAATTCAACCCCGAATCTCATTCCGGCGTCCGTTTATAGATTTGGGTGGAAAAAAAAATTTCACCTCCTGGGCACAAAAATCTCTGACTCCGGCATCAGGCATTTTCTTCCCAACAAAATCTTGATTTTTAAAAATTATGAAAAACACCATTTTTAAGGACAAAATTCAACCCCGAATCTATTCGGGTGTCTGTTTTTATATTTGAATCAAAAAAAAAATTTCACCTCCTGGGCCCAAAAATCCCTGACTCCGGCATCAGGAATTATCTTCCCCGGACACCAAAAAAATCTTCATTTTTAAAAACTATGAAAAACACCATTTTGAAGGACGAAATTCAACCCCAAATCTAATTCTGGCATCCGTTTTTATATTTGGGTCAAAAAAAATATTCACCTCCTGGGCACAAAAATCCCTGACCCTGGCATCAGGAATTTTCTTCCCCAGACACCAAAAAAATCTTGATTTTTAAAAGCAATGAAAAACACCATTTTTGAGAATGAAATTCAACCCCGAATCTCATTCTGGTGTGCGTTTTTACATTTGGGTGGAAAAAAATTTCACCTCCTGGGCACAAAACTCCCTGACTCCGGCATCAGGAATTTATTATGATAAACACCATTTTAAAGGACAAAATTCAACCCTGAATCTCATTCGGGTGTCTGTTTTTACATTTGAGTCAAAAAAAATTTTTCACCTCCTGGGCACAAAAATCCCTGACTCCGGCATCAGGAATTTTCTTCCCCGGACACGAAATAAATCTTGATTTTTAAAAGCTATGAAAAACACCATTTTTGAGAATGAAATTCAACCCCGAATCTCATTCTGGTGTCGGTTTTTAGATTTGGGGGTGGGAAAAAATTTCACCTCCTGGGCACAAAAATCCCTGACTCCGGCATCAGGAATTTTCTCCCCGGGACACCAAAAAATTCTTGATTTTTAAAAGCTATGAAAAACACCATTTTTAAGCACGAAATTCAACCCCGAATCTCATTCCGGCATCTGTTTATAGATTTGGGTGGGGGGAAAAAATTCACCTCCTGGGCACAAAACTCTCTGACCCCGGCATCAGGAATTTTCTTCCCCGGACACCAAAAAAATCTTGATTTTTAAAAGCTATGAAAAACACCATTTTTAAGCACGAAATTCAACCCCGAATCTCATTCCGGCGTCCGTTTATAGATTTGGGTGGGAAAAAAAATTTCACCTCCTGGGCACAAAAATCTCTGACTCCGGCATCAGGCATTTTCTTCCCAACAAAATCTTGATTTTTAAAAATTATGAAAAACACCATTTTTAAGGACAAAATTCAACCCCGAATCTATTCAGGTGTCTCTTTTTATATTTGAATCAAAAAAAAAAATTTCACCTCCTGGGCCCAAAAATCCCTGACTCCGGCATCAGGAATTATCTTCCCCGGACACAAAAAAAATCTTCATTTTTAAAAACTATGAAAAACACCATTTTGAAGGACGAAATTCAACCCCAAATCTAATTCTGGCATCCGTTTTTATATTTGGGTCAAAAAAAATATTCACCTCCTGGGCACAAAAATCCCTGACCCTGGCATCAGGAATTTTCTTCCCCAGACACCAAAAAAATCTTGATTTTTAAAAGCAATGAAAAACACCATTTTTGAGAATGAAATTCAACCCCGAATCTCATTCTGGTGTGCGTTTTTACATTTGGGTGGAAAAAAATTTCACCTCCTGGGCACAAAACTCCCTGACTCCGGCATCAGGAATTTATTATGAAAAACACCATTTTAAAGGACAAAATTCAACCCTGAATCTCATTCGGGTGTCTGTTTTTACATTTGAGTCAAAAAAATTTTTTCACCTCCTGGGCACAAAAATCCCTGACTCCGGCATCAGGAATTTTCTTCCCCGGACACGAAATAAATCTTGATTTTTAAAAGCTATGAAAAACACCATTTTTGAGAATGAAATTCAACCCCGAATCTCATTCTGGTGTCGGTTTTTAGATTTGGGGGTGGGAAAAAATTTCACCTCCTGGGCACAAAAATCCCTGACTCCGGCATCAGGAATTTTCTCCCCGGGACACCAAAAAATTCTTGATTTTTAAAAGCTATGAAAAACACCATTTTTAAGCACGAAATTCAACCCCGAATCTCATTCCGGCGTCTGTTTATAGATTTGGGTGGGGGGAAAAAATTCACCTCCTGGGCACAAAACTCTCTGACCCCGGCATCAGGAATTTTCTCCCCGGGACACCAAAAAATTCTTGATTTTTAAAAGTTATGAAAAACACCATTTTTAAGCACGAAATTCAGCCCCGAATCTCATTCCGGCGTCTGTTTATAGATTTGGGTGGGGGGGAAAAATTCACCTCCTGGGCACAAAACTCTCTGACCCCGGCATCAGGAATTTTCTTCCCCGGACACCAAAAAAATCTTGATTTTTAAAAGCTATGAAAAACACCATTTTTAAGCACGAAATTCAACCCCGAATCTCATTCCGGCGTCCGTTTATAGATTTGGGTGGAAAAAAAAATTTCACCTCCTGGGCACAAAAATCTCTGACTCCGGCATCAGGCATTTTCTTCCCAACAAAATCTTGATTTTTAAAAATTATGAAAAACACCATTTTTAAGGACAAAATTCAACCCCGAATCTATTCGGGTGTCTGTTTTTATATTTGAATCAAAAAAAAAAATTTCACCTCCTGGGCCCAAAAATCCCTGACTCCGGCATCAGGAATTATCTTCCCCGGACACCAAAAAAATCTTCATTTTTAAAAACTATGAAAAACACCATTTTGAAGGACGAAATTCAACCCCAAATCTAATTCTGGCATCCGTTTTTATATTTTGGTCAAAAAAAATATTCACCTCCTGGGCACAAAAATCCCTGACCCTGGCATCAGGAATTTTCTTCCCCAGACACCAAAAAAATCTTGATTTTTAAAAGCAATGAAAAACACCATTTTTGAGAATGAAATTCAACCCCGAATCTCATTCTGGTGTGCGTTTTTACATTTGGGTGGAAAAAAATTTCACCTCCTGGGCACAAAACTCCCTGACTCCGGCATCAGGAATTTATTATGATAAACACCATTTTAAAGGACAAAATTCAACCCTGAATCTCATTCGGGTGTCTGTTTTTACATTTGAGTCAAAAAAAATTTTTCACCTCCTGGGCACAAAAATCCCTGACTCCGGCATCAGGAATTTTCTTCCCCGGACACGAAATAAATCTTGATTTTTAAAAGCTATGAAAAACACCATTTTTGAGAATGAAATTCAACCCCGAATCTCATTCTGGTGTCGGTTTTTAGATTTGGGGGTGGGAAAAAATTTCACCTCCTGGGCACAAAAATCCCTGACTCCGGCATCAGGAATTTTCTCCCCGGGACACCAAAAAATTCTTGATTTTTAAAAGCTATGAAAAACACCATTTTTAAGCACGAAATTCAACCCCGAATCTCATTCCGGCGTCCGTTTATAGATTTGGGTGGAAAAAAAAATTTCACCTCCTGGGCACAAAAATCTCTGACTCCGGCATCAGGCATTTTCTTCCCAACAAAATCTTGATTTTTAAAAATTATGAAAAACACCATTTTTAAGGACAAAATTCAACCCCGAATCTATTCGGGTGTCTGTTTTTATATTTGAATCAAAAAAAAAAAATTCACCTCCTGGGCCCAAAAATCCCTGACTCCGGCATCAGGAATTATCTTCCCCGGACACCAAAAAAATCTTCATTTTTAAAAACTATGAAAAACACCATTTTGAAGGACGAAATTCAACCCCAAATCTAATTCTGGCATCCGTTTTTATATTTGGGTCAAAAAAAATATTCACCTCCTGGGCACAAAAATCCCTGACCCTGGCATCAGGAATTTTCTTCCCCAGACACCAAAAAAATCTTGATTTTTAAAAGCAATGAAAAACACCATTTTTGAGAATGAAATTCAACCCCGAATCTCATTCTGGTGTGCGTTTTTACATTTGGGTGGAAAAAAATTTCACCTCCTGGGCACAAAACTCCCTGACTCCGGCATCAGGAATTTATTATGATAAACACCATTTTAAAGGACAAAATTCAACCCTGAATCTCATTCGGGTGTCTGTTTTTACATTTGAGTCAAAAAAAATTTTTCACCTCCTGGGCACAAAAATCCCTGACTCCGGCATCAGGAATTTTCTTCCCCGGACACGAAATAAATCTTGATTTTTAAAAGCTATGAAAAACACCATTTTTGAGAATGAAATTCAACCCCGAATCTCATTCTGGTGTCGGTTTTTAGATTTGGGGGTGGGAAAAAATTTCACCTCCTGGGCACAAAAATCCCTGACTCCGGCATCAGGAATTTTCTCCCCGGGACACCAAAAAATTCTTGATTTTTAAAAGCTATGAAAAACACCATTTTTAAGCACGAAATTCAACCCCGAATCTCATTCCGGCGTCTGTTTATAGATTTGGGTGGGGGGAAAAAATTCACCTCCTGGGCACAAAACTCTCTGACCCCGGCATCAGGAATTTTCTTCCCCGGACACCAAAAAAATCTTGATTTTTAAAAGCTATGAAAAACACCATTTTTAAGCACGAAATTCAACCCCGAATCTCATTCCGGCGTCCGTTTATAGATTTGGGTGGAAAAAAAAATTTCACCTCCTGGGCACAAAAATCTCTGACTCCGGCATCAGGCATTTTCTTCCCAACAAAATCTTGATTTTTAAAAATTATGAAAAACACCATTTTTAAGGACAAAATTCAACCCCGAATCTATTCGGGTGTCTGTTTTTATATTTGAATCAAAAAAAAAAAATTCACCTCCTGGGCCCAAAAATCCCTGACTCCGGCATCAGGAATTATCTTCCCCGGACACCAAAAAAATCTTCATTTTTAAAAACTATGAAAAACACCATTTTGAAGGACGAAATTCAACCCCAAATCTAATTCTGGCATCCGTTTTTATATTTGGGTCAAAAAAAATATTCACCTCCTGGGCACAAAAATCCCTGACCCTGGCATCAGGAATTTTCTTCCCCAGACACCAAAAAAATCTTGATTTTTAAAAGCAATGAAAAACACCATTTTTGAGAATGAAATTCAACCCCGAATCTCATTCTGGTGTGCGTTTTTACATTTGGGTGGAAAAAAATTTCACCTCCTGGGCACAAAACTCCCTGACTCCGGCATCAGGAATTTATTATGATAAACACCATTTTAAAGGACAAAATTCAACCCTGAATCTCATTCGGGTGTCTGTTTTTACATTTGAGTCAAAAAAATTTTTTCACCTCCTGGGCACAAAAATCCCTGACCCTGGCATCAAGAATTTTCTTCCATGCACACCAAAAAAATCTTGTTTTTTAAATGCTATGAAAAATGACATTTTTAAGGACAAAAAGCAACCCCGAATCTCATTCTGGTGTCCGTTTTTAGATTTGAGTAAAAAAAAACATTCACCTCCTGGGCACAAAAGTCCCTAACCCCGGCATCAAGAATTTTCTTCCCCGCACACCAAAAAAATCTTGACTTTTAAATGCTATGAAAAACACGATTTTTAAGAATCAAATTCAATCCCAAATCTCATTCTGGTGTGCGTTTTTACATTTGGGTGGAAAATAATTTCACCTCCTGGGAACAAAAATGCCTGACTGCGGCATCAGGAATTTTCTTCCTCGGACACCAAAAAATTCTTGATTTATAAAATCTATGAAAAAGACCATTTTTAAGAGTGAAATTCAACCCTGAATCTCATTCTGGTGTCCGTTTTTAGATTTGGATGGAAAAAAATTTCACCTCCTGGGCACAAAAGTCCCTGACCCCCGGCATCAGGAATTTTCTTCCCCGGACACCAAAAAATTCTTGATTTTTAAAAGCTATGAAAAACACCATTTTGAAGGACGATATTCAACCCCGAATCTAATTGTGGCATCCGTTTTTACATTTGGGTCAAAAAAAATATTCACCTCCTGGGCACAAAAATCCCTGACCCTGGCATCAGGAAGTTTCTTCCCCGGACACCAAAAAAATCTTGATTTTTATAAACTATGAAAAACACCATTTTTAAGGAAGAAATTCAACCCCGAATTTCATTCTGGTGACAGTTTTGACATTTGAGTCAATAAAAAAATTTCACCTCCTGGGCACAAAAATCCCTGACCCCAGCATGAGGAATTTTCTTCCCCGGACACGAAATAAATCTTGATTTTTAAAAGCTATGAAAAACACCATTTTTGAGAATGAAATTCAACCCCGAATCTCATTCTGGTGTGCGTTTTTACATTTGGAAGTGGGGAAAAATTTCACCTCCTGGGCACAAAAATCCCTGACTCCGGCATCAGGAATTTTCTTCCCGGGACACCAAAAAATTCTTGATTTTTAAAAGCTATGAAAAACACCATTTTGAAGGACGAAATTCAACCCCGAATCTCATTCTGGTGTCTATTTATACATTTGGGTGGAAAAAAAATTTCACCTCCAGGGCACAAAAATCGCCGGGACTTAAAAACCTGGTTGTTTGAATTGTCTGGCCTGGACTGAGGGATTTTAAATTAAATTAAATAAAATTAAAGAAATTTGAAATTTGAAATTTGAAATTTGAAATTTGAAATTTGAAATTTGAAATTTGAAATTTGAAATTTGAAATTTGAAATTTGAAATTTGAAATTTGAAATTTGAAATTTGAAATTTGAAATTTGAAATTTGAAATTTGAAATTTGAAATTTGAAATTTGAAATTTGAAATTTGAAATTTGAAATTTGAAATTTGAAATTTGAAATTTGAAATTTGAAATTTGAAATTTGAAATTTGAAATTTGAAATTTGAAATTTGAAATTTGAAATTTGAAATTTGAAATTTGAAATTTGAAATTTGAAATTTGAAATTTGAAATTTGAAATTTGAAATTTGAAATTTGAAATTTGCCTTGCCTTGCCCTGCTTTGCCTTGCCTTGCCTTCGGCATCAGGAATTATCTTCCCCGGACACCAAAAAAATCTTGATTTTTAAAAGCTATGAAAAACACCATTTTTAAGCACGAAATTCAACCCCGAATCTCATTCCGGCGTCCGTTTATAGATTTGGGTGGGGAAAAAAATATTCACCTCCTGGGCACAAAAATCCCTGACCCTGGCATCAGGAATTTTCTTCCCCAGACACCAAAAAAATCTTGATTTTTAAAAGCAATGAAAAACACCATTTTTGAGAATGAAATTCAACCCCGAATCTCATTCTGGTGTGCGTTTTTACATTTGGGTGGAAAAAAATTTCACCTCCTGGGCACAAAACTCCCTGACTCCGGCATCAGGAATTTATTATGATAAACACCATTTTAAAGGACAAAATTCAACCCTGAATCTCATTCGGGTGTCTGTTTTTACATTTGAGTCAAAAAAAATTTTTCACCTCCTGGGCACAAAAATCCCTGACTCCGGCATCAGGAATTTTCTTCCCCGGACACGAAATAAATCTTGATTTTTAAAAGCTATGAAAAACACCATTTTTGAGAATGAAATTCAACCCCGAATCTCATTCTGGTGTCGGTTTTTAGATTTGGGGGTGGGAAAAAATTTCACCTCCTGGGCACAAAAATCCCTGACTCCGGCATCAGGAATTTTCTCCCCGGGACACCAAAAAATTCTTGATTTTTAAAAGCTATGAAAAACACCATTTTTAAGCACGAAATTCAACCCCGAATCTCATTCCGGCGTCCGTTTATAGATTTGGGTGGAAAAAAAAATTTCACCTCCTGGGCACAAAAATCTCTGACTCCGGCATCAGGCATTTTCTTCCCAACAAAATCTTGATTTTTAAAAATTATGAAAAACACCATTTTTAAGGACAAAATTCAACCCCGAATCTATTCGGGTGTCTGTTTTTATATTTGAATCAAAAAAAAAATTTCACCTCCTGGGCCCAAAAATCCCTGACTCCGGCATCAGGAATTATCTTCCCCGGACACCAAAAAAATCTTCATTTTTAAAAACTATGAAAAACACCATTTTGAAGGACGAAATTCAACCCCAAATCTAATTCTGGCATCCGTTTTTATATTTGGGTCAAAAAAAATATTCACCTCCTGGGCACAAAAATCCCTGACCCTGGCATCAGGAATTTTCTTCCCCAGACACCAAAAAAATCTTGATTTTTAAAAGCAATGAAAAACACCATTTTTGAGAATGAAATTCAACCCCGAATCTCATTCTGGTGTGCGTTTTTACATTTGGGTGGAAAAAAATTTCACCTCCTGGGCACAAAACTCCCTGACTCCGGCATCAGGAATTTATTATGATAAACACCATTTTAAAGGACAAAATTCAACCCTGAATCTCATTCGGGTGTCTGTTTTTACATTTGAGTCAAAAAAAATTTTTCACCTCCTGGGCACAAAAATCCCTGACTCCGGCATCAGGAATTTTCTTCCCCGGACACGAAATAAATCTTGATTTTTAAAAGCTATGAAAAACACCATTTTTGAGAATGAAATTCAACCCCGAATCTCATTCTGGTGTCGGTTTTTAGATTTGGGGGTGGGAAAAAATTTCACCTCCTGGGCACAAAAATCCCTGACTCCGGCATCAGGAATTTTCTCCCCGGGACACCAAAAAATTCTTGATTTTTAAAAGCTATGAAAAACACCATTTTTAAGCACGAAATTCAACCCCGAATCTCATTCCGGCATCTGTTTATAGATTTGGGTGGGGGGAAAAAATTCACCTCCTGGGCACAAAACTCTCTGACCCCGGCATCAGGAATTTTCTTCCCCGGACACCAAAAAAATCTTGATTTTTAAAAGCTATGAAAAACACCATTTTTAAGCACGAAATTCAACCCCGAATCTCATTCCGGCGTCCGTTTATAGATTTGGGTGGGAAAAAAAATTTCACCTCCTGGGCACAAAAATCTCTGACTCCGGCATCAGGCATTTTCTTCCCAACAAAATCTTGATTTTTAAAAATTATGAAAAACACCATTTTTAAGGACAAAATTCAACCCCGAATCTATTCAGGTGTCTCTTTTTATATTTGAATCAAAAAAAAAAATTTCACCTCCTGGGCCCAAAAATCCCTGACTCCGGCATCAGGAATTATCTTCCCCGGACACAAAAAAAATCTTCATTTTTAAAAACTATGAAAAACACCATTTTGAAGGACGAAATTCAACCCCAAATCTAATTCTGGCATCCGTTTTTATATTTGGGTCAAAAAAAATATTCACCTCCTGGGCACAAAAATCCCTGACCCTGGCATCAGGAATTTTCTTCCCCAGACACCAAAAAAATCTTGATTTTTAAAAGCAATGAAAAACACCATTTTTGAGAATGAAATTCAACCCCGAATCTCATTCTGGTGTGCGTTTTTACATTTGGGTGGAAAAAAATTTCACCTCCTGGGCACAAAACTCCCTGACTCCGGCATCAGGAATTTATTATGAAAAACACCATTTTAAAGGACAAAATTCAACCCTGAATCTCATTCGGGTGTCTGTTTTTACATTTGAGTCAAAAAATTTTTTTCACCTCCTGGGCACAAAAATCCCTGACTCCGGCATCAGGAATTTTCTTCCCCGGACACGAAATAAATCTTGATTTTTAAAAGCTATGAAAAACACCATTTTTGAGAATGAAATTCAACCCCGAATCTCATTCTGGTGTCGGTTTTTAGATTTGGGGGTGGGAAAAAATTTCACCTCCTGGGCACAAAAATCCCTGACTCCGGCATCAGGAATTTTCTCCCCGGGACACCAAAAAATTCTTGATTTTTAAAAGCTATGAAAAACACCATTTTTAAGCACGAAATTCAACCCCGAATCTCATTCCGGCGTCTGTTTATAGATTTGGGTGGGGGGAAAAAATTCACCTCCTGGGCACAAAACTCTCTGACCCCGGCATCAGGAATTTTCTCCCCGGGACACCAAAAAATTCTTGATTTTTAAAAGTTATGAAAAACACCATTTTTAAGCACGAAATTCAGCCCCGAATCTCATTCCGGCGTCTGTTTATAGATTTGGGTGGGGGGGAAAAATTCACCTCCTGGGCACAAAACTCTCTGACCCCGGCATCAGGAATTTTCTTCCCCGGACACCAAAAAAATCTTGATTTTTAAAAGCTATGAAAAACACCATTTTTAAGCACGAAATTCAACCCCGAATCTCATTCCGGCGTCCGTTTATAGATTTGGGTGGAAAAAAAAATTTCACCTCCTGGGCACAAAAATCTCTGACTCCGGCATCAGGCATTTTCTTCCCAACAAAATCTTGATTTTTAAAAATTATGAAAAACACCATTTTTAAGGACAAAATTCAACCCCGAATCTATTCGGGTGTCTGTTTTTATATTTGAATCAAAAAAAAAAATTTCACCTCCTGGGCCCAAAAATCCCTGACTCCGGCATCAGGAATTATCTTCCCCGGACACCAAAAAAATCTTCATTTTTAAAAACTATGAAAAACACCATTTTGAAGGACGAAATTCAACCCCAAATCTAATTCTGGCATCCGTTTTTATATTTTGGTCAAAAAAAATATTCACCTCCTGGGCACAAAAATCCCTGACCCTGGCATCAGGAATTTTCTTCCCCAGACACCAAAAAAATCTTGATTTTTAAAAGCAATGAAAAACACCATTTTTGAGAATGAAATTCAACCCCGAATCTCATTCTGGTGTGCGTTTTTACATTTGGGTGGAAAAAAATTTCACCTCCTGGGCACAAAACTCCCTGACTCCGGCATCAGGAATTTATTATGATAAACACCATTTTAAAGGACAAAATTCAACCCTGAATCTCATTCGGGTGTCTGTTTTTACATTTGAGTCAAAAAAAATTTTTCACCTCCTGGGCACAAAAATCCCTGACTCCGGCATCAGGAATTTTCTTCCCCGGACACGAAATAAATCTTGATTTTTAAAAGCTATGAAAAACACCATTTTTGAGAATGAAATTCAACCCCGAATCTCATTCTGGTGTCGGTTTTTAGATTTGGGGGTGGGAAAAAATTTCACCTCCTGGGCACAAAAATCCCTGACTCCGGCATCAGGAATTTTCTCCCCGGGACACCAAAAAATTCTTGATTTTTAAAAGCTATGAAAAACACCATTTTTAAGCACGAAATTCAACCCCGAATCTCATTCCGGCGTCCGTTTATAGATTTGGGTGGAAAAAAAAATTTCACCTCCTGGGCACAAAAATCTCTGACTCCGGCATCAGGCATTTTCTTCCCAACAAAATCTTGATTTTTAAAAATTATGAAAAACACCATTTTTAAGGACAAAATTCAACCCCGAATCTATTCGGGTGTCTGTTTTTATATTTGAATCAAAAAAAAAAAATTCACCTCCTGGGCCCAAAAATCCCTGACTCCGGCATCAGGAATTATCTTCCCCGGACACCAAAAAAATCTTCATTTTTAAAAACTATGAAAAACACCATTTTGAAGGACGAAATTCAACCCCAAATCTAATTCTGGCATCCGTTTTTATATTTGGGTCAAAAAAAATATTCACCTCCTGGGCACAAAAATCCCTGACCCTGGCATCAGGAATTTTCTTCCCCAGACACCAAAAAAATCTTGATTTTTAAAAGCAATGAAAAACACCATTTTTGAGAATGAAATTCAACCCCGAATCTCATTCTGGTGTGCGTTTTTACATTTGGGTGGAAAAAAATTTCACCTCCTGGGCACAAAACTCCCTGACTCCGGCATCAGGAATTTATTATGATAAACACCATTTTAAAGGACAAAATTCAACCCTGAATCTCATTCGGGTGTCTGTTTTTACATTTGAGTCAAAAAAAATTTTTCACCTCCTGGGCACAAAAATCCCTGACTCCGGCATCAGGAATTTTCTTCCCCGGACACGAAATAAATCTTGATTTTTAAAAGCTATGAAAAACACCATTTTTGAGAATGAAATTCAACCCCGAATCTCATTCTGGTGTCGGTTTTTAGATTTGGGGGTGGGAAAAAATTTCACCTCCTGGGCACAAAAATCCCTGACTCCGGCATCAGGAATTTTCTCCCCGGGACACCAAAAAATTCTTGATTTTTAAAAGCTATGAAAAACACCATTTTTAAGCACGAAATTCAACCCCGAATCTCATTCCGGCGTCTGTTTATAGATTTGGGTGGGGGGAAAAAATTCACCTCCTGGGCACAAAACTCTCTGACCCCGGCATCAGGAATTTTCTTCCCCGGACACCAAAAAAATCTTGATTTTTAAAAGCTATGAAAAACACCATTTTTAAGCACGAAATTCAACCCCGAATCTCATTCCGGCGTCCGTTTATAGATTTGGGTGGAAAAAAAAATTTCACCTCCTGGGCACAAAAATCTCTGACTCCGGCATCAGGCATTTTCTTCCCAACAAAATCTTGATTTTTAAAAATTATGAAAAACACCATTTTTAAGGACAAAATTCAACCCCGAATCTATTCGGGTGTCTGTTTTTATATTTGAATCAAAAAAAAAAAATTCACCTCCTGGGCCCAAAAATCCCTGACTCCGGCATCAGGAATTATCTTCCCCGGACACCAAAAAAATCTTCATTTTTAAAAACTATGAAAAACACCATTTTGAAGGACGAAATTCAACCCCAAATCTAATTCTGGCATCCGTTTTTATATTTGGGTCAAAAAAAATATTCACCTCCTGGGCACAAAAATCCCTGACCCTGGCATCAGGAATTTTCTTCCCCAGACACCAAAAAAATCTTGATTTTTAAAAGCAATGAAAAACACCATTTTTGAGAATGAAATTCAACCCCGAATCTCATTCTGGTGTGCGTTTTTACATTTGGGTGGAAAAAAATTTCACCTCCTGGGCACAAAACTCCCTGACTCCGGCATCAGGAATTTATTATGATAAACACCATTTTAAAGGACAAAATTCAACCCTGAATCTCATTCGGGTGTCTGTTTTTACATTTGAGTCAAAAAAATTTTTTCACCTCCTGGGCACAAAAATCCCTGACTCCGGCATCAGGAATTTTCTTCCCCGGACACGAAATAAATCTTGATTTTTAAAAGCTATGAAAAACACCATTTTTGAGAATGAAATTCAACCCCGAATCTCATTCTGGTGTCGGTTTTTAGATTTGGGGGTGGGAAAAAATTTCACCTCCTGGGCACAAAAATCCCTGACTCCGGCATCAGGAATTTTCTCCCCGGGACACCAAAAAATTCTTGATTTTTAAAAGCTATGAAAAACACCATTTTTAAGCACGAAATTCAACCCCGAATCTCATTCCGGCGTCTGTTTATAGATTTGGGTGGGGGGAAAAAATTCACCTCCTGGGCACAAAACTCTCTGACCCCGGCATCAGGAATTTTCTTCCCCGGACACCAAAAAAATCTTGATTTTTAAAAGCTATGAAAAACACCATTTTTAAGCACGAAATTCAACCCCGAATCTCATTCCGGCGTCCGTTTATAGATTTGGGTGGAAAAAAAAATTTCACCTCCTGGGCACAAAAATCTCTGACTCCGGCATCAGGCATTTTCTTCCCAACAAAATCTTGATTTTTAAAAATTATGAAAAACACCATTTTTAAGGACAAAATTTAACCCCGAATCTATTCGGGTGTCTGTTTTTATATTTGAATCAAAAAAAAAAAATTTCACCTCCTGGGCCCAAAAATCCCTGACTCCGGCATCAGGAATTATCTTCCCCGGACACCAAAAAAATCTTCATTTTTAAAAACTATGAAAAACACCATTTTGAAGGACGAAATTCAACCCCAAATCTAATTCTGGCATCCATTTTTATATTTGGGTCAAAAAAAATATTCACCTCCTGGGCACAAAAATCCCTGACCCTGGCATCAGGAATTTTCTTCCCCAGACACCAAAAAAATCTTGATTTTTAAAAGCAATGAAAAACACCATTTTTGAGAATGAAATTCAACCCCGAATCTCATTCTGGTGTGCGTTTTTACATTTGGGTGGAAAAAAATTTCACCTCCTGGGCACAAAACTCCCTGACTCCGGCATCAGGAATTTATTATGATAAACACCATTTTAAAGGACAAAATTCAACCCTGAATCTCATTCGGGTGTCTGTTTTTACATTTGAGTCAAAAAAAATTTTTCACCTCCTGGGCACAAAAATCCCTGACTCCGGCATCAGGAATTTTCTTCCCCGGACACGAAATAAATCTTGATTTTTAAAAGCTATGAAAAACACCATTTTTGAGAATGAAATTCAACCCCGAATCTCATTCTGGTGTCGGTTTTTAGATTTGGGGGTGGGAAAAAATTTCACCTCCTGGGCACAAAAATCCCTGACTCCGGCATCAGGAATTTTCTCCCCGGGACACCAAAAAATTCTTGATTTTTAAAAGCTATGAAAAACACCATTTTTAAGCACGAAATTCAACCCCGAATCTCATTCCGGCGTCTGTTTATAGATTTGGGTGGGGGGAAAAAATTCACCTCCTGGGCACAAAACTCTCTGACCCCGGCATCAGGAATTTTCTTCCCCGGACACCAAAAAAATCTTGATTTTTAAAAGCTATGAAAAACACCATTTTTAAGCACGAAATTCAACCCCGAATCTCATTCCGGCGTCCGTTTATAGATTTGGGTGGAAAAAAAAATTTCACCTCCTGGGCACAAAAATCTCTGACTCCGGCATCAGGCATTTTCTTCCCAACAAAATCTTGATTTTTAAAAATTATGAAAAACACCATTTTTAAGGACAAAATTTAACCCCGAATCTATTCGGGTGTCTGTTTTTATATTTGAATCAAAAAAAAAAAAATTCACCTCCTGGGCCCAAAAATCCCTGACTCCGGCATCAGGAATTATCTTCCCCGGACACTAAAAAAATCTTCATTTTTAAAAACTATGAAAAACACCATTTTGAAGGACGAAATTCAACCCCAAATCTAATTCTGGCATCCGTTTTTATATTTGGGTCAAAAAAAATATTCACCTCCTGGGCACAAAAATCCCTGACCCTGGCATCAGGAATTTTCTTCCCAGACACCAAAAAAATCTTGATTTTTAAAAGCAATGAAAAACACCATTTTTGAGAATGAAATTCAACCCCGAATCTCATTCTGGTGTGCGTTTTTACATTTGGGTGGAAAAAAATCTCACCTCCTGGGCACAAAACTCCCTGACTCCGGCATCAGGAATTTATTATGATAAACACCATTTTAAAGGACAAAATTCAACCCTGAATCTCATTCGGGTGTCTGTTTTTACATTTGAGTCAAAAAAAATTTTTCACCTCCTGGGCACAAAAATCCCTGACTCCGGCATCAGGAATTTTCTTCCCCGGACACGAAATAAATCTTGATTTTTAAAAGCTATGAAAAACACCATTTTTGAGAATGAAATTCAACCCCGAATCTCATTCTGGTGTCGGTTTTTAGATTTGGGGGTGGGAAAAAATTTCACCTCCTGGGCACAAAAATCCCTGACTCCGGCATCAGGAATTTTCTCCTCGGGACACCAAAAAATTCTTGATTTTTAAAAGCTATGAAAAACACCATTTTTAAGCACGAAATTCAACCCCGAATCTCATTCCGGCGTCTGTTTATAGATTTGGGTGGGGGGGAAAAATTCACCTCCTGGGCACAAAACTCTCTGACCCCGGCATCAGGAATTTTCTTCCCCGGACACCAAAAAAATCTTGATTTTTAAAAGCTATGAAAAACACCATTTTTAAGCACGAAATTCAACCCCGAAACTCATTCCGGCGTCCGTTTATAGATTTGGGTGGAAAAAAAAATTTCACCTCCTGGGCACAAAAATCTCTGACTCCGGCATCAGGCATTTTCTTCCCAACAAAATCTTGATTTTTAAAAATTATGAAAAACACCATTTTTAAGGACAAAATTCAACCCCGAATCTATTCGGGTGTCTGTTTTTATATTTGAATCAAAAAAAAAAAATTTCACCTCCTGGGCCCAAAAATCCCTGACTCCGGCATCAGGAATTATCTTCCCCGGACACCAAAAAAATCTTCATTTTTAAAAACTATGAAAAACACCATTTTGAAGGACGAAATTCAACCCCAAATCTAATTCTGGCATCCGTTTTTATATTTAGGTCAAAAAAAATATTCACCTCCTGGGCACAAAAATCCCTGACCCTGGCATCAGGAATTTTCTTCCCCAGACACCAAAAAAATCTTGATTTTTAAAAGCAATGAAAAACACCATTTTTGAGAATGAAATTCAACCCCGAATCTCATTCTGGTATGCGTTTTTACATTTGGGTGGAAAAAAATTTCACCTCCTGGGCACAAAACTCCCTGACTCCGGCATCAGGAATTTATTATGATAAACACCATTTTAAAGGACAAAATTCAACCCTGAATCTCATTCGGGTGTCTGTTTTTACATTTGAGTCAAAAAAAATTTTTCACCTCCTGGGCACAAAAATCCCTGACTCCGGCATCAGGAATTTTCTTCCCCGGACACAAAATAAATCTTGATTTTTAAAAGCTATGAAAAACACCATTTTTGAGAATGAAATTCAACCCCGAATCTCATTCTGGTGTCGGTTTTTAGATTTGGGGATGGGAAAAAATTTCACCTCCTGGGCACAAAAATCCCTGACTCCGGCATCAGGAATTTTCTCCCCGGGACACCAAAAAATTCTTGATTTTTAAAAGCTATGAAAAACACCATTTTTAAGCACGAAATTCAACCCCGAATCTCATTCCGGCGTCTGTTTATAGATTTGGGTGGGGGGAAAAAATTCACCTCCTGGGCACAAAACTCTCTGCCCCGGCATCAGGAATTTTCTTCCCCAGACACCAAAAAAATCTTGATTTTTAAAAGCTATGAAAAACACCATTTTTAAGCACGAAATTCAACCCCGAATCTCATTCCGGCGTCCGTTTATAGATTTGGGTGGAAAAAAAAATTTCACCTCCTGGGCACAAAAATCTCTGACTCCGGCATCAGGCATTTTCTTCCCAACAAAATCTTGATTTTTAAAAATTATGAAAAACACCATTTTTAAGGACAAAATTCAACCCCGAATCTATTCGGGGGTCTGTTTTTATATTTGAATCAAAAAAAAAATTTCACCTCCTGGGCCCAAAAATCCCTGACTCCGGCATCAGGAATTATCTTCCCCGGACACCAAAAAAATCTTGATTTTTAAAAGCTATGAAAAACACCATTTTTAAGCACGAAATTCAACCCCGAATCTCATTCCGGCGTCCGTTTATAGATTTGGTTGGAAAAAAAAATATTCACCTCCTGGGCACAAAAATCCCTGACTCCGGCATCAGGAATTATCTTCCCAACAAAATCTTGATTTTTAAAAATTATGAAAAACACCATTTTGAAGGACGAAATTCAACCCCAAATCTAATTCTGGCATCCGTTTTTATATTTGGGTCAAAAAAAATATTCACCTCCTGGGCACAAAAATCCCTGACCCTGGCATCAGGAATTTTCTTCCCCAGACACCAAAAAAATCTTGATTTTTAAAAGCAATGAAAAACACCATTTTTGAGAATGAAATTCAACCCCGAATCTCATTCTGGTATGCGTTTTTACATTTGGGTGGAAAAAAATTTCACCTCCTGGGCACAAAACTCCCTGACTCCGGCATCAGGAATTTATTATGATAAACACCATTTTAAAGGACAAAATTCAACCCTGAATCTCATTCGGGTGTCTGTTTTTACATTTGAGTCAAAAAATATTTTTCACCTCCTGGGCACAAAAATCCCTGACTCCGGCATCAGGAATTTTCTTCCCCGGACACGAAATAAATCTTGATTTTTAAAAGCTATGAAAAACACCATTTTTGAGAATGAAATTCAACCCCGAATCTCATTCTGGTGTCGGTTTTTAGATTTGGGGGTGGGAAAAAATTTCACCTCCTGGGCACAAAAATCCCTGACTCCGGCATCAGGAATTTTCTCCCCGGGACACCAAAAAAATCTTGATTTTTAAAAGCTATGAAAAACACCATTTTTAAGCACGAAATTCAACCCCGAATCTCATTCCGGCGTCCGTTTATAGATTTGGGTGGGAAAAAAAATTTCACCTCCTGGGCACAAAAATCTCTGACTCCGGCATCAGGCATTTTCTTCCCAACAAAATCTTGATTTTTAAAAATTATGAAAAACACCATTTTTAAGGACAAAATTCAACCCCGAATCTATTCGGGTGTCTGTTTTTATATTTGAATAAAAAAAAAAAATTTCACCTCCTGGGCCCAAAAATCCCTGACTCCGGCATCAGGAATTATCTTCCCCGGACACCAAAAAAATCTTCATTTTTAAAAACTATGAAAAACACCATTTTGAAGGACGAAATTCAACCCCAAATCTAATTCTGGCATCCGTTTTTATATTTGAATCAAAAAAAAAAACTTCACCTCCTGGGCACAAAACTCCCTGACTCCGGCATCAGGAATTTATTATGATAAACACCATTTTAAAGGACAAAATTCAACCCTGAATCTCATTCGGGTGTCTGTTTTTACATTTGAGTCAAAAAAAATTTTTCACCTCCTGGGCACAAAAATCCCTGACTCCGGCATCAGGAATTTTCTTCCCCGGACACGAAATAAATCTTGATTTTTAAAAGCTATGAAAAACACCATTTTTGAGAATGAAATTCAACCCCGAATCTCATTCTGGTGTCGGTTTTTAGATTTGGGGGTGGGAAAAAATTTCACCTCCTGGGCACAAAAATCCCTGACTCCGGCATCAGGAATTTTCTCCCCGGGACACCAAAAAATTCTTGATTTTTAAAAGCTATGAAAAACACCATTTTTAAGCACGAAATTCAACCCCGAATCTCATTCCGGCGTCTGTTTATAGATTTGGGTGGGGGGAAAAAATTCACCTCCTGGGCACAAAACTCTCTGACCCCGGCATCAGGAATTTTCTTCCCCGGACACCAAAAAAATCTTGATTTTTAAAAGCTATGAAAAACACCATTTTTAAGCACGAAATTCAACCCCGAATCTCATTCCGGCGTCCGTTTATAGATTTGGGTGGAAAAAAAATTTCACCTCCTGGGCACAAAAATCTCTGACTCCGGCATCAGGAATTTTCTTCCCCGGACACGAAATAAATCTTGATTTTTAAAAGCTATGAAAAACACCATTTTTGAGAATGAAATTCAACCCCGAATCTCATTCTGGTGTCGGTTTTTAGATTTGGGGGTGGGAAAAAATTTCACCTCCTGGGCACAAAAATCCCTGACTCCGGCATCAGGAATTTTCTCCCCGGGACACCAAAAAAATCTTGATTTTTAAAAGCTATGAAAAACACCATTTTTAAGCACGAAATTCAACCCCGAATCTCATTCCGGCGTCCGTTTATAGATTTGGGTGGGAAAAAAAATTTCACCTCCTGGGCACAAAAATCTCTGACTCCGGCATCAGGCATTTTCTTCCCAACAAAATCTTGATTTTTAAAAATTATGAAAAACACCATTTTTAAGGACAAAATTCAACCCCGAATCTATTCGGGTGTCTGTTTTTATATTTGAATCAAAAAAAAAAATTTCACCTCCTGGGCCCAAAAATCCCTGACTCCGGCATCAGGAATTATCTTCCCCGGACACCAAAAAAATCTTCATTTTTAAAAACTATGAAAAACACCATTTTGAAGGACGAAATTCAACCCCAAATCTAATTCTGGCATCCGTTTTTATATTTGAATCAAAAAAAAAAATTTCACCTCCTGGGCACAAAACTCCCTGACTCCGGCATCAGGAATTTATTATGATAAACACCATTTTAAAGGACAAAATTCAACCCTGAATCTCATTCGGGTGTCTGTTTTTACATTTGAGTCAAAAAAAATTTTTCACCTCCTGGGCACAAAAATCCCTGACTCCGGCATCAGGAATTTTCTTCCCCGGACACGAAATAAATCTTGATTTTTAAAAGCTATGAAAAACACCATTTTTGAGAATGAAATTCAACCCCGAATCTCATTCTGGTGTCGGTTTTTAGATTTGGGGGTGGGAAAAAATTTCACCTCCTGGGCACAAAAATCCCTGACTCCGGCATCAGGAATTTTCTCCCCGGGACACCAAAAAATTCTTGATTTTTAAAAGCTATGAAAAACACCATTTTTAAGCACGAAATTCAACCCCGAATCTCATTCCGGCGTCTGTTTATAGATTTGGGTGGGGGGAAAAAATTCACCTCCTGGGCACAAAACTCTCTGACCCCGGCATCAGGAATTTTCTTCCCCGGACACCAAAAAAATCTTGATTTTTAAAAGCTATGAAAAACACCATTTTTAAGCACGAAATTCAACCCCGAATCTCATTCCGGCGTCCGTTTATAGATTTGGGTGGAAAAAAAATTTCACCTCCTGGGCACAAAAATCTCTGACTCCGGCATCAGGCATTTTCTTCCCAACAAAATCTTGATTTTTAAAAATTATGAAAAACACCATTTTTAAGGACAAAATTTAACCCCGAATCTATTCGGGTGTCTGTTTTTATATTTGAATCAAAAAAAAAAATTTCACCTCCTGGGCCCAAAAATCCCTGACTCCGGCATCAGGAATTATCTTCCCCGGACACCAAAAAAATCTTCATTTTTAAAAACTATGAAAAACACCATTTTGAAGGACGAAATTCAACCCCAAATCTAATTCTGGCATCCGTTTTTATATTTGGGTCAAAAAAAATATTCACCTCCTGGGCACAAAAATCCCTGACCCTGGCATCAGGAATTTTCTTCCCCAGACACCAAAAAAATCTTGATTTTTAAAAGCAATGAAAAACACCATTTTTGAGAATGAAATTCAACCCCGAATCTCATTCTGGTGTGCGTTTTTACATTTGGGTGGAAAAAAATTTCACCTCCTGGGCACAAAACTCCCTGACTCCGGCATCAGGAATTTATTATGATAAACACCATTTTAAAGGACAAAATTCAACCCTGAATCTCATTCGGGTGTCTGTTTTTACATTTGAGTCAAAAAAATTTTTTCACCTCCTGGGCACAAAAATCCCTGACTCCGGCATCAGGAATTTTCTTCCCCGGACACGAAATAAATCTTGATTTTTAAAAGCTATGAAAAACACCATTTTTGAGAATGAAATTCAACCCCGAATCTCATTCTGGTGTCGGTTTTTAGATTTGGGGGTGGGAAAAAATTTCACCTCCTGGGCACAAAAATCCCTGACTCCGGCATCAGGAATTTTCTCCCCGGGACACCAAAAAATTCTTGATTTTTAAAAGCTATGAAAAACACCATTTTTAAGCACGAAATTCAACCCCGAATCTCATTCCGGCGTCTGTTTATAGATTTGGGTGGGGGGAAAAAATTCACCTCCTGGGCACAAAACTCTCTGACCCCGGCATCAGGAATTTTCTTCCCCGGACACCAAAAAAATCTTGATTTTTAAAAGCTATGAAAAACACCATTTTTAAGCACGAAATTCAACCCCGAATCTCATTCCGGCGTCCGTTTATAGATTTGGGTGGAAAAAAAAATTTCACCTCCTGGGCACAAAAATCTCTGACTCCGGCATCAGGCATTTTCTTCCCAACAAAATCTTGATTTTTAAAAATTATGAAAAACACCATTTTTAAGGACAAAATTTAACCCCGAATCTATTCGGGTGTCTGTTTTTATATTTGAATCAAAAAAAAAAAATTTCACCTCCTGGGCCCAAAAATCCCTGACTCCGGCATCAGGAATTATCTTCCCCGGACACTAAAAAAATCTTCATTTTTAAAAACTATGAAAAACACCATTTTGAAGGACGAAATTCAACCCCAAATCTAATTCTGGCATCCGTTTTTATATTTGGGTCAAAAAAAATATTCACCTCCTGGGCACAAAAATCCCTGACCCTGGCATCAGGAATTTTCTTCCCAGACACCAAAAAAATCTTGATTTTTAAAAGCAATGAAAAACACCATTTTTGAGAATGAAATTCAACCCCGAATCTCATTCTGGTGTGCGTTTTTACATTTGGGTGGAAAAAAATTTCACCTCCTGGGCACAAAACTCCCTGACTCCGGCATCAGGAATTTATTATGATAAACACCATTTTAAAGGACAAAATTCAACCCTGAATCTCATTCGGGTGTCTGTTTTTACATTTGAGTCAAAAAAATTTTTTCACCTCCTGGGCACAAAAATCCCTGACTCCGGCATCAGGAATTTTCTTCCCCGGACACGAAATAAATCTTGATTTTTAAAAGCTATGAAAAACACCATTTTTGAGAATGAAATTCAACCCCGAATCTCATTCTGGTGTCGGTTTTTAGATTTGGGGGTGGGAAAAAATTTCACCTCCTGGGCACAAAAATCCCTGACTCCGGCATCAGGAATTTTCTCCCCGGGACACCAAAAAATTCTTGATTTTTAAAAGCTATGAAAAACACCATTTTTAAGCACGAAATTGAACCCCGAATCTCATTCCGGCGTCTGTTTATAGATTTGGGTGGGGGGAAAAAATTCACCTCCTGGGCACAAAACTCTCTGACCCCGGCATCAGGAATTTTCTTCCCCGGACACCAAAAAAATCTTGATTTTTAAAAGCTATGAAAAACACCATTTTTAAGCACGAAATTCAACCCCGAATCTCATTCCGGCGTCCGTTTATAGATTTGGGTGGAAAAAAAAATTTCACCTCCTGGGCACAAAAATCTCTGACTCCGGCATCAGGCATTTTCTTCCCAACAAAATCTTGATTTTTAAAAATTATGAAAAACACCATTTTTAAGGACAAAATTTAACCCCGAATCTATTCGGGTGTCTGTTTTTATATTTGAATCAAAAAAAAAAAATTTCACCTCCTGGGCCCAAAAATCCCTGACTCCGGCATCAGGAATTATCTTCCCCGGACACTAAAAAAATCTTCATTTTTAAAAACTATGAAAAACACCATTTTGAAGGACGAAATTCAACCCCAAATCTAATTCTGGCATCCGTTTTTATATTTGGGTCAAAAAAAATATTCACCTCCTGGGCACAAAAATCCCTGACCCTGGCATCAGGAATTTTCTTCCCAGACACCAAAAAAATCTTGATTTTTAAAAGCAATGAAAAACACCATTTTTGAGAATGAAATTCAACCCCGAATCTCATTCTGGTGTGCGTTTTTACATTTGGGTGGAAAAAAATTTCACCTCCTGGGCACAAAACTCCCTGACTCCGGCATCAGGAATTTATTATGATAAACACCATTTTAAAGGACAAAATTCAACCCTGAATCTCATTCGGGTGTCTGTTTTTACATTTGAGTCAAAAAAAATTTTTCACCTCCTGGGCACAAAAATCCCTGACTCCGGCATCAGGAATTTTCTTCCCCGGACACGAAATAAATCTTGATTTTTAAAAGCTATGAAAAACACCATTTTTGAGAATGAAATTCAACCCCGAATCTCATTCTGGTGTCGGTTTTTAGATTTGGGGGTGGGAAAAAATTTCACCTCCTGGGCACAAAAATCCCTGACTCCGGCATCAGGAATTTTCTCCCCGGGACACCAAAAAATTCTTGATTTTTAAAAGCTATGAAAAACACCATTTTTAAGCACGAAATTCAACCCCGAATCTCATTCCGGCGTCCGTTTATAGATTTGGGTGGAAAAAAAATTTCACCTCCTGGGCACAAAAATCTCTGACTCCGGCATCAGGCATTTTCTTCCCAACAAAATCTTGATTTTTAAAAATTATGAAAAACACCATTTTTAAGGACAAAATTCAACCCCGAATCTATTCGGGTGTCTGTTTTTATATTTGAATCAAAAAAAAAATTTCACCTCCTGGGCCCAAAAATCCCTGACTCCGGCATCAGGAATTATCTTCCCCGGACACCAAAAAAATCTTCATTTTTAAAAACTATGAAAAACACCATTTTGAAGGACGAAATTCAACCCCAAATCTAATTCTGGCATCCGTTTTTATATTTGGGTCAAAAAAAATATTCACCTCCTGGGCACAAAAATCCCTGACCCTGGCATCAGGAATTTTCTTCCCCAGACACCAAAAAAATCTTGATTTTTAAAAGCAATGAAAAACACCATTTTTGAGAATGAAATTCAACCCCGAATCTCATTCTGGTGTGCGTTTTTACATTTGGGTGGAAAAAAATTTCACCTCCTGGGCACAAAACTCCCTGACTCCGGCATCAGGAATTTATTATGATAAACACCATTTTAAAGGACAAAATTCAACCCTGAATCTCATTCGGGTGTCTGTTTTTACATTTGAGTCAAAAAAATTTTTTCACCTCCTGGGCACAAAAATCCCTGACTTCGGCATCAGGAATTTTCTTCCCCGGACACGAAATAAATCTTGATTTTTAAAAGCTATGAAAAACACCATTTTTGAGAATGAAATTCAACCCCGAATCTCATTCTGGTGTCGGTTTTTAGATTTGGGGGTGGGAAAAAATTTCACCTCCTGGGCACAAAAATCCCTGACTCCGGCATCAGGAATTTTCTCCCCGGGACACCAAAAAATTCTTGATTTTTAAAAGCTATGAAAAACACCATTTTTAAGCACGAAATTCAACCCCGAATCTCATTCCGGCGTCTGTTTATAGATTTGGGTGGGGGGAAAAAATTCACCTCCTGGGCACAAAACTCTCTGACCCCGGCATCAGGAATTTTCTTCCCCGGACACCAAAAAAATCTTGATTTTTAAAAGCTATGAAAAACACCATTTTTAAGCACGAAATTCAACCCCGAATCTCATTCCGGCGTCCGTTTATAGATTTGGGTGGAAAAAAAAATTTCACCTCCTGGGCACAAAAATCTCTGACTCCGGCATCAGGCATTTTCTTCCCAACAAAATCTTGATTTTTAAAAATTATGAAAAACACCATTTTTAAGGACAAAATTCAACCCCGAATCTATTCGGGTGTCTGTTTTTATATTTGAATCAAAAAAAAAAATTTCACCTCCTGGGCCCAAAAATCCCTGACTCCGGCATCAGGAATTATCTTCCCCGGACACCAAAAAAATCTTCATTTTTAAAAACTATGAAAAACACCATTTTGAAGGACGAAATTCAACCCCAAATCTAATTCTGGCATCCGTTTTTATATTTGGGTCAAAAAAAATATTCACCTCCTGGGCACAAAAATCCCTGACCCTGGCATCAGGAATTTTCTTCCCCAGACACCAAAAAAATCTTGATTTTTAAAAGCAATGAAAAACACCATTTTTGAGAATGAAATTCAACCCCGAATCTCATTCTGGTATGCGTTTTTACATTTGGGTGGAAGAAAATTTCACCTCCTGGGCACAAAACTCCCTGACTCCGGCATCAGGAATTTATTATGATAAACACCATTTTAAAGGACAAAATTCAACCCTGAATCTCATTCGGGTGTCTGTTTTTACATTTGAGTCAAAAAAAATTTTTCACCTCCTGGGCACAAAAATCCCTGACTCCGACATCAGGAATTTTCTTCCCCGGACACGAAATAAATCTTGATTTTTAAAAGCTATGAAAAACACCATTTTTGAGAATGAAATTCAACCCCGAATCTCATTCTGGTGTCGGTTTTTAGATTTGGGGGTGGGAAAAAATTTCACCTCCTGGGCACAAAAATCCCTGACTCCAGCATCAGGAATTTTCTCCCCGGGACACCAAAAAATTCTTGATTTTTAAAAGCTATGAAAAACACCATTTTTAAGCACGAAATTCAACCCCGAATCTCATTCCGGCGTCTGTTTATAGATTTGGGTGGGGGGAAAAAATTCACCTCCTGGGCACAAAACTCTCTGACCCCGGCATCAGGAATTTTCTCCCCGGGACACCAAAAAATTCTTGATTTTTAAAAGCTATGAAAAACACCATTTTTAAGCACGAAATTCAACCCCGAATCTCATTCCGGCGTCTGTTTATAGATTTGGGTGGGGGGGAAAAATTCACCTCCTGGGCACAAAACTCTCTGACCCTGGCATCAGGAATTTTCTTCCCCGGACACCAAAAAAATCTTGATTTTTAAAAGCTATGAAAAACACCATTTTTAAGCACGAAATTCAACCCCGAATCTCATTCCGGCGTCCGTTTATAGATTTGGGTGGAAAAAAAAATTTCACCTCCTGGGCACAAAAATCTCTGACTCCGGCATCAGGCATTTTCTTCCCAACAAAATCTTGATTTTTAAAAATTATGAAAAACACCATTTTTAAGGACAAAATTCAACCCCGAATCTATTCGGGTGTCTGTTTTTATATTTGAATCAAAAAAAAAAATTTCACCTCCTGGGCCCAAAAATCCCTGACTCCGGCATCAGGAATTATCTTCCCCGGACACCAAAAAAATCTTCATTTTTAAAAACTATGAAAAACACCATTTTGAAGGACGAAATTCAACCCCAAATCTAATTCTGGCATCCGTTTTTATATTTGGGTCAAAAAAAATATTCACCTCCTGGGCACAAAAATCCCTGACCCTGGCATCAGGAATTTTCTTCCCCAGACACCAAAAAAATCTTGATTTTTAAAAGCAATGAAAAACACCATTTTTGAGAATGAAATTCAACCCCGAATCTCATTCTGGTGTGCGTTTTTACATTTGGGTGGAAAAAAATTTCACCTCCTGGGCACAAAACTCCCTGACTCCGGCATCAGGAATTTATTATGATAAACACCATTTTAAAGGACAAAATTCAACCCTGAATCTCATTCGGGTGTCTGTTTTTACATTTGAGTCAAAAAAAATTTTTCACCTCCTGGGCACAAAAATCCCTGACTCCGGCATCAGGAATTTTCTTCCCCGGACACGAAATAAATCTTGATTTTTAAAAGCTATGAAAAACACCATTTTTGAGAATGAAATTCAACCCCGAATCTCATTCTGGTGTCGGTTTTTAGATTTGGGGGTGGGAAAAAATTTCACCTCCTGGGCACAAAAATCCCTGACTTTGGCATCAGGAATTTTCTCCCCGGGACACCAAAAAATTCTTGATTTTTAAAAGCTATGAAAAACACCATTTTTAAGCACGAAATTCAACCCCGAATCTCATTCCGGCATCTGTTTATAGATTTGGGTGGGGGGAAAAAATTCACCTCCTGGGCACAAAACTCTCTGACCCCGGCATCAGGAATTTTCTTCCCCGGACACCAAAAAAATCTTGATTTTTAAAAGCAATGAAAAACACCATTTTTGAGAATGAAATTCAACCCCGAATCTCATTCTGGTATGCGTTTTTACATTTGGGTGGAAAAAAATTTCACCTCCTGGGCACAAAACTCCCTGACTCCGGCATCAGGAATTTATTATGATAAACACCATTTTAAAGGACAAAATTCAACCCTGAATCTCATTCGGGTGTCTGTTTTTACATTTGAGTCAAAAAAAATTTTTCACCTCCTGGGCACAAAAATCCCTGACTCCGACATCAGGAATTTTCTTCCCCGGACACGAAATAAATCTTGATTTTTAAAAGCTATGAAAAACACCATTTTTGAGAATGAAATTCAACCCCGAATCTCATTCTGGTGTCGGTTTTTAGATTTGGGGGTGGGGAAAAATTTCACCTCCTGGGCACAAAAATCCCTGACTCCGGCATCAGGAATTTTCTCCCCGGGACACCAAAAAATTCTTGATTTTTAAAAGCTATGAAAAACACCATTTTTAAGCACGAAATTCAACCCCGAATCTCATTCCGGCGTCTGTTTATAGATTTGGGTGGGGGGAAAAAATTCACCTCCTGGGCACAAAACTCTCTGACCCCGGCATCAGGAATTTTCTTCTCCAGACACCAAAAAAATCTTGATTTTTAAAAGCTATGAAAAACACCATTTTTAAGCACGAAATTCAACCCCGAATCTCATTCCGGCGTCCGTTTATAGATTTGGGTGGAAAAAAAAATTTCACCTCCTGGGCACAAAAATCTCTGACTCCGGCATCAGGCATTTTCTTCCCAACAAAATCTTGATTTTTAAAAATTATGAAAAACACCATTTTTAAGGACAAAATTCAACCCCGAATCTATTCGGGGGTCTGTTTTTATATTTGAATCAAAAAAAAAAATTTCACCTCCTGGGCCCAAAAATCCCTGACTCCGGCATCAGGAATTATCTTCCCCGGACACCAAAAAAATCTTGATTTTTAAAAGCTATGAAAAACACCATTTTTGAGAATGAAATTCAACCCTGAATCTCATTCGGGTGTCTGTTTTTACATTTGAGTCAAAAAAAATTTTTCACCTCCTGGGCACAAAAATCCCTGACTCCGGCATCAGGAATTTTCTTCCCCGGACACGAAATAAATCTTGATTTTTAAAAGCTATGAAAAACACCATTTTTGAGAATGAAATTCAACCCCGAATCTCATTCTGGTGTCGGTTTTTAGATTTGGGGGTGGGAAAAAATTTCACCTCCTGGGCACAAAAATCCCTGACTTTGGCATCAGGAATTTTCTCCCCGGGACACCAAAAAATTCTTGATTTTTAAAAGCTATGAAAAACACCATTTTTAAGCACGAAATTCAACCCCGAATCTCATTCCGGCGTCTGTTTATAGATTTGGGTGGGGGGAAAAAATTCACCTCCTGGGCACAAAACTCTCTGACCCCGGCATCAGGAATTTTCTTCCCCGGACACCAAAAAAATCTTGATTTTTAAAAGCAATGAAAAACACCATTTTTGAGAATGAAATTCAACCCCGAATCTCATTCTGGTATGCGTTTTTACATTTGGGTGGAAAAAAATTTCACCTCCTGGGCACAAAACTCCCTGACTCCGGCATCAGGAATTTATTATGATAAACACCATTTTAAAGGACAAAATTCAACCCTGAATCTCATTCGGGTGTCTGTTTTTACATTTGAGTCAAAAAAAATTTTTCACCTCCTGGGCACAAAAATCCCTGACTCCGACATCAGGAATTTTCTTCCCCGGACACGAAATAAATCTTGATTTTTAAAAGCTATGAAAAACACCATTTTTGAGAATGAAATTCAACCCCGAATCTCATTCTGGTGTCGGTTTTTAGATTTGGGGGTGGGGAAAAATTTCACCTCCTGGGCACAAAAATCCCTGACTCCGGCATCAGGAATTTTCTCCCCGGGACACCAAAAAATTCTTGATTTTTAAAAGCTATGAAAAACACCATTTTTAAGCACGAAATTCAACCCCGAATCTCATTCCGGCGTCTGTTTATAGATTTGGGTGGGGGGAAAAAATTCACCTCCTGGGCACAAAACTCTCTGACCCCGGCATCAGGAATTTTCTTCCCCAGACACCAAAAAAATCTTGATTTTTAAAAGCTATGAAAAACACCATTTTTAAGCACGAAATTCAACCCCGAATCTCATTCCGGCGTCCGTTTATAGATTTGGGTGGAAAAAAAAATTTCACCTCCTGGGCACAAAAATCTCTGACTCCGGCATCAGGCATTTTCTTCCCAACAAAATCTTGATTTTTAAAAATTATGAAAAACACCATTTTTAAGGACAAAATTCAACCCCGAATCTATTCGGGGGTCTGTTTTTATATTTGAATCAAAAAAAAAAATTTCACCTCCTGGGCCCAAAAATCCCTGACTCCGGCATCAGGAATTATCTTCCCCGGACACCAAAAAAATCTTGATTTTTAAAAGCTATGAAAAACACCATTTTTGAGAATGAAATTCAACCCCGAATCTCATTCTGGTGTCGGTTTTTAGATTTGGGGGTGGGAAAAAATTTCACCTCCTGGGCACAAAAATCCCTGACTCCGGCATCAGGAATTTTCTCCCCGGGACACCAAAAAATTCTTGATTTTTAAAAGCTATGAAAAACACCATTTTTAAGCACGAAATTCAACCCCGAATCTCATTCCGGCGTCTGTTTATAGATTTGGGTGGGGGGAAAAAATTCACCTCCTGGGCACAAAACTCTCTGACCCCGGCATCAGGAATTTTCTTCCCCGGACACCAAAAAAATCTTGATTTTTAAAAGCTATGAAAAACACCATTTTTAAGCACGAAATTCAACCCCGAATCTCATTCCGGCGTCCGTTTATAGATTTGGGTGGAAAAAAAAATTTCACCTCCTGGGCACAAAAATCTCTGACTCCGGCATCAGGCATTTTCTTCCCAACAAAATCTTGATTTTTAAAAATTATGAAAAACACCATTTTTAAGGACAAAATTCAACCCCGAATCTATTCGGGTGTCTGTTTTTATATTTGAATCAAAAAAAAAAATTTCACCTCCTGGGCCCAAAAATCCCTGACTCCGGCATCAGGAATTATCTTCCCCGGACACCAAAAAAATCTTCATTTTTAAAAACTATGAAAAACACCATTTTGAAGGACGAAATTCAACCCCAAATCTAATTCTGGCATCCGTTTTTATATTTGGGTCAAAAAAAATATTCACCTCCTGGGCACAAAAATCCCTGACCCTGGCATCAGGAATTTTCTTCCCCAGACACCAAAAAAATCTTGATTTTTAAAAGCAATGAAAAACACCATTTTTGAGAATGAAATTCAACCCCGAATCTCATTCTGGTGTGCGTTTTTACATTTGGGTGGAAAAAAATTTCACCTCCTGGGCACAAAACTCCCTGACTCCGGCATCAGGAATTTATTATGATAAACACCATTTTAAAGGACAAAATTCAACCCTGAATCTCATTCGGGTGTCTGTTTTTACATTTGAGTCAAAAAAATTTTTTCACCTCCTGGGCACAAAAATCCCTGACTCCGGCATCAGGAATTTTCTTCCCCGGACACGAAATAAATCTTGATTTTTAAAAGCTATGAAAAACACCATTTTTGAGAATGAAATTCAACCCCGAATCTCATTCTGGTGTCGGTTTTTAGATTTGGGGGTGGGAAAAAATTTCACCTCCTGGGCACAAAAATCCCTGACTCCGGCATCAGGAATTTTCTCCCCGGGACACCAAAAAATTCTTGATTTTTAAAAGCTATGAAAAACACCATTTTTAAGCACGAAATTCAACCCCGAATCTCATTCCGGCATCTGTTTATAGATTTGGGTGGGGGGAAAAAATTCACCTCCTGGGCACAAAACTCTCTGACCCCGGCATCAGGAATTTTCTTCCCCGGACACCAAAAAAATCTTGATTTTTAAAAGCTATGAAAAACACCATTTTTAAGCACGAAATTCAACCCCGAATCTCATTCCGGCGTCCGTTTATAGATTTGGGTGGGAAAAAAAATTTCACCTCCTGGGCACAAAAATCTCTGACTCCGGCATCAGGCATTTTCTTCCCAACAAAATCTTGATTTTTAAAAATTATGAAAAACACCATTTTTAAGGACAAAATTCAACCCCGAATCTATTCGGGTGTCTCTTTTTATATTTGAATCAAAAAAAAAATTTCACCTCCTGGGCCCAAAAATCCCTGACTCCGGCATCAGGAATTATCTTCCCCGGACACCAAAAAAATCTTCATTTTTAAAAACTATGAAAAACACCATTTTGAAGGACGAAATTCAACCCCAAATCTAATTCTGGCATCCGTTTTTATATTTGGGTCAAAAAAAATATTCACCTCCTGGGCACAAAAATCCCTGACCCTGGCATCAGGAATTTTCTTCCCCAGACACCAAAAAAATCTTGATTTTTAAAAGCAATGAAAAACACCATTTTTGAGAATGAAATTCAACCCCGAATCTCATTCTGGTGTGCGTTTTTACATTTGGGTGGAAAAAAATTTCACCTCCTGGGCACAAAACTCCCTGACTCCGGCATCAGGAATTTATTATGATAAACACCATTTTAAAGGACAAAATTCAACCCTGAATCTCATTCGGGTGTCTGTTTTTACATTTGAGTCAAAAAAATTTTTTCACCTCCTGGGCACAAAAATCCCTGACTCCGGCATCAGGAATTTTCTTCCCCGGACACGAAATAAATCTTGATTTTTAAAAGCTATGAAAAACACCATTTTTGAGAATGAAATTCAACCCCGAATCTCATTCTGGTGTCGGTTTTTAGATTTGGGGGTGGGAAAAAATTTCACCTCCTGGGCACAAAAATCCCTGACTCCGGCATCAGGAATTTTCTCCCCGGGACACCAAAAAATTCTTGATTTTTAAAAGCTATGAAAAACACCATTTTTAAGCACGAAATTCAACCCCGAATCTCATTCCGGCGTCTGTTTATAGATTTGGGTGGGGGGAAAAAATTCACCTCCTGGGCACAAAACTCTCTGACCCCGGCATCAGGAATTTTCTCCCCGGGACACCAAAAAATTCTTGATTTTTAAAAGCTATGAAAAACACCATTTTTAAGCACGAAATTCAACCCCGAATCTCATTCCGGCGTCTGTTTATAGATTTGGGTGGGGGGGAAAAATTCACCTCCTGGGCACAAAACTCTCTGACCCCGGCATCAGGAATTTTCTTCCCCGGACACCAAAAAAATCTTGATTTTTAAAAGCTATGAAAAACACCATTTTTAAGCACGAAATTCAACCCCGAATCTCATTCCGGCGTCCGTTTATAGATTTGGGTGAAAAAAAAAATTTCACCTCCTGGGCACAAAAATCTCTGACTCCGGCATCAGGCATTTTCTTCCCAACAAAATCTTGATTTTTAAAAATTATGAAAAACACCATTTTTAAGGACAAAATTCAACCCCGAATCTATTCGGGTGTCTGTTTTTATATTTGAATCAAAAAAAAAAATTTCACCTCCTGGGCCCAAAAATCCCTGACTCCGGCATCAGGAATTATCTTCCCCGGACACCAAAAAAATCTTCATTTTTAAAAACTATGAAAAACACCATTTTGAAGGACGAAATTCAACCCCAAATCTAATTCTGGCATCCGTTTTTATATTTGGGTCAAAAAAAATATTCACCTCCTGGGCACAAAAATCCCTGACCCTGGCATCAGGAATTTTCTTCCCCAGACACCAAAAAAATCTTGATTTTTAAAAGCAATGAAAAACACCATTTTTGAGAATGAAATTCAACCCCGAATCTCATTCTGGTGTGCGTTTTTACATTTGGGTGGAAAAAAATTTCACCTCCTGGGCACAAAACTCCCTGACTCCGGCATCAGGAATTTATTATGATAAACACCATTTTAAAGGACAAAATTCAACCCTGAATCTCATTCGGGTGTCTGTTTTTACATTTGAGTCAAAAAAAATTTTTCACCTCCTGGGCACAAAAATCCCTGACTCCGGCATCAGGAATTTTCTTCCCCGGACACGAAATAAATCTTGATTTTTAAAAGCTATGAAAAACACCATTTTTGAGAATGAAATTCAACCCCGAATCTCATTCTGGTGTCGGTTTTTAGATTTGGGGGTGGGAAAAAATTTCACCTCCTGGGCACAAAAATCCCTGACTTTGGCATCAGGAATTTTCTCCCGGGGACACCAAAAAATTCTTGATTTTTAAAAGCTATGAAAAACACCATTTTTAAGCACGAAATTCAACCCCGAATCTCATTCCGGCGTCCGTTTATAGATTTGGGTGGGAAAAAAAATTTCACCTCCTGGGCACAAAAATCTCTGACTCCGGCATCAGGCATTTTCTTCCCAACAAAATCTTGATTTTTAAAAATTATGAAAAACACCATTTTTAAGGACAAAATTCAACCCCGAATCTATTCGGGTGTCTGTTTTTATATTTGAATCAAAAAAAAAAATTTCACCTCCTGGGCCCAAAAATCCCTGACTCCGGCATCAGGAATTATCTTCCCCGGACACCAAAAAAATCTTCATTTTTAAAAACTATGAAAAACACCATTTTGAAGGACGAAATTCAACCCCAAATCTAATTCTGGCATCCGTTTTTATATTTGGGTCAAAAAAAATATTCACCTCCTGGGCACAAAAATCCCTGACCCTGGCATCAGGAATTTTCTTCCCCAGACACCAAAAAAATCTTGATTTTTAAAAGCAATGAAAAACACCATTTTTGAGAATGAAATTCAACCCCGAATCTCATTCTGGTGTGCGTTTTTACATTTGGGTGGAAAAAAATTTCACCTCCTGGGCACAAAACTCCCTGACTCCGGCATCAGGAATTTATTATGATAAACACCATTTTAAAGGACAAAATTCAACCCTGAATCTCATTCGGGTGTCTGTTTTTACATTTGAGTCAAAAAAAATTTTTCACCTCCTGGGCACAAAAATCCCTGACTCCGGCATCAGGAATTTTCTTCCCCGGACACGAAATAAATCTTGATTTTTAAAAGCTATGAAAAACACCATTTTTGAGAATGAAATTCAACCCCGAATCTCATTCTGGTGTCGGTTTTTAGATTTGGGGGTGGGAAAAAATTTCACCTCCTGGGCACAAAAATCCCTGACTTTGGCATCAGGAATTTTCTCCCCGGGACACCAAAAAATTCTTGATTTTTAAAAGCTATGAAAAACACCATTTTTAAGCACGAAATTCAACCCCGAATCTCATTCCGGTGTCCGTTTATAGATTTGGGTGGAAAAAAAAATTTCACCTCCTGGGCACAAAAATCTCTGACTCCGGCATCAGGCATTTTCTTCCCAACAAAATCTTGATTTTTAAAAATTATGAAAAACACCATTTTTAAGGACAAAATTCAACCCCGAATCTATTCGGGTGTCTGTTTTTATATTTGAATCAAAAAAAAAAAATTCACCTCCTGGGCCCAAAAATCCCTGACTCCGGCATCAGGAATTATCTTCCCCGGACACCAAAAAAATCTTCATTTTTAAAAACTATGAAAAACACCATTTTGAAGGACGAAATTCAACCCCAAATCTAATTCTGGCATCCGTTTTTATATTTGGGTCAAAAAAAATATTCACCTCCTGGGCACAAAAATCCCTGACCCTGGCATCAGGAATTTTCTTCCCCAGACACCAAAAAAATCTTGATTTTTAAAAGCAATGAAAAACACCATTTTTGAGAATGAAATTCAACCCCGAATCTCATTCTGGTGTGCGTTTTTACATTTGGGTGGAAAAAAAATTTCACCTCCTGGGCACAAAACTCCCTGACTCCGGCATCAGGAATTTATTATGATAAACACCATTTTAAAGGACAAAATTCAACCCTGAATCTCATTCGGGTGTCTGTTTTTACATTTGAGTCAAAAAAATTTTTTCACCTCCTGGGCACAAAAATCCCTGACTCCGGCATCAGGAATTTTCTTCCCCGGACACGAAATAAATCTTGATTTTTAAAAGCTATGAAAAACACCATTTTTGAGAATGAAATTCAACCCGAATCTCATTCTGGTGTCGGTTTTTAGATTTGGGGGTGGGAAAAAATTTCACCTCCTGGGCACAAAAATCCCTGACTTTGGCATCAGGAATTTTCTCCCCGGGACACCAAAAAATTCTTGATTTTTAAAAGCTATGAAAAACACCATTTTTAAGCACGAAATTCAACCCCGAATCTCATTCCGGCGTCTGTTTATAGATTTGGGTGGGGGGAAAAAATTCACCTCCTGGGCACAAAACTCTCTGACCCCGGCATCAGGAATTTTCTCCCCGGGAAACCAAAAAATTCTTGATTTTTAAAAGCTATGAAAAACACCATTTTTAAGCACGAAATTCAACCCCGAATCTCATTCCGGCGTCTGTTTATAGATTTGGGTGGGGGGGAAAAATTCACCTCCTGGGCACAAAACTCTCTGACCCCGGTATCAGGAATTTTCTTCCCCGGACACCAAAAAAATCTTGATTTTTAAAAGCTATGAAAAACACCATTTTTAAGCACGAAATTCAACCCCGAATCTCATTCCGGCGTCCGTTTATAGATTTGGGTGGAAAAAAAAATTTCACCTCCTGGGCACAAAAATCTCTGACTCCGGCATCAGGCATTTTCTTCCCAACAAAATCTTGATTTTTAAAAATTATGAAAAACACCATTTTTAAGGACAAAATTCAACCCCGAATCTATTCGGGTGTCTGTTTTTATATTTGAATCAAAAAAAAAAATTTCACCTCCTGGGCCCAAAAATCCCTGACTCCGGCATCAGGAATTATCTTCCCCGGACACCAAAAAAATCTTCATTTTTAAAAACTATGAAAAACACCATTTTGAAGGACGAAATTCAACCCCAAATCTAATTCTGGCATCCGTTTTTATATTTGGGTCAAAAAAAATATTCACCTCCTGGGCACAAAAATCCCTGACCCTGGCATCAGGAATTTTCTTCCCCAGACACCAAAAAAATCTTGATTTTTAAAAGCAATGAAAAACACCATTTTTGAGAATGAAATTCAACCCCGAATCTCATTCTGGTGTGCGTTTTTACATTTGGGTGGAAAAAAAATTTCACCTCCTGGGCACAAAACTCCCTGACTCCGGCATCAGGAATTTATTATGATAAACACCATTTTAAAGGACAAAATTCAACCCTGAATCTCATTCGGGTGTCTGTTTTTACATTTGAGTCAAAAAAAATTTTTCACCTCCTGGGCACAAAAATCCCTGACTCCGGCATCAGGAATTTTCTTCCCCGGACACGAAATAAATCTTGATTTTTAAAAGCTATGAAAAACACCATTTTTGAGAATGAAATTCAACCCCGAATCTCATTCTGGTGTCGGTTTTTAGATTTGGGGGTGGGAAAAAATTTCACCTCCTGGGCACAAAAATCCCTGACTTTGGCATCAGGAATTTTCTCCCCGGGACACCAAAAAATTCTTGATTTTTAAAAGCTATGAAAAACACCATTTTTAAGCACGAAATTCAACCCCGAATCTCATTCCGGCGTCCGTTTATAGATTTGGGTGGAAAAAAAAATTTCACCTCCTGGGCACAAAAATCTCTGACTCCGGCATCAGGCATTTTCTTCCCAACAAAATCTTGATTTTTAAAAATTATGAAAAACACCATTTTTAAGGACAAAATTCAACCCCGAATCTATTCGGGTGTCTGTTTTTATATTTGAATCAAAAAAAAAAATTTCACCTCCTGGGCCCAAAAATCCCTGACTCCGGCATCAGGAATTATCTTCCCCGGACACCAAAAAAATCTTCATTTTTAAAAACTATGAAAAACACCATTTTGAAGGACGAAATTCAACCCCAAATCTAATTCTGGCATCCGTTTTTATATTTGGGTCAAAAAAAATATTCACCTCCTGGGCACAAAAATCCCTGACCCTGGCATCAGGAATTTTCTTCCCCAGACACCAAAAAAATCTTGATTTTTAAAAGCAATGAAAAACACCATTTTTGAGAATGAAATTCAACCCCGAATCTCATTCTGGTGTGCGTTTTTACATTTGGGTGGAAAAAAATTTCACCTCCTGGGCACAAAACTCCCTGACTCCGGCATCAGGAATTTATTATGATAAACACCATTTTAAAGGACAAAATTCAACCCTGAATCTCATTCGGGTGTCTGTTTTTACATTTGAGTCAAAAAAATTTTTTCACCTCCTGGGCACAAAAATCCCTGACTCCGGCATCAGGAATTTTCTTCCCCGGACACGAAATAAATCTTGATTTTTAAAAGCTATGAAAAACACCATTTTTGAGAATGAAATTCAACCCCGAATCTCATTCTGGTGTCGGTTTTTAGATTTGGGGGTGGGAAAAAATTTCACCTCCTGGGCACAAAAATCCCTGACTTTGGCATCAGGAATTTTCTCCCCGGGACACCAAAAAATTCTTGATTTTTAAAAGCTATGAAAAACACCATTTTTAAGCACGAAATTCAACCCCGAATCTCATTCCGGCGTCCGTTTATAGATTTGGGTGGAAAAAAAAATTTCACCTCCTGGGCACAAAAATCTCTGACTCCGGCATCAGGCATTTTCTTCCCAACAAAATCTTGATTTTTAAAAATTATGAAAAACACCATTTTTAAGGACAAAATTCAACCCCGAATCTATTCGGGTGTCTGTTTTTATATTTGAATCAAAAAAAAAAAAATTTCACCTCCTGGGCCCAAAAATCCCTGACTCCGGCATCAGGAATTATCTTCCCCGGACACCAAAAAAATCTTCATTTTTAAAAACTATGAAAAACACCATTTTGAAGGACGAAATTCAACCCCAAATCTAATTCTGGCATCCGTTTTTATATTTGGGTCAAAAAAAATATTCACCTCCTGGGCACAAAAATCCCTGACCCTGGCATCAGGAATTTTCTTCCCCAGACACCAAAAAAATCTTGATTTTTAAAAGCAATGAAAAACACCATTTTTGAGAATGAAATTCAACCCCGAATCTCATTCTGGTGTGCGTTTTTACATTTGGGTGGAAAAAAATTTCACCTCCTGGGCACAAAACTCCCTGACTCCGGCATCAGGAATTTATTATGATAAACACCATTTTAAAGGACAAAATTCAACCCTGAATCTCATTCGGGTGTCTGTTTTTACATTTGAGTCAAAAAAATTTTTTCACCTCCTGGGCACAAAAATCCCTGACTCCGGCATCAGGAATTTTCTTCCCCGGACACGAAATAAATCTTGATTTTTAAAAGCTATGAAAAACACCATTTTTGAGAATGAAATTCAACCCCGAATCTCATTCTGGTGTCGGTTTTTAGATTTGGGGGTGGGAAAAAATTTCACCTCCTGGGCACAAAAATCCCTGACTTTGGCATCAGGAATTTTCTCCCCGGGACACCAAAAAATTCTTGATTTTTAAAAGCTATGAAAAACACCATTTTTAAGCACGAAATTCAACCCCGAATCTCATTCCGGCGTCCGTTTATAGATTTGGGTGGAAAAAAAAATTTCACCTCCTGGGCACAAAAATCTCTGACTCCGGCATCAGGCATTTTCTTCCCAACAAAATCTTGATTTTTAAAAATTATGAAAAACACCATTTTTAAGGACAAAATTCAACCCCGAATCTATTCGGGTGTCTGTTTTTATATTTGAATCAAAAAAAAAAATTTCACCTCCTGGGCCCAAAAATCCCTGACTCCGGCATCAGGAATTATCTTCCCCGGACACCAAAAAAATCTTCATTTTTAAAAACTATGAAAAACACCATTTTGAAGGACGAAATTCAACCCCAAATCTAATTCTGGCATCCGTTTTTATATTTGGGTCAAAAAAAATATTCACCTCCTGGGCACAAAAATCCCTGACCCTGGCATCAGGAATTTTCTTCCCCAGACACCAAAAAAATCTTGATTTTTAAAAGCAATGAAAAACACCATTTTTGAGAATGAAATTCAACCCCGAATCTCATTCTGGTGTGCGTTTTTACATTTGGGTGGAAAAAAATTTCACCTCCTGGGCACAAAACTCCCTGACTCCGGCATCAGGAATTTATTATGATAAACACCATTTTAAAGGACAAAATTCAACCCTGAATCTCATTCGGGTGTCTGTTTTTACATTTGAGTCAAAAAAAATTTTTCACCTCCTGGGCACAAAAATCCCTGACTCCGGCATCAGGAATTTTCTTCCCCGGACACGAAATAAATCTTGATTTTTAAAAGCTATGAAAAACACCATTTTTGAGAATGAAATTCAACCCCGAATCTCATTCTGGTGTCGGTTTTTAGATTTGGGGGTGGGAAAAAATTTCACCTCCTGGGCACAAAAATCCCTGACTCCGGCATCAGGAATTATCTCCCCGGGACACCAAAAAATTCTTGATTTTTAAAAGCTATGAAAAACACCATTTTTAAGCACGAAATTCAACCCCGAATCTCATTCCGGCGTCCGTTTATAGATTTGGGTGGAAAAAAAAATTTCACCTCCTGGGCACAAAAATCTCTGACTCCGGCATCAGGCATTTTCTTCCCAACAAAATCTTGATTTTTAAAAATTATGAAAAACACCATTTTTAAGGACAAAATTCAACCCCGAATCTATTCGGGTGTCTGTTTTTATATTTGAATCAAAAAAAAAAATTTCACCTCCTGGGCCCAAAAATCCCTGACTCCGGCATCAGGAATTATCTTCCCCGGACACCAAAAAAATCTTCATTTTTAAAAACTATGAAAAACACCATTTTGAAGGACGAAATTCAACCCCAAATCTAATTCTGGCATCCGTTTTTATATTTGGGTCAAAAAAAATATTCACCTCCTGGGCACAAAAATCCCTGACCCTGGCATCAGGAATTTTCTTCCCCAGACACCAAAAAAATCTTGATTTTTAAAAGCAATGAAAAACACCATTTTTGAGAATGAAATTCAACCCCGAATCTCATTCTGGTGTGCGTTTTTACATTTGGGTGGAAAAAAATTTCACCTCCTGGGCACAAAACTCCCTGACTCCGGCATCAGGAATTTATTATGATAAACACCATTTTAAAGGACAAAATTCAACCCTGAATCTCATTCGGGTGTCTGTTTTTACATTTGAGTCAAAAAAATTTTTTCACCTCCTGGGCACAAAAATCCCTGACTCCGGCATCAGGAATTTTCTTCCCCGGACACGAAATAAATCTTGATTTTTAAAAGCTATGAAAAACACCATTTTTGAGAATGAAATTCAACCCCGAATCTCATTCTGGTGTCGGTTTTTAGATTTGGGGGTGGGAAAAAATTTCACCTCCTGGGCACAAAAATCCCTGACTTTGGCATCAGGAATTTTCTCCCCGGGACACCAAAAAATTCTTGATTTTTAAAAGCTATGAAAAACACCATTTTTAAGCACGAAATTCAACCCCGAATCTCATTCCGGCGTCCGTTTATAGATTTGGGTGGAAAAAAAATTTCACCTCCTGGGCACAAAAATCTCTGACTCCGGCATCAGGCATTTTCTTCCCAACAAAATCTTGATTTTTAAAAATTATGAAAAACACCATTTTTAAGGACAAAATTCAACCCCGAATCTATTCGGGTGTCTGTTTTTATATTTGAATCAAAAAAAAAAAATTCACCTCCTGGGCCCAAAAATCCCTGACTCCAGCATCAGGAATTATCTTCCCCGGACACCAAAAAAATCTTCATTTTTAAAAACTATGAAAAACACCATTTTGAAGGACGAAATTCAACCCCAAATCTAATTCTGGCATCCGTTTTTATATTTGGGTCAAAAAAAATATTCACCTCCTGGGCACAAAAATCCCTGACCCTGGCATCAGGAATTTTCTTCCCCAGACACCAAAAAAATCTTGATTTTTAAAAGCAATGAAAAACACCATTTTTGAGAATGAAATTCAACCCCGAATCTCATTCTGGTGTGCGTTTTTACATTTGGGTGGAAAAAAATTTCACCTCCTGGGCACAAAACTCCCTGACTCCGGCATCAGGAATTTATTATGATAAACACCATTTTAAAGGACAAAATTCAACCCTGAATCTCATTCGGGTGTCTGTTTTTACATTTGAGTCAAAAAATTTTTTTCACCTCCTGGGCACAAAAATCCCTGACTCCGGCATCAGGAATTTTCTTCCCCGGACACGAAATAAATCTTGATTTTTAAAAGCTATGAAAAACACCATTTTTGAGAATGAAATTCAACCCCGAATCTCATTCTGGTGTCGGTTTTTAGATTTGGGGGTGGGAAAAAATTTCACCTCCTGGGCACAAAAATCCCTGACTTTGGCATCAGGAATTTTCTCCCCGGGACACCAAAAAATTCTTGATTTTTAAAAGCTATGAAAAACACCATTTTTAAGCACGAAATTCAACCCCGAATCTCATTCCGGCGTCTGTTTATAGATTTGGGTGGGGGGGAAAAATTCACCTCCTGGGCACAAAACTCTCTGACCCCGGCATCAGGAATTTTCTTCCCCGGACACCAAAAAAATCTTGATTTTTAAAAATTATGAAAAACACCATTTTTAAGGACAAAATTCAACCCCGAATCTATTCGGGTGTCTGTTTTTATATTTGAATCAAAAAAAAAATTTCACCTCCTGGGCCCAAAAATCCCTGACTCCGGCATCAGGAATTATCTTCCCCGGACACCAAAAAATTCTTGATTTTTAAAAGCTATGAAAAACACCATTTTTAAGCACGAAATTCAACCCCGAATCTCATTCCGGCGTCTGTTTATAGATTTGGGTGGGGGGAAAAAATTCACCTCCTGGGCACAAAACTCTCTGACCCCGGCATCAGGAATTTTCTTCCCCAGACACCAAAAAAATCTTGATTTTTAAAAGCAATGAAAAACACCATTTTTAAGCACGAAATTCAACCCCGAATCTCATTCCGGCGTCCGTTTATAGATTTGGGTGGAAAAAAAAATTTCACCTCCTGGGCACAAAAATCTCTGACTCCGGCATCAGGCATTTTCTTCCCAACAAAATCTTGATTTTTAAAAATTATGAAAAACACCATTTTTAAGGACAAAATTCAACCCCGAATCTATTCGGGGGTCTGTTTTTATATTTGAATCAAAAAAAAAATTTCACCTCCTGGGCCCAAAAATCCCTGACTCCGGCATCAGGAATTATCTTCCCCGGACACCAAAAAAATCTTGATTTTTAAAAGCTATGAAAAACACCATTTTTAAGCACGAAATTCAACCCCGAATCTCATTCCGGCGTCCGTTTATAGATTTGGGTGGAAAAAAAAATATTCACCTCCTGGGCACAAAAATCCCTGACCCTGGCATCAGGAATTTTCTTCCCCAGACACCAAAAAAATCTTGATTTTTAAAAGCAATGAAAAACACCATTTTTGAGAATGAAATTCAACCCCGAATCTCATTCTGGTGTGCGTTTTTACATTTGGGTGGAAAAAAATTTCACCTCCTGGGCACAAAACTCCCTGACTCCGGCATCAGGAATTTATTATGATAAACACCATTTTAAAGGACAAAATTCAACCCTGAATCTCATTCGGGTGTCTGTTTTTACATTTGAGTCAAAAAAAAATTTTCACCTCCTGGGCACAAAAATCCCTGACTCCGGCATCAGGAATTTTCTTCCCCGGACACGAAATAAATCTTGATTTTTAAAAGCTATGAAAAACACCATTTTTGAGAATGAAATTCAACCCCGAATCTCATTCTGGTGTCGGTTTTTAGATTTGGGGGTGGGAAAAAATTTCACCTCCTGGGCACAAAAATCCCTGACTCCGGCATCAGGAATTTTCTCCCCGGGACACCAAAAAATTCTTGATTTTTAAAAGCTATGAAAAACACCATTTTTAAGCACGAAATTCAACCCCGAATCTCATTCCGGCGTCTGTTTATAGATTTGGGTGGGGGGAAAAAATTCACCTCCTGGGCACACAACTCTCTGACCCCGGCATCAGGAATTTTCTTCCCCGGACACCAAAAAAATCCTGATTTTTAAAAGCTATGAAAAACACCATTTTTAAGCACGAAATTCAACCCCGAATCTCATTCCGGCGTCCGTTTATAGATTTGGGTGGAAAAAAAAATTTCACCTCCTGGGCACAAAAATCTCTGACTCCGGCATCAGGCATTTTCTTCCCAACAAAATCTTGATTTTTAAAAATTATGAAAAACACCATTTTTAAGGACAAAATTCAACCCCGAATCTATTCGGGTGTCTGTTTTTATATTTGAATCAAAAAAAAAAATTTCACCTCCTGGGCCCAAAAATCCCTGACTCCGGCATCAGGAATTATCTTCCCCGGACACCAAAAAAATCTTCATTTTTAAAAACTATGAAAAACACCATTTTGAAGGACGAAATTCAACCCCAAATCTAATTCTGGCATCCGTTTTTATATTTGGGTCAAAAAAAATATTCACCTCCTGGGCACAAAAATCCCTGACCCTGGCATCAGGAATTTTCTTCCCCAGACACCAAAAAAATCTTGATTTTTAAAAGCAATGAAAAACACCATTTTTGAGAATGAAATTCAACCCCGAATCTCATTCTGGTGTGCGTTTTTACATTTGGGTGGAAAAAAATTTCACCTCCTGGGCACAAAACTCCCTGACTCCGGCATCAGGAATTTATTATGATAAACACCATTTTAAAGGACAAAATTCAACCCTGAATCTCATTCGGGTGTCTGTTTTTACATTTGAGTCAAAAATATTTTTTCACCTCCTGGGCACAAAAATCCCTGACTCCGGCATCAGGAATTTTCTTCCCCGGACACGAAATAAATCTTGATTTTTAAAAGCTATGAAAAACACCATTTTTGAGAATGAAATTCAACCCCGAATCTCATTCTGGTGTCGGTTTTTAGATTTGGGGGTGGGAAAAAATTTCACCTCCTGGGCACAAAAATCCCTGACTCCGGCATCAGGAATTTTCTCCCCGGGACACCAAAAAATTCTTGATTTTTAAAAGCTATGAAAAACACCATTTTTAAGCACGAAATTCAACCCCGAATCTCATTCCGGCATCTGTTTATAGATTTGGGTGGGGGGAAAAAATTCACCTCCTGGGCACAAAACTCTCTGACCCCGGCATCAGGAATTTTCTTCCCCGGACACCAAAAAAATCTTGATTTTTAAAAGCTATGAAAAACACCATTTTTAAGCACGAAATTCAACCCCGAATCTCATTCCGGCGTCCGTTTATAGATTTGGGTGGGAAAAAAAATTTCACCTCCTGGGCACAAAAATCTCTGACTCCGGCATCAGGCATTTTCTTCCCAACAAAATCTTGATTTTTAAAAATTATGAAAAACACCATTTTTAAGGACAAAATTCAACCCCGAATCTATTCGGGTGTCTCTTTTTATATTTGAATCAAAAAAAAAAATTTCACCTCCTGGGCCCAAAAATCCCTGACTCCGGCATCAGGAATTATCTTCCCCGGACACCAAAAAAATCTTCATTTTTAAAAACTATGAAAAACACCATTTGGAAGGACGAAATTCAACCCCAAATCTAATTCTGGCATCCGTTTTTATATTTGGGTCAAAAAAAATATTCACCTCCTGGGCACAAAAATCCCTGACCCTGGCATCAGGAATTTTCTTCCCCAGACACCAAAAAAATCTTGATTTTTAAAAGCAATGAAAAACACCATTTTTGAGAATGAAATTCAACCCCGAATCTCATTCTGGTGTGCGTTTTTACATTTGGGTGGAAAAAAATTTCACCTCCTGGGCACAAAACTCCCTGACTCCGGCATCAGGAATTTATTATGATAAACACCATTTTAAAGGACAAAATTCAACCCTGAATCTCATTCGGGTGTCTGTTTTTACATTTGAGTCAAAAAAATTTTTTCACCTCCTGGGCACAAAAATCCCTGACTCCGGCATCAGGAATTTTCTTCCCCGGACACGAAATAAATCTTGATTTTTAAAAGCTATGAAAAACACCATTTTTGAGAATGAAATTCAACCCCGAATCTCATTCTGGTGTCGGTTTTTAGATTTGGGGGTGGGAAAAAATTTCACCTCCTGGGCACAAAAATCCCTGACTCCAGCATCAGGAATTTTCTCCCCGGGACACCAAAAAATTCTTGATTTTTAAAAGCTATGAAAAACACCATTTTTAAGCACGAAATTCAACCCCGAATCTCATTCCGGCGTCTGTTTATAGATTTGGGTGGGGGGAAAAATTCACCTCCTGGGCACAAAACTCTCTGACCCCGGCATCAGGAATTTTCTCCCCGGGACAGCAAAAAATTCTTGATTTTTAAAAGCTATGAAAAACACCATTTTTAAGCACGAAATTCAACCCCGAATCTCATTCCGGCGTCTGTTTATAGATTTGGGTGGGGGGGAAAAATTCACCTCCTGGGCACAAAACTCTCTGACCCCGGCATCAGGAATTTTCTTCCCCGGACACCAAAAAAATCTTGATTTTTAAAAGCTATGAAAAACACCATTTTTAAGCACGAAATTCAACCCCGAATCTCATTCCGGCGTCCGTTTATAGATTTGGGTGGAAAAAAAAATTTCACCTCCTGGGCACAAAAATCTCTGACTCCGGCATCAGGCATTTTCTTCCCAACAAAATCTTGATTTTTAAAAATTATGAAAAACACCATTTTTAAGGACAAAATTCAACCCCGAATCTATTCGGGTGTCTGTTTTTATATTTGAATCAAAAAAAAAAATTTCACCTCCTGGGCCCAAAAATCCCTGACTCCGGCATCAGGAATTATCTTCCCCGGACACCAAAAAAATCTTCATTTTTAAAAACTATGAAAAACACCATTTTGAAGGACGAAATTCAACCCCAAATCTAATTCTGGCATCCGTTTTTATATTTGGGTCAAAAAAAATATTCACCTCCTGGGCACAAAAATCCCTGACCCCGGCATCAGGAATTTTCTTCCCCGGACACCAAAAAAATCTTGATTTTTAAAAGCAATGAAAAACACCATTTTTGAGAATGAAATTCAACCCCGAATCTCATTCTGGTATGCGTTTTTACATTTGGGTGGAAAAAAATTTCACCTCCTGGGCACAAAACTCCCTGACTCCGGCATCAGGAATTTATTATGATAAACACCATTTTAAAGGACAAAATTCAACCCTGAATCTCATTCGGGTGTCTGTTTTTACATTTGAGTCAAAAAAAATTTTTCACCTCCTGGGCACAAAAATCCCTGACTCCGACATCAGGAATTTTCTTCCCCGGACACGAAATAAATCTTGATTTTTAAAAGCTATGAAAAACACCATTTTTGAGAATGAAATTCAACCCCGAATCTCATTCTGGTGTCGGTTTTTAGATTTGGGGGTGGGGAAAAATTTCACCTCCTGGGCACAAAAATCCCTGACTCCGGCATCAGGAATTTTCTCCCCGGGACACCAAAAAATTCTTGATTTTTAAAAGCTATGAAAAACACCATTTTTAAGCACGAAATTCAACCCCGAATCTCATTCCGGCGTCTGTTTATAGATTTGGGTGGGGGGAAAAAATTCACCTCCTGGGCACAAAACTCTCTGACCCCGGCATCAGGAATTTTCTTCCCCAGACACCAAAAAAATCTTGATTTTTAAAAGCTATGAAAAACACCATTTTTAAGCACGAAATTCAACCCCGAATCTCATTCCGGCGTCCGTTTATAGATTTGGGTGGAAAAAAAAATTTCACCTCCTGGGCACAAAAATCTCTGACTCCGGCATCAGGCATTTTCTTCCCAACAAAATCTTGATTTTTAAAAATTATGAAAAACACCATTTTTAAGGACAAAATTCAACCCCGAATCTATTCGGGGGTCTGTTTTTATATTTGAATCAAAAAAAAAAATTTCACCTCCTGGGCCCAAAAATCCCTGACTCCGGCATCAGGAATTATCTTCCCCGGACACCAAAAAAATCTTGATTTTTAAAAGCTATGAAAAACACCATTTTTGAGAATGAAATTCAACCCCGAATCTCATTCTGGTGTCGGTTTTTAGATTTGGGGGTGGGAAAAAATTTCACCTCCTGGGCACAAAAATCCCTGACTCCGGCATCAGGAATTTTCTCCCCGGGACACCAAAAAATTCTTGATTTTTAAAAGCTATGAAAAACACCATTTTTAAGCACGAAATTCAACCCCGAATCTCATTCCGGCGTCTGTTTATAGATTTGGGTGGGGGGAAAAAATTCACCTCCTGGGCACAAAACTCTCTGACCCCGGCATCAGGAATTTTCTTCCCCGGACACCAAAAAAATCTTGATTTTTAAAAGCTATGAAAAACACCATTTTTAAGCACGAAATTCAACCCCGAATCTCATTCCGGCGTCCGTTTATAGATTTGGGTGGAAAAAAAAATTTCACCTCCTGGGCACAAAAATCTCTGACTCCGGCATCAGGCATTTTCTTCCCAACAAAATCTTGATTTTTAAAAATTATGAAAAACACCATTTTTAAGGACAAAATTCAACCCCGAATCTATTCGGGTGTCTGTTTTTATATTTGAATCAAAAAAAAAAATTTCACCTCCTGGGCCCAAAAATCCCTGACTCCGGCATCAGGAATTATCTTCCCCGGACACCAAAAAAATCTTCATTTTTAAAAACTATGAAAAACACCATTTTGAAGGACGAAATTCAACCCCAAATCTAATTCTGGCATCCGTTTTTATATTTGGGTCAAAAAAAATATTCACCTCCTGGGCACAAAAATCCCTGACCCTGGCATCAGGAATTTTCTTCCCCAGACACCAAAAAAATCTTGATTTTTAAAAGCAATGAAAAACACCATTTTTGAGAATGAAATTCAACCCCGAATCTCATTCTGGTGTGCGTTTTTACATTTGGGTGGAAAAAAATTTCACCTCCTGGGCACAAAACTCCCTGACTCCGGCATCAGGAATTTATTATGATAAACACCATTTTAAAGGACAAAATTCAACCCTGAATCTCATTCGGGTGTCTGTTTTTACATTTGAGTCAAAAAAATTTTTTCACCTCCTGGGCACAAAAATCCCTGACTCCGGCATCAGGAATTTTCTTCCCCGGACACGAAATAAATCTTGATTTTTAAAAGCTATGAAAAACACCATTTTTGAGAATGAAATTCAACCCCGAATCTCATTCTGGTGTCGGTTTTTAGATTTGGGGGTGGGAAAAAATTTCACCTCCTGGGCACAAAAATCCCTGACTCCGGCATCAGGAATTTTCTCCCCGGGACACCAAAAAATTCTTGATTTTTAAAAGCTATGAAAAACACCATTTTTAAGCACGAAATTCAACCCCGAATCTCATTCCGGCATCTGTTTATAGATTTGGGTGGGGGAAAAAAATTCACCTCCTGGGCACAAAACTCTCTGACCCCGGCATCAGGAATTTTCTTCCCCGGACACCAAAAAAATCTTGATTTTTAAAAGCTATGAAAAACACCATTTTTAAGCACGAAATTCAACCCCGAATCTCATTCCGGCGTCCGTTTATAGATTTGGGTGGGAAAAAAAATTTCACCTCCTGGGCACAAAAATCTCTGACTCCGGCATCAGGCATTTTCTTCCCAACAAAATCTTGATTTTTAAAAATTATGAAAAACACCATTTTTAAGGACAAAATTCAACCCCGAATCTATTCGGGTGTCTCTTTTTATATTTGAATCAAAAAAAAAAAATTTCACCTCCTGGGCCCAAAAATCCCTGACTCCGGCATCAGGAATTATCTTCCCCGGACACCAAAAAAATCTTCATTTTTAAAAACTATGAAAAACACCATTTTGAAGGACGAAATTCAACCCCAAATCTAATTCTGGCATCCGTTTTTATATTTGGGTCAAAAAAAATATTCACCTCCTGGGCACAAAAATCCCTGACCCTGGCATCAGGAATTTTCTTCCCCAGACACCAAAAAAATCTTGATTTTTAAAAGCAATGAAAAACACCATTTTTGAGAATGAAATTCAACCCCGAATCTCATTCTGGTGTGCGTTTTTACATTTGGGTGGAAAAAAATTTCACCTCCTGGGCACAAAACTCCCTGACTCCGGCATCAGGAATTTATTATGATAAACACCATTTTAAAGGACAAAATTCAACCCTGAATCTCATTCGGGTGTCTGTTTTTACATTTGAGTCAAAAAATTTTTTTCACCTCCTGGGCACAAAAATCCCTGACTCCGGCATCAGGAATTTTCTTCCCCGGACACGAAATAAATCTTGATTTTTAAAAGCTATGAAAAACACCATTTTTGAGAATGAAATTCAACCCCGAATCTCATTCTGGTGTCGGTTTTTAGATTTGGGGGTGGGAAAAAATTTCACCTCCTGGGCACAAAAATCCCTGACTCCGGCATCAGGAATTTTCTCCCCGGGACACCAAAAAATTCTTGATTTTTAAAAGCTATGAAAAACACCATTTTTAAGCACGAAATTCAACCCCGAATCTCATTCCGGCGTCTGTTTATAGATTTGGGTGGGGGGAAAAAATTCACCTCCTGGGCACAAAACTCTCTGACCCCGGCATCAGGAATTTTCTCCCCGGGACACCAAAAAATTCTTGATTTTTAAAAGCTATGAAAAACACCATTTTTAAGCACGAAATTCAACCCCGAATCTCATTCCGGCGTCCGTTTATAGATTTGGGTGGGAAAAAAAATTTCACCTCCTGGGCACAAAAATCTCTGACTCCGGCATCAGGCATTTTCTTCCCAACAAAATCTTGATTTTTAAAAATTATGAAAAACACCATTTTTAAGGACAAAATTCAACCCCGAATCTATTCGGGTGTCTGTTTTTATATTTGAATCAAAAAAAAAAATTTCACCTCCTGGGCCCAAAAATCCCTGACTCCGGCATCAGGAATTATCTTCCCCGGACACCAAAAAAATCTTCATTTTTAAAAACTATGAAAAACACCATTTTGAAGGACGAAATTCAACCCCAAATCTAATTCTGGCATCCGTTTTTATATTTGGGTCAAAAAAAATATTCACCTCCTGGGCACAAAAATCCCTGACCCTGGCATCAGGAATTTTCTTCCCCAGACACCAAAAAAATCTTGATTTTTAAAAGCAATGAAAAACACCATTTTTGAGAATGAAATTCAACCCCGAATCTCATTCTGGTGTGCGTTTTTACATTTGGGTGGAAAAAAATTTCACCTCCTGGGCACAAAACTCCCTGACTCCGGCATCAGGAATTTATTATGATAAACACCATTTTAAAGGACAAAATTCAACCCTGAATCTCATTCGGGTGTCTGTTTTTACATTTGAGTCAAAAAAATTTTTTCACCTCCTGGGCACAAAAATCCCTGACTCCGGCATCAGGAATTTTCTTCCCCGGACACGAAATAAATCTTGATTTTTAAAAGCTATGAAAAACACCATTTTTGAGAATGAAATTCAACCCCGAATCTCATTCTGGTGTCGGTTTTTAGATTTGGGGGTGGGAAAAAATTTCACCTCCTGGGCACAAAAATCCCTGACTTTGGCATCAGGAATTTTCTCCCCGGGACACCAAAAAATTCTTGATTTTTAAAAGCTATGAAAAACACCATTTTTAAGCACGAAATTCAACCCCGAATCTCATTCCGGTGTCCGTTTATAGATTTGGGTGGAAAAAAAAATTTCACCTCCTGGGCACAAAAATCTCTGACTCCGGCATCAGGCATTTTCTTCCCAACAAAATCTTGATTTTTAAAAATTATGAAAAACACCATTTTTAAGGACAAAATTCAACCCCGAATCTATTCGGGTGTCTGTTTTTATATTTGAATCAAAAAAAAAAATTTCACCTCCTGGGCCCAAAAATCCCTGACTCCGGCATCAGGAATTATCTTCCCCGGACACCAAAAAAATCTTCATTTTTAAAAACTATGAAAAACACCATTTTGAAGGACGAAATTCAAACCCAAATCTAATTCTGGCATCCGTTTTTATATTTGGGTCAAAAAAAATATTCACCTCCTGGGCACAAAAATCCCTGACCCTGGCATCAGGAATTTTCTTCCCCAGACACCAAAAAAATCTTGATTTTTAAAAGCAATGAAAAACACCATTTTTGAGAATGAAATTCAACCCCGAATCTCATTCTGGTGTGCGTTTTTACATTTGGGTGGAAAAAAATTTCACCTCCTGGGCACAAAACTCCCTGACTCCGGCATCAGGAATTTATTATGATAAACACCATTTTAAAGGACAAAATTCAACCCTGAATCTCATTCGGGTGTCTGTTTTTACATTTGAGTCAAAAAATTTTTTTCACCTCCTGGGCACAAAAATCCCTGACTCCGGCATCAGGAATTTTCTTCCCCGGACACGAAATAAATCTTGATTTTTAAAAGCTATGAAAAACACCATTTTTGAGAATGAAATTCAACCCCGAATCTCATTCTGGTGTCGGTTTTTAGATTTGGGGGTGGGGAAAAATTTCACCTCCTGGGCACAAAAATCCCTGACTCCGGCATCAGGAATTTTCTCCCCGGGACACCAAAAAATTCTTGATTTTTAAAAGCTATGAAAAACACCATTTTTAAGCACGAAATTCAACCCCGAATCTCATTCCGGCGTCTGTTTATAGATTTGGGTGGGGGGAAAAAATTCACCTCCTGGGCACAAAACTCTCTGACCCCGGCATCAGGAATTTTCTCCCCGGGAAACCAAAAAATTCTTGATTTTTAAAAGCTATGAAAAACACCATTTTTAAGCACGAAATTCAACCCCGAATCTCATTCCGGCGTCTGTTTATAGATTTGGGTGGGGGGGAAAAATTCACCTCCTGGGCACAAAACTCTCTGACCCCGGCATCAGGAATTTTCTTCCCCGGACACCAAAAAAATCTTGATTTTTAAAAGCTATGAAAAACACCATTTTTAAGCACGAAATTCAACCCCGAATCTCATTCCGGCGTCCGTTTATAGATTTGGGTGGAAAAAAAAATTTCACCTCCTGGGCACAAAAATCTCTGACTCCGGCATCAGGCATTTTCTTCCCAACAAAATCTTGATTTTTAAAAATTATGAAAAACACCATTTTTAAGGACAAAATTCAACCCCGAATCTATTCGGGTGTCTGTTTTTATATTTGAATCAAAAAAAAAAATTTCACCTCCTGGGCCCAAAAATCCCTGACTCCGGCATCAGGAATTATCTTCCCCGGACACCAAAAAAATCTTCATTTTTAAAAACTATGAAAAACACCATTTTGAAGGACGAAATTCAACCCCAAATCTAATTCTGGCATCCGTTTTTATATTTGGGTCAAAAAAAATATTCACCTCCTGGGCACAAAAATCCCTGACCCTGGCATCAGGAATTTTCTTCCCCAGACACCAAAAAAATCTTGATTTTTAAAAGCAATGAAAAACACCATTTTTGAGAATGAAATTCAACCCCGAATCTCATTCTGGTGTGCGTTTTTACATTTGGGTGGAAAAAAAATTTCACCTCCTGGGCACAAAACTCCCTGACTCCGGCATCAGGAATTTATTATGATAAACACCATTTTAAAGGACAAAATTCAACCCTGAATCTCATTCGGGTGTCTGTTTTTACATTTGAGTCAAAAAAATTTTTTCACCTCCTGGGCACAAAAATCCCTGACTCCGGCATCAGGAATTTTCTTCCCCGGACACGAAATAAATCTTGATTTTTAAAAGCTATGAAAAACACCATTTTTGAGAATGAAATTCAACCCCGAATCTCATTCTGGTGTCGGTTTTTAGATTTGGGGGTGGGAAAAAATTTCACCTCCTGGGCACAAAAATCCCTGACTTTGGCATCAGGAATTTTCTCCCCGGGACACCAAAAAATTCTTGATTTTTAAAAGCTATGAAAAACACCATTTTTAAGCACGAAATTCAACCCCGAATCTCATTCCGGCGTCCGTTTATAGATTTGGCTGGAAAAAAAAATTTCACCTCCTGGGCACAAAAATCTCTGACTCCGGCATCAGGCATTTTCTTCCCAACAAAATCTTGATTTTTAAAAATTATGAAAAACACCATTTTTAAGGACAAAATTCAACCCCGAATCTATTCGGGTGTCTGTTTTTATATTTGAATCAAAAAAAAAAATTTCACCTCCTGGGCCCAAAAATCCCTGACTCCGGCATCAGGAATTATCTTCCCCGGACACCAAAAAAATCTTCATTTTTAAAAACTATGAAAAACACCATTTTGAAGGACGAAATTCAACCCCAAATCTAATTCTGGCATCCGTTTTTATATTTGGGTCAAAAAAAATATTCACCTCCTGGGCACAAAAATCCCTGACCCTGGCATCAGGAATTTTCTTCCCCAGACACCAAAAAAATCTTGATTTTTAAAAGCAATGAAAAACACCATTTTTGAGAATGAAATTCAACCCCGAATCTCATTCTGGTGTGCGTTTTTACATTTGGGTGGAAAAAAATTTCACCTCCTGGGCACAAAACTCCCTGACTCCGGCATCAGGAATTTATTATGATAAACACCATTTTAAAGGACAAAATTCAACCCTGAATCTCATTCGGGTGTCTGTTTTTACATTTGAGTCAAAAAAATTTTTTCACCTCCTGGGCACAAAAATCCCTGACTCCGGCATCAGGAATTTTCTTCCCCGGACACGAAATAAATCTTGATTTTTAAAAGCTATGAAAAACACCATTTTTGAGAATGAAATTCAACCCCGAATCTCATTCTGGTGTCGGTTTTTAGATTTGGGGGTGGGAAAAAATTTCACCTCCTGGGCACAAAAATCCCTGACTTTGGCATCAGGAATTTTCTCCCCGGGACACCAAAAAATTCTTGATTTTTAAAAGCTATGAAAAACACCATTTTTAAGCACGAAATTCAACCCCGAATCTCATTCCGGCGTCCGTTTATAGATTTGGGTGGAAAAAAAAATTTCACCTCCTGGGCACAAAAATCTCTGACTCCGGCATCAGGCATTTTCTTCCCAACAAAATCTTGATTTTTAAAAATTATGAAAAACACCATTTTTAAGGACAAAATTCAACCCCGAATCTATTCGGGTGTCTGTTTTTATATTTGAATCAAAAAAAAAAATTTCACCTCCTGGGCCCAAAAATCCCTGACTCCGGCATCAGGAATTATCTTCCCCGGACACCAAAAAAATCTTCATTTTTAAAAACTATGAAAAACACCATTTTGAAGGACGAAATTCAACCCCAAATCTAATTCTGGCATCCGTTTTTATATTTGGGTCAAAAAAAATATTCACCTCCTGGGCACAAAAATCCCTGACCCTGGCATCAGGAATTTTCTTCCCCAGACACCAAAAAAATCTTGATTTTTAAAAGCAATGAAAAACACCATTTTTGAGAATGAAATTCAACCCCGAATCTCATTCTGGTGTGCGTTTTTACATTTGGGTGGAAAAAAATTTCACCTCCTGGGCACAAAACTCCCTGACTCCGGCATCAGGAATTTATTATGATAAACACCATTTTAAAGGACAAAATTCAACCCTGAATCTCATTCGGGTGTCTGTTTTTACATTTGAGTCAAAAAAATTTTTTCACCTCCTGGGCACAAAAATCCCTGACTCCGGCATCAGGAATTTTCTTCCCCGGACACGAAATAAATCTTGATTTTTAAAAGCTATGAAAAACACCATTTTTGAGAATGAAATTCAACCCCGAATCTCATTCTGGTGTCGGTTTTTAGATTTGGGGGTGGGAAAAAATTTCACCTCCTGGGCACAAAAATCCCTGACTTTGGCATCAGGAATTTTCTCCCCGGGACACCAAAAAATTCTTGATTTTTAAAAGCTATGAAAAACACCATTTTTAAGCACGAAATTCAACCCCGAATCTCATTCCGGCGTCCGTTTATAGATTTGGGTGGAAAAAAAAATTTCACCTCCTGGGCACAAAAATCTCTGACTCCGGCATCAGGCATTTTCTTCCCAACAAAATCTTGATTTTTAAAAATTATGAAAAACACCATTTTTAAGGACAAAATTCAACCCCGAATCTATTCGGGTGTCTGTTTTTATATTTGAATCAAAAAAAAAAAATTTCACCTCCTGGGCCCAAAAATCCCTGACTCCGGCATCAGGAATTATCTTCCCCGGACACCAAAAAAATCTTCATTTTTAAAAACTATGAAAAACACCATTTTGAAGGACGAAATTCAACCCCAAATCTAATTCTGGCATCCGTTTTTATATTTGGGTCAAAAAAAATATTCACCTCCTGGGCACAAAAATCCCTGACCCTGGCATCAGGAATTTTCTTCCCCAGACACCAAAAAAATCTTGATTTTTAAAAGCAATGAAAAACACCATTTTTGAGAATGAAATTCAACCCCGAATCTCATTCTGGTGTGCGTTTTTACATTTGGGTGGAAAAAAATTTCACCTCCTGGGCACAAAACTCCCTGACTCCGGCATCAGGAATTTATTATGATAAACACCATTTTAAAGGACAAAATTCAACCCTGAATCTCATTCGGGTGTCTGTTTTTACATTTGAGTCAAAAAAATTTTTTCACCTCCTGGGCACAAAAATCCCTGACTCCGGCATCAGGAATTTTCTTCCCCGGACACGAAATAAATCTTGATTTTTAAAAGCTATGAAAAACACCATTTTTGAGAATGAAATTCAACCCCGAATCTCATTCTGGTGTCGGTTTTTAGATTTGGGGGTGGGAAAAAATTTCACCTCCTGGGCACAAAAATCCCTGACTCCGGCATCAGGAATTATCTCCCCGGGACACCAAAAAATTCTTGATTTTTAAAAGCTATGAAAAACACCATTTTTAAGCACGAAATTCAACCCCGAATCTCATTCCGGCGTCCGTTTATAGATTTGGGTGGAAAAAAAAATTTCACCTCCTGGGCACAAAAATCTCTGACTCCGGCATCAGGCATTTTCTTCCCAACAAAATCTTGATTTTTAAAAATTATGAAAAACACCATTTTTAAGGACAAAATTCAACCCCGAATCTATTCGGGTGTCTGTTTTTATATTTGAATCAAAAAAAAAAATTTCACCTCCTGGGCCCAAAAATCCCTGACTCCGGCATCAGGAATTATCTTCCCCGGACACCAAAAAAATCTTCATTTTTAAAAACTATGAAAAACACCATTTTGAAGGACGAAATTCAACCCCAAATCTAATTCTGGCATCCGTTTTTATATTTGGGTCAAAAAAAATATTCACCTCCTGGGCACAAAAATCCCTGACCCTGGCATCAGGAATTTTCTTCCCCAGACACCAAAAAAATCTTGATTTTTAAAAGCAATGAAAAACACCATTTTTGAGAATGAAATTCAACCCCGAATCTCATTCTGGTGTGCGTTTTTACATTTGGGTGGAAAAAAATTTCACCTCCTGGGCACAAAACTCCCTGACTCCGGCATCAGGAATTTATTATGATAAACACCATTTTAAAGGACAAAATTCAACCCTGAATCTCATTCGGGTGTCTGTTTTTACATTTGAGTCAAAAATATTTTTTCACCTCCTGGGCACAAAAATCCCTGACTCCGGCATCAGGAATTTTCTTCCCCGGACACGAAATAAATCTTGATTTTTAAAAGCTATGAAAAACACCATTTTTGAGAATGAAATTCAACCCCGAATCTCATTCTGGTGTCGGTTTTTAGATTTGGGGGTGGGAAAAAATTTCACCTCCTGGGCACAAAAATCCCTGACTTTGGCATCAGGAATTTTCTCCCCGGGACACCAAAAAATTCTTGATTTTTAAAAGCTATGAAAAACACCATTTTTAAGCACGAAATTCAACCCCGAATCTCATTCCGGCGTCCGTTTATAGATTTGGGTGGAAAAAAAATTTCACCTCCTGGGCACAAAAATCTCTGACTCCGGCATCAGGCATTTTCTTCCCAACAAAATCTTGATTTTTAAAAATTATGAAAAACACCATTTTTAAGGACAAAATTCAACCCCGAATCTATTCGGGTGTCTGTTTTTATATTTGAATCAAAAAAAAAAATTCACCTCCTGGGCCCAAAAATCCCTGACTCCAGCATCAGGAATTATCTTCCCCGGACACCAAAAAAATCTTCATTTTTAAAAACTATGAAAATCACCATTTTGAAGGACGAAATTCAACCCCAAATCTAATTCTGGCATCCGTTTTTATATTTGGGTCAAAAAAAATATTCACCTCCTGGGCACAAAAATCCCTGACCCTGGCATCAGGAATTTTCTTCCCCAGACACCAAAAAAATCTTGATTTTTAAAAGCAATGAAAAACACCATTTTTGAGAATGAAATTCAACCCCGAATCTCATTCTGGTGTGCGTTTTTACATTTGGGTGGAAAAAAATTTCACCTCCTGGGCACAAAACTCCCTGACTCCGGCATCAGGAATTTATTATGATAAACACCATTTTAAAGGACAAAATTCAACCCTGAATCTCATTCGGGTGTCTGTTTTTACATTTGAGTCAAAAAATTTTTTTCACCTCCTGGGCACAAAAATCCCTGACTCCGGCATCAGGAATTTTCTTCCCCGGACACGAAATAAATCTTGATTTTTAAAAGCTATGAAAAACACCATTTTTGAGAATGAAATTCAACCCCGAATCTCATTCTGGTGTCAGTTTTTAGATTTGGGGGTGGGAAAAAATTTCACCTCCTGGGCACAAAAATCCCTGACTTTGGCATCAGGAATTTTCTCCCCGGGACACCAAAAAATTCTTGATTTTTAAAAGCTATGAAAAACACCATTTTTAAGCACGAAATTCAACCCCGAATCTCATTCCGGCGTCTGTTTATAGATTTGGGTGGGGGGAAAAAATTCACCTCCTGGGCACAAAACTCTCTGACCCCGGCATCAGGAATTTTCTTCCCCGGACACCAAAAAAATCTTGATTTTTTAAAATTATGAAAAACACCATTTTTAAGGACAAAATTCAACCCCGAATCTATTCGGGTGTCTGTTTTTATATTTGAATCAAAAAAAAAAATTTCACCTCCTGGGCCCAAAAATCCCTGACTCCGGCATCAGGAATTATCTTCCCCGGACACCAAAAAAATCTTCATTTTTAAAAACTATGAAAAACACCATTTTGAAGGACGAAATTCAACCCCAAATCTAATTCTGGCATCCGTTTTTATATTTGGGTCAAAAAAAATATTCACCTCCTGGGCACAAAAATCCCTGACCCTGGCATCAGGAATTTTCTTCCCCAGACACCAAAAAAATCTTGATTTTTAAAAGCAATGAAAAACACCATTTTTGAGAATGAAATTCAACCCCGAATCTCATTCTGGTATGCGTTTTTACATTTGGGTGGAAAAAAATTTCACCTCCTGGGCACAAAACTCCCTGACTCCGGCATCAGGAATTTATTATGATAAACACCATTTTAAAGGACAAAATTCAACCCTGAATCTCATTCGGGTGTCTGTTTTTACATTTGAGTCAAAAAAAATTTTTCACCTCCTGGGCACAAAAATCCCTGACTCCGGCATCAGGAATTTTCTTCCCCGGACACGAAATAAATCTTGATTTTTAAAAGCTATGAAAAACACCATTTTTGAGAATGAAATTCAACCCCGAATCTCATTCTGGTGTCGGTTTTTAGATTTGGGGGTGGGGAAAAATTTCACCTCCTGGGCACAAAAATCCCTGACTCCGGCATCAGGAATTTTCTCCCCGGGACACCAAAAAATTCTTGATTTTTAAAAGCTATGAAAAACACCATTTTTAAGCACGAAATTCAACCCCGAATCTCATTCCGGCGTCTGTTTATAGATTTGGGTGGGGGGAAAAAATTCACCTCCTGGGCACAAAACTCTCTGACCCCGGCATCAGGAATTTTCTTCCCCGGACACCAAAAAAATCTTGATTTTTAAAAGCTATGAAAAACACCATTTTTAAGCACGAAATTCAACCCCGAATCTCATTCCGGCGTCCGTTTATAGATTTGGGTGGAAAAAAAAATTTCACCTCCTGGGCACAAAAATCTCTGACTCCGGCATCAGGCATTTTCTTCCCAACAAAATCTTGATTTTTAAAAATTATGAAAAACACCATTTTTAAGGACAAAATTCAACCCCGAATCTATTCGGGTGTCTGTTTTTATATTTGAATCAAAAAAAAAAATTTCACCTCCTGGGCCCAAAAATCCCTGACTCCGGCATCAGGAATTATCTTCCCCGGACACCAAAAAAATCTTCATTTTTAAAAACTATGAAAAACACCATTTTGAAGGACGAAATTCAACCCCAAATCTAATTCTGGCATCCGTTTTTATATTTGGGTCAAAAAAAATATTCACCTCCTGGGCACAAAAATCCCTGACCCTGGCATCAGGAATTTTCTTCCCCAGACACCAAAAAAATCTTGATTTTTAAAAGCAATGAAAAACACCATTTTTGAGAATGAAATTCAACCCCGAATCTCATTCTGGTGTGCGTTTTTACATTTGGGTGGAAAAAAATTTCACCTCCTGGGCACAAAACTCCCTGACTCCGGCATCAGGAATTTATTATGATAAACACCATTTTAAAGGACAAAATTCAACCCTGAATCTCATTCGGGTGTCTGTTTTTACATTTGAGTCAAAAAAATTTTTTCACCTCCTGGGCACAAAAATCCCTGACTCCGGCATCAGGAATTTTCTTCCCCGGACACGAAATAAATCTTGATTTTTAAAAGCTATGAAAAACACCATTTTTAAGCACGAAATTCAACCCCGAATCTCATTCCAGCGTCTGTTTATAGATTTGGGTGGGGGGAAAAAATTCACCTCCTGGGCACAAAACTCTCTGACCCCGGCATCAGGAATTTTCTTCCCCGGACACCAAAAAAATCTTGATTTTTAAAAGCTATGAAAAACACCATTTTTAAGCACGAAATTCAACCCCGAATCTCATTCCGGCGTCCGTTTATAGATTTGGGTGGAAAAAAAAATTTCACCTCCTGGGCACAAAAATCTCTGACTCCGGCATCAGGCATTTTCTTCCCAACAAAATCTTGATTTTTAAAAATTATGAAAAACACCATTTTTAAGGACAAAATTTAACCCCGAATCTATTCGGGTGTCTGTTTTTATATTTGAATCAAAAAAAAAAAATTTCACCTCCTGGGCCCAAAAATCCCTGACTCCGGCATCAGGAATTATCTTCCCCGGACACCAAAAAAATCTTCATTTTTAAAAACTATGAAAAACACCATTTTGAAGGACGAAATTCAACCCCAAATCTAATTCTGGCATCCGTTTTTATATTTGGGTCAAAAAAAATATTCACCTCCTGGGCACAAAAATCCCTGACCCTGACATCAGGAATTTTCTTCCCCAGACACCAAAAAAATCTTGATTTTTAAAAGCAATGAAAAACACCATTTTTGAGAATGAAATTCAACCCCGAATCTCATTCTGGTGTGCGTTTTTACATTTGGGTGGAAAAAAATTTCACCTCCTGGGCACAAAACTCCCTGACTCCGGCATCAGGAATTTATTATGATAAACACCATTTTAAAGGACAAAATTCAACCCTGAATCTCATTCGGGTGTCTGTTTTTACATTTGAGTCAAAAAAATTTTTTCACCTCCTGGGCACAAAAATCCCTGACTCCGGCATCAGGAATTTTCTTCCCCGGACACGAAATAAATCTTGATTTTTAAAAGCTATGAAAAACACCATTTTTGAGAATGAAATTCAACCCCGAATCTCATTCTGGTGTCGGTTTTTAGATTTGGGGGTGGGAAAAAATTTCACCTCCTGGGCACAAAAATCCCTGACTCCGGCATCAGGAATTTTCTCCCCGGGACACCAAAAAATTCTTGATTTTTAAAAGCTATGAAAAACACCATTTTTAAGCACGAAATTCAACCCCGAATCTCATTCCAGCGTCTGTTTATAGATTTGGGTAGGGGGAAAAAATTCACCTCCTGGGCACAAAACTCTCTGACCCCGGCATCAGGAATTTTCTTCCCCGGACACCAAAAAAATCTTGATTTTTAAAAGCTATGAAAAACACCATTTTTAAGCACGAAATTCAACCCCGAATCTCATTCCGGCGTCCGTTTATAGATTTGGGTGGAAAAAAAAATTTCACCTCCTGGGCACAAAAATCTCTGACTCCGGCATCAGGCATTTTCTTCCCAACAAAATCTTGATTTTTAAAAATTATGAAAAACACCATTTTTAAGGACAAAATTTAACCCCGAATCTATTCGGGTGTCTGTTTTTATATTTGAATCAAAAAAAAAAATTTCACCTCCTGGGCCCAAAAATCCCTGACTCCGGCATCAGGAATTATCTTCCCCGGACACCAAAAAAATCTTCATTTTTAAAAACTATGAAAAACACCATTTTGAAGGACGAAATTCAACCCCAAATCTAATTCTGGCATCCGTTTTTATATTTGGGTCAAAAAAAATATTCACCTCCTGGGCACAAAAATCCCTGACCCTGGCATCAGGAATTTTCTTCCCCAGACACCAAAAAAATCTTGATTTTTAAAAGCAATGAAAAACACCATTTTTGAGAATGAAATTCAACCCCGAATCTCATTCTGGTGTGCGTTTTTACATTTGGGTGGAAAAAAATTTCACCTCCTGGGCACAAAACTCCCTGACTCCGGCATCAGGAATTTATTATGATAAACACCATTTTAAAGGACAAAATTCAACCCTGAATCTCATTCGGGTGTCTGTTTTTACATTTGAGTCAAAAAAAATTTTTCACCTCCTGGGCACAAAAATCCCTGACTCCGGCATCAGGAATTTTCTTCCCCGGACACGAAATAAATCTTGATTTTTAAAAGCTATGAAAAACACCATTTTTGAGAATGAAATTCAACCCCGAATCTCATTCTGGTGTCGGTTTTTAGATTTGGGGGTGGGAAAAAATTTCACCTCCTGGGCACAAAAATCCCTGACTCCGGCATCAGGAATTTTCTCCCCGGGACACCAAAAAATTCTTGATTTTTAAAAACTATGAAAAACACCATTTTTAAGCACGAAATTCAACCCCGAATCTCATTCCGGCGTCTGTTTATAGATTTGGGTGGGGGGAAAAAATTCACCTCCTGGGCACAAAACTCTCTGACCCCGGCATCAGGAATTTTCTTCCCCGGACACCAAAAAAATCTTGATTTTTAAAAGCTATGAAAAACACCATTTTTAAGCACGAAATTCAACCCCGAATCTCATTCCGGCGTCCGTTTATAGATTTGGGTGGAAAAAAAAATTTCACCTCCTGGGCACAAAAATCTCTGACTCCGGCATCAGGCATTTTCTTCCCAACAAAATCTTGATTTTTAAAAATTATGAAAAACACCATTTTTAAGGACAAAATTTAACCCCGAATCTATTCGGGTGTCTGTTTTTATATTTGAATCAAAAAAAAAAATTTCACCTCCTGGGCCCAAAAATCCCTGACTCCGGCATCAGGAATTATCTTCCCCGGACACCAAAAAAATCTTCATTTTTAAAAACTATGAAAAACACCATTTTGAAGGACGAAATTCAACCCCAAATCTAATTCTGGCATCCGTTTTTATATTTGGGTCAAAAAAAATATTCACCTCCTGGGCACAAAAATCCCTGACCCTGGCATCAGGAATTTTCTTCCCCAGACACCAAAAAAATCTTGATTTTTAAAAGCAATGAAAAACACCATTTTTGAGAATGAAATTCAACCCCGAATCTCATTCTGGTGTGCGTTTTTACATTTGGGTGGAAAAAAATTTCACCTCCTGGGCACAAAACTCCCTGACTCCGGCATCAGGAATTTATTATGATAAACACCATTTTAAAGGACAAAATTCAACCCTGAATCTCATTCGGGTGTCTGTTTTTACATTTGAGTCAAAAAAAATTTTTCACCTCCTGGGCACAAAAATCCCTGACTCCGGCATCAGGAATTTTCTTCCCCGGACACGAAATAAATCTTGATTTTTAAAAGCTATGAAAAACACCATTTTTGAGAATGAAATTCAACCCCGAATCTCATTCTGGTGTCGGTTTTTAGATTTGGGGGTGGGAAAAAATTTCACCTCCTGGGCACAAAAATCCCTGACTCCGGCATCAGGAATTTTCTCCCCGGGACACCAAAAAATTCTTGATTTTTAAAAGCTATGAAAAACACCATTTTTAAGCACGAAATTCAACCCCGAATCTCATTCCGGCGTCTGTTTATAGATTTGGGTGGGGGGAAAAAATTCACCTCCTGGGCACAAAACTCTCTGACCCCGGCATCAGGAATTTTCTTCCCCGGACACCAAAAAAATCTTGATTTTTAAAAGCTATGAAAAACACCATTTTTAAGCACGAAATTCAACCCCGAATCTCATTCCGGCGTCCGTTTATAGATTTGGGTGGAAAAAAAAATTTCACCTCCTGGGCACAAAAATCTCTGACTCCGGCATCAGGCATTTTCTTCCCAACAAAATCTTGATTTTTAAAAATTATGAAAAACACCATTTTTAAGGACAAAATTTAACCCCGAATCTATTCGGGTGTCTGTTTTTATATTTGAATCAAAAAAAAAAATTTCACCTCCTGGGCCCAAAAATCCCTGACTCCGGCATCAGGAATTATCTTCCCCGGACACCAAAAAAATCTTCATTTTTAAAAACTATGAAAAACACCATTTTGAAGGACGAAATTCAACCCCAAATCTAATTCTGGCATCCGTTTTTATATTTGGGTCAAAAAAAATATTCACCTCCTGGGCACAAAAATCCCTGACCCTGGCATCAGGAATTTTCTTCCCCAGACACCAAAAAAATCTTGATTTTTAAAAGCAATGAAAAACACCATTTTTGAGAATGAAATTCAACCCCGAATCTCATTCTGGTGTGCGTTTTTACATTTGGGTGGAAAAAAATTTCACCTCCTGGGCACAAAACTCCCTGACTCCGGCATCAGGAATTTATTATGATAAACACCATTTTAAAGGACAAAATTCAACCCTGAATCTCATTCGGGTGTCTGTTTTTACATTTGAGTCAAAAAAAATTTTTCACCTCCTGGGCACAAAAATCCCTGACTCCGGCATCAGGAATTTTCTTCCCCGGACACGAAATAAATCTTGATTTTTAAAAGCTATGAAAAACACCATTTTTGAGAATGAAATTCAACCCCGAATCTCATTCTGGTGTCGGTTTTTAGATTTGGGGGTGGGAAAAAATTTCACCTCCTGGGCACAAAAATCCCTGACTCCGGCATCAGGAATTTTCTCCCCGGGACACCAAAAAATTCTTGATTTTTAAAAGCTATGAAAAACACCATTTTTAAGCACGAAATTCAACCCCGAATCTCATTCTGGCGTCTGTTTATAGATTTGGGTGGGGGGAAAAAATTCACCTCCTGGGCACAAAACTCTCTGACCCCGGCATCAGGAATTTTCTTCCCCGGACACCAAAAAAATCTTGATTTTTAAAAGCTATGAAAAACACCATTTTTAAGCACGAAATTCAACCCCGAATCTCATTCCGGCGTCCGTTTATAGATTTGGGTGGAAAAAAAGATTTCACCTCCTGGGCACAAAAATCTCTGACTCCGGCATCAGGCATTTTCTTCCCAACAAAATCTTGATTTTTAAAAATTATGAAAAACACCATTTTTAAGGACAAAATTCAACCCCGAATCTATTCGGGTGTCTGTTTTTATATTTGAATCAAAAAAAAAAAATTTCACCTCCTGGGCCCAAAAATCCCTGACTCCGGCATCAGGAATTATCTTCCCCGGACACCAAAAAAATCTTCATTTTTAAAAACTATGAAAAACACCATTTTGAAGGACGAAATTCAACCCCAAATCTAATTCTGGCATCCGTTTTTATATTTGGGTCAAAAAAAATATTCACCTTCTGGGCACAAAAATCCCTGACCCTGGCATCAGGAATTTTCTTCCCCAGACACCAAATAAATCTTGATTTTTAAAAGCTATGAAAAACACCATTTTTGAGAATGAAATTCAACCCCGAATCTTATTCTGGTGTCGGTTTTTAGATTTGGGGGTGGGAAAAAATTTCACCTCATGGGCACAAAAATCCCTGACTCCGTCATCAGGAATTTTCTCCCCGGGACACCAAAAAATTCTTGATTTTTAAAAGCTATGAAAAACACCATTTTTAAGCACGAAATTCAACCCCGAATCTCATTCCGGCGTCTGTTTATAGATTTGGGTGGGGGGAAAAAATTCACCTCCTGGGCACAAAACTCTCTGACCCCGGCATCAGGCATTTTCTTCCCCGGACACCAAAAAAATCTTGATTTTTAAAAGCTATGAAAAACACCATTTTTAAGCACGAAATTCAACCCCGAATCTCATTCCGGCGTCCATTTATAGATTTGGGTGGGAAAAAAAAATTCACCTCCTGGGCACAAAAATCTCTGACTCCGGCATCAGGCATTTTCTTCCCAACAAAATCTTGATTTTTAAAAGCTATGAAAAACACCATTTTTAAGCACGAAATTCAACCCCGAATCTCATTCCGGCGTCCATTTATAGATTTGGGTGGAAAAAAAAATTTCACCTCCTGGGCCCAAAAATCCCTGACTCCGGCATCAGGAATTATCTTCCCCGGACACCAAAAAAATCTTCATTTTTAAAAACTATGAAAAACACCATTTTGAAGGACGAAATTCAACCCCAAATCTAATTCTGGCATCCGTTTTTATATTTGGGTCAAAAAAAATATTCACCTCCTGGGCACAAAAATCCCTGACCCTGGGATCAGGAATTTTCTTCCCCAGACACCAAAAAAATCTTGATTTTTAAAAGCAATGAAAAACACCATTTTTGAGAATGAAATTCAACCCCGAATCTCATTCTGGTGTGCGTTTTTACATTTGGGTGGAAAAAAATTTCACCTCCTGGGCACAAAACTCCCTGACTCCGGCATCAGGAATTTATTATGATAAACACCATTTTAAAGGACAAAATTCAACCCTGAATCTCATTCGGGTGTCTGTTTTTACATTTGAGTCAAAAAAATTTTTTCACCTCCTGGGCACAAAAATCCCTGACTCCGGCATCAGGAATTTTCTTCCCCGGACACGAAATAAATCTTGATTTTTAAAAGCTATGAAAAACACCATTTTTGAGAATGAAATTCAACCCCGAATCTCATTCTGGTGTCGGTTTTTAGATTTGGGGGTGGGAAAAAATTTCACCTCCTGGGCACAAAAATCCCTGACTCCGGCATCAGGAATTTTCTCCCCGGGACACCAAAAAATTCTTGATTTTTAAAAGCTATGAAAAACACCATTTTTAAGCACGAAATTCAACCCCGAATCTCATTCCGGCGTCTGTTTATAGATTTGGGTGGGGGGAAAAAATTCACCTCCTGGGCACCAAACTCTCTGACCCCGGCATCAGGAATTTTCTTCCCCGGACACCAAAAAAATCTTGATTTTTAAAAGCTATGAAAAACACCATTTTTAAGCACGAAATTCAACCCCGAATCTCATTCCGGCGTCCGTTTATAGATTTGGGTGGAAAAAAAAATTTCACCTCCTGGGCACAAAAATCTCTGACTCCGGCATCAGGCATTTTCTTCCCAACAAAATCTTGATTTTTAAAAATTATGAAAAACACCATTTTTAAGGACAAAATTCAACCCCGAATCTATTCGGGTGTCTGTTTTTATATTTGAATCAAAAAAAAAATTTCACCTCCTGGGCCCAAAAATCCCTGACTCCGGCATCAGGAATTATCTTCCCCGGACACCAAAAAAATCTTCATTTTTAAAAACTATGAAAAACACCATTTTGAAGGACGAAATTCAACCCCAAATCTAATTCTGGCATCCGTTTTTATATTTGGGTCAAAAAAAATATTCACCTCCTGGGCACAAAAATCCCTGACCCTGGCATCAGGAATTTTCTTCCCCAGACACCAAAAAAATCTTGATTTTTAAAAGCAATGAAAAACACCATTTTTGAGAATGAAATTCAACCCCGAATCTCATTCTGGTGTGCGTTTTTACATTTGGGTGGAAAAAAATTTCACCTCCTGGGCACAAAACTCCCTGACTCCGGCATCAGGAATTTATTATGATAAACACCATTTTAAAGGACAAAATTCAACCCTGAATCTCATTCGGGTGTCTGTTTTTACATTTGAGTCAAAAAAAATTTTTCACCTCCTGGGCACAAAAATCCCTGACTCCGGCATCAGGAATTTTCTTCCCCGGACACGAAATAAAGCTTGATTTTTAAAAGCTAAGAAAAACACCATTTTTGAGAATGAAATTCAACCCCGAATCTCATTCTGGTGTCGGTTTTTAGATTTGGGGGTGGGAAAAAATTTCACCTCCTGGGCACAAAAATCCCTGACTCCGGCATCAGGAATTTTCTCCCCGGGACACCAAAAAATTCTTGATTTTTAAAAGCTATGAAAAACACCATTTTTAAGCACGAAATTCAACCCCGAATCTCATTCTGGCGTCTGTTTATAGATTTGGGTGGGGGGAAAAAATTCACCTCCTGGGCACAAAACTCTCTGACCCCGGCATCAGGAATTTTCTTCCCCGGACACCAAAAAAATCTTGATTTTTAAAAGCTATGAAAAACACCATTTTTAAGCACGAAATTCAACCCCGAATCTCATTCCGGCGTCCGTTTATAGATTTGGGTGGAAAAAAAGATTTCACCTCCTGGGCACAAAAATCTCTGACTCCGGCATCAGGCATTTTCTTCCCAACAAAATCTTGATTTTTAAAAATTATGAAAAACACCATTTTTAAGCACGAAATTCAACCCCGAATCTCATTCCGGCGTCTGTTTATAGATTTGGGTGGGGGGAAAAAATTCACCTCCTGGGCACAAAACTCTCTGACCCCGGCATCAGGAATTTCCGGACACGAAAAAAATCTTGATTTTTAAAAGCTATGAAAAACACCATTTTTAAGCACGAAATTCAACCCCGAATCTCATTCCGGCGTCCGTTTATAGATTTGGGTGGAAAAAAAAATTTCACCTCCTGGGCACAAAAATCTCTGACTCCGGCATCAGGCATTTTCTTCCCAACAAAATCTTGATTTTTAAAAATTATGAAAAACACCATTTTTAAGGACAAAATTTAACCCCGAATCTATTCGGGTGTCTGTTTTTATATTTGAATCAAAAAAAAAATTTCACCTCCTGGGCCCAAAAATCCCTGACTCCGGCATCAGGAATTATCTTCCCCGGACACCAAAAAAATCTTCATTTTTAAAAACTATGAAAAACACCATTTTGAAGGACGAAATTCAACCCCAAATCTAATTCTGGCATCCGTTTTTATATTTGGGTCAAAAAAAATATTCACCTCCTGGGCACAAAAATCCCTGACCCTGGCATCAGGAATTTTCTTCCCCAGACACCAAAAAAATCTTGATTTTTAAAAGCAATGAAAAACACCATTTTTGAGAATGAAATTCAACCCCGAATCTCATTCTGGTGTGCGTTTTTACATTTGGGTGGAAAAAAATTTCACCTCCTGGGCACAAAACTCCCTGACTCCGGCATCAGGAATTTATTATGATAAACACCATTTTAAAGGACAAAATTCAACCCTGAATCTCATTCGGGTGTCTGTTTTTACATTTGAGTCAAAAAAAATTTTTCACCTCCTGGGCACAAAAATCCCTGACTCCGGCATCAGGAATTTTCTTCCCCGGACATGAAATAAATCTTGATTTTTAAAAGCTATGAAAAACACCATTTTTGAGAATGAAATTCAACCCCGAATCTCATTCTGGTGTCGGTTTTTAGATTTGGGGGTGGGAAAAAATTTCACCTCCTGGGCACAAAAATCCCTGACTCCGGCATCAGGAATTTTCTCCCCGGGACACCAAAAAATTCTTGATTTTTAAAAGCTATGAAAAACACCATTTTTAAGCACGAAATTCAACCCCGAATCTCATTCCGGCGTCTGTTTATAGATTTGGGTGGGGGGAAAAAATTCACCTCCTGGGCACAAAACTCTCTGACCCCGGCATCAGGAATTTTCTTCCCCGGACACCAAAAAAATCTTGATTTTTAAAAGCTATGAAAAACACCATTTTTAAGCACGAAATTCAACCCCGAATCTCATTCCGGCGTCCGTTTATAGATTTGGGTGGAAAAAAAAATTTCACCTCCTGGGCACAAAAATCTCTGACTCCGGCATCAGGCATTTTCTTCCCAACAAAATCTTGATTTTTAAAAATTATGAAAAACACCATTTTTAAGGACAAAATTTAACCCCGAATCTATTCGGGTGTCTGTTTTTATATTTGAATCAAAAAAAAAATTTCACCTCCTGGGCCCAAAAATCCCTGAATTATCTTCCCCGGACACCAAAAAAATCTTCATTTTTAAAAACTATGAAAAACACCATTTTGAAGGACGAAATTCAACCCCAAATCTAATTCTGGCATCCGTTTTTATATTTGGGTCAAAAAAAATATTCACCTCCTGGGCACAAAAATCCCTGACCCTGGCATCAGGAATTTTCTTCCCCAGACACCAAAAAAATCTTGATTTTTAAAAGCAATGAAAAACACCATTTTTGAGAATGAAATTCAACCCCGAATCTCATTCTGGTGTGCGTTTTTACATTTGGGTGGAAAAAAATTTCACCTCCTGGGCACAAAACTCCCTGACTCCGGCATCAGGAATTTATTATGATAAACACCATTTTAAAGGACAAAATTCAACCCTGAATCTCATTCGGGTGTCTGTTTTTACATTTGAGTCAAAAAAAATTTTTCACCTCCTGGGCACAAAAATCCCTGACTCCGGCATCAGGAATTTTCTTCCCCGGACACGAAATAAATCTTGATTTTTAAAAGCTAAGAAAAACACCATTTTTGAGAATGAAATTCAACCCTGAATCTCATTCTGGTGTCGGTTTTTAGATTTGGGGGTGGGAAAAAATTTCACCTCCTGGGCACAAAAATCCCTGACTCCGGCATCAGGAATTTTCTCCCCGGGACACCAAAAAATTCTTGATTTTTAAAAGCTATGAAAAACACCATTTTTAAGCACGAAATTCAACCCCGAATCTCATTCTGGCGTCTGTTTATAGATTTGGGTGGGGGGAAAAAATTCACCTCCTGGGCACAAAACTCTGTGACCCCGGCATCAGGAATTTTCTTCCCCGGACACCAAAAAAATCTTGATTTTTAAAAGCTATGAAAAACACCATTTTTAAGCACGAAATTCAACCCCGAATCTCATTCCGGCGTCCGTTTATAGATTTGGGTGGAAAAAAAAATTTCACCTCCTGGGCACAAAAATCTCTGACTCCGGCATCAGGCATTTTCTTCCCAACAAAATCTTGATTTTTAAAAATTATGAAAAACACCATTTTTAAGGACAAAATTCAACCCCGAATCTATTCGGGTGTCTGTTTTTATATTTGAATAAAAAAAAAAAAATTTCACCTCCTGGGCCCAAAAATCCCTGACTCCGGCATCAGGAATTATCTTCCCCGGACACCAAAAAAATCTTCATTTTTAAAAACTATGAAAAACACCATTTTGAAGGACGAAATTCAACCCCAAATCTAATTCTGGCATCCGTTTTTATATTTGGGTCAAAAAAAATATTCACCTTCTGGGCACAAAAATCCCTGACCCTGGCATCAGGAATTTTCTTCCCCAGACACCAAAAAAATCTTGATTTTTAAAAGCAATGAAAAACACCATTTTTGAGAATGAAATTCAACCCCGAATCTCATTCTGGTGTGCGTTTTTACATTTGGGTGGAAAAAAATTTCACCTCCTGGGCACAAAACTCCCTGACTCCGGCATCAGGAATTTATTATGATAAACACCATTTTAAAGGACAAAATTCAACCCTGAATCTAATTCGGGTGTCTGTTTTTACATTTGAGTCAAAAAATTTTTTTCACCTCCTGGGCACAAAAATCCCTGACTCCGGCATCAGGAATTTTCTTCCCCGGACACGAAATAAATCTTGATTTTTAAAAGCTAAGAAAAACACCATTTTTGAGAATGAAATTCAACCCTGAATCTCATTCTGGTGTCGGTTTTTAGATTTGGGGGTGGGAAAAAATTTCACCTCCTGGGCACAAAAATCCCTGACTCCGGCATCAGGAATTTTCTCCCCGGGACACCAAAAAATTCTTGATTTTTAAAAGCTATGAAAAACACCATTTTTAAGCACGAAATTCAACCCCGAATCTCATTCCGGCGTCTGTTTATAGATTTGGGTGGGGGGAAAAAATTCACCTCCTGGGCACAAAACTCTCTGACCCCGGCATCAGGAATTTTCTTCCCCGGACACCAAAAAAATCTTGATTTTTAAAAGCTATGAAAAACACCATTTTTAAGCACGAAATTCAACCTCGAATCTCATTCCGGCGTCCGTTTATAGATTTGGGTGGAAAAAAAAATTTCACCTCCTGGGCACAAAAATCTCTGACTCCGGCATCAGGCATTTTCTTCCCAACAAAATCTTGATTTTTAAAAATTATGAAAAACACCATTTTTAAGGACAAAATTCAACCCCGAATCTATTCGGGTGTCTGTTTTTATATTTGAATCAAAAAAAAAAAAATTTCACCTCCTGGGCCCAAAAATCCCTGACTCCGGCATCAGGAATTATCTTCCCCGGACACCAAAAAAATCTTCATTTTTAAAAACTATGAAAAACACCATTTTGAAGGACGAAATTCAACCCCAAATCTAATTCTGGCATCCGTTTTTATATTTGGGTCAAAAAAAATATTCACCTTCTGGGCACAAAAATCCCTGACCCTGGCATCAGGAATTTTCTTCCCCAGACACCAAAAAAATCTTGATTTTTAAAAGCAATGAAAAACACCATTTTTGAGAATGAAATTCAACCCCGAATCTCATTCTGGTTTGCGTTTTTACATTTGGGTGGAAAAAAATTTCACCTCCTGGGCACAAAACTCCCTGACTCCGGCATCAGGAATTTATTATGATAAACACCATTTTAAAGGACAAAATTCAACCCTGAATCTCATTCGGGTGTCTGTTTTTACATTTGAGTCAAAAAAAATTTTTCACCTCCTGGGCACAAAAATCCCTGACTCCGGCATCAGGAATTTTCTTCCCCGGACACGAAATAAATCTTGATTTTTAAAAGCTATGAAAAACACCATTTTTGAGAATGAAATTCAACCCCGAATCTCATTCTGGTGTCGGTTTTTAGATTTGGGGGTGGGAAAAAATTTCACCTCCTGGGCACAAAAATCCCTGACTCCGGCATCAGGAATTTTCTCCCCGGGACACCAAAAAATTCTTGATTTTTAAAAGCTATGAAAAACACCATTTTTAAGCACGAAATTCAACCCCGAATCTCATTCCGGCGTCTGTTTATAGATTTGGGTGGGGGGAAAAAATTCACCTCCTGGGCACAAAACTCTCTGACCCCGGCATCAGGAATTTTCTTCCCCGGACACCAAAAAAATCTTGATTTTTAAAAGCTATGAAAAACACCATTTTTAAGCACGAAATTCAACCCCGAATCTCATTCCGGCGTCCGTTTATAGATTTGGGTGGAAAAAAAAATTTCACCTCCTGGGCACAAAAATCTCTGACTCCGGCATCAGGCATTTTCTTCCCAACAAAATCTTGATTTTTAAAAATTATGAAAAACACCATTTTTAAGGACAAAATTTAACCCCGAATCTATTCGGGTGTCTGTTTTTATATTTGAATCAAAAAAAAAAAATTTCACCTCCTGGGCCCAAAAATCCCTGACTCCGGCATCAGGAATTATCTTCCCCGGACACCAAAAAAATCTTCATTTTTAAAAACTATGAAAAACACCATTTTGAAGGACGAAATTCAACCCCAAATCTAATTCTGGCATCCGTTTTTATATTTGGGTCAAAAAAAATATTCACCTCCTGGGCACAAAAATCCCTGACCCTGGCATCAGGAATTTTCTTCCCCAGACACCAAAAAAATCCTGATTTTTAAAAGCAATGAAAAACACCATTTTTGAGAATGAAATTCAACCCCGAATCTCATTCTGGTGTGCGTTTTTACATTTGGGTGGAAAAAAATTTCACCTCCTGGGCACAAAACTCCCTGACTCCGGCATCAGGAATTTATTATGATAAACACCATTTTAAAGGACAAAATTCAACCCTGAATCTCATTCGGGTGTCTGTTTTTACATTTGAGTCAAAAAAATTTTTTCACCTCCTGGGCACAAAAATCCCTGACTCCGGCATCAGGAATTTTCTTCCCCGGACACGAAATAAATCTTGATTTTTAAAAGCTATGAAAAACACCATTTTTGAGAATGAAATTCAACCCCGAATCTCATTCTGGTGTCGGTTTTTAGATTTGGGGGTGGGAAAAAATTTCACCTCCTGGGCACAAAAATCCCTGACTCCGGCATCAGGAATTTTCTCCCCGGGACACCAAAAAATTCTTGATTTTTAAAAGCTATGAAAAACACCATTTTTAAGCACGAAATTCAACCCCGAATCTCATTCCGGCGTCTGTTTATAGATTTGGGTGGGGGGAAAAAATTCACCTCCTGGGCACAAAACTCTCTGACCCCGGCATCAGGAATTTTCTTCCCCGGACACCAAAAAAATCTTGATTTTTAAAAGCTATGAAAAACACCATTTTTAAGCACGAAATTCAACCCCGAATCTCATTCCGGCGTCCGTTTATAGATTTGGGTGGAAAAAAAAATTTCACCTCCTGGGCACAAAAATCTCTGACTCCGGCATCAGGCATTTTCTTCCCAACAAAATCTTGATTTTTAAAAATTATGAAAAACACCATTTTTAAGGACAAAATTCAACCCCGAATCTATTCGGGTGTCTGTTTTTATATTTGAATCAAAAAAAAAATTTCACCTCCTGGGCCCAAAAATCCCTGACTCCGGCATCAGGAATTATCTTCCCCGGACACCAAAAAAATCTTCATTTTTAAAAACTATGAAAAACACCATTTTGAAGGACGAAATTCAACCCCAAATCTAATTCTGGCATCCATTTTTATATTTGGGTCAAAAAAAATATTCACCTCCTGGGCACAAAAATCCCTGACCCTGGCATCAGGAATTTTCTTCCCCAGACACCAAAAAAATCTTGATTTTTAAAAGCAATGAAAAACACCATTTTTGAGAATGAAATTCAACCCCGAATCTCATTCTGGTGTGCGTTTTTACATTTGGGTGGAAAAAAATTTCACCTCCTGGGCACAAAACTCCCTGACTCCGGCATCAGGAATTTATTATGATAAACACCATTTTAAAGGACAAAATTCAACCCTGAATCTCATTCGGGTGTCTGTTTTTACATTTGAGTCAAAAAAAATTTTTCACCTCCTGGGCACAAAAATCCCTGACTCCGGCATCAGGAATTTTCTTCCCCGGACACGAAATAAAGCTTGATTTTTAAAAGCTAAGAAAAACACCATTTTTGAGAATGAAATTCAACCCCGAATCTCATTCTGGTGTCGGTTTTTAGATTTGGGGGTGGGAAAAAATTTCACCTCCTGGGCACAAAAATCCCTGACTCCGGCATCAGGAATTTTCTCCCCGGGACACCAAAAAATTCTTGATTTTTAAAAGCTATGAAAAACACCATTTTTAAGCACGAAATTCAACCCCGAATCTCATTCTGGCGTCTGTTTATAGATTTGGGTGGGGGGAAAAAATTCACCTCCTGGGCACAAAACTCTCTGACCCCGGCATCAGGAATTTTCTTCCCCGGACACCAAAAAAATCTTGATTTTTAAAAGCTATGAAAAACACCATTTTTAAGCACGAAATTCAACCCCGAATCTCATTCCGGCGTCCGTTTATAGATTTGGGTGGAAAAAAAGATTTCACCTCCTGGGCACAAAAATCTCTGACTCCGGCATCAGGCATTTTCTTCCCAACAAAATCTTGATTTTTAAAAATTATGAAAAACACCATTTTTAAGGACAAAATTCAACCCCGAATCTATTCGGGTGTCTGTTTTTATATTTGAATCAAAAAAAAAAAAATTTCACCTCCTGGGCCCAAAAATCCCTGACTCCGGCATCAGGAATTATCTTCCCCGGACACCAAAAAAATCTTCATTTTTAAAAACTATGAAAAACACCATTTTGAAGGACGAAATTCAACCCCAAATCTAATTCTGGCATCCGTTTTTATATTTGGGTCAAAAAAAATATTCACCTTCTGGGCACAAAAATCCCTGACCCTGGCATCAGGAATTTTCTTCCCCAGACACCAAAAAAATCTTGATTTTTAAAAGCAATGAAAAACACCATTTTTGAGAATGAAATTCAACCCCGAATCTCATTCTGGTGTGCGTTTTTACATTTGGGTGGAAAAAAATTTCACCTCCTGGGCACAAAACTCCCTGACTCCGGCATCAGGAATTTATTATGATAAACACCATTTTAAAGGACAAAATTCAACCCTGAATCTCATTCGGGTGTCTGTTTTTACATTTGAGTCAAAAAAAATTTTTCACCTCCTGGGCACAAAAATCCCTGACTCCGGCATCAGGAATTTTCTTCCCCGGACATGAAATAAATCTTGATTTTTAAAAGCTATGAAAAACACCATTTTTGAGAATGAAATTCAACCCCGAATCTCATTCTGGTGTCGGTTTTTAGATTTGGGGGTGGGAAAAAATTTCACCTCCTGGGCACAAAAATCCCTGACTCCGGCATCAGGAATTTTCTCCCCGGGACACCAAAAAATTCTTGATTTTTAAAAGCTATGAAAAACACCATTTTTAAGCACGAAATTCAACCCCGAATCTCATTCCGGCGTCTGTTTATAGATTTGGGTGGGGGGAAAAAATTCACCTCCTGGGCACAAAACTCTCTGACCCCGGCATCAGGAATTTTCTTCCCCGGACACCAAAAAAATCTTGATTTTTAAAAGCTATGAAAAACACCATTTTTAAGCACGAAATTCAACCCCGAATCTCATTCCGGCGTCCGTTTATAGATTTGGGTGGAAAAAAAAATTTCACCTCCTGGGCACAAAATTCTCTGACTCCGGCATCAGGCATTTTCTTCCCAACAAAATCTTGATTTTTAAAAATTATGAAAAACACCATTTTTAAGGACAAAATTCAACCCCGAATCTATTCAGGTGTCTGTTTTTATATTTGAATCAAAAAAAAAAATTTCACCTCCTGGGCCCAAAAATCCCTGACTCCGGCATCAGGAATTATCTTCCCCGGACACCAAAAAAATCTTCATTTTTAAAAACTATGAAAAACACCATTTTGAAGGACGAAATTCAACCCCAAATCTAATTCTGGCATCCGTTTTTATATTTGGGTCAAAAAAAATATTCACCTCCTGGGCACAAAAATCCCTGACCCTGGAATCAGGAATTTTCTTCCCCAGACACCAAAAAAATCTTGATTTTTAAAAGCAATGAAAAACACCATTTTTGAGAATGAAATTCAACCCCGAATCTCATTCTGGTGTGCGTTTTTACATTTGGGTGGAAAAAAATTTCACCTCCTGGGCACAAAACTCCCTGACTCCGGCATCAGGAATTTATTATGATAAACACCATTTTAAAGGACAAAATTCAACCCTGAATCTCATTCGGGTGTCTGTTTTTACATTTGAGTCAAAAAAAATTTTTCACCTCCTGGGCACAAAAATCCCTGACTCCGGCATCAGGAATTTTCTTCCCCGGACACGAAATAAATCTTGATTTTTAAAAGCTATGAAAAACACCATTTTTGAGAATGAAATTCAACCCCGAATCTCATTCTGGTGTCGGTTTTTAGATTTGGGGGTGGGAAAAAATTTCACCTCCTGGGCACAAAAATCCCTGACTCCGGCATCAGGAATTTTCTCCCCGGGACACCAAAAAATTCTTGATTTTTAAAAGCTATGAAAAACACCATTTTTAAGCACGAAATTCAACCCCGAATCTCATTCCGGCGTCTGTTTATAGATTTGGGTGGGGGGAAAAAATTCACCTCCTGGGCACAAAACTCTCTGACCCCGGCATCAGGAATTTTCTTCCCCGGACACCAAAAAAATCTTGATTTTTAAAAGCTATGAAAAACACCATTTTTAAGCACGAAATTCAACCCCGAATCTCATTCCGGCGTCCGTTTATAGATTTGGGTGGGAAAAAAAATTTCACCTCCTGGGCACAAAAATCTCTGACTCCGGCATCAGGCATTTTCTTCCCAACAAAATCTTGATTTTTAAAAATTATGAAAAACACCATTTTTAAGCACGAAATTCAACCCCGAATCTCATTCCGGCGTCTGTTTATAGATTTGGGTGGGGGGGAAAAATTCACCTCCTGGGCACAAAACTCTCTGACCCCGGCATCAGGAATTTTCTTCCCCGGACACGAAAAAAATCTTGATTTTTAAAAGCTATGAAAAACACCATTTTTAAGCACGAAATTCAACCCCGAATCTCATTCCGGCGTCCGTTTATAGATTTGGGTGGAAAAAAAAATTTCACCTCCTGGGCACAAAAATCTCTGACTCCGGCATCAGGCATTTTCTTCCCAACAAAATCTTGATTTTTAAAAATTATGAAAAACACCATTTTTAAGGACAAAATTTAACCCCGAATCTATTCGGGTGTCTGTTTTTATATTTGAATCAAAAAAAAAATTTCACCTCCTGGGCCCAAAAATCCCTGACTCCGGCATCAGGAATTATCTTCCCCGGACACCAAAAAAATCTTCATTTTTAAAAACTATGAAAAACACCATTTTGAAGGACGAAATTCAACCCCAAATCTAATTCTGGCATCCGTTTTTATATTTGGGTCAAAAAAAATATTCACCTCCTGGGCACAAAAATCCCTGACCCTGGCATCAGGAATTTTCTTCCCCAGACACCAAAAAAATCTTGATTTTTAAAAGCAATGAAAAACACCATTTTTGAGAATGAAATTCAACCCCGAATCTCATTCTGGTGTGCGTTTTTACATTTGGGTGGAAAAAAATTTCACCTCCTGGGCACAAAACTCCCTGACTCCGGCATCAGGAATTTATTATGATAAACACCATTTTAAAGGACAAAATTCAACCCTGAATCTCATTCGGGTGTCTGTTTTTACATTTGAGTCAAAAAATTTTTTTCACCTCCTGGGCACAAAAATCCCTGACTCCGGCATCAGGAATTTTCTTCCCCGGACATGAAATAAATCTTGATTTTTAAAAGCTATGAAAAACACCATTTTTGAGAATGAAATTCAACCCCGAATCTCATTCTGGTGTCGGTTTTTAGATTTGGGGGTGGGAAAAAATTTCACCTCCTGGGCACAAAAATCCCTGACTCCGGCATCAGGAATTTTCTCCCCGGGACACCAAAAAATTCTTGATTTTTAAAAGCTATGAAAAACACCATTTTTAAGCACGAAATTCAACCCCGAATCTCATTCCGGCGTCTGTTTATAGATTTGGGTGGGGGGAAAAAATTCACCTCCTGGGCACAAAACTCTCTGACCCCGGCATCAGGAATTTTCTTCCCCGGACACCAAAAAAATCTTGATTTTTAAAAGCTATGAAAAACACCATTTTTAAGCACGAAATTCAACCCCGAATCTCATTCCGGCGTCCGTTTATAGATTTGGGTGGAAAAAAAAATTTCACCTCCTGGGCACAAAAATCTCTGACTCCGGCATCAGGCATTTTCTTCCCAACAAAATCTTGATTTTTAAAAATTATGAAAAACACCATTTTTAAGGACAAAATTTAACCCCGAATCTATTCGGGTGTCTGTTTTTATATTTGAATCAAAAAAAAAATTTCACCTCCTGGGCCCAAAAATCCCTGACTCCGGCATCAGGAATTATCTTCCCCGGACACCAAAAAAATCTTCATTTTTAAAAACTATGAAAAACACCATTTTGAAGGACGAAATTCAACCCCAAATCTAATTCTGGCATCCGTTTTTATATTTGGGTCAAAAAAAATATTCACCTCCTGGGCACAAAAATCCCTGACCCTGGCATCAGGAATTTTCTTCCCCAGACACCAAAAAAATCTTGATTTTTAAAAGCAATGAAAAACACCATTTTTGAGAATGAAATTCAACCCCGAATCTCATTCTGGTGTGCGTTTTTACATTTGGGTGGAAAAAAATTTCACCTCCTGGGCACAAAACTCCCTGACTCCGGCATCAGGAATTTATTATGATAAACACCATTTTAAAGGACAAAATTCAACCCTGAATCTCATTCGGGTGTCTGTTTTTACATTTGAGTCAAAAAAAATTTTTCACCTCCTGGGCACAAAAATCCCTGACTCCGGCATCAGGAATTTTCTTCCCCGGACACGAAATAAATCTTGATTTTTAAAAGCTAAGAAAAACACCATTTTTGAGAATGAAATTCAACCCTGAATCTCATTCTGGTGTCGGTTTTTAGATTTGGGGGTGGGAAAAAATTTCACCTCCTGGGCACAAAAATCCCTGACTCCGGCATCAGGAATTTTCTCCCCGGGACACCAAAAAATTCTTGATTTTTAAAAGCTATGAAAAACACCATTTTTAAGCACGAAATTCAACCCCGAATCTCATTCTGGCGTCTGTTTATAGATTTGGGTGGGGGGAAAAAATTCACCTCCTGGGCACAAAACTCTGTGACCCCGGCATCAGGAATTTTCTTCCCCGGACACCAAAAAAATCTTGATTTTTAAAAGCTATGAAAAACACCATTTTTAAGCACGAAATTCAACCCCGAATCTCATTCCGGCGTCCGTTTATAGATTTGGGTGGAAAAAAAAATTTCACCTCCTGGGCACAAAAATCTCTGACTCCGGCATCAGGCATTTTCTTCCCAACAAAATCTTGATTTTTAAAAATTATGAAAAACACCATTTTTAAGGACAAAATTCAACCCCGAATCTATTCGGGTGTCTGTTTTTATATTTGAATCAAAAAAAAAAAATTTCACCTCCTGGGCCCAAAAATCCCTGACTCCGGCATCAGGAATTATCTTCCCCGGACACCAAAAAAATCTTCATTTTTAAAAACTATGAAAAACACCATTTTGAAGGACGAAATTCAACCCCAAATCTAATTCTGGCATCCGTTTTTATATTTGGGTCAAAAAAAATATTCACCTTCTGGGCACAAAAATCCCTGACCCTGGCATCAGGAATTTTCTTCCCCAGACACCAAAAAAATCTTGATTTTTAAAAGCAATGAAAAACACCATTTTTGAGAATGAAATTCAACCCCGAATCTCATTCTGGTTTGCGTTTTTACATTTGGGTGGAAAAAAATTTCACCTCCTGGGCACAAAACTCCCTGACTCCGGCATCAGGAATTTATTATGATAAACACCATTTTAAAGGACAAAATTCAACCCTGAATCTCATTCGGGTGTCTGTTTTTACATTTGAGTCAAAAAAATTTTTTCACCTCCTGGGCACAAAAATCCCTGACTCCGGCATCAGGAATTTTCTTCCCCGGACACGAAATAAATCTTGATTTTTAAAAGCTATGAAAAACACCATTTTTGAGAATGAAATTCAACCCCGAATCTCATTCTGGTGTCGGTTTTTAGATTTGGGGGTGGGAAAAAATTTCACCTCCTGGGCACAAAAATCCCTGACTCCGGCATCAGGAATTTTCTTCCCCGGACACGAAATAAATCTTGATTTTTAAAAGCTATGAAAAACACCATTTTTGAGAATGAAATTCAACCCCGAATCTCATTCTGGTGTCGGTTTTTAGATTTGGGGGTGGGAAAAAATTTCACCTCCTGGGCACAAAAATCCCTGACTTTGGCATCAGGAATTTTCTCCCCGGGACACCAAAAAATTCTTGATTTTTAAAAGCTATGAAAAACACCATTTTTAAGCACGAAATTCAACCCCGAATCTCATTCCGGCGTCCGTTTATAGATTTGGGTGGAAAAAAAAATTTCACCTCCTGGGCACAAAAATCTCTGACTCCGGCATCAGGCATTTTCTTCCCAACAAAATCTTGATTTTTAAAAATTATGAAAAACACCATTTTTAAGGACAAAATTCAACCCCGAATCTATTCGGGTGTCTGTTTTTATATTTGAATCAAAAAAAAAAAAATTTCACCTCCTGGGCCCAAAAATCCCTGACTCCGGCATCAGGAATTATCTTCCCCGGACACCAAAAAAATCTTCATTTTTAAAAACTATGAAAAACACCATTTTGAAGGACGAAATTCAACCCCAAATCTAATTCTGGCATCCGTTTTTATATTTGGGTCAAAAAAAATATTCACCTCCTGGGCACAAAAATCCCTGACCCTGGCATCAGGAATTTTCTTCCCCAGACACCAAAAAAATCTTGATTTTTAAAAGCAATGAAAAACACCATTTTTGAGAATGAAATTCAACCCCGAATCTCATTCTGGTGTGCGTTTTTACATTTGGGTGGAAAAAAATTTCACCTCCTGGGCACAAAACTCCCTGACTCCGGCATCAGGAATTTATTATGATAAACACCATTTTAAAGGACAAAATTCAACCCTGAATCTCATTCGGGTGTCTGTTTTTACATTTGAGTCAAAAAAATTTTTTCACCTCCTGGGCACAAAAATCCCTGACTCCGGCATCAGGAATTTTCTTCCCCGGACACGAAATAAATCTTGATTTTTAAAAGCTATGAAAAACACCATTTTTGAGAATGAAATTCAACCCCGAATCTCATTCTGGTGTCGGTTTTTAGATTTGGGGGTGGGAAAAAATTTCACCTCCTGGGCACAAAAATCCCTGACTTTGGCATCAGGAATTTTCTCCCCGGGACACCAAAAAATTCTTGATTTTTAAAAGCTATGAAAAACACCATTTTTAAGCACGAAATTCAACCCCGAATCTCATTCCGGCGTCCGTTTATAGATTTGGGTGGAAAAAAAAATTTCACCTCCTGGGCACAAAAATCTCTGACTCCGGCATCAGGCATTTTCTTCCCAACAAAATCTTGATTTTTAAAAATTATGAAAAACACCATTTTTAAGGACAAAATTCAACCCCGAATCTATTCGGGTGTCTGTTTTTATATTTGAATCAAAAAAAAAAATTTCACCTCCTGGGCCCAAAAATCCCTGACTCCGGCATCAGGAATTATCTTCCCCGGACACCAAAAAAATCTTCATTTTTAAAAACTATGAAAAACACCATTTTGAAGGACGAAATTCAACCCCAAATCTAATTCTGGCATCCGTTTTTATATTTGGGTCAAAAAAAATATTCACCTCCTGGGCACAAAAATCCCTGACCCTGGCATCAGGAATTTTCTTCCCCAGACACCAAAAAAATCTTGATTTTTAAAAGCAATGAAAAACACCATTTTTGAGAATGAAATTCAACCCCGAATCTCATTCTGGTGTGCGTTTTTACATTTGGGTGGAAAAAAATTTCACCTCCTGGGCACAAAACTCCCTGACTCCGGCATCAGGAATTTATTATGATAAACACCATTTTAAAGGACAAAATTCAACCCTGAATCTCATTCGGGTGTCTGTTTTTACATTTGAGTCAAAAAAAATTTTTCACCTCCTGGGCACAAAAATCCCTGACTCCGGCATCAGGAATTTTCTTCCCCGGACACGAAATAAATCTTGATTTTTAAAAGCTATGAAAAACACCATTTTTGAGAATGAAATTCAACCCCGAATCTCATTCTGGTGTCGGTTTTTAGATTTGGGGGTGGGAAAAAATTTCACCTCCTGGGCACAAAAATCCCTGACTCCGGCATCAGGAATTATCTCCCCGGGACACCAAAAAATTCTTGATTTTTAAAAGCTATGAAAAACACCATTTTTAAGCACGAAATTCAACCCCGAATCTCATTCCGGCGTCCGTTTATAGATTTGGGTGGAAAAAAAAATTTCACCTCCTGGGCACAAAAATCTCTGACTCCGGCATCAGGCATTTTCTTCCCAACAAAATCTTGATTTTTAAAAATTATGAAAAACACCATTTTTAAGGACAAAATTCAACCCCGAATCTATTCGGGTGTCTGTTTTTATATTTGAATCAAAAAAAAAAATTTCACCTCCTGGGCCCAAAAATCCCTGACTCCGGCATCAGGAATTATCTTCCCCGGACACCAAAAAAATCTTCATTTTTAAAAACTATGAAAAACACCATTTTGAAGGACGAAATTCAACCCCAAATCTAATTCTGGCATCCGTTTTTATATTTGGGTCAAAAAAAATATTCACCTCCTGGGCACAAAAATCCCTGACCCTGGCATCAGGAATTTTCTTCCCCAGACACCAAAAAAATCTTGATTTTTAAAAGCAATGAAAAACACCATTTTTGAGAATGAAATTCAACCCCGAATCTCATTCTGGTGTGCGTTTTTACATTTGGGTGGAAAAAAATTTCACCTCCTGGGCACAAAACTCCCTGACTCCGGCATCAGGAATTTATTATGATAAACACCATTTTAAAGGACAAAATTCAACCCTGAATCTCATTCGGGTGTCTGTTTTTACATTTGAGTCAAAAAAAATTTTTCACCTCCTGGGCACAAAAATCCCTGACTCCGGCATCAGGAATTTTCTTCCCCGGACACGAAATAAATCTTGATTTTTAAAAGCTATGAAAAACACCATTTTTGAGAATGAAATTCAACCCCGAATCTCATTCTGGTGTCGGTTTTTAGATTTGGGGGTGGGAAAAAATTTCACCTCCTGGGCACAAAAATCCCTGACTTTGGCATCAGGAATTTTCTCCCCGGGACACCAAAAAATTCTTGATTTTTAAAAGCTATGAAAAACACCATTTTTAAGCACGAAATTCAACCCCGAATCTCATTCCGGCGTCCGTTTATAGATTTGGGTGGAAAAAAAATTTCACCTCCTGGGCACAAAAATCTCTGACTCCGGCATCAGGCATTTTCTTCCCAACAAAATCTTGATTTTTAAAAATTATGAAAAACACCATTTTTAAGGACAAAATTCAACCCCGAATCTATTCGGGTGTCTGTTTTTATATTTGAATCAAAAAAAAAAAATTCACCTCCTGGGCCCAAAAATCCCTGACTCCAGCATCAGGAATTATCTTCCCCGGACACCAAAAAAATCTTCATTTTTAAAAACTATGAAAAACACCATTTTGAAGGACGAAATTCAACCCCAAATCTAATTCTGGCATCCGTTTTTATATTTGGGTCAAAAAAAATATTCACCTCCTGGGCACAAAAATCCCTGACCCTGGCATCAGGAATTTTCTTCCCCAGACACCAAAAAAATCTTGATTTTTAAAAGCAATGAAAAACACCATTTTTGAGAATGAAATTCAACCCCGAATCTCATTCTGGTGTGCGTTTTTACATTTGGGTGGAAAAAAATTTCACCTCCTGGGCACAAAACTCCCTGACTCCGGCATCAGGAATTTATTATGATAAACACCATTTTAAAGGACAAAATTCAACCCTGAATCTCATTCGGGTGTCTGTTTTTACATTTGAGTCAAAAAATTTTTTTCACCTCCTGGGCACAAAAATCCCTGACTCCGGCATCAGGAATTTTCTTCCCCGGACACGAAATAAATCTTGATTTTTAAAAGCTATGAAAAACACCATTTTTGAGAATGAAATTCAACCCCGAATCTCATTCTGGTGTCGGTTTTTAGATTTGGGGGTGGGAAAAAATTTCACCTCCTGGGCACAAAAATCCCTGACTTTGGCATCAGGAATTTTCTCCCCGGGACACCAAAAAATTCTTGATTTTTAAAAGCTATGAAAAACACCATTTTTAAGCACGAAATTCAACCCCGAATCTCATTCCGGCGTCTGTTTATAGATTTGGGTGGGGGGGAAAAATTCACCTCCTGGGCACAAAACTCTCTGACCCCGGCATCAGGAATTTTCTTCCCCGGACACCAAAAAAATCTTGATTTTTAAAAATTATGAAAAACACCATTTTTAAGGACAAAATTCAACCCCGAATCTATTCGGGTGTCTGTTTTTATATTTGAATCAAAAAAAAAAATTTCACCTCCTGGGCCCAAAAATCCCTGACTCCGGCATCAGGAATTATCTTCCCCGGACACCAAAAAATTCTTGATTTTTAAAAGCTATGAAAAACACCATTTTTAAGCACGAAATTCAACCCCGAATCTCATTCCGGCGTCTGTTTATAGATTTGGGTGGGGGGAAAAAATTCACCTCCTGGGCACAAAACTCTCTGACCCCGGCATCAGGAATTTTCTTCCCCAGACACCAAAAAAATCTTGATTTTTAAAAGCTATGAAAAACACCATTTTTAAGCACGAAATTCAACCCCGAATCTCATTCCGGCGTCCGTTTATAGATTTGGGTGGAAAAAAAAATTTCACCTCCTGGGCACAAAAATCTCTGACTCCGGCATCAGGCATTTTCTTCCCAACAAAATCTTGATTTTTAAAAATTATGAAAAACACCATTTTTAAGGACAAAATTCAACCCCGAATCTATTCGGGGGTCTGTTTTTATATTTGAATCAAAAAAAAAATTTCACCTCCTGGGCCCAAAAATCCCTGACTCCGGCATCAGGAATTATCTTCCCCGGACACCAAAAAAATCTTGATTTTTAAAAGCTATGAAAAACACCATTTTTAAGCACGAAATTCAACCCCGAATCTCATTCCGGCGTCCGTTTATAGATTTGGGTGGAAAAAAAAATATTCACCTCCTGGGCACAAAAATCCCTGACCCTGGCATCAGGAATTTTCTTCCCCAGACACCAAAAAAATCTTGATTTTTAAAAGCAATGAAAAACACCATTTTTGAGAATGAAATTCAACCCCGAATCTCATTCTGGTGTGCGTTTTTACATTTGGGTGGAAAAAAATTTCACCTCCTGGGCACAAAACTCCCTGACTCCGGCATCAGGAATTTATTATGATAAACACCATTTTAAAGGACAAAATTCAACCCTGAATCTCATTCGGGTGTCTGTTTTTACATTTGAGTCAAAAAAAAATTTTCACCTCCTGGGCACAAAAATCCCTGACTCCGGCATCAGGAATTTTCTTCCCCGGACACGAAATAAATCTTGATTTTTAAAAGCTATGAAAAACACCATTTTTGAGAATGAAATTCAACCCCGAATCTCATTCTGGTGTCGGTTTTTAGATTTGGGGGTGGGAAAAAATTTCACCTCCTGGGCACAAAAATCCCTGACTCCGGCATCAGGAATTTTCTCCCCGGGACACCAAAAAATTCTTGATTTTTAAAAGCTATGAAAAACACCATTTTTAAGCACGAAATTCAACCCCGAATCTCATTCCGGCGTCTGTTTATAGATTTGGGTGGGGGGAAAAAATTCACCTCCTGGGCACACAACTCTCTGACCCCGGCATCAGGAATTTTCTTCCCCGGACACCAAAAAAATCCTGATTTTTAAAAGCTATGAAAAACACCATTTTTAAGCACGAAATTCAACCCCGAATCTCATTCCGGCGTCCGTTTATAGATTTGGGTGGAAAAAAAAATTTCACCTCCTGGGCACAAAAATCTCTGACTCCGGCATCAGGCATTTTCTTCCCAACAAAATCTTGATTTTTAAAAATTATGAAAAACACCATTTTTAAGGACAAAATTCAACCCCGAATCTATTCGGGTGTCTGTTTTTATATTTGAATCAAAAAAAAAAATTTCACCTCCTGGGCCCAAAAATCCCTGACTCCGGCATCAGGAATTATCTTCCCCGGACACCAAAAAAATCTTCATTTTTAAAAACTATGAAAAACACCATTTTGAAGGACGAAATTCAACCCCAAATCTAATTCTGGCATCCGTTTTTATATTTGGGTCAAAAAAAATATTCACCTCCTGGGCACAAAAATCCCTGACCCTGGCATCAGGAATTTTCTTCCCCAGACACCAAAAAAATCTTGATTTTTAAAAGCAATGAAAAACACCATTTTTGAGAATGAAATTCAACCCCGAATCTCATTCTGGTGTGCGTTTTTACATTTGGGTGGAAAAAAATTTCACCTCCTGGGCACAAAACTCCCTGACTCCGGCATCAGGAATTTATTATGATAAACACCATTTTAAAGGACAAAATTCAACCCTGAATCTCATTCGGGTGTCTGTTTTTACATTTGAGTCAAAAATATTTTTTCACCTCCTGGGCACAAAAATCCCTGACTCCGGCATCAGGAATTTTCTTCCCCGGACACGAAATAAATCTTGATTTTTAAAAGCTATGAAAAACACCATTTTTGAGAATGAAATTCAACCCCGAATCTCATTCTGGTGTCGGTTTTTAGATTTGGGGGTGGGAAAAAATTTCACCTCCTGGGCACAAAAATCCCTGACTCCGGCATCAGGAATTTTCTCCCCGGGACACCAAAAAATTCTTGATTTTTAAAAGCTATGAAAAACACCATTTTTAAGCACGAAATTCAACCCCGAATCTCATTCCGGCATCTGTTTATAGATTTGGGTGGGGGGAAAAAATTCACCTCCTGGGCACAAAACTCTCTGACCCCGGCATCAGGAATTTTCTTCCCCGGACACCAAAAAAATCTTGATTTTTAAAAGCTATGAAAAACACCATTTTTAAGCACGAAATTCAACCCCGAATCTCATTCCGGCGTCCGTTTATAGATTTGGGTGGGAAAAAAAATTTCACCTCCTGGGCACAAAAATCTCTGACTCCGGCATCAGGCATTTTCTTCCCAACAAAATCTTGATTTTTAAAAATTATGAAAAACACCATTTTTAAGGACAAAATTCAACCCCGAATCTATTCGGGTGTCTCTTTTTATATTTGAATCAAAAAAAAAAATTTCACCTCCTGGGCCCAAAAATCCCTGACTCCGGCATCAGGAATTATCTTCCCCGGACACCAAAAAAATCTTCATTTTTAAAAACTATGAAAAACACCATTTGGAAGGACGAAATTCAACCCCAAATCTAATTCTGGCATCCGTTTTTATATTTGGGTCAAAAAAAATATTCACCTCCTGGGCACAAAAATCCCTGACCCTGGCATCAGGAATTTTCTTCCCCAGACACCAAAAAAATCTTGATTTTTAAAAGCAATGAAAAACACCATTTTTGAGAATGAAATTCAACCCCGAATCTCATTCTGGTGTGCGTTTTTACATTTGGGTGGAAAAAAATTTCACCTCCTGGGCACAAAACTCCCTGACTCCGGCATCAGGAATTTATTATGATAAACACCATTTTAAAGGACAAAATTCAACCCTGAATCTCATTCGGGTGTCTGTTTTTACATTTGAGTCAAAAAAATTTTTTCACCTCCTGGGCACAAAAATCCCTGACTCCGGCATCAGGAATTTTCTTCCCCGGACACGAAATAAATCTTGATTTTTAAAAGCTATGAAAAACACCATTTTTGAGAATGAAATTCAACCCCGAATCTCATTCTGGTGTCGGTTTTTAGATTTGGGGGTGGGAAAAAATTTCACCTCCTGGGCACAAAAATCCCTGACTCCAGCATCAGGAATTTTCTCCCCGGGACACCAAAAAATTCTTGATTTTTAAAAGCTATGAAAAACACCATTTTTAAGCACGAAATTCAACCCCGAATCTCATTCCGGCGTCTGTTTATAGATTTGGGTGGGGGGAAAAATTCACCTCCTGGGCACAAAACTCTCTGACCCCGGCATCAGGAATTTTCTCCCCGGGACAGCAAAAAATTCTTGATTTTTAAAAGCTATGAAAAACACCATTTTTAAGCACGAAATTCAACCCCGAATCTCATTCCGGCGTCTGTTTATAGATTTGGGTGGGGGGGAAAAATTCACCTCCTGGGCACAAAACTCTCTGACCCCGGCATCAGGAATTTTCTTCCCCGGACACCAAAAAAATCTTGATTTTTAAAAGCTATGAAAAACACCATTTTTAAGCACGAAATTCAACCCCGAATCTCATTCCGGCGTCCGTTTATAGATTTGGGTGGAAAAAAAAATTTCACCTCCTGGGCACAAAAATCTCTGACTCCGGCATCAGGCATTTTCTTCCCAACAAAATCTTGATTTTTAAAAATTATGAAAAACACCATTTTTAAGGACAAAATTCAACCCCGAATCTATTCGGGTGTCTGTTTTTATATTTGAATCAAAAAAAAAAATTTCACCTCCTGGGCCCAAAAATCCCTGACTCCGGCATCAGGAATTATCTTCCCCGGACACCAAAAAAATCTTCATTTTTAAAAACTATGAAAAACACCATTTTGAAGGACGAAATTCAACCCCAAATCTAATTCTGGCATCCGTTTTTATATTTGGGTCAAAAAAAATATTCACCTCCTGGGCACAAAAATCCCTGACCCCGGCATCAGGAATTTTCTTCCCCGGACACCAAAAAAATCTTGATTTTTAAAAGCAATGAAAAACACCATTTTTGAGAATGAAATTCAACCCCGAATCTCATTCTGGTATGCGTTTTTACATTTGGGTGGAAAAAAATTTCACCTCCTGGGCACAAAACTCCCTGACTCCGGCATCAGGAATTTATTATGATAAACACCATTTTAAAGGACAAAATTCAACCCTGAATCTCATTCGGGTGTCTGTTTTTACATTTGAGTCAAAAAAAATTTTTCACCTCCTGGGCACAAAAATCCCTGACTCCGACATCAGGAATTTTCTTCCCCGGACACGAAATAAATCTTGATTTTTAAAAGCTATGAAAAACACCATTTTTGAGAATGAAATTCAACCCCGAATCTCATTCTGGTGTCGGTTTTTAGATTTGGGGGTGGGGAAAAATTTCACCTCCTGGGCACAAAAATCCCTGACTCCGGCATCAGGAATTTTCTCCCCGGGACACCAAAAAATTCTTGATTTTTAAAAGCTATGAAAAACACCATTTTTAAGCACGAAATTCAACCCCGAATCTCATTCCGGCGTCTGTTTATAGATTTGGGTGGGGGGAAAAAATTCACCTCCTGGGCACAAAACTCTCTGACCCCGGCATCAGGAATTTTCTTCCCCAGACACCAAAAAAATCTTGATTTTTAAAAGCTATGAAAAACACCATTTTTAAGCACGAAATTCAACCCCGAATCTCATTCCGGCGTCCGTTTATAGATTTGGGTGGAAAAAAAAATTTCACCTCCTGGGCACAAAAATCTCTGACTCCGGCATCAGGCATTTTCTTCCCAACAAAATCTTGATTTTTAAAAATTATGAAAAACACCATTTTTAAGGACAAAATTCAACCCCGAATCTATTCGGGGGTCTGTTTTTATATTTGAATCAAAAAAAAAAATTTCACCTCCTGGGCCCAAAAATCCCTGACTCCGGCATCAGGAATTATCTTCCCCGGACACCAAAAAAATCTTGATTTTTAAAAGCTATGAAAAACACCATTTTTGAGAATGAAATTCAACCCCGAATCTCATTCTGGTGTCGGTTTTTAGATTTGGGGGTGGGAAAAAATTTCACCTCCTGGGCACAAAAATCCCTGACTCCGGCATCAGGAATTTTCTCCCCGGGACACCAAAAAATTCTTGATTTTTAAAAGCTATGAAAAACACCATTTTTAAGCACGAAATTCAACCCCGAATCTCATTCCGGCGTCTGTTTATAGATTTGGGTGGGGGGAAAAAATTCACCTCCTGGGCACAAAACTCTCTGACCCCGGCATCAGGAATTTTCTTCCCCGGACACCAAAAAAATCTTGATTTTTAAAAGCTATGAAAAACACCATTTTTAAGCACGAAATTCAACCCCGAATCTCATTCCGGCGTCCGTTTATAGATTTGGGTGGAAAAAAAAATTTCACCTCCTGGGCACAAAAATCTCTGACTCCGGCATCAGGCATTTTCTTCCCAACAAAATCTTGATTTTTAAAAATTATGAAAAACACCATTTTTAAGGACAAAATTCAACCCCGAATCTATTCGGGTGTCTGTTTTTATATTTGAATCAAAAAAAAAAATTTCACCTCCTGGGCCCAAAAATCCCTGACTCCGGCATCAGGAATTATCTTCCCCGGACACCAAAAAAATCTTCATTTTTAAAAACTATGAAAAACACCATTTTGAAGGACGAAATTCAACCCCAAATCTAATTCTGGCATCCGTTTTTATATTTGGGTCAAAAAAAATATTCACCTCCTGGGCACAAAAATCCCTGACCCTGGCATCAGGAATTTTCTTCCCCAGACACCAAAAAAATCTTGATTTTTAAAAGCAATGAAAAACACCATTTTTGAGAATGAAATTCAACCCCGAATCTCATTCTGGTGTGCGTTTTTACATTTGGGTGGAAAAAAATTTCACCTCCTGGGCACAAAACTCCCTGACTCCGGCATCAGGAATTTATTATGATAAACACCATTTTAAAGGACAAAATTCAACCCTGAATCTCATTCGGGTGTCTGTTTTTACATTTGAGTCAAAAAAATTTTTTCACCTCCTGGGCACAAAAATCCCTGACTCCGGCATCAGGAATTTTCTTCCCCGGACACGAAATAAATCTTGATTTTTAAAAGCTATGAAAAACACCATTTTTGAGAATGAAATTCAACCCCGAATCTCATTCTGGTGTCGGTTTTTAGATTTGGGGGTGGGAAAAAATTTCACCTCCTGGGCACAAAAATCCCTGACTCCGGCATCAGGAATTTTCTCCCCGGGACACCAAAAAATTCTTGATTTTTAAAAGCTATGAAAAACACCATTTTTAAGCACGAAATTCAACCCCGAATCTCATTCCGGCATCTGTTTATAGATTTGGGTGGGGGAAAAAAATTCACCTCCTGGGCACAAAACTCTCTGACCCCGGCATCAGGAATTTTCTTCCCCGGACACCAAAAAAATCTTGATTTTTAAAAGCTATGAAAAACACCATTTTTAAGCACGAAATTCAACCCCGAATCTCATTCCGGCGTCCGTTTATAGATTTGGGTGGGAAAAAAAATTTCACCTCCTGGGCACAAAAATCTCTGACTCCGGCATCAGGCATTTTCTTCCCAACAAAATCTTGATTTTTAAAAATTATGAAAAACACCATTTTTAAGGACAAAATTCAACCCCGAATCTATTCGGGTGTCTCTTTTTATATTTGAATCAAAAAAAAAAAATTTCACCTCCTGGGCCCAAAAATCCCTGACTCCGGCATCAGGAATTATCTTCCCCGGACACCAAAAAAATCTTCATTTTTAAAAACTATGAAAAACACCATTTTGAAGGACGAAATTCAACCCCAAATCTAATTCTGGCATCCGTTTTTATATTTGGGTCAAAAAAAATATTCACCTCCTGGGCACAAAAATCCCTGACCCTGGCATCAGGAATTTTCTTCCCCAGACACCAAAAAAATCTTGATTTTTAAAAGCAATGAAAAACACCATTTTTGAGAATGAAATTCAACCCCGAATCTCATTCTGGTGTGCGTTTTTACATTTGGGTGGAAAAAAATTTCACCTCCTGGGCACAAAACTCCCTGACTCCGGCATCAGGAATTTATTATGATAAACACCATTTTAAAGGACAAAATTCAACCCTGAATCTCATTCGGGTGTCTGTTTTTACATTTGAGTCAAAAAATTTTTTTCACCTCCTGGGCACAAAAATCCCTGACTCCGGCATCAGGAATTTTCTTCCCCGGACACGAAATAAATCTTGATTTTTAAAAGCTATGAAAAACACCATTTTTGAGAATGAAATTCAACCCCGAATCTCATTCTGGTGTCGGTTTTTAGATTTGGGGGTGGGAAAAAATTTCACCTCCTGGGCACAAAAATCCCTGACTCCGGCATCAGGAATTTTCTCCCCGGGACACCAAAAAATTCTTGATTTTTAAAAGCTATGAAAAACACCATTTTTAAGCACGAAATTCAACCCCGAATCTCATTCCGGCGTCTGTTTATAGATTTGGGTGGGGGGAAAAAATTCACCTCCTGGGCACAAAACTCTCTGACCCCGGCATCAGGAATTTTCTCCCCGGGACACCAAAAAATTCTTGATTTTTAAAAGCTATGAAAAACACCATTTTTAAGCACGAAATTCAACCCCGAATCTCATTCCGGCGTCCGTTTATAGATTTGGGTGGGAAAAAAAATTTCACCTCCTGGGCACAAAAATCTCTGACTCCGGCATCAGGCATTTTCTTCCCAACAAAATCTTGATTTTTAAAAATTATGAAAAACACCATTTTTAAGGACAAAATTCAACCCCGAATCTATTCGGGTGTCTGTTTTTATATTTGAATCAAAAAAAAAAATTTCACCTCCTGGGCCCAAAAATCCCTGACTCCGGCATCAGGAATTATCTTCCCCGGACACCAAAAAAATCTTCATTTTTAAAAACTATGAAAAACACCATTTTGAAGGACGAAATTCAACCCCAAATCTAATTCTGGCATCCGTTTTTATATTTGGGTCAAAAAAAATATTCACCTCCTGGGCACAAAAATCCCTGACCCTGGCATCAGGAATTTTCTTCCCCAGACACCAAAAAAATCTTGATTTTTAAAAGCAATGAAAAACACCATTTTTGAGAATGAAATTCAACCCCGAATCTCATTCTGGTGTGCGTTTTTACATTTGGGTGGAAAAAAATTTCACCTCCTGGGCACAAAACTCCCTGACTCCGGCATCAGGAATTTATTATGATAAACACCATTTTAAAGGACAAAATTCAACCCTGAATCTCATTCGGGTGTCTGTTTTTACATTTGAGTCAAAAAAATTTTTTCACCTCCTGGGCACAAAAATCCCTGACTCCGGCATCAGGAATTTTCTTCCCCGGACACGAAATAAATCTTGATTTTTAAAAGCTATGAAAAACACCATTTTTGAGAATGAAATTCAACCCCGAATCTCATTCTGGTGTCGGTTTTTAGATTTGGGGGTGGGAAAAAATTTCACCTCCTGGGCACAAAAATCCCTGACTTTGGCATCAGGAATTTTCTCCCCGGGACACCAAAAAATTCTTGATTTTTAAAAGCTATGAAAAACACCATTTTTAAGCACGAAATTCAACCCCGAATCTCATTCCGGTGTCCGTTTATAGATTTGGGTGGAAAAAAAAATTTCACCTCCTGGGCACAAAAATCTCTGACTCCGGCATCAGGCATTTTCTTCCCAACAAAATCTTGATTTTTAAAAATTATGAAAAACACCATTTTTAAGGACAAAATTCAACCCCGAATCTATTCGGGTGTCTGTTTTTATATTTGAATCAAAAAAAAAAATTTCACCTCCTGGGCCCAAAAATCCCTGACTCCGGCATCAGGAATTATCTTCCCCGGACACCAAAAAAATCTTCATTTTTAAAAACTATGAAAAACACCATTTTGAAGGACGAAATTCAACCCCAAATCTAATTCTGGCATCCGTTTTTATATTTGGGTCAAAAAAAATATTCACCTCCTGGGCACAAAAATCCCTGACCCTGGCATCAGGAATTTTCTTCCCCAGACACCAAAAAAATCTTGATTTTTAAAAGCAATGAAAAACACCATTTTTGAGAATGAAATTCAACCCCGAATCTCATTCTGGTGTGCGTTTTTACATTTGGGTGGAAAAAAATTTCACCTCCTGGGCACAAAACTCCCTGACTCCGGCATCAGGAATTTATTATGATAAACACCATTTTAAAGGACAAAATTCAACCCTGAATCTCATTCGGGTGTCTGTTTTTACATTTGAGTCAAAAAATTTTTTTCACCTCCTGGGCACAAAAATCCCTGACTCCGGCATCAGGAATTTTCTTCCCCGGACACGAAATAAATCTTGATTTTTAAAAGCTATGAAAAACACCATTTTTGAGAATGAAATTCAACCCCGAATCTCATTCTGGTGTCGGTTTTTAGATTTGGGGGTGGGGAAAAATTTCACCTCCTGGGCACAAAAATCCCTGACTCCGGCATCAGGAATTTTCTCCCCGGGACACCAAAAAATTCTTGATTTTTAAAAGCTATGAAAAACACCATTTTTAAGCACGAAATTCAACCCCGAATCTCATTCCGGCGTCTGTTTATAGATTTGGGTGGGGGGAAAAAATTCACCTCCTGGGCACAAAACTCTCTGACCCCGGCATCAGGAATTTTCTCCCCGGGAAACCAAAAAATTCTTGATTTTTAAAAGCTATGAAAAACACCATTTTTAAGCACGAAATTCAACCCCGAATCTCATTCCGGCGTCTGTTTATAGATTTGGGTGGGGGGGAAAAATTCACCTCCTGGGCACAAAACTCTCTGACCCCGGCATCAGGAATTTTCTTCCCCGGACACCAAAAAAATCTTGATTTTTAAAAGCTATGAAAAACACCATTTTTAAGCACGAAATTCAACCCCGAATCTCATTCCGGCGTCCGTTTATAGATTTGGGTGGAAAAAAAAATTTCACCTCCTGGGCACAAAAATCTCTGACTCCGGCATCAGGCATTTTCTTCCCAACAAAATCTTGATTTTTAAAAATTATGAAAAACACCATTTTTAAGGACAAAATTCAACCCCGAATCTATTCGGGTGTCTGTTTTTATATTTGAATCAAAAAAAAAAATTTCACCTCCTGGGCCCAAAAATCCCTGACTCCGGCATCAGGAATTATCTTCCCCGGACACCAAAAAAATCTTCATTTTTAAAAACTATGAAAAACACCATTTTGAAGGACGAAATTCAACCCCAAATCTAATTCTGGCATCCGTTTTTATATTTGGGTCAAAAAAAATATTCACCTCCTGGGCACAAAAATCCCTGACCCTGGCATCAGGAATTTTCTTCCCCAGACACCAAAAAAATCTTGATTTTTAAAAGCAATGAAAAACACCATTTTTGAGAATGAAATTCAACCCCGAATCTCATTCTGGTGTGCGTTTTTACATTTGGGTGGAAAAAAAATTTCACCTCCTGGGCACAAAACTCCCTGACTCCGGCATCAGGAATTTATTATGATAAACACCATTTTAAAGGACAAAATTCAACCCTGAATCTCATTCGGGTGTCTGTTTTTACATTTGAGTCAAAAAAATTTTTTCACCTCCTGGGCACAAAAATCCCTGACTCCGGCATCAGGAATTTTCTTCCCCGGACACGAAATAAATCTTGATTTTTAAAAGCTATGAAAAACACCATTTTTGAGAATGAAATTCAACCCCGAATCTCATTCTGGTGTCGGTTTTTAGATTTGGGGGTGGGAAAAAATTTCACCTCCTGGGCACAAAAATCCCTGACTTTGGCATCAGGAATTTTCTCCCCGGGACACCAAAAAATTCTTGATTTTTAAAAGCTATGAAAAACACCATTTTTAAGCACGAAATTCAACCCCGAATCTCATTCCGGCGTCCGTTTATAGATTTGGGTGGAAAAAAAAATTTCACCTCCTGGGCACAAAAATCTCTGACTCCGGCATCAGGCATTTTCTTCCCAACAAAATCTTGATTTTTAAAAATTATGAAAAACACCATTTTTAAGGACAAAATTCAACCCCGAATCTATTCGGGTGTCTGTTTTTATATTTGAATCAAAAAAAAAAATTTCACCTCCTGGGCCCAAAAATCCCTGACTCCGGCATCAGGAATTATCTTCCCCGGACACCAAAAAAATCTTCATTTTTAAAAACTATGAAAAACACCATTTTGAAGGACGAAATTCAACCCCAAATCTAATTCTGGCATCCGTTTTTATATTTGGGTCAAAAAAAATATTCACCTCCTGGGCACAAAAATCCCTGACCCTGGCATCAGGAATTTTCTTCCCCAGACACCAAAAAAATCTTGATTTTTAAAAGCAATGAAAAACACCATTTTTGAGAATGAAATTCAACCCCGAATCTCATTCTGGTGTGCGTTTTTACATTTGGGTGGAAAAAAATTTCACCTCCTGGGCACAAAACTCCCTGACTCCGGCATCAGGAATTTATTATGATAAACACCATTTTAAAGGACAAAATTCAACCCTGAATCTCATTCGGGTGTCTGTTTTTACATTTGAGTCAAAAAAATTTTTTCACCTCCTGGGCACAAAAATCCCTGACTCCGGCATCAGGAATTTTCTTCCCCGGACACGAAATAAATCTTGATTTTTAAAAGCTATGAAAAACACCATTTTTGAGAATGAAATTCAACCCCGAATCTCATTCTGGTGTCGGTTTTTAGATTTGGGGGTGGGAAAAAATTTCACCTCCTGGGCACAAAAATCCCTGACTTTGGCATCAGGAATTTTCTCCCCGGGACACCAAAAAATTCTTGATTTTTAAAAGCTATGAAAAACACCATTTTTAAGCACGAAATTCAACCCCGAATCTCATTCCGGCGTCCGTTTATAGATTTGGGTGGAAAAAAAAATTTCACCTCCTGGGCACAAAAATCTCTGACTCCGGCATCAGGCATTTTCTTCCCAACAAAATCTTGATTTTTAAAAATTATGAAAAACACCATTTTTAAGGACAAAATTCAACCCCGAATCTATTCGGGTGTCTGTTTTTATATTTGAATCAAAAAAAAAAATTTCACCTCCTGGGCCCAAAAATCCCTGACTCCGGCATCAGGAATTATCTTCCCCGGACACCAAAAAAATCTTCATTTTTAAAAACTATGAAAAACACCATTTTGAAGGACGAAATTCAACCCCAAATCTAATTCTGGCATCCGTTTTTATATTTGGGTCAAAAAAAATATTCACCTCCTGGGCACAAAAATCCCTGACCCTGGCATCAGGAATTTTCTTCCCCAGACACCAAAAAAATCTTGATTTTTAAAAGCAATGAAAAACACCATTTTTGAGAATGAAATTCAACCCCGAATCTCATTCTGGTGTGCGTTTTTACATTTGGGTGGAAAAAAATTTCACCTCCTGGGCACAAAACTCCCTGACTCCGGCATCAGGAATTTATTATGATAAACACCATTTTAAAGGACAAAATTCAACCCTGAATCTCATTCGGGTGTCTGTTTTTACATTTGAGTCAAAAAAATTTTTTCACCTCCTGGGCACAAAAATCCCTGACTCCGGCATCAGGAATTTTCTTCCCCGGACACGAAATAAATCTTGATTTTTAAAAGCTATGAAAAACACCATTTTTGAGAATGAAATTCAACCCCGAATCTCATTCTGGTGTCGGTTTTTAGATTTGGGGGTGGGAAAAAATTTCACCTCCTGGGCACAAAAATCCCTGACTTTGGCATCAGGAATTTTCTCCCCGGGACACCAAAAAATTCTTGATTTTTAAAAGCTATGAAAAACACCATTTTTAAGCACGAAATTCAACCCCGAATCTCATTCCGGCGTCCGTTTATAGATTTGGGTGGAAAAAAAAATTTCACCTCCTGGGCACAAAAATCTCTGACTCCGGCATCAGGCATTTTCTTCCCAACAAAATCTTGATTTTTAAAAATTATGAAAAACACCATTTTTAAGGACAAAATTCAACCCCGAATCTATTCGGGTGTCTGTTTTTATATTTGAATCAAAAAAAAAAAATTTCACCTCCTGGGCCCAAAAATCCCTGACTCCGGCATCAGGAATTATCTTCCCCGGACACCAAAAAAATCTTCATTTTTAAAAACTATGAAAAACACCATTTTGAAGGACGAAATTCAACCCCAAATCTAATTCTGGCATCCGTTTTTATATTTGGGTCAAAAAAAATATTCACCTCCTGGGCACAAAAATCCCTGACCCTGGCATCAGGAATTTTCTTCCCCAGACACCAAAAAAATCTTGATTTTTAAAAGCAATGAAAAACACCATTTTTGAGAATGAAATTCAACCCCGAATCTCATTCTGGTGTGCGTTTTTACATTTGGGTGGAAAAAAATTTCACCTCCTGGGCACAAAACTCCCTGACTCCGGCATCAGGAATTTATTATGATAAACACCATTTTAAAGGACAAAATTCAACCCTGAATCTCATTCGGGTGTCTGTTTTTACATTTGAGTCAAAAAAATTTTTTCACCTCCTGGGCACAAAAATCCCTGACTCCGGCATCAGGAATTTTCTTCCCCGGACACGAAATAAATCTTGATTTTTAAAAGCTATGAAAAACACCATTTTTGAGAATGAAATTCAACCCCGAATCTCATTCTGGTGTCGGTTTTTAGATTTGGGGGTGGGAAAAAATTTCACCTCCTGGGCACAAAAATCCCTGACTCCGGCATCAGGAATTATCTCCCCGGGACACCAAAAAATTCTTGATTTTTAAAAGCTATGAAAAACACCATTTTTAAGCACGAAATTCAACCCCGAATCTCATTCCGGCGTCCGTTTATAGATTTGGGTGGAAAAAAAAATTTCACCTCCTGGGCACAAAAATCTCTGACTCCGGCATCAGGCATTTTCTTCCCAACAAAATCTTGATTTTTAAAAATTATGAAAAACACCATTTTTAAGGACAAAATTCAACCCCGAATCTATTCGGGTGTCTGTTTTTATATTTGAATCAAAAAAAAAAATTTCACCTCCTGGGCCCAAAAATCCCTGACTCCGGCATCAGGAATTATCTTCCCCGGACACCAAAAAAATCTTCATTTTTAAAAACTATGAAAAACACCATTTTGAAGGACGAAATTCAACCCCAAATCTAATTCTGGCATCCGTTTTTATATTTGGGTCAAAAAAAATATTCACCTCCTGGGCACAAAAATCCCTGACCCTGGCATCAGGAATTTTCTTCCCCAGACACCAAAAAAATCTTGATTTTTAAAAGCAATGAAAAACACCATTTTTGAGAATGAAATTCAACCCCGAATCTCATTCTGGTGTGCGTTTTTACATTTGGGTGGAAAAAAATTTCACCTCCTGGGCACAAAACTCCCTGACTCCGGCATCAGGAATTTATTATGATAAACACCATTTTAAAGGACAAAATTCAACCCTGAATCTCATTCGGGTGTCTGTTTTTACATTTGAGTCAAAAATATTTTTTCACCTCCTGGGCACAAAAATCCCTGACTCCGGCATCAGGAATTTTCTTCCCCGGACACGAAATAAATCTTGATTTTTAAAAGCTATGAAAAACACCATTTTTGAGAATGAAATTCAACCCCGAATCTCATTCTGGTGTCGGTTTTTAGATTTGGGGGTGGGAAAAAATTTCACCTCCTGGGCACAAAAATCCCTGACTTTGGCATCAGGAATTTTCTCCCCGGGACACCAAAAAATTCTTGATTTTTAAAAGCTATGAAAAACACCATTTTTAAGCACGAAATTCAACCCCGAATCTCATTCCGGCGTCCGTTTATAGATTTGGGTGGAAAAAAAATTTCACCTCCTGGGCACAAAAATCTCTGACTCCGGCATCAGGCATTTTCTTCCCAACAAAATCTTGATTTTTAAAAATTATGAAAAACACCATTTTTAAGGACAAAATTCAACCCCGAATCTATTCGGGTGTCTGTTTTTATATTTGAATCAAAAAAAAAAATTCACCTCCTGGGCCCAAAAATCCCTGACTCCAGCATCAGGAATTATCTTCCCCGGACACCAAAAAAATCTTCATTTTTAAAAACTATGAAAATCACCATTTTGAAGGACGAAATTCAACCCCAAATCTAATTCTGGCATCCGTTTTTATATTTGGGTCAAAAAAAATATTCACCTCCTGGGCACAAAAATCCCTGACCCTGGCATCAGGAATTTTCTTCCCCAGACACCAAAAAAATCTTGATTTTTAAAAGCAATGAAAAACACCATTTTTGAGAATGAAATTCAACCCCGAATCTCATTCTGGTGTGCGTTTTTACATTTGGGTGGAAAAAAATTTCACCTCCTGGGCACAAAACTCCCTGACTCCGGCATCAGGAATTTATTATGATAAACACCATTTTAAAGGACAAAATTCAACCCTGAATCTCATTCGGGTGTCTGTTTTTACATTTGAGTCAAAAAATTTTTTTCACCTCCTGGGCACAAAAATCCCTGACTCCGGCATCAGGAATTTTCTTCCCCGGACACGAAATAAATCTTGATTTTTAAAAGCTATGAAAAACACCATTTTTGAGAATGAAATTCAACCCCGAATCTCATTCTGGTGTCAGTTTTTAGATTTGGGGGTGGGAAAAAATTTCACCTCCTGGGCACAAAAATCCCTGACTTTGGCATCAGGAATTTTCTCCCCGGGACACCAAAAAATTCTTGATTTTTAAAAGCTATGAAAAACACCATTTTTAAGCACGAAATTCAACCCCGAATCTCATTCCGGCGTCTGTTTATAGATTTGGGTGGGGGGAAAAAATTCACCTCCTGGGCACAAAACTCTCTGACCCCGGCATCAGGAATTTTCTTCCCCGGACACCAAAAAAATCTTGATTTTTAAAAATTATGAAAAACACCATTTTTAAGGACAAAATTCAACCCCGAATCTATTCGGGTGTCTGTTTTTATATTTGAATCAAAAAAAAAAATTTCACCTCCTGGGCCCAAAAATCCCTGACTCCGGCATCAGGAATTATCTTCCCCGGACACCAAAAAAATCTTCATTTTTAAAAACTATGAAAAACACCATTTTGAAGGACGAAATTCAACCCCAAATCTAATTCTGGCATCCGTTTTTATATTTGGGTCAAAAAAAATATTCACCTCCTGGGCACAAAAATCCCTGACCCTGGCATCAGGAATTTTCTTCCCCAGACACCAAAAAAATCTTGATTTTTAAAAGCAATGAAAAACACCATTTTTGAGAATGAAATTCAACCCCGAATCTCATTCTGGTGTGCGTTTTTACATTTGGGTGGAAAAAAATTTCACCTCCTGGGCACAAAACTCCCTGACTCCGGCATCAGGAATTTATTATGATAAACACCATTTTAAAGGACAAAATTCAACCCTGAATCTCATTCGGGTGTCTGTTTTTACATTTGAGTCAAAAAAATTTTTTCACCTCCTGGGCACAAAAATCCCTGACTCCGGCATCAGGAATTTTCTTCCCCGGACACGAAATAAATCTTGATTTTTAAAAGCTATGAAAAACACCATTTTTAAGCACGAAATTCAACCCCGAATCTCATTCCAGCGTCTGTTTATAGATTTGGGTGGGGGGAAAAAATTCACCTCCTGGGCACAAAACTCTCTGACCCCGGCATCAGGAATTTTCTTCCCCGGACACCAAAAAAATCTTGATTTTTAAAAGCTATGAAAAACACCATTTTTAAGCACGAAATTCAACCCCGAATCTCATTCCGGCGTCCGTTTATAGATTTGGGTGGAAAAAAAAATTTCACCTCCTGGGCACAAAAATCTCTGACTCCGGCATCAGGCATTTTCTTCCCAACAAAATCTTGATTTTTAAAAATTATGAAAAACACCATTTTTAAGGACAAAATTTAACCCCGAATCTATTCGGGTGTCTGTTTTTATATTTGAATCAAAAAAAAAAAATTTCACCTCCTGGGCCCAAAAATCCCTGACTCCGGCATCAGGAATTATCTTCCCCGGACACCAAAAAAATCTTCATTTTTAAAAACTATGAAAAACACCATTTTGAAGGACGAAATTCAACCCCAAATCTAATTCTGGCATCCGTTTTTATATTTGGGTCAAAAAAAATATTCACCTCCTGGGCACAAAAATCCCTGACCCTGACATCAGGAATTTTCTTCCCCAGACACCAAAAAAATCTTGATTTTTAAAAGCAATGAAAAACACCATTTTTGAGAATGAAATTCAACCCCGAATCTCATTCTGGTGTGCGTTTTTACATTTGGGTGGAAAAAAATTTCACCTCCTGGGCACAAAACTCCCTGACTCCGGCATCAGGAATTTATTATGATAAACACCATTTTAAAGGACAAAATTCAACCCTGAATCTCATTCGGGTGTCTGTTTTTACATTTGAGTCAAAAAAATTTTTTCACCTCCTGGGCACAAAAATCCCTGACTCCGGCATCAGGAATTTTCTTCCCCGGACACGAAATAAATCTTGATTTTTAAAAGCTATGAAAAACACCATTTTTGAGAATGAAATTCAACCCCGAATCTCATTCTGGTGTCGGTTTTTAGATTTGGGGGTGGGAAAAAATTTCACCTCCTGGGCACAAAAATCCCTGACTCCGGCATCAGGAATTTTCTCCCCGGGACACCAAAAAATTCTTGATTTTTAAAAGCTATGAAAAACACCATTTTTAAGCACGAAATTCAACCCCGAATCTCATTCCAGCGTCTGTTTATAGATTTGGGTAGGGGGAAAAAATTCACCTCCTGGGCACAAAACTCTCTGACCCCGGCATCAGGAATTTTCTTCCCCGGACACCAAAAAAATCTTGATTTTTAAAAGCTATGAAAAACACCATTTTTAAGCACGAAATTCAACCCCGAATCTCATTCCGGCGTCCGTTTATAGATTTGGGTGGAAAAAAAAATTTCACCTCCTGGGCACAAAAATCTCTGACTCCGGCATCAGGCATTTTCTTCCCAACAAAATCTTGATTTTTAAAAATTATGAAAAACACCATTTTTAAGGACAAAATTTAACCCCGAATCTATTCGGGTGTCTGTTTTTATATTTGAATCAAAAAAAAAAATTTCACCTCCTGGGCCCAAAAATCCCTGACTCCGGCATCAGGAATTATCTTCCCCGGACACCAAAAAAATCTTCATTTTTAAAAACTATGAAAAACACCATTTTGAAGGACGAAATTCAACCCCAAATCTAATTCTGGCATCCGTTTTTATATTTGGGTCAAAAAAAATATTCACCTCCTGGGCACAAAAATCCCTGACCCTGGCATCAGGAATTTTCTTCCCCAGACACCAAAAAAATCTTGATTTTTAAAAGCAATGAAAAACACCATTTTTGAGAATGAAATTCAACCCCGAATCTCATTCTGGTGTGCGTTTTTACATTTGGGTGGAAAAAAATTTCACCTCCTGGGCACAAAACTCCCTGACTCCGGCATCAGGAATTTATTATGATAAACACCATTTTAAAGGACAAAATTCAACCCTGAATCTCATTCGGGTGTCTGTTTTTACATTTGAGTCAAAAAAAATTTTTCACCTCCTGGGCACAAAAATCCCTGACTCCGGCATCAGGAATTTTCTTCCCCGGACACGAAATAAATCTTGATTTTTAAAAGCTATGAAAAACACCATTTTTGAGAATGAAATTCAACCCCGAATCTCATTCTGGTGTCGGTTTTTAGATTTGGGGGTGGGAAAAAATTTCACCTCCTGGGCACAAAAATCCCTGACTCCGGCATCAGGAATTTTCTCCCCGGGACACCAAAAAATTCTTGATTTTTAAAAGCTATGAAAAACACCATTTTTAAGCACGAAATTCAACCCCGAATCTCATTCCGGCGTCTGTTTATAGATTTGGGTGGGGGGAAAAAATTCACCTCCTGGGCACAAAACTCTCTGACCCCGGCATCAGGAATTTTCTTCCCCGGACACCAAAAAAATCTTGATTTTTAAAAGCTATGAAAAACACCATTTTTAAGCACGAAATTCAACCCCGAATCTCATTCCGGCGTCCGTTTATAGATTTGGGTGGAAAAAAAAATTTCACCTCCTGGGCACAAAAATCTCTGACTCCGGCATCAGGCATTTTCTTCCCAACAAAATCTTGATTTTTAAAAATTATGAAAAACACCATTTTTAAGGACAAAATTTAACCCCGAATCTATTCGGGTGTCTGTTTTTATATTTGAATCAAAAAAAAAAATTTCACCTCCTGGGCCCAAAAATCCCTGACTCCGGCATCAGGAATTATCTTCCCCGGACACCAAAAAAATCTTCATTTTTAAAAACTATGAAAAACACCATTTTGAAGGACGAAATTCAACCCCAAATCTAATTCTGGCATCCGTTTTTATATTTGGGTCAAAAAAAATATTCACCTCCTGGGCACAAAAATCCCTGACCCTGGCATCAGGAATTTTCTTCCCCAGACACCAAAAAAATCTTGATTTTTAAAAGCAATGAAAAACACCATTTTTGAGAATGAAATTCAACCCCGAATCTCATTCTGGTGTGCGTTTTTACATTTGGGTGGAAAAAAATTTCACCTCCTGGGCACAAAACTCCCTGACTCCGGCATCAGGAATTTATTATGATAAACACCATTTTAAAGGACAAAATTCAACCCTGAATCTCATTCGGGTGTCTGTTTTTACATTTGAGTCAAAAAAAATTTTTCACCTCCTGGGCACAAAAATCCCTGACTCCGGCATCAGGAATTTTCTTCCCCGGACACGAAATAAATCTTGATTTTTAAAAGCTATGAAAAACACCATTTTTGAGAATGAAATTCAACCCCGAATCTCATTCTGGTGTCGGTTTTTAGATTTGGGGGTGGGAAAAAATTTCACCTCCTGGGCACAAAAATCCCTGACTCCGGCATCAGGAATTTTCTCCCCGGGACACCAAAAAATTCTTGATTTTTAAAAGCTATGAAAAACACCATTTTTAAGCACGAAATTCAACCCCGAATCTCATTCCGGCGTCTGTTTATAGATTTGGGTGGGGGGAAAAAATTCACCTCCTGGGCACAAAACTCTCTGACCCCGGCATCAGGAATTTTCTTCCCCGGACACCAAAAAAATCTTGATTTTTAAAAGCTATGAAAAACACCATTTTTAAGCACGAAATTCAACCCCGAATCTCATTCCGGCGTCCGTTTATAGATTTGGGTGGAAAAAAAAATTTCACCTCCTGGGCACAAAAATCTCTGACTCCGGCATCAGGCATTTTCTTCCCAACAAAATCTTGATTTTTAAAAATTATGAAAAACACCATTTTTAAGGACAAAATTTAACCCCGAATCTATTCGGGTGTCTGTTTTTATATTTGAATCAAAAAAAAAAATTTCACCTCCTGGGCCCAAAAATCCCTGACTCCGGCATCAGGAATTATCTTCCCCGGACACCAAAAAAATCTTCATTTTTAAAAACTATGAAAAACACCATTTTGAAGGACGAAATTCAACCCCAAATCTAATTCTGGCATCCGTTTTTATATTTGGGTCAAAAAAAATATTCACCTCCTGGGCACAAAAATCCCTGACCCTGGCATCAGGAATTTTCTTCCCCAGACACCAAAAAAATCTTGATTTTTAAAAGCAATGAAAAACACCATTTTTGAGAATGAAATTCAACCCCGAATCTCATTCTGGTGTGCGTTTTTACATTTGGGTGGAAAAAAATTTCACCTCCTGGGCACAAAACTCCCTGACTCCGGCATCAGGAATTTATTATGATAAACACCATTTTAAAGGACAAAATTCAACCCTGAATCTCATTCGGGTGTCTGTTTTTACATTTGAGTCAAAAAAAATTTTTCACCTCCTGGGCACAAAAATCCCTGACTCCGGCATCAGGAATTTTCTTCCCCGGACACGAAATAAATCTTGATTTTTAAAAGCTATGAAAAACACCATTTTTGAGAATGAAATTCAACCCCGAATCTCATTCTGGTGTCGGTTTTTAGATTTGGGGGTGGGAAAAAATTTCACCTCCTGGGCACAAAAATCCCTGACTCCGGCATCAGGAATTTTCTCCCCGGGACACCAAAAAATTCTTGATTTTTAAAAGCTATGAAAAACACCATTTTTAAGCACGAAATTCAACCCCGAATCTCATTCTGGCGTCTGTTTATAGATTTGGGTGGGGGGAAAAAATTCACCTCCTGGGCACAAAACTCTCTGACCCCGGCATCAGGAATTTTCTTCCCCGGACACCAAAAAAATCTTGATTTTTAAAAGCTATGAAAAACACCATTTTTAAGCACGAAATTCAACCCCGAATCTCATTCCGGCGTCCGTTTATAGATTTGGGTGGAAAAAAAGATTTCACCTCCTGGGCACAAAAATCTCTGACTCCGGCATCAGGCATTTTCTTCCCAACAAAATCTTGATTTTTAAAAATTATGAAAAACACCATTTTTAAGGACAAAATTCAACCCCGAATCTATTCGGGTGTCTGTTTTTATATTTGAATCAAAAAAAAAAAATTTCACCTCCTGGGCCCAAAAATCCCTGACTCCGGCATCAGGAATTATCTTCCCCGGACACCAAAAAAATCTTCATTTTTAAAAACTATGAAAAACACCATTTTGAAGGACGAAATTCAACCCCAAATCTAATTCTGGCATCCGTTTTTATATTTGGGTCAAAAAAAATATTCACCTTCTGGGCACAAAAATCCCTGACCCTGGCATCAGGAATTTTCTTCCCCAGACACCAAATAAATCTTGATTTTTAAAAGCTATGAAAAACACCATTTTTGAGAATGAAATTCAACCCCGAATCTTATTCTGGTGTCGGTTTTTAGATTTGGGGGTGGGAAAAAATTTCACCTCATGGGCACAAAAATCCCTGACTCCGTCATCAGGAATTTTCTCCCCGGGACACCAAAAAATTCTTGATTTTTAAAAGCTATGAAAAACACCATTTTTAAGCACGAAATTCAACCCCGAATCTCATTCCGGCGTCTGTTTATAGATTTGGGTGGGGGGAAAAAATTCACCTCCTGGGCACAAAACTCTCTGACCCCGGCATCAGGCATTTTCTTCCCCGGACACCAAAAAAATCTTGATTTTTAAAAGCTATGAAAAACACCATTTTTAAGCACGAAATTCAACCCCGAATCTCATTCCGGCGTCCATTTATAGATTTGGGTGGGAAAAAAAAATTCACCTCCTGGGCACAAAAATCTCTGACTCCGGCATCAGGCATTTTCTTCCCAACAAAATCTTGATTTTTAAAAGCTATGAAAAACACCATTTTTAAGCACGAAATTCAACCCCGAATCTCATTCCGGCGTCCATTTATAGATTTGGGTGGAAAAAAAAATTTCACCTCCTGGGCCCAAAAATCCCTGACTCCGGCATCAGGAATTATCTTCCCCGGACACCAAAAAAATCTTCATTTTTAAAAACTATGAAAAACACCATTTTGAAGGACGAAATTCAACCCCAAATCTAATTCTGGCATCCGTTTTTATATTTGGGTCAAAAAAAATATTCACCTCCTGGGCACAAAAATCCCTGACCCTGGGATCAGGAATTTTCTTCCCCAGACACCAAAAAAATCTTGATTTTTAAAAGCAATGAAAAACACCATTTTTGAGAATGAAATTCAACCCCGAATCTCATTCTGGTGTGCGTTTTTACATTTGGGTGGAAAAAAATTTCACCTCCTGGGCACAAAACTCCCTGACTCCGGCATCAGGAATTTATTATGATAAACACCATTTTAAAGGACAAAATTCAACCCTGAATCTCATTCGGGTGTCTGTTTTTACATTTGAGTCAAAAAAATTTTTTCACCTCCTGGGCACAAAAATCCCTGACTCCGGCATCAGGAATTTTCTTCCCCGGACACGAAATAAATCTTGATTTTTAAAAGCTATGAAAAACACCATTTTTGAGAATGAAATTCAACCCCGAATCTCATTCTGGTGTCGGTTTTTAGATTTGGGGGTGGGAAAAAATTTCACCTCCTGGGCACAAAAATCCCTGACTCCGGCATCAGGAATTTTCTCCCCGGGACACCAAAAAATTCTTGATTTTTAAAAGCTATGAAAAACACCATTTTTAAGCACGAAATTCAACCCCGAATCTCATTCCGGCGTCTGTTTATAGATTTGGGTGGGGGGAAAAAATTCACCTCCTGGGCACCAAACTCTCTGACCCCGGCATCAGGAATTTTCTTCCCCGGACACCAAAAAAATCTTGATTTTTAAAAGCTATGAAAAACACCATTTTTAAGCACGAAATTCAACCCCGAATCTCATTCCGGCGTCCGTTTATAGATTTGGGTGGAAAAAAAAATTTCACCTCCTGGGCACAAAAATCTCTGACTCCGGCATCAGGCATTTTCTTCCCAACAAAATCTTGATTTTTAAAAATTATGAAAAACACCATTTTTAAGGACAAAATTCAACCCCGAATCTATTCGGGTGTCTGTTTTTATATTTGAATCAAAAAAAAAATTTCACCTCCTGGGCCCAAAAATCCCTGACTCCGGCATCAGGAATTATCTTCCCCGGACACCAAAAAAATCTTCATTTTTAAAAACTATGAAAAACACCATTTTGAAGGACGAAATTCAACCCCAAATCTAATTCTGGCATCCGTTTTTATATTTGGGTCAAAAAAAATATTCACCTCCTGGGCACAAAAATCCCTGACCCTGGCATCAGGAATTTTCTTCCCCAGACACCAAAAAAATCTTGATTTTTAAAAGCAATGAAAAACACCATTTTTGAGAATGAAATTCAACCCCGAATCTCATTCTGGTGTGCGTTTTTACATTTGGGTGGAAAAAAATTTCACCTCCTGGGCACAAAACTCCCTGACTCCGGCATCAGGAATTTATTATGATAAACACCATTTTAAAGGACAAAATTCAACCCTGAATCTCATTCGGGTGTCTGTTTTTACATTTGAGTCAAAAAAAATTTTTCACCTCCTGGGCACAAAAATCCCTGACTCCGGCATCAGGAATTTTCTTCCCCGGACACGAAATAAAGCTTGATTTTTAAAAGCTAAGAAAAACACCATTTTTGAGAATGAAATTCAACCCCGAATCTCATTCTGGTGTCGGTTTTTAGATTTGGGGGTGGGAAAAAATTTCACCTCCTGGGCACAAAAATCCCTGACTCCGGCATCAGGAATTTTCTCCCCGGGACACCAAAAAATTCTTGATTTTTAAAAGCTATGAAAAACACCATTTTTAAGCACGAAATTCAACCCCGAATCTCATTCTGGCGTCTGTTTATAGATTTGGGTGGGGGGAAAAAATTCACCTCCTGGGCACAAAACTCTCTGACCCCGGCATCAGGAATTTTCTTCCCCGGACACCAAAAAAATCTTGATTTTTAAAAGCTATGAAAAACACCATTTTTAAGCACGAAATTCAACCCCGAATCTCATTCCGGCGTCCGTTTATAGATTTGGGTGGAAAAAAAGATTTCACCTCCTGGGCACAAAAATCTCTGACTCCGGCATCAGGCATTTTCTTCCCAACAAAATCTTGATTTTTAAAAATTATGAAAAACACCATTTTTAAGCACGAAATTCAACCCCGAATCTCATTCCGGCGTCTGTTTATAGATTTGGGTGGGGGGAAAAAATTCACCTCCTGGGCACAAAACTCTCTGACCCCGGCATCAGGAATTTCCGGACACGAAAAAAATCTTGATTTTTAAAAGCTATGAAAAACACCATTTTTAAGCACGAAATTCAACCCCGAATCTCATTCCGGCGTCCGTTTATAGATTTGGGTGGAAAAAAAAATTTCACCTCCTGGGCACAAAAATCTCTGACTCCGGCATCAGGCATTTTCTTCCCAACAAAATCTTGATTTTTAAAAATTATGAAAAACACCATTTTTAAGGACAAAATTTAACCCCGAATCTATTCGGGTGTCTGTTTTTATATTTGAATCAAAAAAAAAATTTCACCTCCTGGGCCCAAAAATCCCTGACTCCGGCATCAGGAATTATCTTCCCCGGACACCAAAAAAATCTTCATTTTTAAAAACTATGAAAAACACCATTTTGAAGGACGAAATTCAACCCCAAATCTAATTCTGGCATCCGTTTTTATATTTGGGTCAAAAAAAATATTCACCTCCTGGGCACAAAAATCCCTGACCCTGGCATCAGGAATTTTCTTCCCCAGACACCAAAAAAATCTTGATTTTTAAAAGCAATGAAAAACACCATTTTTGAGAATGAAATTCAACCCCGAATCTCATTCTGGTGTGCGTTTTTACATTTGGGTGGAAAAAAATTTCACCTCCTGGGCACAAAACTCCCTGACTCCGGCATCAGGAATTTATTATGATAAACACCATTTTAAAGGACAAAATTCAACCCTGAATCTCATTCGGGTGTCTGTTTTTACATTTGAGTCAAAAAAAATTTTTCACCTCCTGGGCACAAAAATCCCTGACTCCGGCATCAGGAATTTTCTTCCCCGGACATGAAATAAATCTTGATTTTTAAAAGCTATGAAAAACACCATTTTTGAGAATGAAATTCAACCCCGAATCTCATTCTGGTGTCGGTTTTTAGATTTGGGGGTGGGAAAAAATTTCACCTCCTGGGCACAAAAATCCCTGACTCCGGCATCAGGAATTTTCTCCCCGGGACACCAAAAAATTCTTGATTTTTAAAAGCTATGAAAAACACCATTTTTAAGCACGAAATTCAACCCCGAATCTCATTCCGGCGTCTGTTTATAGATTTGGGTGGGGGGAAAAAATTCACCTCCTGGGCACAAAACTCTCTGACCCCGGCATCAGGAATTTTCTTCCCCGGACACCAAAAAAATCTTGATTTTTAAAAGCTATGAAAAACACCATTTTTAAGCACGAAATTCAACCCCGAATCTCATTCCGGCGTCCGTTTATAGATTTGGGTGGAAAAAAAAATTTCACCTCCTGGGCACAAAAATCTCTGACTCCGGCATCAGGCATTTTCTTCCCAACAAAATCTTGATTTTTAAAAATTATGAAAAACACCATTTTTAAGGACAAAATTTAACCCCGAATCTATTCGGGTGTCTGTTTTTATATTTGAATCAAAAAAAAAATTTCACCTCCTGGGCCCAAAAATCCCTGAATTATCTTCCCCGGACACCAAAAAAATCTTCATTTTTAAAAACTATGAAAAACACCATTTTGAAGGACGAAATTCAACCCCAAATCTAATTCTGGCATCCGTTTTTATATTTGGGTCAAAAAAAATATTCACCTCCTGGGCACAAAAATCCCTGACCCTGGCATCAGGAATTTTCTTCCCCAGACACCAAAAAAATCTTGATTTTTAAAAGCAATGAAAAACACCATTTTTGAGAATGAAATTCAACCCCGAATCTCATTCTGGTGTGCGTTTTTACATTTGGGTGGAAAAAAATTTCACCTCCTGGGCACAAAACTCCCTGACTCCGGCATCAGGAATTTATTATGATAAACACCATTTTAAAGGACAAAATTCAACCCTGAATCTCATTCGGGTGTCTGTTTTTACATTTGAGTCAAAAAAAATTTTTCACCTCCTGGGCACAAAAATCCCTGACTCCGGCATCAGGAATTTTCTTCCCCGGACACGAAATAAATCTTGATTTTTAAAAGCTAAGAAAAACACCATTTTTGAGAATGAAATTCAACCCTGAATCTCATTCTGGTGTCGGTTTTTAGATTTGGGGGTGGGAAAAAATTTCACCTCCTGGGCACAAAAATCCCTGACTCCGGCATCAGGAATTTTCTCCCCGGGACACCAAAAAATTCTTGATTTTTAAAAGCTATGAAAAACACCATTTTTAAGCACGAAATTCAACCCCGAATCTCATTCTGGCGTCTGTTTATAGATTTGGGTGGGGGGAAAAAATTCACCTCCTGGGCACAAAACTCTGTGACCCCGGCATCAGGAATTTTCTTCCCCGGACACCAAAAAAATCTTGATTTTTAAAAGCTATGAAAAACACCATTTTTAAGCACGAAATTCAACCCCGAATCTCATTCCGGCGTCCGTTTATAGATTTGGGTGGAAAAAAAAATTTCACCTCCTGGGCACAAAAATCTCTGACTCCGGCATCAGGCATTTTCTTCCCAACAAAATCTTGATTTTTAAAAATTATGAAAAACACCATTTTTAAGGACAAAATTCAACCCCGAATCTATTCGGGTGTCTGTTTTTATATTTGAATAAAAAAAAAAAAATTTCACCTCCTGGGCCCAAAAATCCCTGACTCCGGCATCAGGAATTATCTTCCCCGGACACCAAAAAAATCTTCATTTTTAAAAACTATGAAAAACACCATTTTGAAGGACGAAATTCAACCCCAAATCTAATTCTGGCATCCGTTTTTATATTTGGGTCAAAAAAAATATTCACCTTCTGGGCACAAAAATCCCTGACCCTGGCATCAGGAATTTTCTTCCCCAGACACCAAAAAAATCTTGATTTTTAAAAGCAATGAAAAACACCATTTTTGAGAATGAAATTCAACCCCGAATCTCATTCTGGTGTGCGTTTTTACATTTGGGTGGAAAAAAATTTCACCTCCTGGGCACAAAACTCCCTGACTCCGGCATCAGGAATTTATTATGATAAACACCATTTTAAAGGACAAAATTCAACCCTGAATCTAATTCGGGTGTCTGTTTTTACATTTGAGTCAAAAAATTTTTTTCACCTCCTGGGCACAAAAATCCCTGACTCCGGCATCAGGAATTTTCTTCCCCGGACACGAAATAAATCTTGATTTTTAAAAGCTAAGAAAAACACCATTTTTGAGAATGAAATTCAACCCTGAATCTCATTCTGGTGTCGGTTTTTAGATTTGGGGGTGGGAAAAAATTTCACCTCCTGGGCACAAAAATCCCTGACTCCGGCATCAGGAATTTTCTCCCCGGGACACCAAAAAATTCTTGATTTTTAAAAGCTATGAAAAACACCATTTTTAAGCACGAAATTCAACCCCGAATCTCATTCCGGCGTCTGTTTATAGATTTGGGTGGGGGGAAAAAATTCACCTCCTGGGCACAAAACTCTCTGACCCCGGCATCAGGAATTTTCTTCCCCGGACACCAAAAAAATCTTGATTTTTAAAAGCTATGAAAAACACCATTTTTAAGCACGAAATTCAACCTCGAATCTCATTCCGGCGTCCGTTTATAGATTTGGGTGGAAAAAAAAATTTCACCTCCTGGGCACAAAAATCTCTGACTCCGGCATCAGGCATTTTCTTCCCAACAAAATCTTGATTTTTAAAAATTATGAAAAACACCATTTTTAAGGACAAAATTCAACCCCGAATCTATTCGGGTGTCTGTTTTTATATTTGAATCAAAAAAAAAAAAATTTCACCTCCTGGGCCCAAAAATCCCTGACTCCGGCATCAGGAATTATCTTCCCCGGACACCAAAAAAATCTTCATTTTTAAAAACTATGAAAAACACCATTTTGAAGGACGAAATTCAACCCCAAATCTAATTCTGGCATCCGTTTTTATATTTGGGTCAAAAAAAATATTCACCTTCTGGGCACAAAAATCCCTGACCCTGGCATCAGGAATTTTCTTCCCCAGACACCAAAAAAATCTTGATTTTTAAAAGCAATGAAAAACACCATTTTTGAGAATGAAATTCAACCCCGAATCTCATTCTGGTTTGCGTTTTTACATTTGGGTGGAAAAAAATTTCACCTCCTGGGCACAAAACTCCCTGACTCCGGCATCAGGAATTTATTATGATAAACACCATTTTAAAGGACAAAATTCAACCCTGAATCTCATTCGGGTGTCTGTTTTTACATTTGAGTCAAAAAAAATTTTTCACCTCCTGGGCACAAAAATCCCTGACTCCGGCATCAGGAATTTTCTTCCCCGGACACGAAATAAATCTTGATTTTTAAAAGCTATGAAAAACACCATTTTTGAGAATGAAATTCAACCCCGAATCTCATTCTGGTGTCGGTTTTTAGATTTGGGGGTGGGAAAAAATTTCACCTCCTGGGCACAAAAATCCCTGACTCCGGCATCAGGAATTTTCTCCCCGGGACACCAAAAAATTCTTGATTTTTAAAAGCTATGAAAAACACCATTTTTAAGCACGAAATTCAACCCCGAATCTCATTCCGGCGTCTGTTTATAGATTTGGGTGGGGGGAAAAAATTCACCTCCTGGGCACAAAACTCTCTGACCCCGGCATCAGGAATTTTCTTCCCCGGACACCAAAAAAATCTTGATTTTTAAAAGCTATGAAAAACACCATTTTTAAGCACGAAATTCAACCCCGAATCTCATTCCGGCGTCCGTTTATAGATTTGGGTGGAAAAAAAAATTTCACCTCCTGGGCACAAAAATCTCTGACTCCGGCATCAGGCATTTTCTTCCCAACAAAATCTTGATTTTTAAAAATTATGAAAAACACCATTTTTAAGGACAAAATTTAACCCCGAATCTATTCGGGTGTCTGTTTTTATATTTGAATCAAAAAAAAAAAATTTCACCTCCTGGGCCCAAAAATCCCTGACTCCGGCATCAGGAATTATCTTCCCCGGACACCAAAAAAATCTTCATTTTTAAAAACTATGAAAAACACCATTTTGAAGGACGAAATTCAACCCCAAATCTAATTCTGGCATCCGTTTTTATATTTGGGTCAAAAAAAATATTCACCTCCTGGGCACAAAAATCCCTGACCCTGGCATCAGGAATTTTCTTCCCCAGACACCAAAAAAATCCTGATTTTTAAAAGCAATGAAAAACACCATTTTTGAGAATGAAATTCAACCCCGAATCTCATTCTGGTGTGCGTTTTTACATTTGGGTGGAAAAAAATTTCACCTCCTGGGCACAAAACTCCCTGACTCCGGCATCAGGAATTTATTATGATAAACACCATTTTAAAGGACAAAATTCAACCCTGAATCTCATTCGGGTGTCTGTTTTTACATTTGAGTCAAAAAAATTTTTTCACCTCCTGGGCACAAAAATCCCTGACTCCGGCATCAGGAATTTTCTTCCCCGGACACGAAATAAATCTTGATTTTTAAAAGCTATGAAAAACACCATTTTTGAGAATGAAATTCAACCCCGAATCTCATTCTGGTGTCGGTTTTTAGATTTGGGGGTGGGAAAAAATTTCACCTCCTGGGCACAAAAATCCCTGACTCCGGCATCAGGAATTTTCTCCCCGGGACACCAAAAAATTCTTGATTTTTAAAAGCTATGAAAAACACCATTTTTAAGCACGAAATTCAACCCCGAATCTCATTCCGGCGTCTGTTTATAGATTTGGGTGGGGGGAAAAAATTCACCTCCTGGGCACAAAACTCTCTGACCCCGGCATCAGGAATTTTCTTCCCCGGACACCAAAAAAATCTTGATTTTTAAAAGCTATGAAAAACACCATTTTTAAGCACGAAATTCAACCCCGAATCTCATTCCGGCGTCCGTTTATAGATTTGGGTGGAAAAAAAAATTTCACCTCCTGGGCACAAAAATCTCTGACTCCGGCATCAGGCATTTTCTTCCCAACAAAATCTTGATTTTTAAAAATTATGAAAAACACCATTTTTAAGGACAAAATTCAACCCCGAATCTATTCGGGTGTCTGTTTTTATATTTGAATCAAAAAAAAAATTTCACCTCCTGGGCCCAAAAATCCCTGACTCCGGCATCAGGAATTATCTTCCCCGGACACCAAAAAAATCTTCATTTTTAAAAACTATGAAAAACACCATTTTGAAGGACGAAATTCAACCCCAAATCTAATTCTGGCATCCATTTTTATATTTGGGTCAAAAAAAATATTCACCTCCTGGGCACAAAAATCCCTGACCCTGGCATCAGGAATTTTCTTCCCCAGACACCAAAAAAATCTTGATTTTTAAAAGCAATGAAAAACACCATTTTTGAGAATGAAATTCAACCCCGAATCTCATTCTGGTGTGCGTTTTTACATTTGGGTGGAAAAAAATTTCACCTCCTGGGCACAAAACTCCCTGACTCCGGCATCAGGAATTTATTATGATAAACACCATTTTAAAGGACAAAATTCAACCCTGAATCTCATTCGGGTGTCTGTTTTTACATTTGAGTCAAAAAAAATTTTTCACCTCCTGGGCACAAAAATCCCTGACTCCGGCATCAGGAATTTTCTTCCCCGGACACGAAATAAAGCTTGATTTTTAAAAGCTAAGAAAAACACCATTTTTGAGAATGAAATTCAACCCCGAATCTCATTCTGGTGTCGGTTTTTAGATTTGGGGGTGGGAAAAAATTTCACCTCCTGGGCACAAAAATCCCTGACTCCGGCATCAGGAATTTTCTCCCCGGGACACCAAAAAATTCTTGATTTTTAAAAGCTATGAAAAACACCATTTTTAAGCACGAAATTCAACCCCGAATCTCATTCTGGCGTCTGTTTATAGATTTGGGTGGGGGGAAAAAATTCACCTCCTGGGCACAAAACTCTCTGACCCCGGCATCAGGAATTTTCTTCCCCGGACACCAAAAAAATCTTGATTTTTAAAAGCTATGAAAAACACCATTTTTAAGCACGAAATTCAACCCCGAATCTCATTCCGGCGTCCGTTTATAGATTTGGGTGGAAAAAAAGATTTCACCTCCTGGGCACAAAAATCTCTGACTCCGGCATCAGGCATTTTCTTCCCAACAAAATCTTGATTTTTAAAAATTATGAAAAACACCATTTTTAAGGACAAAATTCAACCCCGAATCTATTCGGGTGTCTGTTTTTATATTTGAATCAAAAAAAAAAAAATTTCACCTCCTGGGCCCAAAAATCCCTGACTCCGGCATCAGGAATTATCTTCCCCGGACACCAAAAAAATCTTCATTTTTAAAAACTATGAAAAACACCATTTTGAAGGACGAAATTCAACCCCAAATCTAATTCTGGCATCCGTTTTTATATTTGGGTCAAAAAAAATATTCACCTTCTGGGCACAAAAATCCCTGACCCTGGCATCAGGAATTTTCTTCCCCAGACACCAAAAAAATCTTGATTTTTAAAAGCAATGAAAAACACCATTTTTGAGAATGAAATTCAACCCCGAATCTCATTCTGGTGTGCGTTTTTACATTTGGGTGGAAAAAAATTTCACCTCCTGGGCACAAAACTCCCTGACTCCGGCATCAGGAATTTATTATGATAAACACCATTTTAAAGGACAAAATTCAACCCTGAATCTCATTCGGGTGTCTGTTTTTACATTTGAGTCAAAAAAAATTTTTCACCTCCTGGGCACAAAAATCCCTGACTCCGGCATCAGGAATTTTCTTCCCCGGACATGAAATAAATCTTGATTTTTAAAAGCTATGAAAAACACCATTTTTGAGAATGAAATTCAACCCCGAATCTCATTCTGGTGTCGGTTTTTAGATTTGGGGGTGGGAAAAAATTTCACCTCCTGGGCACAAAAATCCCTGACTCCGGCATCAGGAATTTTCTCCCCGGGACACCAAAAAATTCTTGATTTTTAAAAGCTATGAAAAACACCATTTTTAAGCACGAAATTCAACCCCGAATCTCATTCCGGCGTCTGTTTATAGATTTGGGTGGGGGGAAAAAATTCACCTCCTGGGCACAAAACTCTCTGACCCCGGCATCAGGAATTTTCTTCCCCGGACACCAAAAAAATCTTGATTTTTAAAAGCTATGAAAAACACCATTTTTAAGCACGAAATTCAACCCCGAATCTCATTCCGGCGTCCGTTTATAGATTTGGGTGGAAAAAAAAATTTCACCTCCTGGGCACAAAATTCTCTGACTCCGGCATCAGGCATTTTCTTCCCAACAAAATCTTGATTTTTAAAAATTATGAAAAACACCATTTTTAAGGACAAAATTCAACCCCGAATCTATTCAGGTGTCTGTTTTTATATTTGAATCAAAAAAAAAAATTTCACCTCCTGGGCCCAAAAATCCCTGACTCCGGCATCAGGAATTATCTTCCCCGGACACCAAAAAAATCTTCATTTTTAAAAACTATGAAAAACACCATTTTGAAGGACGAAATTCAACCCCAAATCTAATTCTGGCATCCGTTTTTATATTTGGGTCAAAAAAAATATTCACCTCCTGGGCACAAAAATCCCTGACCCTGGAATCAGGAATTTTCTTCCCCAGACACCAAAAAAATCTTGATTTTTAAAAGCAATGAAAAACACCATTTTTGAGAATGAAATTCAACCCCGAATCTCATTCTGGTGTGCGTTTTTACATTTGGGTGGAAAAAAATTTCACCTCCTGGGCACAAAACTCCCTGACTCCGGCATCAGGAATTTATTATGATAAACACCATTTTAAAGGACAAAATTCAACCCTGAATCTCATTCGGGTGTCTGTTTTTACATTTGAGTCAAAAAAAATTTTTCACCTCCTGGGCACAAAAATCCCTGACTCCGGCATCAGGAATTTTCTTCCCCGGACACGAAATAAATCTTGATTTTTAAAAGCTATGAAAAACACCATTTTTGAGAATGAAATTCAACCCCGAATCTCATTCTGGTGTCGGTTTTTAGATTTGGGGGTGGGAAAAAATTTCACCTCCTGGGCACAAAAATCCCTGACTCCGGCATCAGGAATTTTCTCCCCGGGACACCAAAAAATTCTTGATTTTTAAAAGCTATGAAAAACACCATTTTTAAGCACGAAATTCAACCCCGAATCTCATTCCGGCGTCTGTTTATAGATTTGGGTGGGGGGAAAAAATTCACCTCCTGGGCACAAAACTCTCTGACCCCGGCATCAGGAATTTTCTTCCCCGGACACCAAAAAAATCTTGATTTTTAAAAGCTATGAAAAACACCATTTTTAAGCACGAAATTCAACCCCGAATCTCATTCCGGCGTCCGTTTATAGATTTGGGTGGGAAAAAAAATTTCACCTCCTGGGCACAAAAATCTCTGACTCCGGCATCAGGCATTTTCTTCCCAACAAAATCTTGATTTTTAAAAATTATGAAAAACACCATTTTTAAGCACGAAATTCAACCCCGAATCTCATTCCGGCGTCTGTTTATAGATTTGGGTGGGGGGGAAAAATTCACCTCCTGGGCACAAAACTCTCTGACCCCGGCATCAGGAATTTTCTTCCCCGGACACGAAAAAAATCTTGATTTTTAAAAGCTATGAAAAACACCATTTTTAAGCACGAAATTCAACCCCGAATCTCATTCCGGCGTCCGTTTATAGATTTGGGTGGAAAAAAAAATTTCACCTCCTGGGCACAAAAATCTCTGACTCCGGCATCAGGCATTTTCTTCCCAACAAAATCTTGATTTTTAAAAATTATGAAAAACACCATTTTTAAGGACAAAATTTAACCCCGAATCTATTCGGGTGTCTGTTTTTATATTTGAATCAAAAAAAAAATTTCACCTCCTGGGCCCAAAAATCCCTGACTCCGGCATCAGGAATTATCTTCCCCGGACACCAAAAAAATCTTCATTTTTAAAAACTATGAAAAACACCATTTTGAAGGACGAAATTCAACCCCAAATCTAATTCTGGCATCCGTTTTTATATTTGGGTCAAAAAAAATATTCACCTCCTGGGCACAAAAATCCCTGACCCTGGCATCAGGAATTTTCTTCCCCAGACACCAAAAAAATCTTGATTTTTAAAAGCAATGAAAAACACCATTTTTGAGAATGAAATTCAACCCCGAATCTCATTCTGGTGTGCGTTTTTACATTTGGGTGGAAAAAAATTTCACCTCCTGGGCACAAAACTCCCTGACTCCGGCATCAGGAATTTATTATGATAAACACCATTTTAAAGGACAAAATTCAACCCTGAATCTCATTCGGGTGTCTGTTTTTACATTTGAGTCAAAAAATTTTTTTCACCTCCTGGGCACAAAAATCCCTGACTCCGGCATCAGGAATTTTCTTCCCCGGACATGAAATAAATCTTGATTTTTAAAAGCTATGAAAAACACCATTTTTGAGAATGAAATTCAACCCCGAATCTCATTCTGGTGTCGGTTTTTAGATTTGGGGGTGGGAAAAAATTTCACCTCCTGGGCACAAAAATCCCTGACTCCGGCATCAGGAATTTTCTCCCCGGGACACCAAAAAATTCTTGATTTTTAAAAGCTATGAAAAACACCATTTTTAAGCACGAAATTCAACCCCGAATCTCATTCCGGCGTCTGTTTATAGATTTGGGTGGGGGGAAAAAATTCACCTCCTGGGCACAAAACTCTCTGACCCCGGCATCAGGAATTTTCTTCCCCGGACACCAAAAAAATCTTGATTTTTAAAAGCTATGAAAAACACCATTTTTAAGCACGAAATTCAACCCCGAATCTCATTCCGGCGTCCGTTTATAGATTTGGGTGGAAAAAAAAATTTCACCTCCTGGGCACAAAAATCTCTGACTCCGGCATCAGGCATTTTCTTCCCAACAAAATCTTGATTTTTAAAAATTATGAAAAACACCATTTTTAAGGACAAAATTTAACCCCGAATCTATTCGGGTGTCTGTTTTTATATTTGAATCAAAAAAAAAATTTCACCTCCTGGGCCCAAAAATCCCTGACTCCGGCATCAGGAATTATCTTCCCCGGACACCAAAAAAATCTTCATTTTTAAAAACTATGAAAAACACCATTTTGAAGGACGAAATTCAACCCCAAATCTAATTCTGGCATCCGTTTTTATATTTGGGTCAAAAAAAATATTCACCTCCTGGGCACAAAAATCCCTGACCCTGGCATCAGGAATTTTCTTCCCCAGACACCAAAAAAATCTTGATTTTTAAAAGCAATGAAAAACACCATTTTTGAGAATGAAATTCAACCCCGAATCTCATTCTGGTGTGCGTTTTTACATTTGGGTGGAAAAAAATTTCACCTCCTGGGCACAAAACTCCCTGACTCCGGCATCAGGAATTTATTATGATAAACACCATTTTAAAGGACAAAATTCAACCCTGAATCTCATTCGGGTGTCTGTTTTTACATTTGAGTCAAAAAAAATTTTTCACCTCCTGGGCACAAAAATCCCTGACTCCGGCATCAGGAATTTTCTTCCCCGGACACGAAATAAATCTTGATTTTTAAAAGCTAAGAAAAACACCATTTTTGAGAATGAAATTCAACCCTGAATCTCATTCTGGTGTCGGTTTTTAGATTTGGGGGTGGGAAAAAATTTCACCTCCTGGGCACAAAAATCCCTGACTCCGGCATCAGGAATTTTCTCCCCGGGACACCAAAAAATTCTTGATTTTTAAAAGCTATGAAAAACACCATTTTTAAGCACGAAATTCAACCCCGAATCTCATTCTGGCGTCTGTTTATAGATTTGGGTGGGGGGAAAAAATTCACCTCCTGGGCACAAAACTCTGTGACCCCGGCATCAGGAATTTTCTTCCCCGGACACCAAAAAAATCTTGATTTTTAAAAGCTATGAAAAACACCATTTTTAAGCACGAAATTCAACCCCGAATCTCATTCCGGCGTCCGTTTATAGATTTGGGTGGAAAAAAAAATTTCACCTCCTGGGCACAAAAATCTCTGACTCCGGCATCAGGCATTTTCTTCCCAACAAAATCTTGATTTTTAAAAATTATGAAAAACACCATTTTTAAGGACAAAATTCAACCCCGAATCTATTCGGGTGTCTGTTTTTATATTTGAATCAAAAAAAAAAAATTTCACCTCCTGGGCCCAAAAATCCCTGACTCCGGCATCAGGAATTATCTTCCCCGGACACCAAAAAAATCTTCATTTTTAAAAACTATGAAAAACACCATTTTGAAGGACGAAATTCAACCCCAAATCTAATTCTGGCATCCGTTTTTATATTTGGGTCAAAAAAAATATTCACCTTCTGGGCACAAAAATCCCTGACCCTGGCATCAGGAATTTTCTTCCCCAGACACCAAAAAAATCTTGATTTTTAAAAGCAATGAAAAACACCATTTTTGAGAATGAAATTCAACCCCGAATCTCATTCTGGTTTGCGTTTTTACATTTGGGTGGAAAAAAATTTCACCTCCTGGGCACAAAACTCCCTGACTCCGGCATCAGGAATTTATTATGATAAACACCATTTTAAAGGACAAAATTCAACCCTGAATCTCATTCGGGTGTCTGTTTTTACATTTGAGTCAAAAAAATTTTTTCACCTCCTGGGCACAAAAATCCCTGACTCCGGCATCAGGAATTTTCTTCCCCGGACACGAAATAAATCTTGATTTTTAAAAGCTATGAAAAACACCATTTTTGAGAATGAAATTCAACCCCGAATCTCATTCTGGTGTCGGTTTTTAGATTTGGGGGTGGGAAAAAATTTCACCTCCTGGGCACAAAAATCCCTGACTCCGGCATCAGGAATTTTCTTCCCCGGACACGAAATAAATCTTGATTTTTAAAAGCTATGAAAAACACCATTTTTGAGAATGAAATTCAACCCCGAATCTCATTCTGGTGTCGGTTTTTAGATTTGGGGGTGGGAAAAAATTTCACCTCCTGGGCACAAAAATCCCTGACTTTGGCATCAGGAATTTTCTCCCCGGGACACCAAAAAATTCTTGATTTTTAAAAGCTATGAAAAACACCATTTTTAAGCACGAAATTCAACCCCGAATCTCATTCCGGCGTCCGTTTATAGATTTGGGTGGAAAAAAAAATTTCACCTCCTGGGCACAAAAATCTCTGACTCCGGCATCAGGCATTTTCTTCCCAACAAAATCTTGATTTTTAAAAATTATGAAAAACACCATTTTTAAGGACAAAATTCAACCCCGAATCTATTCGGGTGTCTGTTTTTATATTTGAATCAAAAAAAAAAAAATTTCACCTCCTGGGCCCAAAAATCCCTGACTCCGGCATCAGGAATTATCTTCCCCGGACACCAAAAAAATCTTCATTTTTAAAAACTATGAAAAACACCATTTTGAAGGACGAAATTCAACCCCAAATCTAATTCTGGCATCCGTTTTTATATTTGGGTCAAAAAAAATATTCACCTCCTGGGCACAAAAATCCCTGACCCTGGCATCAGGAATTTTCTTCCCCAGACACCAAAAAAATCTTGATTTTTAAAAGCAATGAAAAACACCATTTTTGAGAATGAAATTCAACCCCGAATCTCATTCTGGTGTGCGTTTTTACATTTGGGTGGAAAAAAATTTCACCTCCTGGGCACAAAACTCCCTGACTCCGGCATCAGGAATTTATTATGATAAACACCATTTTAAAGGACAAAATTCAACCCTGAATCTCATTCGGGTGTCTGTTTTTACATTTGAGTCAAAAAAATTTTTTCACCTCCTGGGCACAAAAATCCCTGACTCCGGCATCAGGAATTTTCTTCCCCGGACACGAAATAAATCTTGATTTTTAAAAGCTATGAAAAACACCATTTTTGAGAATGAAATTCAACCCCGAATCTCATTCTGGTGTCGGTTTTTAGATTTGGGGGTGGGAAAAAATTTCACCTCCTGGGCACAAAAATCCCTGACTTTGGCATCAGGAATTTTCTCCCCGGGACACCAAAAAATTCTTGATTTTTAAAAGCTATGAAAAACACCATTTTTAAGCACGAAATTCAACCCCGAATCTCATTCCGGCGTCCGTTTATAGATTTGGGTGGAAAAAAAAATTTCACCTCCTGGGCACAAAAATCTCTGACTCCGGCATCAGGCATTTTCTTCCCAACAAAATCTTGATTTTTAAAAATTATGAAAAACACCATTTTTAAGGACAAAATTCAACCCCGAATCTATTCGGGTGTCTGTTTTTATATTTGAATCAAAAAAAAAAATTTCACCTCCTGGGCCCAAAAATCCCTGACTCCGGCATCAGGAATTATCTTCCCCGGACACCAAAAAAATCTTCATTTTTAAAAACTATGAAAAACACCATTTTGAAGGACGAAATTCAACCCCAAATCTAATTCTGGCATCCGTTTTTATATTTGGGTCAAAAAAAATATTCACCTCCTGGGCACAAAAATCCCTGACCCTGGCATCAGGAATTTTCTTCCCCAGACACCAAAAAAATCTTGATTTTTAAAAGCAATGAAAAACACCATTTTTGAGAATGAAATTCAACCCCGAATCTCATTCTGGTGTGCGTTTTTACATTTGGGTGGAAAAAAATTTCACCTCCTGGGCACAAAACTCCCTGACTCCGGCATCAGGAATTTATTATGATAAACACCATTTTAAAGGACAAAATTCAACCCTGAATCTCATTCGGGTGTCTGTTTTTACATTTGAGTCAAAAAAAATTTTTCACCTCCTGGGCACAAAAATCCCTGACTCCGGCATCAGGAATTTTCTTCCCCGGACACGAAATAAATCTTGATTTTTAAAAGCTATGAAAAACACCATTTTTGAGAATGAAATTCAACCCCGAATCTCATTCTGGTGTCGGTTTTTAGATTTGGGGGTGGGAAAAAATTTCACCTCCTGGGCACAAAAATCCCTGACTCCGGCATCAGGAATTATCTCCCCGGGACACCAAAAAATTCTTGATTTTTAAAAGCTATGAAAAACACCATTTTTAAGCACGAAATTCAACCCCGAATCTCATTCCGGCGTCCGTTTATAGATTTGGGTGGAAAAAAAAATTTCACCTCCTGGGCACAAAAATCTCTGACTCCGGCATCAGGCATTTTCTTCCCAACAAAATCTTGATTTTTAAAAATTATGAAAAACACCATTTTTAAGGACAAAATTCAACCCCGAATCTATTCGGGTGTCTGTTTTTATATTTGAATCAAAAAAAAAAATTTCACCTCCTGGGCCCAAAAATCCCTGACTCCGGCATCAGGAATTATCTTCCCCGGACACCAAAAAAATCTTCATTTTTAAAAACTATGAAAAACACCATTTTGAAGGACGAAATTCAACCCCAAATCTAATTCTGGCATCCGTTTTTATATTTGGGTCAAAAAAAATATTCACCTCCTGGGCACAAAAATCCCTGACCCTGGCATCAGGAATTTTCTTCCCCAGACACCAAAAAAATCTTGATTTTTAAAAGCAATGAAAAACACCATTTTTGAGAATGAAATTCAACCCCGAATCTCATTCTGGTGTGCGTTTTTACATTTGGGTGGAAAAAAATTTCACCTCCTGGGCACAAAACTCCCTGACTCCGGCATCAGGAATTTATTATGATAAACACCATTTTAAAGGACAAAATTCAACCCTGAATCTCATTCGGGTGTCTGTTTTTACATTTGAGTCAAAAAAAATTTTTCACCTCCTGGGCACAAAAATCCCTGACTCCGGCATCAGGAATTTTCTTCCCCGGACACGAAATAAATCTTGATTTTTAAAAGCTATGAAAAACACCATTTTTGAGAATGAAATTCAACCCCGAATCTCATTCTGGTGTCGGTTTTTAGATTTGGGGGTGGGAAAAAATTTCACCTCCTGGGCACAAAAATCCCTGACTTTGGCATCAGGAATTTTCTCCCCGGGACACCAAAAAATTCTTGATTTTTAAAAGCTATGAAAAACACCATTTTTAAGCACGAAATTCAACCCCGAATCTCATTCCGGCGTCCGTTTATAGATTTGGGTGGAAAAAAAATTTCACCTCCTGGGCACAAAAATCTCTGACTCCGGCATCAGGCATTTTCTTCCCAACAAAATCTTGATTTTTAAAAATTATGAAAAACACCATTTTTAAGGACAAAATTCAACCCCGAATCTATTCGGGTGTCTGTTTTTATATTTGAATCAAAAAAAAAAAATTCACCTCCTGGGCCCAAAAATCCCTGACTCCAGCATCAGGAATTATCTTCCCCGGACACCAAAAAAATCTTCATTTTTAAAAACTATGAAAAACACCATTTTGAAGGACGAAATTCAACCCCAAATCTAATTCTGGCATCCGTTTTTATATTTGGGTCAAAAAAAATATTCACCTCCTGGGCACAAAAATCCCTGACCCTGGCATCAGGAATTTTCTTCCCCAGACACCAAAAAAATCTTGATTTTTAAAAGCAATGAAAAACACCATTTTTGAGAATGAAATTCAACCCCGAATCTCATTCTGGTGTGCGTTTTTACATTTGGGTGGAAAAAAATTTCACCTCCTGGGCACAAAACTCCCTGACTCCGGCATCAGGAATTTATTATGATAAACACCATTTTAAAGGACAAAATTCAACCCTGAATCTCATTCGGGTGTCTGTTTTTACATTTGAGTCAAAAAATTTTTTTCACCTCCTGGGCACAAAAATCCCTGACTCCGGCATCAGGAATTTTCTTCCCCGGACACGAAATAAATCTTGATTTTTAAAAGCTATGAAAAACACCATTTTTGAGAATGAAATTCAACCCCGAATCTCATTCTGGTGTCGGTTTTTAGATTTGGGGGTGGGAAAAAATTTCACCTCCTGGGCACAAAAATCCCTGACTTTGGCATCAGGAATTTTCTCCCCGGGACACCAAAAAATTCTTGATTTTTAAAAGCTATGAAAAACACCATTTTTAAGCACGAAATTCAACCCCGAATCTCATTCCGGCGTCTGTTTATAGATTTGGGTGGGGGGGAAAAATTCACCTCCTGGGCACAAAACTCTCTGACCCCGGCATCAGGAATTTTCTTCCCCGGACACCAAAAAAATCTTGATTTTTAAAAATTATGAAAAACACCATTTTTAAGGACAAAATTCAACCCCGAATCTATTCGGGTGTCTGTTTTTATATTTGAATCAAAAAAAAAAATTTCACCTCCTGGGCCCAAAAATCCCTGACTCCGGCATCAGGAATTATCTTCCCCGGACACCAAAAAATTCTTGATTTTTAAAAGCTATGAAAAACACCATTTTTAAGCACGAAATTCAACCCCGAATCTCATTCCGGCGTCTGTTTATAGATTTGGGTGGGGGGAAAAAATTCACCTCCTGGGCACAAAACTCTCTGACCCCGGCATCAGGAATTTTCTTCCCCAGACACCAAAAAAATCTTGATTTTTAAAAGCTATGAAAAACACCATTTTTAAGCACGAAATTCAACCCCGAATCTCATTCCGGCGTCCGTTTATAGATTTGGGTGGAAAAAAAAATTTCACCTCCTGGGCACAAAAATCTCTGACTCCGGCATCAGGCATTTTCTTCCCAACAAAATCTTGATTTTTAAAAATTATGAAAAACACCATTTTTAAGGACAAAATTCAACCCCGAATCTATTCGGGGGTCTGTTTTTATATTTGAATCAAAAAAAAAATTTCACCTCCTGGGCCCAAAAATCCCTGACTCCGGCATCAGGAATTATCTTCCCCGGACACCAAAAAAATCTTGATTTTTAAAAGCTATGAAAAACACCATTTTTAAGCACGAAATTCAACCCCGAATCTCATTCCGGCGTCCGTTTATAGATTTGGGTGGAAAAAAAAATATTCACCTCCTGGGCACAAAAATCCCTGACCCTGGCATCAGGAATTTTCTTCCCCAGACACCAAAAAAATCTTGATTTTTAAAAGCAATGAAAAACACCATTTTTGAGAATGAAATTCAACCCCGAATCTCATTCTGGTGTGCGTTTTTACATTTGGGTGGAAAAAAATTTCACCTCCTGGGCACAAAACTCCCTGACTCCGGCATCAGGAATTTATTATGATAAACACCATTTTAAAGGACAAAATTCAACCCTGAATCTCATTCGGGTGTCTGTTTTTACATTTGAGTCAAAAAAAAATTTTCACCTCCTGGGCACAAAAATCCCTGACTCCGGCATCAGGAATTTTCTTCCCCGGACACGAAATAAATCTTGATTTTTAAAAGCTATGAAAAACACCATTTTTGAGAATGAAATTCAACCCCGAATCTCATTCTGGTGTCGGTTTTTAGATTTGGGGGTGGGAAAAAATTTCACCTCCTGGGCACAAAAATCCCTGACTCCGGCATCAGGAATTTTCTCCCCGGGACACCAAAAAATTCTTGATTTTTAAAAGCTATGAAAAACACCATTTTTAAGCACGAAATTCAACCCCGAATCTCATTCCGGCGTCTGTTTATAGATTTGGGTGGGGGGAAAAAATTCACCTCCTGGGCACACAACTCTCTGACCCCGGCATCAGGAATTTTCTTCCCCGGACACCAAAAAAATCCTGATTTTTAAAAGCTATGAAAAACACCATTTTTAAGCACGAAATTCAACCCCGAATCTCATTCCGGCGTCCGTTTATAGATTTGGGTGGAAAAAAAAATTTCACCTCCTGGGCACAAAAATCTCTGACTCCGGCATCAGGCATTTTCTTCCCAACAAAATCTTGATTTTTAAAAATTATGAAAAACACCATTTTTAAGGACAAAATTCAACCCCGAATCTATTCGGGTGTCTGTTTTTATATTTGAATCAAAAAAAAAAATTTCACCTCCTGGGCCCAAAAATCCCTGACTCCGGCATCAGGAATTATCTTCCCCGGACACCAAAAAAATCTTCATTTTTAAAAACTATGAAAAACACCATTTTGAAGGACGAAATTCAACCCCAAATCTAATTCTGGCATCCGTTTTTATATTTGGGTCAAAAAAAATATTCACCTCCTGGGCACAAAAATCCCTGACCCTGGCATCAGGAATTTTCTTCCCCAGACACCAAAAAAATCTTGATTTTTAAAAGCAATGAAAAACACCATTTTTGAGAATGAAATTCAACCCCGAATCTCATTCTGGTGTGCGTTTTTACATTTGGGTGGAAAAAAATTTCACCTCCTGGGCACAAAACTCCCTGACTCCGGCATCAGGAATTTATTATGATAAACACCATTTTAAAGGACAAAATTCAACCCTGAATCTCATTCGGGTGTCTGTTTTTACATTTGAGTCAAAAATATTTTTTCACCTCCTGGGCACAAAAATCCCTGACTCCGGCATCAGGAATTTTCTTCCCCGGACACGAAATAAATCTTGATTTTTAAAAGCTATGAAAAACACCATTTTTGAGAATGAAATTCAACCCCGAATCTCATTCTGGTGTCGGTTTTTAGATTTGGGGGTGGGAAAAAATTTCACCTCCTGGGCACAAAAATCCCTGACTCCGGCATCAGGAATTTTCTCCCCGGGACACCAAAAAATTCTTGATTTTTAAAAGCTATGAAAAACACCATTTTTAAGCACGAAATTCAACCCCGAATCTCATTCCGGCATCTGTTTATAGATTTGGGTGGGGGGAAAAAATTCACCTCCTGGGCACAAAACTCTCTGACCCCGGCATCAGGAATTTTCTTCCCCGGACACCAAAAAAATCTTGATTTTTAAAAGCTATGAAAAACACCATTTTTAAGCACGAAATTCAACCCCGAATCTCATTCCGGCGTCCGTTTATAGATTTGGGTGGGAAAAAAAATTTCACCTCCTGGGCACAAAAATCTCTGACTCCGGCATCAGGCATTTTCTTCCCAACAAAATCTTGATTTTTAAAAATTATGAAAAACACCATTTTTAAGGACAAAATTCAACCCCGAATCTATTCGGGTGTCTCTTTTTATATTTGAATCAAAAAAAAAAATTTCACCTCCTGGGCCCAAAAATCCCTGACTCCGGCATCAGGAATTATCTTCCCCGGACACCAAAAAAATCTTCATTTTTAAAAACTATGAAAAACACCATTTGGAAGGACGAAATTCAACCCCAAATCTAATTCTGGCATCCGTTTTTATATTTGGGTCAAAAAAAATATTCACCTCCTGGGCACAAAAATCCCTGACCCTGGCATCAGGAATTTTCTTCCCCAGACACCAAAAAAATCTTGATTTTTAAAAGCAATGAAAAACACCATTTTTGAGAATGAAATTCAACCCCGAATCTCATTCTGGTGTGCGTTTTTACATTTGGGTGGAAAAAAATTTCACCTCCTGGGCACAAAACTCCCTGACTCCGGCATCAGGAATTTATTATGATAAACACCATTTTAAAGGACAAAATTCAACCCTGAATCTCATTCGGGTGTCTGTTTTTACATTTGAGTCAAAAAAATTTTTTCACCTCCTGGGCACAAAAATCCCTGACTCCGGCATCAGGAATTTTCTTCCCCGGACACGAAATAAATCTTGATTTTTAAAAGCTATGAAAAACACCATTTTTGAGAATGAAATTCAACCCCGAATCTCATTCTGGTGTCGGTTTTTAGATTTGGGGGTGGGAAAAAATTTCACCTCCTGGGCACAAAAATCCCTGACTCCAGCATCAGGAATTTTCTCCCCGGGACACCAAAAAATTCTTGATTTTTAAAAGCTATGAAAAACACCATTTTTAAGCACGAAATTCAACCCCGAATCTCATTCCGGCGTCTGTTTATAGATTTGGGTGGGGGGAAAAATTCACCTCCTGGGCACAAAACTCTCTGACCCCGGCATCAGGAATTTTCTCCCCGGGACAGCAAAAAATTCTTGATTTTTAAAAGCTATGAAAAACACCATTTTTAAGCACGAAATTCAACCCCGAATCTCATTCCGGCGTCTGTTTATAGATTTGGGTGGGGGGGAAAAATTCACCTCCTGGGCACAAAACTCTCTGACCCCGGCATCAGGAATTTTCTTCCCCGGACACCAAAAAAATCTTGATTTTTAAAAGCTATGAAAAACACCATTTTTAAGCACGAAATTCAACCCCGAATCTCATTCCGGCGTCCGTTTATAGATTTGGGTGGAAAAAAAAATTTCACCTCCTGGGCACAAAAATCTCTGACTCCGGCATCAGGCATTTTCTTCCCAACAAAATCTTGATTTTTAAAAATTATGAAAAACACCATTTTTAAGGACAAAATTCAACCCCGAATCTATTCGGGTGTCTGTTTTTATATTTGAATCAAAAAAAAAAATTTCACCTCCTGGGCCCAAAAATCCCTGACTCCGGCATCAGGAATTATCTTCCCCGGACACCAAAAAAATCTTCATTTTTAAAAACTATGAAAAACACCATTTTGAAGGACGAAATTCAACCCCAAATCTAATTCTGGCATCCGTTTTTATATTTGGGTCAAAAAAAATATTCACCTCCTGGGCACAAAAATCCCTGACCCCGGCATCAGGAATTTTCTTCCCCGGACACCAAAAAAATCTTGATTTTTAAAAGCAATGAAAAACACCATTTTTGAGAATGAAATTCAACCCCGAATCTCATTCTGGTATGCGTTTTTACATTTGGGTGGAAAAAAATTTCACCTCCTGGGCACAAAACTCCCTGACTCCGGCATCAGGAATTTATTATGATAAACACCATTTTAAAGGACAAAATTCAACCCTGAATCTCATTCGGGTGTCTGTTTTTACATTTGAGTCAAAAAAAATTTTTCACCTCCTGGGCACAAAAATCCCTGACTCCGACATCAGGAATTTTCTTCCCCGGACACGAAATAAATCTTGATTTTTAAAAGCTATGAAAAACACCATTTTTGAGAATGAAATTCAACCCCGAATCTCATTCTGGTGTCGGTTTTTAGATTTGGGGGTGGGGAAAAATTTCACCTCCTGGGCACAAAAATCCCTGACTCCGGCATCAGGAATTTTCTCCCCGGGACACCAAAAAATTCTTGATTTTTAAAAGCTATGAAAAACACCATTTTTAAGCACGAAATTCAACCCCGAATCTCATTCCGGCGTCTGTTTATAGATTTGGGTGGGGGGAAAAAATTCACCTCCTGGGCACAAAACTCTCTGACCCCGGCATCAGGAATTTTCTTCCCCAGACACCAAAAAAATCTTGATTTTTAAAAGCTATGAAAAACACCATTTTTAAGCACGAAATTCAACCCCGAATCTCATTCCGGCGTCCGTTTATAGATTTGGGTGGAAAAAAAAATTTCACCTCCTGGGCACAAAAATCTCTGACTCCGGCATCAGGCATTTTCTTCCCAACAAAATCTTGATTTTTAAAAATTATGAAAAACACCATTTTTAAGGACAAAATTCAACCCCGAATCTATTCGGGGGTCTGTTTTTATATTTGAATCAAAAAAAAAAATTTCACCTCCTGGGCCCAAAAATCCCTGACTCCGGCATCAGGAATTATCTTCCCCGGACACCAAAAAAATCTTGATTTTTAAAAGCTATGAAAAACACCATTTTTGAGAATGAAATTCAACCCCGAATCTCATTCTGGTGTCGGTTTTTAGATTTGGGGGTGGGAAAAAATTTCACCTCCTGGGCACAAAAATCCCTGACTCCGGCATCAGGAATTTTCTCCCCGGGACACCAAAAAATTCTTGATTTTTAAAAGCTATGAAAAACACCATTTTTAAGCACGAAATTCAACCCCGAATCTCATTCCGGCGTCTGTTTATAGATTTGGGTGGGGGGAAAAAATTCACCTCCTGGGCACAAAACTCTCTGACCCCGGCATCAGGAATTTTCTTCCCCGGACACCAAAAAAATCTTGATTTTTAAAAGCTATGAAAAACACCATTTTTAAGCACGAAATTCAACCCCGAATCTCATTCCGGCGTCCGTTTATAGATTTGGGTGGAAAAAAAAATTTCACCTCCTGGGCACAAAAATCTCTGACTCCGGCATCAGGCATTTTCTTCCCAACAAAATCTTGATTTTTAAAAATTATGAAAAACACCATTTTTAAGGACAAAATTCAACCCCGAATCTATTCGGGTGTCTGTTTTTATATTTGAATCAAAAAAAAAAATTTCACCTCCTGGGCCCAAAAATCCCTGACTCCGGCATCAGGAATTATCTTCCCCGGACACCAAAAAAATCTTCATTTTTAAAAACTATGAAAAACACCATTTTGAAGGACGAAATTCAACCCCAAATCTAATTCTGGCATCCGTTTTTATATTTGGGTCAAAAAAAATATTCACCTCCTGGGCACAAAAATCCCTGACCCTGGCATCAGGAATTTTCTTCCCCAGACACCAAAAAAATCTTGATTTTTAAAAGCAATGAAAAACACCATTTTTGAGAATGAAATTCAACCCCGAATCTCATTCTGGTGTGCGTTTTTACATTTGGGTGGAAAAAAATTTCACCTCCTGGGCACAAAACTCCCTGACTCCGGCATCAGGAATTTATTATGATAAACACCATTTTAAAGGACAAAATTCAACCCTGAATCTCATTCGGGTGTCTGTTTTTACATTTGAGTCAAAAAAATTTTTTCACCTCCTGGGCACAAAAATCCCTGACTCCGGCATCAGGAATTTTCTTCCCCGGACACGAAATAAATCTTGATTTTTAAAAGCTATGAAAAACACCATTTTTGAGAATGAAATTCAACCCCGAATCTCATTCTGGTGTCGGTTTTTAGATTTGGGGGTGGGAAAAAATTTCACCTCCTGGGCACAAAAATCCCTGACTCCGGCATCAGGAATTTTCTCCCCGGGACACCAAAAAATTCTTGATTTTTAAAAGCTATGAAAAACACCATTTTTAAGCACGAAATTCAACCCCGAATCTCATTCCGGCATCTGTTTATAGATTTGGGTGGGGGAAAAAAATTCACCTCCTGGGCACAAAACTCTCTGACCCCGGCATCAGGAATTTTCTTCCCCGGACACCAAAAAAATCTTGATTTTTAAAAGCTATGAAAAACACCATTTTTAAGCACGAAATTCAACCCCGAATCTCATTCCGGCGTCCGTTTATAGATTTGGGTGGGAAAAAAAATTTCACCTCCTGGGCACAAAAATCTCTGACTCCGGCATCAGGCATTTTCTTCCCAACAAAATCTTGATTTTTAAAAATTATGAAAAACACCATTTTTAAGGACAAAATTCAACCCCGAATCTATTCGGGTGTCTCTTTTTATATTTGAATCAAAAAAAAAAAATTTCACCTCCTGGGCCCAAAAATCCCTGACTCCGGCATCAGGAATTATCTTCCCCGGACACCAAAAAAATCTTCATTTTTAAAAACTATGAAAAACACCATTTTGAAGGACGAAATTCAACCCCAAATCTAATTCTGGCATCCGTTTTTATATTTGGGTCAAAAAAAATATTCACCTCCTGGGCACAAAAATCCCTGACCCTGGCATCAGGAATTTTCTTCCCCAGACACCAAAAAAATCTTGATTTTTAAAAGCAATGAAAAACACCATTTTTGAGAATGAAATTCAACCCCGAATCTCATTCTGGTGTGCGTTTTTACATTTGGGTGGAAAAAAATTTCACCTCCTGGGCACAAAACTCCCTGACTCCGGCATCAGGAATTTATTATGATAAACACCATTTTAAAGGACAAAATTCAACCCTGAATCTCATTCGGGTGTCTGTTTTTACATTTGAGTCAAAAAATTTTTTTCACCTCCTGGGCACAAAAATCCCTGACTCCGGCATCAGGAATTTTCTTCCCCGGACACGAAATAAATCTTGATTTTTAAAAGCTATGAAAAACACCATTTTTGAGAATGAAATTCAACCCCGAATCTCATTCTGGTGTCGGTTTTTAGATTTGGGGGTGGGAAAAAATTTCACCTCCTGGGCACAAAAATCCCTGACTCCGGCATCAGGAATTTTCTCCCCGGGACACCAAAAAATTCTTGATTTTTAAAAGCTATGAAAAACACCATTTTTAAGCACGAAATTCAACCCCGAATCTCATTCCGGCGTCTGTTTATAGATTTGGGTGGGGGGAAAAAATTCACCTCCTGGGCACAAAACTCTCTGACCCCGGCATCAGGAATTTTCTCCCCGGGACACCAAAAAATTCTTGATTTTTAAAAGCTATGAAAAACACCATTTTTAAGCACGAAATTCAACCCCGAATCTCATTCCGGCGTCCGTTTATAGATTTGGGTGGGAAAAAAAATTTCACCTCCTGGGCACAAAAATCTCTGACTCCGGCATCAGGCATTTTCTTCCCAACAAAATCTTGATTTTTAAAAATTATGAAAAACACCATTTTTAAGGACAAAATTCAACCCCGAATCTATTCGGGTGTCTGTTTTTATATTTGAATCAAAAAAAAAAATTTCACCTCCTGGGCCCAAAAATCCCTGACTCCGGCATCAGGAATTATCTTCCCCGGACACCAAAAAAATCTTCATTTTTAAAAACTATGAAAAACACCATTTTGAAGGACGAAATTCAACCCCAAATCTAATTCTGGCATCCGTTTTTATATTTGGGTCAAAAAAAATATTCACCTCCTGGGCACAAAAATCCCTGACCCTGGCATCAGGAATTTTCTTCCCCAGACACCAAAAAAATCTTGATTTTTAAAAGCAATGAAAAACACCATTTTTGAGAATGAAATTCAACCCCGAATCTCATTCTGGTGTGCGTTTTTACATTTGGGTGGAAAAAAATTTCACCTCCTGGGCACAAAACTCCCTGACTCCGGCATCAGGAATTTATTATGATAAACACCATTTTAAAGGACAAAATTCAACCCTGAATCTCATTCGGGTGTCTGTTTTTACATTTGAGTCAAAAAAATTTTTTCACCTCCTGGGCACAAAAATCCCTGACTCCGGCATCAGGAATTTTCTTCCCCGGACACGAAATAAATCTTGATTTTTAAAAGCTATGAAAAACACCATTTTTGAGAATGAAATTCAACCCCGAATCTCATTCTGGTGTCGGTTTTTAGATTTGGGGGTGGGAAAAAATTTCACCTCCTGGGCACAAAAATCCCTGACTTTGGCATCAGGAATTTTCTCCCCGGGACACCAAAAAATTCTTGATTTTTAAAAGCTATGAAAAACACCATTTTTAAGCACGAAATTCAACCCCGAATCTCATTCCGGTGTCCGTTTATAGATTTGGGTGGAAAAAAAAATTTCACCTCCTGGGCACAAAAATCTCTGACTCCGGCATCAGGCATTTTCTTCCCAACAAAATCTTGATTTTTAAAAATTATGAAAAACACCATTTTTAAGGACAAAATTCAACCCCGAATCTATTCGGGTGTCTGTTTTTATATTTGAATCAAAAAAAAAAATTTCACCTCCTGGGCCCAAAAATCCCTGACTCCGGCATCAGGAATTATCTTCCCCGGACACCAAAAAAATCTTCATTTTTAAAAACTATGAAAAACACCATTTTGAAGGACGAAATTCAACCCCAAATCTAATTCTGGCATCCGTTTTTATATTTGGGTCAAAAAAAATATTCACCTCCTGGGCACAAAAATCCCTGACCCTGGCATCAGGAATTTTCTTCCCCAGACACCAAAAAAATCTTGATTTTTAAAAGCAATGAAAAACACCATTTTTGAGAATGAAATTCAACCCCGAATCTCATTCTGGTGTGCGTTTTTACATTTGGGTGGAAAAAAATTTCACCTCCTGGGCACAAAACTCCCTGACTCCGGCATCAGGAATTTATTATGATAAACACCATTTTAAAGGACAAAATTCAACCCTGAATCTCATTCGGGTGTCTGTTTTTACATTTGAGTCAAAAAATTTTTTTCACCTCCTGGGCACAAAAATCCCTGACTCCGGCATCAGGAATTTTCTTCCCCGGACACGAAATAAATCTTGATTTTTAAAAGCTATGAAAAACACCATTTTTGAGAATGAAATTCAACCCCGAATCTCATTCTGGTGTCGGTTTTTAGATTTGGGGGTGGGGAAAAATTTCACCTCCTGGGCACAAAAATCCCTGACTCCGGCATCAGGAATTTTCTCCCCGGGACACCAAAAAATTCTTGATTTTTAAAAGCTATGAAAAACACCATTTTTAAGCACGAAATTCAACCCCGAATCTCATTCCGGCGTCTGTTTATAGATTTGGGTGGGGGGAAAAAATTCACCTCCTGGGCACAAAACTCTCTGACCCCGGCATCAGGAATTTTCTCCCCGGGAAACCAAAAAATTCTTGATTTTTAAAAGCTATGAAAAACACCATTTTTAAGCACGAAATTCAACCCCGAATCTCATTCCGGCGTCTGTTTATAGATTTGGGTGGGGGGGAAAAATTCACCTCCTGGGCACAAAACTCTCTGACCCCGGCATCAGGAATTTTCTTCCCCGGACACCAAAAAAATCTTGATTTTTAAAAGCTATGAAAAACACCATTTTTAAGCACGAAATTCAACCCCGAATCTCATTCCGGCGTCCGTTTATAGATTTGGGTGGAAAAAAAAATTTCACCTCCTGGGCACAAAAATCTCTGACTCCGGCATCAGGCATTTTCTTCCCAACAAAATCTTGATTTTTAAAAATTATGAAAAACACCATTTTTAAGGACAAAATTCAACCCCGAATCTATTCGGGTGTCTGTTTTTATATTTGAATCAAAAAAAAAAATTTCACCTCCTGGGCCCAAAAATCCCTGACTCCGGCATCAGGAATTATCTTCCCCGGACACCAAAAAAATCTTCATTTTTAAAAACTATGAAAAACACCATTTTGAAGGACGAAATTCAACCCCAAATCTAATTCTGGCATCCGTTTTTATATTTGGGTCAAAAAAAATATTCACCTCCTGGGCACAAAAATCCCTGACCCTGGCATCAGGAATTTTCTTCCCCAGACACCAAAAAAATCTTGATTTTTAAAAGCAATGAAAAACACCATTTTTGAGAATGAAATTCAACCCCGAATCTCATTCTGGTGTGCGTTTTTACATTTGGGTGGAAAAAAAATTTCACCTCCTGGGCACAAAACTCCCTGACTCCGGCATCAGGAATTTATTATGATAAACACCATTTTAAAGGACAAAATTCAACCCTGAATCTCATTCGGGTGTCTGTTTTTACATTTGAGTCAAAAAAATTTTTTCACCTCCTGGGCACAAAAATCCCTGACTCCGGCATCAGGAATTTTCTTCCCCGGACACGAAATAAATCTTGATTTTTAAAAGCTATGAAAAACACCATTTTTGAGAATGAAATTCAACCCCGAATCTCATTCTGGTGTCGGTTTTTAGATTTGGGGGTGGGAAAAAATTTCACCTCCTGGGCACAAAAATCCCTGACTTTGGCATCAGGAATTTTCTCCCCGGGACACCAAAAAATTCTTGATTTTTAAAAGCTATGAAAAACACCATTTTTAAGCACGAAATTCAACCCCGAATCTCATTCCGGCGTCCGTTTATAGATTTGGGTGGAAAAAAAAATTTCACCTCCTGGGCACAAAAATCTCTGACTCCGGCATCAGGCATTTTCTTCCCAACAAAATCTTGATTTTTAAAAATTATGAAAAACACCATTTTTAAGGACAAAATTCAACCCCGAATCTATTCGGGTGTCTGTTTTTATATTTGAATCAAAAAAAAAAATTTCACCTCCTGGGCCCAAAAATCCCTGACTCCGGCATCAGGAATTATCTTCCCCGGACACCAAAAAAATCTTCATTTTTAAAAACTATGAAAAACACCATTTTGAAGGACGAAATTCAACCCCAAATCTAATTCTGGCATCCGTTTTTATATTTGGGTCAAAAAAAATATTCACCTCCTGGGCACAAAAATCCCTGACCCTGGCATCAGGAATTTTCTTCCCCAGACACCAAAAAAATCTTGATTTTTAAAAGCAATGAAAAACACCATTTTTGAGAATGAAATTCAACCCCGAATCTCATTCTGGTGTGCGTTTTTACATTTGGGTGGAAAAAAATTTCACCTCCTGGGCACAAAACTCCCTGACTCCGGCATCAGGAATTTATTATGATAAACACCATTTTAAAGGACAAAATTCAACCCTGAATCTCATTCGGGTGTCTGTTTTTACATTTGAGTCAAAAAAATTTTTTCACCTCCTGGGCACAAAAATCCCTGACTCCGGCATCAGGAATTTTCTTCCCCGGACACGAAATAAATCTTGATTTTTAAAAGCTATGAAAAACACCATTTTTGAGAATGAAATTCAACCCCGAATCTCATTCTGGTGTCGGTTTTTAGATTTGGGGGTGGGAAAAAATTTCACCTCCTGGGCACAAAAATCCCTGACTTTGGCATCAGGAATTTTCTCCCCGGGACACCAAAAAATTCTTGATTTTTAAAAGCTATGAAAAACACCATTTTTAAGCACGAAATTCAACCCCGAATCTCATTCCGGCGTCCGTTTATAGATTTGGGTGGAAAAAAAAATTTCACCTCCTGGGCACAAAAATCTCTGACTCCGGCATCAGGCATTTTCTTCCCAACAAAATCTTGATTTTTAAAAATTATGAAAAACACCATTTTTAAGGACAAAATTCAACCCCGAATCTATTCGGGTGTCTGTTTTTATATTTGAATCAAAAAAAAAAATTTCACCTCCTGGGCCCAAAAATCCCTGACTCCGGCATCAGGAATTATCTTCCCCGGACACCAAAAAAATCTTCATTTTTAAAAACTATGAAAAACACCATTTTGAAGGACGAAATTCAACCCCAAATCTAATTCTGGCATCCGTTTTTATATTTGGGTCAAAAAAAATATTCACCTCCTGGGCACAAAAATCCCTGACCCTGGCATCAGGAATTTTCTTCCCCAGACACCAAAAAAATCTTGATTTTTAAAAGCAATGAAAAACACCATTTTTGAGAATGAAATTCAACCCCGAATCTCATTCTGGTGTGCGTTTTTACATTTGGGTGGAAAAAAATTTCACCTCCTGGGCACAAAACTCCCTGACTCCGGCATCAGGAATTTATTATGATAAACACCATTTTAAAGGACAAAATTCAACCCTGAATCTCATTCGGGTGTCTGTTTTTACATTTGAGTCAAAAAAATTTTTTCACCTCCTGGGCACAAAAATCCCTGACTCCGGCATCAGGAATTTTCTTCCCCGGACACGAAATAAATCTTGATTTTTAAAAGCTATGAAAAACACCATTTTTGAGAATGAAATTCAACCCCGAATCTCATTCTGGTGTCGGTTTTTAGATTTGGGGGTGGGAAAAAATTTCACCTCCTGGGCACAAAAATCCCTGACTTTGGCATCAGGAATTTTCTCCCCGGGACACCAAAAAATTCTTGATTTTTAAAAGCTATGAAAAACACCATTTTTAAGCACGAAATTCAACCCCGAATCTCATTCCGGCGTCCGTTTATAGATTTGGGTGGAAAAAAAAATTTCACCTCCTGGGCACAAAAATCTCTGACTCCGGCATCAGGCATTTTCTTCCCAACAAAATCTTGATTTTTAAAAATTATGAAAAACACCATTTTTAAGGACAAAATTCAACCCCGAATCTATTCGGGTGTCTGTTTTTATATTTGAATCAAAAAAAAAAAATTTCACCTCCTGGGCCCAAAAATCCCTGACTCCGGCATCAGGAATTATCTTCCCCGGACACCAAAAAAATCTTCATTTTTAAAAACTATGAAAAACACCATTTTGAAGGACGAAATTCAACCCCAAATCTAATTCTGGCATCCGTTTTTATATTTGGGTCAAAAAAAATATTCACCTCCTGGGCACAAAAATCCCTGACCCTGGCATCAGGAATTTTCTTCCCCAGACACCAAAAAAATCTTGATTTTTAAAAGCAATGAAAAACACCATTTTTGAGAATGAAATTCAACCCCGAATCTCATTCTGGTGTGCGTTTTTACATTTGGGTGGAAAAAAATTTCACCTCCTGGGCACAAAACTCCCTGACTCCGGCATCAGGAATTTATTATGATAAACACCATTTTAAAGGACAAAATTCAACCCTGAATCTCATTCGGGTGTCTGTTTTTACATTTGAGTCAAAAAAATTTTTTCACCTCCTGGGCACAAAAATCCCTGACTCCGGCATCAGGAATTTTCTTCCCCGGACACGAAATAAATCTTGATTTTTAAAAGCTATGAAAAACACCATTTTTGAGAATGAAATTCAACCCCGAATCTCATTCTGGTGTCGGTTTTTAGATTTGGGGGTGGGAAAAAATTTCACCTCCTGGGCACAAAAATCCCTGACTCCGGCATCAGGAATTATCTCCCCGGGACACCAAAAAATTCTTGATTTTTAAAAGCTATGAAAAACACCATTTTTAAGCACGAAATTCAACCCCGAATCTCATTCCGGCGTCCGTTTATAGATTTGGGTGGAAAAAAAAATTTCACCTCCTGGGCACAAAAATCTCTGACTCCGGCATCAGGCATTTTCTTCCCAACAAAATCTTGATTTTTAAAAATTATGAAAAACACCATTTTTAAGGACAAAATTCAACCCCGAATCTATTCGGGTGTCTGTTTTTATATTTGAATCAAAAAAAAAAATTTCACCTCCTGGGCCCAAAAATCCCTGACTCCGGCATCAGGAATTATCTTCCCCGGACACCAAAAAAATCTTCATTTTTAAAAACTATGAAAAACACCATTTTGAAGGACGAAATTCAACCCCAAATCTAATTCTGGCATCCGTTTTTATATTTGGGTCAAAAAAAATATTCACCTCCTGGGCACAAAAATCCCTGACCCTGGCATCAGGAATTTTCTTCCCCAGACACCAAAAAAATCTTGATTTTTAAAAGCAATGAAAAACACCATTTTTGAGAATGAAATTCAACCCCGAATCTCATTCTGGTGTGCGTTTTTACATTTGGGTGGAAAAAAATTTCACCTCCTGGGCACAAAACTCCCTGACTCCGGCATCAGGAATTTATTATGATAAACACCATTTTAAAGGACAAAATTCAACCCTGAATCTCATTCGGGTGTCTGTTTTTACATTTGAGTCAAAAATATTTTTTCACCTCCTGGGCACAAAAATCCCTGACTCCGGCATCAGGAATTTTCTTCCCCGGACACGAAATAAATCTTGATTTTTAAAAGCTATGAAAAACACCATTTTTGAGAATGAAATTCAACCCCGAATCTCATTCTGGTGTCGGTTTTTAGATTTGGGGGTGGGAAAAAATTTCACCTCCTGGGCACAAAAATCCCTGACTTTGGCATCAGGAATTTTCTCCCCGGGACACCAAAAAATTCTTGATTTTTAAAAGCTATGAAAAACACCATTTTTAAGCACGAAATTCAACCCCGAATCTCATTCCGGCGTCCGTTTATAGATTTGGGTGGAAAAAAAATTTCACCTCCTGGGCACAAAAATCTCTGACTCCGGCATCAGGCATTTTCTTCCCAACAAAATCTTGATTTTTAAAAATTATGAAAAACACCATTTTTAAGGACAAAATTCAACCCCGAATCTATTCGGGTGTCTGTTTTTATATTTGAATCAAAAAAAAAAATTCACCTCCTGGGCCCAAAAATCCCTGACTCCAGCATCAGGAATTATCTTCCCCGGACACCAAAAAAATCTTCATTTTTAAAAACTATGAAAATCACCATTTTGAAGGACGAAATTCAACCCCAAATCTAATTCTGGCATCCGTTTTTATATTTGGGTCAAAAAAAATATTCACCTCCTGGGCACAAAAATCCCTGACCCTGGCATCAGGAATTTTCTTCCCCAGACACCAAAAAAATCTTGATTTTTAAAAGCAATGAAAAACACCATTTTTGAGAATGAAATTCAACCCCGAATCTCATTCTGGTGTGCGTTTTTACATTTGGGTGGAAAAAAATTTCACCTCCTGGGCACAAAACTCCCTGACTCCGGCATCAGGAATTTATTATGATAAACACCATTTTAAAGGACAAAATTCAACCCTGAATCTCATTCGGGTGTCTGTTTTTACATTTGAGTCAAAAAATTTTTTTCACCTCCTGGGCACAAAAATCCCTGACTCCGGCATCAGGAATTTTCTTCCCCGGACACGAAATAAATCTTGATTTTTAAAAGCTATGAAAAACACCATTTTTGAGAATGAAATTCAACCCCGAATCTCATTCTGGTGTCAGTTTTTAGATTTGGGGGTGGGAAAAAATTTCACCTCCTGGGCACAAAAATCCCTGACTTTGGCATCAGGAATTTTCTCCCCGGGACACCAAAAAATTCTTGATTTTTAAAAGCTATGAAAAACACCATTTTTAAGCACGAAATTCAACCCCGAATCTCATTCCGGCGTCTGTTTATAGATTTGGGTGGGGGGAAAAAATTCACCTCCTGGGCACAAAACTCTCTGACCCCGGCATCAGGAATTTTCTTCCCCGGACACCAAAAAAATCTTGATTTTTAAAAATTATGAAAAACACCATTTTTAAGGACAAAATTCAACCCCGAATCTATTCGGGTGTCTGTTTTTATATTTGAATCAAAAAAAAAAATTTCACCTCCTGGGCCCAAAAATCCCTGACTCCGGCATCAGGAATTATCTTCCCCGGACACCAAAAAAATCTTCATTTTTAAAAACTATGAAAAACACCATTTTGAAGGACGAAATTCAACCCCAAATCTAATTCTGGCATCCGTTTTTATATTTGGGTCAAAAAAAATATTCACCTCCTGGGCACAAAAATCCCTGACCCTGGCATCAGGAATTTTCTTCCCCAGACACCAAAAAAATCTTGATTTTTAAAAGCAATGAAAAACACCATTTTTGAGAATGAAATTCAACCCCGAATCTCATTCTGGTGTGCGTTTTTACATTTGGGTGGAAAAAAATTTCACCTCCTGGGCACAAAACTCCCTGACTCCGGCATCAGGAATTTATTATGATAAACACCATTTTAAAGGACAAAATTCAACCCTGAATCTCATTCGGGTGTCTGTTTTTACATTTGAGTCAAAAAAATTTTTTCACCTCCTGGGCACAAAAATCCCTGACTCCGGCATCAGGAATTTTCTTCCCCGGACACGAAATAAATCTTGATTTTTAAAAGCTATGAAAAACACCATTTTTAAGCACGAAATTCAACCCCGAATCTCATTCCAGCGTCTGTTTATAGATTTGGGTGGGGGGAAAAAATTCACCTCCTGGGCACAAAACTCTCTGACCCCGGCATCAGGAATTTTCTTCCCCGGACACCAAAAAAATCTTGATTTTTAAAAGCTATGAAAAACACCATTTTTAAGCACGAAATTCAACCCCGAATCTCATTCCGGCGTCCGTTTATAGATTTGGGTGGAAAAAAAAATTTCACCTCCTGGGCACAAAAATCTCTGACTCCGGCATCAGGCATTTTCTTCCCAACAAAATCTTGATTTTTAAAAATTATGAAAAACACCATTTTTAAGGACAAAATTTAACCCCGAATCTATTCGGGTGTCTGTTTTTATATTTGAATCAAAAAAAAAAAATTTCACCTCCTGGGCCCAAAAATCCCTGACTCCGGCATCAGGAATTATCTTCCCCGGACACCAAAAAAATCTTCATTTTTAAAAACTATGAAAAACACCATTTTGAAGGACGAAATTCAACCCCAAATCTAATTCTGGCATCCGTTTTTATATTTGGGTCAAAAAAAATATTCACCTCCTGGGCACAAAAATCCCTGACCCTGACATCAGGAATTTTCTTCCCCAGACACCAAAAAAATCTTGATTTTTAAAAGCAATGAAAAACACCATTTTTGAGAATGAAATTCAACCCCGAATCTCATTCTGGTGTGCGTTTTTACATTTGGGTGGAAAAAAATTTCACCTCCTGGGCACAAAACTCCCTGACTCCGGCATCAGGAATTTATTATGATAAACACCATTTTAAAGGACAAAATTCAACCCTGAATCTCATTCGGGTGTCTGTTTTTACATTTGAGTCAAAAAAATTTTTTCACCTCCTGGGCACAAAAATCCCTGACTCCGGCATCAGGAATTTTCTTCCCCGGACACGAAATAAATCTTGATTTTTAAAAGCTATGAAAAACACCATTTTTGAGAATGAAATTCAACCCCGAATCTCATTCTGGTGTCGGTTTTTAGATTTGGGGGTGGGAAAAAATTTCACCTCCTGGGCACAAAAATCCCTGACTCCGGCATCAGGAATTTTCTCCCCGGGACACCAAAAAATTCTTGATTTTTAAAAGCTATGAAAAACACCATTTTTAAGCACGAAATTCAACCCCGAATCTCATTCCAGCGTCTGTTTATAGATTTGGGTAGGGGGAAAAAATTCACCTCCTGGGCACAAAACTCTCTGACCCCGGCATCAGGAATTTTCTTCCCCGGACACCAAAAAAATCTTGATTTTTAAAAGCTATGAAAAACACCATTTTTAAGCACGAAATTCAACCCCGAATCTCATTCCGGCGTCCGTTTATAGATTTGGGTGGAAAAAAAAATTTCACCTCCTGGGCACAAAAATCTCTGACTCCGGCATCAGGCATTTTCTTCCCAACAAAATCTTGATTTTTAAAAATTATGAAAAACACCATTTTTAAGGACAAAATTTAACCCCGAATCTATTCGGGTGTCTGTTTTTATATTTGAATCAAAAAAAAAAATTTCACCTCCTGGGCCCAAAAATCCCTGACTCCGGCATCAGGAATTATCTTCCCCGGACACCAAAAAAATCTTCATTTTTAAAAACTATGAAAAACACCATTTTGAAGGACGAAATTCAACCCCAAATCTAATTCTGGCATCCGTTTTTATATTTGGGTCAAAAAAAATATTCACCTCCTGGGCACAAAAATCCCTGACCCTGGCATCAGGAATTTTCTTCCCCAGACACCAAAAAAATCTTGATTTTTAAAAGCAATGAAAAACACCATTTTTGAGAATGAAATTCAACCCCGAATCTCATTCTGGTGTGCGTTTTTACATTTGGGTGGAAAAAAATTTCACCTCCTGGGCACAAAACTCCCTGACTCCGGCATCAGGAATTTATTATGATAAACACCATTTTAAAGGACAAAATTCAACCCTGAATCTCATTCGGGTGTCTGTTTTTACATTTGAGTCAAAAAAAATTTTTCACCTCCTGGGCACAAAAATCCCTGACTCCGGCATCAGGAATTTTCTTCCCCGGACACGAAATAAATCTTGATTTTTAAAAGCTATGAAAAACACCATTTTTGAGAATGAAATTCAACCCCGAATCTCATTCTGGTGTCGGTTTTTAGATTTGGGGGTGGGAAAAAATTTCACCTCCTGGGCACAAAAATCCCTGACTCCGGCATCAGGAATTTTCTCCCCGGGACACCAAAAAATTCTTGATTTTTAAAAGCTATGAAAAACACCATTTTTAAGCACGAAATTCAACCCCGAATCTCATTCCGGCGTCTGTTTATAGATTTGGGTGGGGGGAAAAAATTCACCTCCTGGGCACAAAACTCTCTGACCCCGGCATCAGGAATTTTCTTCCCCGGACACCAAAAAAATCTTGATTTTTAAAAGCTATGAAAAACACCATTTTTAAGCACGAAATTCAACCCCGAATCTCATTCCGGCGTCCGTTTATAGATTTGGGTGGAAAAAAAAATTTCACCTCCTGGGCACAAAAATCTCTGACTCCGGCATCAGGCATTTTCTTCCCAACAAAATCTTGATTTTTAAAAATTATGAAAAACACCATTTTTAAGGACAAAATTTAACCCCGAATCTATTCGGGTGTCTGTTTTTATATTTGAATCAAAAAAAAAAATTTCACCTCCTGGGCCCAAAAATCCCTGACTCCGGCATCAGGAATTATCTTCCCCGGACACCAAAAAAATCTTCATTTTTAAAAACTATGAAAAACACCATTTTGAAGGACGAAATTCAACCCCAAATCTAATTCTGGCATCCGTTTTTATATTTGGGTCAAAAAAAATATTCACCTCCTGGGCACAAAAATCCCTGACCCTGGCATCAGGAATTTTCTTCCCCAGACACCAAAAAAATCTTGATTTTTAAAAGCAATGAAAAACACCATTTTTGAGAATGAAATTCAACCCCGAATCTCATTCTGGTGTGCGTTTTTACATTTGGGTGGAAAAAAATTTCACCTCCTGGGCACAAAACTCCCTGACTCCGGCATCAGGAATTTATTATGATAAACACCATTTTAAAGGACAAAATTCAACCCTGAATCTCATTCGGGTGTCTGTTTTTACATTTGAGTCAAAAAAAATTTTTCACCTCCTGGGCACAAAAATCCCTGACTCCGGCATCAGGAATTTTCTTCCCCGGACACGAAATAAATCTTGATTTTTAAAAGCTATGAAAAACACCATTTTTGAGAATGAAATTCAACCCCGAATCTCATTCTGGTGTCGGTTTTTAGATTTGGGGGTGGGAAAAAATTTCACCTCCTGGGCACAAAAATCCCTGACTCCGGCATCAGGAATTTTCTCCCCGGGACACCAAAAAATTCTTGATTTTTAAAAGCTATGAAAAACACCATTTTTAAGCACGAAATTCAACCCCGAATCTCATTCCGGCGTCTGTTTATAGATTTGGGTGGGGGGAAAAAATTCACCTCCTGGGCACAAAACTCTCTGACCCCGGCATCAGGAATTTTCTTCCCCGGACACCAAAAAAATCTTGATTTTTAAAAGCTATGAAAAACACCATTTTTAAGCACGAAATTCAACCCCGAATCTCATTCCGGCGTCCGTTTATAGATTTGGGTGGAAAAAAAAATTTCACCTCCTGGGCACAAAAATCTCTGACTCCGGCATCAGGCATTTTCTTCCCAACAAAATCTTGATTTTTAAAAATTATGAAAAACACCATTTTTAAGGACAAAATTTAACCCCGAATCTATTCGGGTGTCTGTTTTTATATTTGAATCAAAAAAAAAAATTTCACCTCCTGGGCCCAAAAATCCCTGACTCCGGCATCAGGAATTATCTTCCCCGGACACCAAAAAAATCTTCATTTTTAAAAACTATGAAAAACACCATTTTGAAGGACGAAATTCAACCCCAAATCTAATTCTGGCATCCGTTTTTATATTTGGGTCAAAAAAAATATTCACCTCCTGGGCACAAAAATCCCTGACCCTGGCATCAGGAATTTTCTTCCCCAGACACCAAAAAAATCTTGATTTTTAAAAGCAATGAAAAACACCATTTTTGAGAATGAAATTCAACCCCGAATCTCATTCTGGTGTGCGTTTTTACATTTGGGTGGAAAAAAATTTCACCTCCTGGGCACAAAACTCCCTGACTCCGGCATCAGGAATTTATTATGATAAACACCATTTTAAAGGACAAAATTCAACCCTGAATCTCATTCGGGTGTCTGTTTTTACATTTGAGTCAAAAAAAATTTTTCACCTCCTGGGCACAAAAATCCCTGACTCCGGCATCAGGAATTTTCTTCCCCGGACACGAAATAAATCTTGATTTTTAAAAGCTATGAAAAACACCATTTTTGAGAATGAAATTCAACCCCGAATCTCATTCTGGTGTCGGTTTTTAGATTTGGGGGTGGGAAAAAATTTCACCTCCTGGGCACAAAAATCCCTGACTCCGGCATCAGGAATTTTCTCCCCGGGACACCAAAAAATTCTTGATTTTTAAAAGCTATGAAAAACACCATTTTTAAGCACGAAATTCAACCCCGAATCTCATTCTGGCGTCTGTTTATAGATTTGGGTGGGGGGAAAAAATTCACCTCCTGGGCACAAAACTCTCTGACCCCGGCATCAGGAATTTTCTTCCCCGGACACCAAAAAAATCTTGATTTTTAAAAGCTATGAAAAACACCATTTTTAAGCACGAAATTCAACCCCGAATCTCATTCCGGCGTCCGTTTATAGATTTGGGTGGAAAAAAAGATTTCACCTCCTGGGCACAAAAATCTCTGACTCCGGCATCAGGCATTTTCTTCCCAACAAAATCTTGATTTTTAAAAATTATGAAAAACACCATTTTTAAGGACAAAATTCAACCCCGAATCTATTCGGGTGTCTGTTTTTATATTTGAATCAAAAAAAAAAAATTTCACCTCCTGGGCCCAAAAATCCCTGACTCCGGCATCAGGAATTATCTTCCCCGGACACCAAAAAAATCTTCATTTTTAAAAACTATGAAAAACACCATTTTGAAGGACGAAATTCAACCCCAAATCTAATTCTGGCATCCGTTTTTATATTTGGGTCAAAAAAAATATTCACCTTCTGGGCACAAAAATCCCTGACCCTGGCATCAGGAATTTTCTTCCCCAGACACCAAATAAATCTTGATTTTTAAAAGCTATGAAAAACACCATTTTTGAGAATGAAATTCAACCCCGAATCTTATTCTGGTGTCGGTTTTTAGATTTGGGGGTGGGAAAAAATTTCACCTCATGGGCACAAAAATCCCTGACTCCGTCATCAGGAATTTTCTCCCCGGGACACCAAAAAATTCTTGATTTTTAAAAGCTATGAAAAACACCATTTTTAAGCACGAAATTCAACCCCGAATCTCATTCCGGCGTCTGTTTATAGATTTGGGTGGGGGGAAAAAATTCACCTCCTGGGCACAAAACTCTCTGACCCCGGCATCAGGCATTTTCTTCCCCGGACACCAAAAAAATCTTGATTTTTAAAAGCTATGAAAAACACCATTTTTAAGCACGAAATTCAACCCCGAATCTCATTCCGGCGTCCATTTATAGATTTGGGTGGGAAAAAAAAATTCACCTCCTGGGCACAAAAATCTCTGACTCCGGCATCAGGCATTTTCTTCCCAACAAAATCTTGATTTTTAAAAGCTATGAAAAACACCATTTTTAAGCACGAAATTCAACCCCGAATCTCATTCCGGCGTCCATTTATAGATTTGGGTGGAAAAAAAAATTTCACCTCCTGGGCCCAAAAATCCCTGACTCCGGCATCAGGAATTATCTTCCCCGGACACCAAAAAAATCTTCATTTTTAAAAACTATGAAAAACACCATTTTGAAGGACGAAATTCAACCCCAAATCTAATTCTGGCATCCGTTTTTATATTTGGGTCAAAAAAAATATTCACCTCCTGGGCACAAAAATCCCTGACCCTGGGATCAGGAATTTTCTTCCCCAGACACCAAAAAAATCTTGATTTTTAAAAGCAATGAAAAACACCATTTTTGAGAATGAAATTCAACCCCGAATCTCATTCTGGTGTGCGTTTTTACATTTGGGTGGAAAAAAATTTCACCTCCTGGGCACAAAACTCCCTGACTCCGGCATCAGGAATTTATTATGATAAACACCATTTTAAAGGACAAAATTCAACCCTGAATCTCATTCGGGTGTCTGTTTTTACATTTGAGTCAAAAAAATTTTTTCACCTCCTGGGCACAAAAATCCCTGACTCCGGCATCAGGAATTTTCTTCCCCGGACACGAAATAAATCTTGATTTTTAAAAGCTATGAAAAACACCATTTTTGAGAATGAAATTCAACCCCGAATCTCATTCTGGTGTCGGTTTTTAGATTTGGGGGTGGGAAAAAATTTCACCTCCTGGGCACAAAAATCCCTGACTCCGGCATCAGGAATTTTCTCCCCGGGACACCAAAAAATTCTTGATTTTTAAAAGCTATGAAAAACACCATTTTTAAGCACGAAATTCAACCCCGAATCTCATTCCGGCGTCTGTTTATAGATTTGGGTGGGGGGAAAAAATTCACCTCCTGGGCACCAAACTCTCTGACCCCGGCATCAGGAATTTTCTTCCCCGGACACCAAAAAAATCTTGATTTTTAAAAGCTATGAAAAACACCATTTTTAAGCACGAAATTCAACCCCGAATCTCATTCCGGCGTCCGTTTATAGATTTGGGTGGAAAAAAAAATTTCACCTCCTGGGCACAAAAATCTCTGACTCCGGCATCAGGCATTTTCTTCCCAACAAAATCTTGATTTTTAAAAATTATGAAAAACACCATTTTTAAGGACAAAATTCAACCCCGAATCTATTCGGGTGTCTGTTTTTATATTTGAATCAAAAAAAAAATTTCACCTCCTGGGCCCAAAAATCCCTGACTCCGGCATCAGGAATTATCTTCCCCGGACACCAAAAAAATCTTCATTTTTAAAAACTATGAAAAACACCATTTTGAAGGACGAAATTCAACCCCAAATCTAATTCTGGCATCCGTTTTTATATTTGGGTCAAAAAAAATATTCACCTCCTGGGCACAAAAATCCCTGACCCTGGCATCAGGAATTTTCTTCCCCAGACACCAAAAAAATCTTGATTTTTAAAAGCAATGAAAAACACCATTTTTGAGAATGAAATTCAACCCCGAATCTCATTCTGGTGTGCGTTTTTACATTTGGGTGGAAAAAAATTTCACCTCCTGGGCACAAAACTCCCTGACTCCGGCATCAGGAATTTATTATGATAAACACCATTTTAAAGGACAAAATTCAACCCTGAATCTCATTCGGGTGTCTGTTTTTACATTTGAGTCAAAAAAAATTTTTCACCTCCTGGGCACAAAAATCCCTGACTCCGGCATCAGGAATTTTCTTCCCCGGACACGAAATAAAGCTTGATTTTTAAAAGCTAAGAAAAACACCATTTTTGAGAATGAAATTCAACCCCGAATCTCATTCTGGTGTCGGTTTTTAGATTTGGGGGTGGGAAAAAATTTCACCTCCTGGGCACAAAAATCCCTGACTCCGGCATCAGGAATTTTCTCCCCGGGACACCAAAAAATTCTTGATTTTTAAAAGCTATGAAAAACACCATTTTTAAGCACGAAATTCAACCCCGAATCTCATTCTGGCGTCTGTTTATAGATTTGGGTGGGGGGAAAAAATTCACCTCCTGGGCACAAAACTCTCTGACCCCGGCATCAGGAATTTTCTTCCCCGGACACCAAAAAAATCTTGATTTTTAAAAGCTATGAAAAACACCATTTTTAAGCACGAAATTCAACCCCGAATCTCATTCCGGCGTCCGTTTATAGATTTGGGTGGAAAAAAAGATTTCACCTCCTGGGCACAAAAATCTCTGACTCCGGCATCAGGCATTTTCTTCCCAACAAAATCTTGATTTTTAAAAATTATGAAAAACACCATTTTTAAGCACGAAATTCAACCCCGAATCTCATTCCGGCGTCTGTTTATAGATTTGGGTGGGGGGAAAAAATTCACCTCCTGGGCACAAAACTCTCTGACCCCGGCATCAGGAATTTCCGGACACGAAAAAAATCTTGATTTTTAAAAGCTATGAAAAACACCATTTTTAAGCACGAAATTCAACCCCGAATCTCATTCCGGCGTCCGTTTATAGATTTGGGTGGAAAAAAAAATTTCACCTCCTGGGCACAAAAATCTCTGACTCCGGCATCAGGCATTTTCTTCCCAACAAAATCTTGATTTTTAAAAATTATGAAAAACACCATTTTTAAGGACAAAATTTAACCCCGAATCTATTCGGGTGTCTGTTTTTATATTTGAATCAAAAAAAAAATTTCACCTCCTGGGCCCAAAAATCCCTGACTCCGGCATCAGGAATTATCTTCCCCGGACACCAAAAAAATCTTCATTTTTAAAAACTATGAAAAACACCATTTTGAAGGACGAAATTCAACCCCAAATCTAATTCTGGCATCCGTTTTTATATTTGGGTCAAAAAAAATATTCACCTCCTGGGCACAAAAATCCCTGACCCTGGCATCAGGAATTTTCTTCCCCAGACACCAAAAAAATCTTGATTTTTAAAAGCAATGAAAAACACCATTTTTGAGAATGAAATTCAACCCCGAATCTCATTCTGGTGTGCGTTTTTACATTTGGGTGGAAAAAAATTTCACCTCCTGGGCACAAAACTCCCTGACTCCGGCATCAGGAATTTATTATGATAAACACCATTTTAAAGGACAAAATTCAACCCTGAATCTCATTCGGGTGTCTGTTTTTACATTTGAGTCAAAAAAAATTTTTCACCTCCTGGGCACAAAAATCCCTGACTCCGGCATCAGGAATTTTCTTCCCCGGACATGAAATAAATCTTGATTTTTAAAAGCTATGAAAAACACCATTTTTGAGAATGAAATTCAACCCCGAATCTCATTCTGGTGTCGGTTTTTAGATTTGGGGGTGGGAAAAAATTTCACCTCCTGGGCACAAAAATCCCTGACTCCGGCATCAGGAATTTTCTCCCCGGGACACCAAAAAATTCTTGATTTTTAAAAGCTATGAAAAACACCATTTTTAAGCACGAAATTCAACCCCGAATCTCATTCCGGCGTCTGTTTATAGATTTGGGTGGGGGGAAAAAATTCACCTCCTGGGCACAAAACTCTCTGACCCCGGCATCAGGAATTTTCTTCCCCGGACACCAAAAAAATCTTGATTTTTAAAAGCTATGAAAAACACCATTTTTAAGCACGAAATTCAACCCCGAATCTCATTCCGGCGTCCGTTTATAGATTTGGGTGGAAAAAAAAATTTCACCTCCTGGGCACAAAAATCTCTGACTCCGGCATCAGGCATTTTCTTCCCAACAAAATCTTGATTTTTAAAAATTATGAAAAACACCATTTTTAAGGACAAAATTTAACCCCGAATCTATTCGGGTGTCTGTTTTTATATTTGAATCAAAAAAAAAATTTCACCTCCTGGGCCCAAAAATCCCTGAATTATCTTCCCCGGACACCAAAAAAATCTTCATTTTTAAAAACTATGAAAAACACCATTTTGAAGGACGAAATTCAACCCCAAATCTAATTCTGGCATCCGTTTTTATATTTGGGTCAAAAAAAATATTCACCTCCTGGGCACAAAAATCCCTGACCCTGGCATCAGGAATTTTCTTCCCCAGACACCAAAAAAATCTTGATTTTTAAAAGCAATGAAAAACACCATTTTTGAGAATGAAATTCAACCCCGAATCTCATTCTGGTGTGCGTTTTTACATTTGGGTGGAAAAAAATTTCACCTCCTGGGCACAAAACTCCCTGACTCCGGCATCAGGAATTTATTATGATAAACACCATTTTAAAGGACAAAATTCAACCCTGAATCTCATTCGGGTGTCTGTTTTTACATTTGAGTCAAAAAAAATTTTTCACCTCCTGGGCACAAAAATCCCTGACTCCGGCATCAGGAATTTTCTTCCCCGGACACGAAATAAATCTTGATTTTTAAAAGCTAAGAAAAACACCATTTTTGAGAATGAAATTCAACCCTGAATCTCATTCTGGTGTCGGTTTTTAGATTTGGGGGTGGGAAAAAATTTCACCTCCTGGGCACAAAAATCCCTGACTCCGGCATCAGGAATTTTCTCCCCGGGACACCAAAAAATTCTTGATTTTTAAAAGCTATGAAAAACACCATTTTTAAGCACGAAATTCAACCCCGAATCTCATTCTGGCGTCTGTTTATAGATTTGGGTGGGGGGAAAAAATTCACCTCCTGGGCACAAAACTCTGTGACCCCGGCATCAGGAATTTTCTTCCCCGGACACCAAAAAAATCTTGATTTTTAAAAGCTATGAAAAACACCATTTTTAAGCACGAAATTCAACCCCGAATCTCATTCCGGCGTCCGTTTATAGATTTGGGTGGAAAAAAAAATTTCACCTCCTGGGCACAAAAATCTCTGACTCCGGCATCAGGCATTTTCTTCCCAACAAAATCTTGATTTTTAAAAATTATGAAAAACACCATTTTTAAGGACAAAATTCAACCCCGAATCTATTCGGGTGTCTGTTTTTATATTTGAATAAAAAAAAAAAAAAATTTCACCTCCTGGGCCCAAAAATCCCTGACTCCGGCATCAGGAATTATCTTCCCCGGACACCAAAAAAATCTTCATTTTTAAAAACTATGAAAAACACCATTTTGAAGGACGAAATTCAACCCCAAATCTAATTCTGGCATCCGTTTTTATATTTGGGTCAAAAAAAATATTCACCTTCTGGGCACAAAAATCCCTGACCCTGGCATCAGGAATTTTCTTCCCCAGACACCAAAAAAATCTTGATTTTTAAAAGCAATGAAAAACACCATTTTTGAGAATGAAATTCAACCCCGAATCTCATTCTGGTGTGCGTTTTTACATTTGGGTGGAAAAAAATTTCACCTCCTGGGCACAAAACTCCCTGACTCCGGCATCAGGAATTTATTATGATAAACACCATTTTAAAGGACAAAATTCAACCCTGAATCTAATTCGGGTGTCTGTTTTTACATTTGAGTCAAAAAATTTTTTTCACCTCCTGGGCACAAAAATCCCTGACTCCGGCATCAGGAATTTTCTTCCCCGGACACGAAATAAATCTTGATTTTTAAAAGCTAAGAAAAACACCATTTTTGAGAATGAAATTCAACCCTGAATCTCATTCTGGTGTCGGTTTTTAGATTTGGGGGTGGGAAAAAATTTCACCTCCTGGGCACAAAAATCCCTGACTCCGGCATCAGGAATTTTCTCCCCGGGACACCAAAAAATTCTTGATTTTTAAAAGCTATGAAAAACACCATTTTTAAGCACGAAATTCAACCCCGAATCTCATTCCGGCGTCTGTTTATAGATTTGGGTGGGGGGAAAAAATTCACCTCCTGGGCACAAAACTCTCTGACCCCGGCATCAGGAATTTTCTTCCCCGGACACCAAAAAAATCTTGATTTTTAAAAGCTATGAAAAACACCATTTTTAAGCACGAAATTCAACCCCGAATCTCATTCCGGCGTCCGTTTATAGATTTGGGTGGAAAAAAAAATTTCACCTCCTGGGCACAAAAATCTCTGACTCCGGCATCAGGCATTTTCTTCCCAACAAAATCTTGATTTTTAAAAATTATGAAAAACACCATTTTTAAGGACAAAATTCAACCCCGAATCTATTCGGGTGTCTGTTTTTATATTTGAATCAAAAAAAAAAAAATTTCACCTCCTGGGCCCAAAAATCCCTGACTCCGGCATCAGGAATTATCTTCCCCGGACACCAAAAAAATCTTCATTTTTAAAAACTATGAAAAACACCATTTTGAAGGACGAAATTCAACCCCAAATCTAATTCTGGCATCCGTTTTTATATTTGGGTCAAAAAAAATATTCACCTTCTGGGCACAAAAATCCCTGACCCTGGCATCAGGAATTTTCTTCCCCAGACACCAAAAAAATCTTGATTTTTAAAAGCAATGAAAAACACCATTTTTGAGAATGAAATTCAACCCCGAATCTCATTCTGGTTTGCGTTTTTACATTTGGGTGGAAAAAAATTTCACCTCCTGGGCACAAAACTCCCTGACTCCGGCATCAGGAATTTATTATGATAAACACCATTTTAAAGGACAAAATTCAACCCTGAATCTCATTCGGGTGTCTGTTTTTACATTTGAGTCAAAAAAAATTTTTCACCTCCTGGGCACAAAAATCCCTGACTCCGGCATCAGGAATTTTCTTCCCCGGACACGAAATAAATCTTGATTTTTAAAAGCTATGAAAAACACCATTTTTGAGAATGAAATTCAACCCCGAATCTCATTCTGGTGTCGGTTTTTAGATTTGGGGGTGGGAAAAAATTTCACCTCCTGGGCACAAAAATCCCTGACTCCGGCATCAGGAATTTTCTCCCCGGGACACCAAAAAATTCTTGATTTTTAAAAGCTATGAAAAACACCATTTTTAAGCACGAAATTCAACCCCGAATCTCATTCCGGCGTCTGTTTATAGATTTGGGTGGGGGGAAAAAATTCACCTCCTGGGCACAAAACTCTCTGACCCCGGCATCAGGAATTTTCTTCCCCGGACACCAAAAAAATCTTGATTTTTAAAAGCTATGAAAAACACCATTTTTAAGCACGAAATTCAACCCCGAATCTCATTCCGGCGTCCGTTTATAGATTTGGGTGGAAAAAAAAATTTCACCTCCTGGGCACAAAAATCTCTGACTCCGGCATCAGGCATTTTCTTCCCAACAAAATCTTGATTTTTAAAAATTATGAAAAACACCATTTTTAAGGACAAAATTTAACCCCGAATCTATTCGGGTGTCTGTTTTTATATTTGAATCAAAAAAAAAAAATTTCACCTCCTGGGCCCAAAAATCCCTGACTCCGGCATCAGGAATTATCTTCCCCGGACACCAAAAAAATCTTCATTTTTAAAAACTATGAAAAACACCATTTTGAAGGACGAAATTCAACCCCAAATCTAATTCTGGCATCCGTTTTTATATTTGGGTCAAAAAAAATATTCACCTCCTGGGCACAAAAATCCCTGACCCTGGCATCAGGAATTTTCTTCCCCAGACACCAAAAAAATCCTGATTTTTAAAAGCAATGAAAAACACCATTTTTGAGAATGAAATTCAACCCCGAATCTCATTCTGGTGTGCGTTTTTACATTTGGGTGGAAAAAAATTTCACCTCCTGGGCACAAAACTCCCTGACTCCGGCATCAGGAATTTATTATGATAAACACCATTTTAAAGGACAAAATTCAACCCTGAATCTCATTCGGGTGTCTGTTTTTACATTTGAGTCAAAAAAATTTTTTCACCTCCTGGGCACAAAAATCCCTGACTCCGGCATCAGGAATTTTCTTCCCCGGACACGAAATAAATCTTGATTTTTAAAAGCTATGAAAAACACCATTTTTGAGAATGAAATTCAACCCCGAATCTCATTCTGGTGTCGGTTTTTAGATTTGGGGGTGGGAAAAAATTTCACCTCCTGGGCACAAAAATCCCTGACTCCGGCATCAGGAATTTTCTCCCCGGGACACCAAAAAATTCTTGATTTTTAAAAGCTATGAAAAACACCATTTTTAAGCACGAAATTCAACCCCGAATCTCATTCCGGCGTCTGTTTATAGATTTGGGTGGGGGGAAAAAATTCACCTCCTGGGCACAAAACTCTCTGACCCCGGCATCAGGAATTTTCTTCCCCGGACACCAAAAAAATCTTGATTTTTAAAAGCTATGAAAAACACCATTTTTAAGCACGAAATTCAACCCCGAATCTCATTCCGGCGTCCGTTTATAGATTTGGGTGGAAAAAAAAATTTCACCTCCTGGGCACAAAAATCTCTGACTCCGGCATCAGGCATTTTCTTCCCAACAAAATCTTGATTTTTAAAAATTATGAAAAACACCATTTTTAAGGACAAAATTCAACCCCGAATCTATTCGGGTGTCTGTTTTTATATTTGAATCAAAAAAAAAATTTCACCTCCTGGGCCCAAAAATCCCTGACTCCGGCATCAGGAATTATCTTCCCCGGACACCAAAAAAATCTTCATTTTTAAAAACTATGAAAAACACCATTTTGAAGGACGAAATTCAACCCCAAATCTAATTCTGGCATCCGTTTTTATATTTGGGTCAAAAAAAATATTCACCTCCTGGGCACAAAAATCCCTGACCCTGGCATCAGGAATTTTCTTCCCCAGACACCAAAAAAATCTTGATTTTTAAAAGCAATGAAAAACACCATTTTTGAGAATGAAATTCAACCCCGAATCTCATTCTGGTGTGCGTTTTTACATTTGGGTGGAAAAAAATTTCACCTCCTGGGCACAAAACTCCCTGACTCCGGCATCAGGAATTTATTATGATAAACACCATTTTAAAGGACAAAATTCAACCCTGAATCTCATTCGGGTGTCTGTTTTTACATTTGAGTCAAAAAAAATTTTTCACCTCCTGGGCACAAAAATCCCTGACTCCGGCATCAGGAATTTTCTTCCCCGGACACGAAATAAAGCTTGATTTTTAAAAGCTAAGAAAAACACCATTTTTGAGAATGAAATTCAACCCCGAATCTCATTCTGGTGTCGGTTTTTAGATTTGGGGGTGGGAAAAAATTTCACCTCCTGGGCACAAAAATCCCTGACTCCGGCATCAGGAATTTTCTCCCCGGGACACCAAAAAATTCTTGATTTTTAAAAGCTATGAAAAACACCATTTTTAAGCACGAAATTCAACCCCGAATCTCATTCTGGCGTCTGTTTATAGATTTGGGTGGGGGGAAAAAATTCACCTCCTGGGCACAAAACTCTCTGACCCCGGCATCAGGAATTTTCTTCCCCGGACACCAAAAAAATCTTGATTTTTAAAAGCTATGAAAAACACCATTTTTAAGCACGAAATTCAACCCCGAATCTCATTCCGGCGTCCGTTTATAGATTTGGGTGGAAAAAAAGATTTCACCTCCTGGGCACAAAAATCTCTGACTCCGGCATCAGGCATTTTCTTCCCAACAAAATCTTGATTTTTAAAAATTATGAAAAACACCATTTTTAAGGACAAAATTCAACCCCGAATCTATTCGGGTGTCTGTTTTTATATTTGAATCAAAAAAAAAAAAATTTCACCTCCTGGGCCCAAAAATCCCTGACTCCGGCATCAGGAATTATCTTCCCCGGACACCAAAAAAATCTTCATTTTTAAAAACTATGAAAAACACCATTTTGAAGGACGAAATTCAACCCCAAATCTAATTCTGGCATCCGTTTTTATATTTGGGTCAAAAAAAATATTCACCTTCTGGGCACAAAAATCCCTGACCCTGGCATCAGGAATTTTCTTCCCCAGACACCAAAAAAATCTTGATTTTTAAAAGCAATGAAAAACACCATTTTTGAGAATGAAATTCAACCCCGAATCTCATTCTGGTGTGCGTTTTTACATTTGGGTGGAAAAAAATTTCACCTCCTGGGCACAAAACTCCCTGACTCCGGCATCAGGAATTTATTATGATAAACACCATTTTAAAGGACAAAATTCAACCCTGAATCTCATTCGGGTGTCTGTTTTTACATTTGAGTCAAAAAAAATTTTTCACCTCCTGGGCACAAAAATCCCTGACTCCGGCATCAGGAATTTTCTTCCCCGGACATGAAATAAATCTTGATTTTTAAAAGCTATGAAAAACACCATTTTTGAGAATGAAATTCAACCCCGAATCTCATTCTGGTGTCGGTTTTTAGATTTGGGGGTGGGAAAAAATTTCACCTCCTGGGCACAAAAATCCCTGACTCCGGCATCAGGAATTTTCTCCCCGGGACACCAAAAAATTCTTGATTTTTAAAAGCTATGAAAAACACCATTTTTAAGCACGAAATTCAACCCCGAATCTCATTCCGGCGTCTGTTTATAGATTTGGGTGGGGGGAAAAAATTCACCTCCTGGGCACAAAACTCTCTGACCCCGGCATCAGGAATTTTCTTCCCCGGACACCAAAAAAATCTTGATTTTTAAAAGCTATGAAAAACACCATTTTTAAGCACGAAATTCAACCCCGAATCTCATTCCGGCGTCCGTTTATAGATTTGGGTGGAAAAAAAAATTTCACCTCCTGGGCACAAAATTCTCTGACTCCGGCATCAGGCATTTTCTTCCCAACAAAATCTTGATTTTTAAAAATTATGAAAAACACCATTTTTAAGGACAAAATTCAACCCCGAATCTATTCAGGTGTCTGTTTTTATATTTGAATCAAAAAAAAAAATTTCACCTCCTGGGCCCAAAAATCCCTGACTCCGGCATCAGGAATTATCTTCCCCGGACACCAAAAAAATCTTCATTTTTAAAAACTATGAAAAACACCATTTTGAAGGACGAAATTCAACCCCAAATCTAATTCTGGCATCCGTTTTTATATTTGGGTTAAAAAAAATATTCACCTCCTGGGCACAAAAATCCCTGACCCTGGAATCAGGAATTTTCTTCCCCAGACACCAAAAAAATCTTGATTTTTAAAAGCAATGAAAAACACCATTTTTGAGAATGAAATTCAACCCCGAATCTCATTCTGGTGTGCGTTTTTACATTTGGGTGGAAAAAAATTTCACCTCCTGGGCACAAAACTCCCTGACTCCGGCATCAGGAATTTATTATGATAAACACCATTTTAAAGGACAAAATTCAACCCTGAATCTCATTCGGGTGTCTGTTTTTACATTTGAGTCAAAAAAAATTTTTCACCTCCTGGGCACAAAAATCCCTGACTCCGGCATCAGGAATTTTCTTCCCCGGACACGAAATAAATCTTGATTTTTAAAAGCTATGAAAAACACCATTTTTGAGAATGAAATTCAACCCCGAATCTCATTCTGGTGTCGGTTTTTAGATTTGGGGGTGGGAAAAAATTTCACCTCCTGGGCACAAAAATCCCTGACTCCGGCATCAGGAATTTTCTCCCCGGGACACCAAAAAATTCTTGATTTTTAAAAGCTATGAAAAACACCATTTTTAAGCACGAAATTCAACCCCGAATCTCATTCCGGCGTCTGTTTATAGATTTGGGTGGGGGGAAAAAATTCACCTCCTGGGCACAAAACTCTCTGACCCCGGCATCAGGAATTTTCTTCCCCGGACACCAAAAAAATCTTGATTTTTAAAAGCTATGAAAAACACCATTTTTAAGCACGAAATTCAACCCCGAATCTCATTCCGGCGTCCGTTTATAGATTTGGGTGGGAAAAAAAATTTCACCTCCTGGGCACAAAAATCTCTGACTCCGGCATCAGGCATTTTCTTCCCAACAAAATCTTGATTTTTAAAAATTATGAAAAACACCATTTTTAAGCACGAAATTCAACCCCGAATCTCATTCCGGCGTCTGTTTATAGATTTGGGTGGGGGGGAAAAATTCACCTCCTGGGCACAAAACTCTCTGACCCCGGCATCAGGAATTTTCTTCCCCGGACACGAAAAAAATCTTGATTTTTAAAAGCTATGAAAAACACCATTTTTAAGCACGAAATTCAACCCCGAATCTCATTCCGGCGTCCGTTTATAGATTTGGGTGGAAAAAAAAATTTCACCTCCTGGGCACAAAAATCTCTGACTCCGGCATCAGGCATTTTCTTCCCAACAAAATCTTGATTTTTAAAAATTATGAAAAACACCATTTTTAAGGACAAAATTTAACCCCGAATCTATTCGGGTGTCTGTTTTTATATTTGAATCAAAAAAAAAATTTCACCTCCTGGGCCCAAAAATCCCTGACTCCGGCATCAGGAATTATCTTCCCCGGACACCAAAAAAATCTTCATTTTTAAAAACTATGAAAAACACCATTTTGAAGGACGAAATTCAACCCCAAATCTAATTCTGGCATCCGTTTTTATATTTGGGTCAAAAAAAATATTCACCTCCTGGGCACAAAAATCCCTGACCCTGGCATCAGGAATTTTCTTCCCCAGACACCAAAAAAATCTTGATTTTTAAAAGCAATGAAAAACACCATTTTTGAGAATGAAATTCAACCCCGAATCTCATTCTGGTGTGCGTTTTTACATTTGGGTGGAAAAAAATTTCACCTCCTGGGCACAAAACTCCCTGACTCCGGCATCAGGAATTTATTATGATAAACACCATTTTAAAGGACAAAATTCAACCCTGAATCTCATTCGGGTGTCTGTTTTTACATTTGAGTCAAAAAATTTTTTTCACCTCCTGGGCACAAAAATCCCTGACTCCGGCATCAGGAATTTTCTTCCCCGGACATGAAATAAATCTTGATTTTTAAAAGCTATGAAAAACACCATTTTTGAGAATGAAATTCAACCCCGAATCTCATTCTGGTGTCGGTTTTTAGATTTGGGGGTGGGAAAAAATTTCACCTCCTGGGCACAAAAATCCCTGACTCCGGCATCAGGAATTTTCTCCCCGGGACACCAAAAAATTCTTGATTTTTAAAAGCTATGAAAAACACCATTTTTAAGCACGAAATTCAACCCCGAATCTCATTCCGGCGTCTGTTTATAGATTTGGGTGGGGGGAAAAAATTCACCTCCTGGGCACAAAACTCTCTGACCCCGGCATCAGGAATTTTCTTCCCCGGACACCAAAAAAATCTTGATTTTTAAAAGCTATGAAAAACACCATTTTTAAGCACGAAATTCAACCCCGAATCTCATTCCGGCGTCCGTTTATAGATTTGGGTGGAAAAAAAAATTTCACCTCCTGGGCACAAAAATCTCTGACTCCGGCATCAGGCATTTTCTTCCCAACAAAATCTTGATTTTTAAAAATTATGAAAAACACCATTTTTAAGGACAAAATTTAACCCCGAATCTATTCGGGTGTCTGTTTTTATATTTGAATCAAAAAAAAAATTTCACCTCCTGGGCCCAAAAATCCCTGACTCCGGCATCAGGAATTATCTTCCCCGGACACCAAAAAAATCTTCATTTTTAAAAACTATGAAAAACACCATTTTGAAGGACGAAATTCAACCCCAAATCTAATTCTGGCATCCGTTTTTATATTTGGGTCAAAAAAAATATTCACCTCCTGGGCACAAAAATCCCTGACCCTGGCATCAGGAATTTTCTTCCCCAGACACCAAAAAAATCTTGATTTTTAAAAGCAATGAAAAACACCATTTTTGAGAATGAAATTCAACCCCGAATCTCATTCTGGTGTGCGTTTTTACATTTGGGTGGAAAAAAATTTCACCTCCTGGGCACAAAACTCCCTGACTCCGGCATCAGGAATTTATTATGATAAACACCATTTTAAAGGACAAAATTCAACCCTGAATCTCATTCGGGTGTCTGTTTTTACATTTGAGTCAAAAAAAATTTTTCACCTCCTGGGCACAAAAATCCCTGACTCCGGCATCAGGAATTTTCTTCCCCGGACACGAAATAAATCTTGATTTTTAAAAGCTAAGAAAAACACCATTTTTGAGAATGAAATTCAACCCTGAATCTCATTCTGGTGTCGGTTTTTAGATTTGGGGGTGGGAAAAAATTTCACCTCCTGGGCACAAAAATCCCTGACTCCGGCATCAGGAATTTTCTCCCCGGGACACCAAAAAATTCTTGATTTTTAAAAGCTATGAAAAACACCATTTTTAAGCACGAAATTCAACCCCGAATCTCATTCTGGCGTCTGTTTATAGATTTGGGTGGGGGGAAAAAATTCACCTCCTGGGCACAAAACTCTGTGACCCCGGCATCAGGAATTTTCTTCCCCGGACACCAAAAAAATCTTGATTTTTAAAAGCTATGAAAAACACCATTTTTAAGCACGAAATTCAACCCCGAATCTCATTCCGGCGTCCGTTTATAGATTTGGGTGGAAAAAAAAATTTCACCTCCTGGGCACAAAAATCTCTGACTCCGGCATCAGGCATTTTCTTCCCAACAAAATCTTGATTTTTAAAAATTATGAAAAACACCATTTTTAAGGACAAAATTCAACCCCGAATCTATTCGGGTGTCTGTTTTTATATTTGAATCAAAAAAAAAAAATTTCACCTCCTGGGCCCAAAAATCCCTGACTCCGGCATCAGGAATTATCTTCCCCGGACACCAAAAAAATCTTCATTTTTAAAAACTATGAAAAACACCATTTTGAAGGACGAAATTCAACCCCAAATCTAATTCTGGCATCCGTTTTTATATTTGGGTCAAAAAAAATATTCACCTTCTGGGCACAAAAATCCCTGACCCTGGCATCAGGAATTTTCTTCCCCAGACACCAAAAAAATCTTGATTTTTAAAAGCAATGAAAAACACCATTTTTGAGAATGAAATTCAACCCCGAATCTCATTCTGGTTTGCGTTTTTACATTTGGGTGGAAAAAAATTTCACCTCCTGGGCACAAAACTCCCTGACTCCGGCATCAGGAATTTATTATGATAAACACCATTTTAAAGGACAAAATTCAACCCTGAATCTCATTCGGGTGTCTGTTTTTACATTTGAGTCAAAAAAATTTTTTCACCTCCTGGGCACAAAAATCCCTGACTCCGGCATCAGGAATTTTCTTCCCCGGACACGAAATAAATCTTGATTTTTAAAAGCTATGAAAAACACCATTTTTGAGAATGAAATTCAACCCCGAATCTCATTCTGGTGTCGGTTTTTAGATTTGGGGGTGGGAAAAAATTTCACCTCCTGGGCACAAAAATCCCTGACTCCGGCATCAGGAATTTTCTCCCCGGGACACCAAAAAATTCTTGATTTTTAAAAGCTATGAAAAACACCATTTTTAAGCACGAAATTCAACCCCGAATCTCATTCCGGCGTCTGTTTATAGATTTGGGTGGGGGGAAAAAATTCACCTCCTGGGCACAAAACTCTCTGACCCCGGCATCAGGAATTTTCTTCCCCGGACACCAAAAAAATCTTGATTTTTAAAAGCTATGAAAAACACCATTTTTAAGCACGAAATTCAACCCCGAATCTCATTCCGGCGTCCGTTTATAGATTTGGGTGGAAAAAAAAATTTCACCTCCTGGGCACAAAATTCTCTGACTCCGGCATCAGGCATTTTCTTCCCAACAAAATCTTGATTTTTAAAAATTATGAAAAACACCATTTTTAAGGACAAAATTCAACCCTGAATCTATTCGGGTGTCTGTTTTTATATTTGAATAAAAAAAAAAATTTCACCTCCTGGGCCCAAAAATCCCTGACTCCGGCATCAGGAATTATCTTCCCCGGACACCAAAAAAATCTTCATTTTTAAAAACTATGAAAAACACCATTTTGAAGGACGAAATTCAACCCCAAATCTAATTCTGGCATCCGTTTTTATATTTGGGTCAAAAAAAATATTCACCTCCTGGGCACAAAAATCCCTGACCCTGGCATCAGGAATTTTCTTCCCCAGACACCAAAAAAATCTTGATTTTTAAAAGCAATGAAAAACACCATTTTTGAGAATGAAATTCAACCCCGAATCTCATTCTGGTGTGCGTTTTTACATTTGGGTGGAAAAAAATTTCACCTCCTGGGCACAAAACTCCCTGACTCCGGCATCAGGTATTTATTATGATAAACACCATTTTAAAGGACAAAATTCAACCCTGAATCTCATTCGGGTGTCTGTTTTTACATTTGAGTCAAAAAAATTTTTTCACCTCCTGGGCACAAAAATCCCTGACTCCGGCATCAGGAATTTTCTTCCCCGGACACGAAATAAATCTTGATTTTTAAAAGCTATGAAAAACACCATTTTTGAGAATGAAATTCAACCCCGAATCTCATTCTGGTGTCGGTTTTTAGATTTGGGGGTGGGAAAAAATTTCACCTCCTGGGCACAAAAATCCCTGACTCCGGCATCAGGAATTTTCTCCCCGGGACACCAAAAAATTCTTGATTTATAAAAGCTATGAAAAACACCATTTTTAAGCACGAAATTCAACCCCGAATCTCATTCCGGCGTCTGTTTATAGATTTGGGTGGGGGAAAAAAATTCACCTCCTGGGCACAAAACTCTCTGACCCCGGCATCAGGAATTTTCTTCCCCGGACACCAAAAAAATCTTGATTTTTAAAAGCTATGAAAAACACCATTTTTAAGCACGAAATTCAACCCCGAATCTCATTCCGGCGTCCGTTTATAGATTTGGGTGGAAAAAAAAATTTCACCTCCTGGGCACAAAATTCTCTGACTCCGGCATCAGGCATTTTCTTCCCAACAAAATCTTGATTTTTAAAAATTATGAAAAACACCATTTTTAAGGACAAAATTCAACCCTGAATCTATTCGGGTGTCTGTTTTTATATTTGAATAAAAAAAAAAAAATTCACCTCCTGGGCCCAAAAATCCCTGACTCCGGCATCAGGAATTATCTTTCCCGGACACCAAAAAAATCTTCATTTTTAAAAACTATGAAAAACACCATTTTGAAGGACGAAATTCAACCCCAAATCTAATTCTGGCATCCGTTTTTATATTTGGGTCAAAAAAAATATTCACCTCCTGGGCACAAAAATCCCTGACCCTGGCATCAGGAATTTTCTTCCCCAGACACCAAAAAAATCTTGATTTTTAAAAGCAATGAAAAACACCATTTTTGAGAATGAAATTCAACCCCGAATCTCATTCTGGTGTGCGTTTTTACATTTGGGTGGAAAAAAATTTCACCTCCTGGGCACAAAACTCCCTGACTCCGGCATCAGGAATTTATTATGATAAACACCATTTTAAATGACAAAATTCAACCCTGAATCTCATTCGGGTGTCTGTTTTTACATTTGAGTCAAAAAAAATTTTTCACCTCCTGGGCACAAAAATCCCTGACTCCGGCATCAGGAATTTTCTTCCCCGGACACGAAATAAATCTTGATTTTTAAAAGCTATGAAAAACACCATTTTTGAGAATGAAATTCAACCCCGAATCTCATTCTGGTGTCAGTTTTTAGATTTGGGGGTGGGAAAAAATTTCACCTCCTGGGCACAAAAATCCCTGACTTTGGCATCAGGAATTTTCTCCCCGGGACACCAAAAAATTCTTGATTTATAAAAGCTATGAAAAACACCATTTTTAAGCACGAAATTCAACCCCGAATCTCATTCCGGCGTCTGTTTATAGATTTGGGTGGGGGAAAAAAATTCACCTCCTGGGCACAAAACTCTCTGACCCCGGCATCAGGAATTTTCTTCCCCGGACACCAAAAAAATCTTGATTTTTAAAAGCTATGAAAAACACCATTTTTAAGCACGAAATTCAACCCCGAATCTCATTCCGGCGTCCGTTTATAGATTTGGATGGAAAAAAAAATTTCACCTCCTGGGCACAAAAATCTCTGACTCCGGCATCAGGCATTTTCTTCCCAACAAAATCTTGATTTTTAAAAATTATGAAAAACACCATTTTTAAGGACAAAATTCAACCCCGAATCTATTCGGGTGTCTGTTTTTATATTTGAATCAAAAAAAAAATATTTCACCTCCTGGGCCCAAAAATCCCTGACTCCGGCATCAGGAATTATCTTCCCCGGACACCAAAAAAATCTTCATTTTTAAAAACTATGAAAAACACCATTTTGAAGGACGAAATTCAACCCCAAATCTAATTCTGGCATCCGTTTTTATATTTGGGTCAAAAAAAATATTCACCTCCTGGGCACAAAAATCCCTGACCCTGGCATCAGGAATTTTCTTCCCCAGACACCAAAAAAATCTTGATTTTTAAAAGCAATGAAAAACACCATTTTTGAGAATGAAATTCAACCCCGAATCTCATTCTGGTTTGCGTTTTTACATTTGGGTGGAAAAAAATTTCACCTCCTGGGCACAAAACTCCCTGACTCCGGCATCAGGAATTTATTATGATAAACACCATTTTAAAGGACAAAATTCAACCCTGAATCTCATTCGGGTGTCTGTTTTTACATTTGAGTCAAAAAAATTTTTTCACCTCCTGGGCACAAAAATCCCTGACCCTGGCATCAGGAATTTTCTTCCCCAGACACCAAAAAAATCTTGATTTTTAAAAGCAATGAAAAACACCATTTTTGAGAATGAAATTCAACCCCGAATCTCATTCTGGTGTGCGTTTTTACATTTGGGTGGAAAAAAATTTCACCTCCTGGGCACAAAACTCCCTGACTCCGGCATCAGGAATTTATTATGATAAACACCATTTTAAAGGACAAAATTCAACCCTGAATCTCATTCGGGTGTCTGTTTTTACATTTGAGTCAAAAAATATTTTTCACCTCCTGGGCACAAAAATCCCTGACTCCGGCATCAGGAATTTTCTTCCCCGGACACGAAATAAATCTTGATTTTTAAAAGCTATGAAAAACACCATTCTTGAGAATGAAATTCAACCCCGAATCTCATTCTGGTGTCGGTTTTTAGATTTGGGGGTGGGAAAAAATTTCACCTCCTGGGCACAAAAATCCCTGACTCCGGCATCAGGAATTTTCTCCCCGGGACACCAAAAAATTCTTGATTTTTAAAAGCTATGAAAAACACCATTTTTAAGCACGAAATTCAACCCCGAATCTCATTCCGGCGTCTGTTTATAGATTTGGGTGGGGGGAAAAAATTCACCTCCTGGGCACAAAACTCTCTGACCCCGGCATCAGGAATTTTCTTCCCCGGACACCAAAAAAATCTTGATTTTTAAAAGCTATGAAAAACACCATTTTTAAGCACGAAATTCAACCCCGAATCTCATTCCGGCGTCCGTTTATAGATTTGGGTGGAAAAAAAAATTTCACCTCCTGGGCACAAAATTCTCTGACTCCGGAATCAGGCATTTTCTTCCCAACAAAATCTTGATTTTTAAAAATTATGAAAAACACCATTTTTAAGGACAAAATTCAACCCCGAATCTATTCGGGTGTCTGTTTTTATATTTGAATCAAAAAAAAAATTTCACCTCCTGGGCCCAAAAATCCCTGACTCCGGCATCAGGAATTATCTTCCCCGGACACCAAAAAAATCTTCATTTTTAAAAACTATGAAAAACACCATTTTGAAGGACGAAATTCAACCCCAAATCTAATTCTGGCATCCGTTTTTATATTTGGGTCAAAAAAAATATTCACCTCCTGGGCACAAAAATCCCTGACCCTGGCATCAGGAATTTTCTTCCCCAGACACCAAAAAAATCTTGATTTTTAAAAGCAATGAAAAACACCATTTTTGAGAATGAAATTCAACCCCGAATCTCATTCTGGTGTGCGTTTTTACATTTGGGTGGAAAAAAATTTCACCTCCTGGGCACAAAACTCCCTGACTCCGGCATCAGGAATTTATTATGATAAACACCATTTTAAAGGACAAAATTCAACCCTGAATCTCATTCGGGTGTCTGTTTTTACATTTGAGTCAAAAAAATTTTTTCACCACCTGGGCACAAAAATCCCTGACCCTGGCATCAGGAATTTTCTTCCCCAGACACCAAAAAAATCTTGATTTTTAAAAGCAATGAAAAACACCATTTTTGAGAATGAAATTCAACCCCGAATCTCATTCTGGTGTGCGTTTTTACATTTGGGTGGAAAAAAAATTCACCTCCTGGGCACAAAACTCCCTGACTCCGGCATCAGGAATTTATTATGATAAACACCATTTTAAAGGACAAAATTCAACCCTGAATCTCATTCGGGTGTCTGTTTTTACATTTGAGTCAAAAAATTTTTTTCACCTCCTGGGCACAAAAATCCCTGACTCCGGCATCAGGAATTTTCTTCCCCGGACACGAAATAAATCTTGATTTTTAAAAGCTATGAAAAACACCATTTTTGAGAATGAAATTCAACCCCGAATCTCATTCTGGTGTCGGTTTTTAGATTTGGGGGTGGGAAAAAATTTCACCTCCTGGGCACAAAAATCCCTGACTCCGGCATCAGGAATTTTCTCCCCGGGACACCAAAAAATTCTTGATTTTTAAAAGCTATGAAAAACACCATTTTTAAGCACGAAATTCAACCCCGAATCTCATTCCGGCGTCTGTTTATAGATTTGGGTGGGGGGAAAAAATTCACCTCCTGGGCACAAAACTCTCTGACCCCGGCATCAGGAATTTTCTTCCCCGGACACCAAAAAAATCTTGATTTTTAAAAGCTATGAAAAACACCATTTTTAAGCACGAAATTCAACCCCGAATCTCATTCCGGCGTCCGTTTATAGATTTGGGTGGAAAAAAAAAATTCACCTCCTGGGCACAAAATTCTCTGACTCCGGCATCAGGCATTTTCTTCCCAACAAAATCTTGATTTTTAAAAATTATGAAAAACACCATTTTTAAGGACAAAATTCAACCCTGAATCTATTCGGGTGTCTGTTTTTATATTTGAATAAAAAAAAAAAAATTCACCTCCTGGGCCCAAAAATCCCTGACTCCGGCATCAGGAATTATCTTTCCCGGACACCAAAAAAATCTTCATTTTTAAAAACTATGAAAAACACCATTTTGAAGGACGAAATTCAACCCCAAATCTAATTCTGGCATCCGTTTTTATATTTGGGTCAAAAAAAATATTCACCTCCTGGGCACAAAAATCCCTGACCCTGGCATCAGGAATTTTCTTCCCCAGACACCAAAAAAATCTTGATTTTTAAAAGCAATGAAAAACACCATTTTTGAGAATGAAATTCAACCCCGAATCTCATTCTGGTGTGCGTTTTTACATTTGGGTGGAAAAAAATTTCACCTCCTGGGCACAAAACTCCCTGACTCCGGCATCAGGAATTTATTATGATAAACACCATTTTAAATGACAAAATTCAACCCTGAATCTCATTCGGGTGTCTGTTTTTACATTTGAGTCAAAAAAAATTTTTCACCTCCTGGGCACAAAAATCCCTGACTCCGGCATCAGGAATTTTCTTCCCCGGACACGAAATAAATCTTGATTTTTAAAAGCTATGAAAAACACCATTTTTGAGAATGAAATTCAACCCCGAATCTCATTCTGGTGTCAGTTTTTAGATTTGGGGGTGGGAAAAAATTTCACCTCCTGGGCACAAAAATCCCTGACTTTGGCATCAGGAATTTTCTCCCCGGGACACCAAAAAATTCTTGATTTATAAAAGCTATGAAAAACACCATTTTTAAGCACGAAATTCAACCCCGAATCTCATTCCGGCGTCTGTTTATAGATTTGGGTGGGGGAAAAAAATTCACCTCCTGGGCACAAAACTCTCTGACCCCGGCATCAGGAATTTTCTTCCCCGGACACCAAAAAAATCTTGATTTTTAAAAGCTATGAAAAACACCATTTTTAAGCACGAAATTCAACCCCGAATCTCATTCCGGCGTCCGTTTATAGATTTGGATGGAAAAAAAAATTTCACCTCCTGGGCACAAAAATCTCTGACTCCGGCATCAGGCATTTTCTTCCCAACAAAATCTTGATTTTTAAAAATTATGAAAAACACCATTTTTAAGGACAAAATTCAACCCCGAATCTATTCGGGTGTCTGTTTTTATATTTGAATCAAAAAAAAAATATTTCACCTCCTGGGCCCAAAAATCCCTGACTCCGGCATCAGGAATTATCTTCCCCGGACACCAAAAAAATCTTCATTTTTAAAAACTATGAAAAACACCATTTTGAAGGACGAAATTCAACCCCAAATCTAATTCTGGCATCCGTTTTTATATTTGGGTCAAAAAAAATATTCACCTCCTGGGCACAAAAATCCCTGACCCTGGCATCAGGAATTTTCTTCCCCAGACACCAAAAAAATCTTGATTTTTAAAAGCAATGAAAAACACCATTTTTGAGAATGAAATTCAACCCCGAATCTCATTCTGGTTTGCGTTTTTACATTTGGGTGGAAAAAAATTTCACCTCCTGGGCACAAAACTCCCTGACTCCGGCATCAGGAATTTATTATGATAAACACCATTTTAAAGGACAAAATTCAACCCTGAATCTCATTCGGGTGTCTGTTTTTACATTTGAGTCAAAAAAATTTTTTCACCTCCTGGGCACAAAAATCCCTGACCCTGGCATCAGGAATTTTCTTCCCCAGACACCAAAAAAATCTTGATTTTTAAAAGCAATGAAAAACACCATTTTTGAGAATGAAATTCAACCCCGAATCTCATTCTGGTGTGCGTTTTTACATTTGGGTGGAAAAAAATTTCACCTCCTGGGCACAAAACTCCCTGACTCCGGCATCAGGAATTTATTATGATAAACACCATTTTAAAGGACAAAATTCAACCCTGAATCTCATTCGGGTGTCTGTTTTTACATTTGAGTCAAAAAATATTTTTCACCTCCTGGGCACAAAAATCCCTGACTCCGGCATCAGGAATTTTCTTCCCCGGACACGAAATAAATCTTGATTTTTAAAAGCTATGAAAAACACCATTCTTGAGAATGAAATTCAACCCCGAATCTCATTCTGGTGTCGGTTTTTAGATTTGGGGGTGGGAAAAAATTTCACCTCCTGGGCACAAAAATCCCTGACTCCGGCATCAGGAATTTTCTCCCCGGGACACCAAAAAATTCTTGATTTTTAAAAGCTATGAAAAACACCATTTTTAAGCACGAAATTCAACCCCGAATCTCATTCCGGCGTCTGTTTATAGATTTGGGTGGGGGGAAAAAATTCACCTCCTGGGCACAAAACTCTCTGACCCCGGCATCAGGAATTTTCTTCCCCGGACACCAAAAAAATCTTGATTTTTAAAAGCTATGAAAAACACCATTTTTAAGCACGAAATTCAACCCCGAATCTCATTCCGGCGTCCGTTTATAGATTTGGGTGGAAAAAAAAATTTCACCTCCTGGGCACAAAATTCTCTGACTCCGGAATCAGGCATTTTCTTCCCAACAAAATCTTGATTTTTAAAAATTATGAAAAACACCATTTTTAAGGACAAAATTCAACCCCGAATCTATTCGGGTGTCTGTTTTTATATTTGAATCAAAAAAAAAATTTCACCTCCTGGGCCCAAAAATCCCTGACTCCGGCATCAGGAATTATCTTCCCCGGACACCAAAAAAATCTTCATTTTTAAAAACTATGAAAAACACCATTTTGAAGGACGAAATTCAACCCCAAATCTAATTCTGGCATCCGTTTTTATATTTGGGTCAAAAAAAATATTCACCTCCTGGGCACAAAAATCCCTGACCCTGGCATCAGGAATTTTCTTCCCCAGACACCAAAAAAATCTTGATTTTTAAAAGCAATGAAAAACACCATTTTTGAGAATGAAATTCAACCCCGAATCTCATTCTGGTGTGCGTTTTTACATTTGGGTGGAAAAAAATTTCACCTCCTGGGCACAAAACTCCCTGACTCCGGCATCAGGAATTTATTATGATAAACACCATTTTAAAGGACAAAATTCAACCCTGAATCTCATTCGGGTGTCTGTTTTTACATTTGAGTCAAAAAAATTTTTTCACCACCTGGGCACAAAAATCCCTGACCCTGGCATCAGGAATTTTCTTCCCCAGACACCAAAAAAATCTTGATTTTTAAAAGCAATGAAAAACACCATTTTTGAGAATGAAATTCAACCCCGAATCTCATTCTGGTGTGCGTTTTTACATTTGGGTGGAAAAAAAATTCACCTCCTGGGCACAAAACTCCCTGACTCCGGCATCAGGAATTTATTATGATAAACACCATTTTAAAGGACAAAATTCAACCCTGAATCTCATTCGGGTGTCTGTTTTTACATTTGAGTCAAAAAATTTTTTTCACCTCCTGGGCACAAAAATCCCTGACTCCGGCATCAGGAATTTTCTTCCCCGGACACGAAATAAATCTTGATTTTTAAAAGCTATGAAAAACACCATTTTTGAGAATGAAATTCAACCCCGAATCTCATTCTGGTGTCGGTTTTTAGATTTGGGGGTGGGAAAAAATTTCACCTCCTGGGCACAAAAATCCCTGACTCCGGCATCAGGAATTTTCTCCCCGGGACACCAAAAAATTCTTGATTTTTAAAAGCTATGAAAAACACCATTTTTAAGCACGAAATTCAACCCCGAATCTCATTCCGGCGTCTGTTTATAGATTTGGGTGGGGGGAAAAAATTCACCTCCTGGGCACAAAACTCTCTGACCCCGGCATCAGGAATTTTCTTCCCCGGACACCAAAAAAATCTTGATTTTTAAAAGCTATGAAAAACACCATTTTTAAGCACGAAATTCAACCCCGAATCTCATTCCGGCGTCCGTTTATAGATTTGGGTGGAAAAAAAAAATTCACCTCCTGGGCACAAAATTCTCTGACTCCGGCATCAGGCATTTTCTTCCCAACAAAATCTTGATTTTTAAAAATTATGAAAAACACCATTTTTAAGGACAAAATTCAACCCTGAATCTATTCGGGTGTCTGTTTTTATATTTGAATAAAAAAAAAAATTTCACCTCCTGGGCCCAAAAATCCCTGACTCCGGCATCAGGAATTATCTTCCCCGGACACCAAAAAAATCTTCATTTTTAAAAACTATGAAAAACACCATTTTGAAGGACGAAATTCAACCCCAAATCTAATTCTGGCATCCGTTTTTATATTTGGGTCAAAAAAAATATTCACCTCCTGGGCACAAAAATCCCTGACCCTGGCATCAGGAATTTTCTTCCCCAGACACCAAAAAAATCTTGATTTTTAAAAGCAATGAAAAACACCATTTTTGAGAATGAAATTCAACCCCGAATCTCATTCTGGTGTGCGTTTTTACATTTGGGTGGAAAAAAATTTCACCTCCTGGGCACAAAACTCCCTGACTCCGGCATCAGGAATTTATTATGATAAACACCATTTTAAAGGACAAAATTCAACCCTGAATCTCATTCGGGTGTCTGTTTTTACATTTGAGTCAAAAAAATTTTTTCACCTCCTGGGCACAAAAATCCCTGACTCCGGCATCAGGAATTTTCTTCCCCGGACACGAAATAAATCTTGATTTTTAAAAGCTATGAAAAACACCATTTTTGAGAATGAAATTCAACCCCGAATCTCATTCTGGTGTCGGTTTTTAGATTTGGGGGTGGGAAAAAATTTCACCTCCTGGGCACAAAAATCCCTGACTCCGGCATCAGGAATTTTCTCCCCGGGACACCAAAAAATTCTTGATTTATAAAAGCTATGAAAAACACCATTTTTAAGCACGAAATTCAACCCCGAATCTCATTCCGGCGTCTGTTTATAGATTTGGGTGGGGGAAAAAAATTCACCTCCTGGGCACAAAACTCTCTGACCCCGGCATCAGGAATTTTCTTCCCCGGACACCAAAAAAATCTTGATTTTTAAAAGCTATGAAAAACACCATTTTTAAGCACGAAATTCAACCCCGAATCTCATTCCGGCGTCCGTTTATAGATTTGGGTGGAAAAAAAAATTTCACCTCCTGGGCACAAAATTCTCTGACTCCGGCATCAGGCATTTTCTTCCCAACAAAATCTTGATTTTTAAAAATTATGAAAAACACCATTTTTAAGGACAAAATTCAACCCTGAATCTATTCGGGTGTCTGTTTTTATATTTGAATAAAAAAAAAAATTTCACCTCCTGGGCCCAAAAATCCCTGACTCCGGCATCAGGAATTATCTTCCCCGGACACCAAAAAAATCTTCATTTTTAAAAACTATGAAAAACACCATTTTGAAGGACGAAATTCAACCCCAAATCTAATTCTGGCATCCGTTTTTATATTTGGGTCAAAAAAAATATTCACCTCCTGGGCACAAAAATCCCTGACCCTGGCATCAGGAATTTTCTTCCCCAGACACCAAAAAAATCTTGATTTTTAAAAGCAATGAAAAACACCATTTTTGAGAATGAAATTCAACCCCGAATCTCATTCTGGTGTGCGTTTTTACATTTGGGTGGAAAAAAATTTCACCTCCTGGGCACAAAACTCCCTGACTCCGGCATCAGGAATTTATTATGATAAACACCATTTTAAAGGACAAAATTCAACCCTGAATCTCATTCGGGTGTCTGTTTTTACATTTGAGTCAAAAAATTTTTTTCACCTCCTGGGCACAAAAATCCCTGACTCCGGCATCAGGAATTTTCTTCCCCGGACACGAAATAAATCTTGATTTTTAAAAGCTATGAAAAACACCATTTTTGAGAATGAAATTCAACCCCGAATCTCATTCTGGTGTCGGTTTTTAGATTTGGGGGTGGGAAAAAATTTCACCTCCTGGGCACAAAAATCCCTGACTCCGGCATCAGGAATTTTCTCCCCGGGACACCAAAAAATTCTTGATTTTTAAAAGCTATGAAAAACACCATTTTTAAGCACGAAATTCAACCCCGAATCTCATTCCGGCGTCTGTTTATAGATTTGGGTGGGGGGAAAAAATTCACCTCCTGGGCACAAAACTCTCTGACCCCGGCATCAGGAATTTTCTTCCCCGGACACCAAAAAAATCTTGATTTTTAAAAGCTATGAAAAACACCATTTTTAAGCACGAAATTCAACCCCGAATCTCATTCCGGCGTCCGTTTATAGATTTGGATGGAAAAAAAAATTTCACCTCCTGGGCACAAAAATCTCTGACTCCGGCATCAGGCATTTTCTTCCCAACAAAATCTTGATTTTTAAAAATTATGAAAAACACCATTTTTAAGGACAAAATTCAACCCCGAATCTATTCGGGTGTCTGTTTTTATATTTGAATCAAAAAAAAAATATTTCACCTCCTGGGCCCAAAAATCCCTGACTCCGGCATCAGGAATTATCTTCCCCGGACACCAAAAAAATCTTCATTTTTAAAAACTATGAAAAACACCATTTTGAAGGACGAAATTCAACCACAAATCTAATTCTGGCATCCATTTTTATATTTGGGTCAAAAAAAATATTCACCTCCTGGGCACAAAAATCCCTGACCCTGGCATCAGGAATTTTCTTCCCCAGACACCAAAAAAATCTTGATTTTTAAAAGCAATGAAAAACACCATTTTTGAGAATGAAATTCAACCCCGAATCTCATTCTGGTTTGCGTTTTTACATTTGGGTGGAAAAAAATTTCACCTCCTGGGCACAAAACTCCCTGACTCCGGCATCAGGAATTTATTATGATAAACACCATTTTAAAGGACAAAATTCAACCCTGAATCTCATTCGGGTGTCTGTTTTTACATTTGAGTCAAAAAAATTTTTTCACCTCCTGGGCACAAAAATCCCTGACCCTGGCATCAGGAATTTTCTTCCCCAGACACCAAAAAAATCTTGATTTTTAAAAGCAATGAAAAACACCATTTTTGAGAATGAAATTCAACCCCGAATCTCATTCTGGTGTGCGTTTTTACATTTGGGTGGAAAAAAATTTCACCTCCTGGGCACAAAACTCCCTGACTCCGGCATCAGGAATTTATTATGATAAACACCATTTTAAAGGACAAAATTCAACCCTGAATCTCATTCGGGTGTCTGTTTTTACATTTGAGTCAAAAAATATTTTTCACCTCCTGGGCACAAAAATCCCTGACTCCGGCATCAGGAATTTTCTTCCCCGGACACGAAATAAATCTTGATTTTTAAAAGCTATGAAAAACACCATTCTTGAGAATGAAATTCAACCCCGAATCTCATTCTGGTGTCGGTTTTTAGATTTGGGGGTGGGAAAAAATTTCACCTCCTGGGCACAAAAATCCCTGACTCCGGCATCAGGAATTTTCTCCCCGGGACACCAAAAAATTCTTGATTTTTAAAAGCTATGAAAAACACCATTTTTAAGCACGAAATTCAACCCCGAATCTCATTCCGGCGTCTGTTTATAGATTTGGGTGGGGGGAAAAAATTCACCTCCTGGGCACAAAACTCTCTGACCCCGGCATCAGGAATTTTCTTCCCCGGACACCAAAAAAATCTTGATTTTTAAAAGCTATGAAAAACACCATTTTTAAGCACGAAATTCAACCCCGAATCTCATTCCGGCGTCCGTTTATAGATTTGGGTGGAAAAAAAAATTTCACCTCCTGGGCACAAAAATCTCTGACTCCGGCATCAGGCATTTTCTTCCCAACAAAATCTTGATTTTTAAAAATTATGAAAAACACCATTTTTAACGACAAAATTCAACCCTGAATCTATTCGGGTGTCTGTTTTTATATTTGAATCAAAAAAAAAAAATTTCACCTCCTGGGCCCAAAAATCCCTGACTCCGGCATCAGGAATTATCTTCCCCGGACACCAAAAAAATCTTCATTTTTAAAAACTATGAAAAACACCATTTTGAAGGACGAAATTCAACCCCAAATCTAATTCTGGCATCCGTTTTTATATTTGGGTCAAAAAAAATATTCACCTCCTGGGCACAAAAATCCCTGACCCTGGCATCAGGAATTTTCTTCCCCAGACACCAAAAAAATCTTGATTTTTAAAAGCAATGAAAAACACCATTTTTGAGAATGAAATTCAACCCCGAATCTCATTCTGGTGTGCGTTTTTACATTTGGGTGGAAAAAAATTTCACCTCCTGGGCACAAAACTCCCTGACTCCGGCATCAGGAATTTATTATGATAAACACCATTTTAAAGGACAAAATTCAACCCTGAATCTCATTCGGGTGTCTGTTTTTACATTTGAGTCAAAAAAAATTTTTCACCTCCTGGGCACAAAAATCCCTGACTCCGGCATCAGGAATTTTCTTCCCCGGACACGAAATAAATCTTGATTTTTAAAAGCTATGAAAAACACCATTTTTGAGAATGAAATTCAACCCCGAATCTCATTCTGGTGTCGGTTTTTAGATTTGGGGGTGGGAAAAAATTTCACCTCCTGGGCACAAAACTCCCTGACTCCGGCATCAGGAATTTATTATGATAAACACCATTTTAAAGGACAAAATTCAACCCTGAATCTCATTCGGGTGTCTGTTTTTACATTTGAGTCAAAAAAAATTTTTCACCTCCTGGGCACAAAAATCCCTGACCCTGGCATCAGGAATTTTCTTCCCCAGACACCAAAAAAATCTTGATTTTTAAAAGCAATGAAAAACACCATTTTTGAGAATGAAATTCAACCCCGAATCTCATTCTGGTGTGCGTTTTTACATTTGGGTGGAAAAAAAATTCACCTCCTGGGCACAAAACTCCCTGACTCCGGCATCAGGAATTTATTATGATAAACACCATTTTAAAGGACAAAATTCAACCCTGAATCTCATTCGGGTGTCTGTTTTTACATTTGAGTCAAAAAAAATTTTTCACCTCCTGGGCACAAAAATCCCTGACTCCGGCATCAGGAATTTTCTTCCCCGGACACGAAATAAATCTTGATTTTTAAAAGCTATGAAAAACACCATTTTTGAGAATGAAATTCAACCCCGAATCTCATTCTGGTGTCGGTTTTTAGATTTGGGGGTGGGAAAAAATTTCACCTCCTGGGCACAAAAATCCCTGACTCCGGCATCAGGAATTTTCTCCCCGGGACACCAAAAAATTCTTGATTTTTAAAAGCTATGAAAAACACCATTTTTAAGCACGAAATTCAACCCCGAATCTCATTCCGGCGTCTGTTTATAGATTTGGGTGGGGGGAAAAAATTCACCTCCTGGGCACAAAACTCTCTGACCCCGGCATCAGGAATTTTCTTCCCCGGACACCAAAAAAATCTTGATTTTTAAAAGCTATGAAAAACACCATTTTTAAGCACGAAATTCAACCCCGAATCTCATTCCGGCGTCCGTTTATAGATTTGGGTGGAAAAAAAAATTTCACCTCCTGGGCACAAAATTCTCTGACTCCGGCATCAGGCATTTTCTTCCCAACAAAATCTTGATTTTTAAAAATTATGAAAAACACCATTTTTAAGGACAAAATTCAACCCCGAATCTATTCGGGTGTCTGTTTTTATATTTGAATCAAAAAAAAAATTTCACCTCCTGGGCCCAAAAATCCCTGACTCCGGCATCAGGAATTATCTTCCCCGGACACCAAAAAAATCTTCATTTTTAAAAACTATGAAAAACACCATTTTGAAGGACGAAATTCAACCCCAAATCTAATTCTGGCATCCGTTTTTATATTTGGGTCAAAAAAAATATTCACCTCCTGGGCACAAAAATCCCTGACCCTGGCATCAGGAATTTTCTTCCCCAGACACCAAAAAAATCTTGATTTTTAAAAGCAATGAAAAACACCATTTTTGAGAATGAAATTCAACCCCGAATCTCATTCTGGTGTGCGTTTTTACATTTGGGTGGAAAAAAATTTCACCTCCTGGGCACAAAACTCCCTGACTCCGGCATCAGGAATTTATTATGATAAACACCATTTTAAAGGACAAAATTCAACCCTGAATCTCATTCGGGTGTCTGTTTTTACATTTGAGTCAAAAAAAATTTTTCACCACCTGGGCACAAAAATCCCTGACCCTGGCATCAGGAATTTTCTTCCCCAGACACCAAAAAAATCTTGATTTTTAAAAGCAATGAAAAACACCATTTTTGAGAATGAAATTCAACCCCGAATCTCATTCTGGTGTGCGTTTTTACATTTGGGTGGAAAAAAAATTCACCTCCTGGGCACAAAACTCCCTGACTCCGGCATCAGGAATTTATTATGATAAACACCATTTTAAAGGACAAAATTCAACCCTGAATCTCATTCGGGTGTCTGTTTTTACATTTGAGTCAAAAAAAATTTTTCACCTCCTGGGCACAAAAATCCCTGACTCCGGCATCAGGAATTTTCTTCCCCGGACACGAAATAAATCTTGATTTTTAAAAGCTATGAAAAACACCATTTTTGAGAATGAAATTCAACCCCGAATCTCATTCTGGTGTCGGTTTTTAGATTTGGGGGTGGGAAAAAATTTCACCTCCTGGGCACAAAAATCCCTGACTCCGGCATCAGGAATTTTCTCCCCGGGACACCAAAAAATTCTTGATTTTTAAAAGCTATGAAAAACACCATTTTTAAGCACGAAATTCAACCCCGAATCTCATTCCGGCGTCTGTTTATAGATTTGGGTGGGGGGAAAAAATTCACCTCCTGGGCACAAAACTCTCTGACCCCGGCATCAGGAATTTTCTTCCCCGGACACCAAAAAAATCTTGATTTTTAAAAGCTATGAAAAACACCATTTTTAAGCACGAAATTCAACCCCGAATCTCATTCCGGCGTCCGTTTATAGATTTGGGTGGAAAAAAAAATTTCACCTCCTGGGCACAAAATTCTCTGACTCCGGCATCAGGCATTTTCTTCCCAACAAAATCTTGATTTTTAAAAATTATGAAAAACACCATTTTTAAGGACAAAATTCAACCCCGAATCTATTCGGGTGTCTGTTTTTATATTTGAATCAAAAAAAAAATTTCACCTCCTGGGCCCAAAAATCCCTGACTCCGGCATCAGGAATTATCTTCCCCGGACACCAAAAAAATCTTCATTTTTAAAAACTATGAAAAACACCATTTTGAAGGACGAAATTCAACCCCAAATCTAATTCTGGCATCCGTTTTTATATTTGGGTCAAAAAAAATATTCACCTCCTGGGCACAAAAATCCCTGACCCTGGCATCAGGAATTTTCTTCCCCAGACACCAAAAAAATCTTGATTTTTAAAAGCAATGAAAAACACCATTTTTGAGAATGAAATTCAACCCCGAATCTCATTCTGGTGTGCGTTTTTACATTTGGGTGGAAAAAAATTTCACCTCCTGGGCACAAAACTCCCTGACTCCGGCATCAGGAATTTATTATGATAAACACCATTTTAAAGGACAAAATTCAACCCTGAATCTCATTCGGGTGTCTGTTTTTACATTTGAGTCAAAAAAATTTTTTCACCTCCTGGGCACAAAAATCCCTGACTCCGGCATCAGGAATTTTCTTCCCCGGACACGAAATAAATCTTGATTTTTAAAAGCTATGAAAAACACCATTTTTGAGAATGAAATTCAACCCCGAATCTCATTCTGGTGTCGGTTTTTAGATTTGGGGGTGGGAAAAAATTTCACCTCCTGGGCACAAAAATCCCTGACTCCGGCATCAGGAATTTTCTCCCCGGGACACCAAAAAATTCTTGATTTTTAAAAGCTATGAAAAACACCATTTTTAAGCACGAAATTCAACCCCGAATCTCATTCCGGCGTCTGTTTATAGATTTGGGTGGGGGGAAAAAATTCACCTCCTGGGCACAAAACTCTCTGACCCCGGCATCAGGAATTTTCTTCCCCGGACACCAAAAAAATCTTGATTTTTAAAAGCTATGAAAAACACCATTTTTAAGCACGAAATTCAACCCCGAATCTCATTCCGGCGTCCGTTTATAGATTTGGGTGGAAAAAAAAATTTCACCTCCTGGGCACAAAATTCTCTGACTCCGGCATCAGGCATTTTCTTCCCAACAAAATCTTGATTTTTAAAAATTATGAAAAACACCATTTTTAAGGACAAAATTCAACCCCGAATCTATTCGGGTGTCTGTTTTTATATTTGAATCAAAAAAAAAAATTTCACCTCCTGGGCCCAAAAATCCCTGACTCCGGCATCAGGAATTATCTTCCCCGGACACCAAAAAAATCTTCATTTTTAAAAACTATGAAAAACACCATTTTGAAGGACGAAATTCAACCCCAAATCTAATTCTGGCATCCGTTTTTATATTTGGGTCAAAAAAAATATTCACCTCCTGGGCACAAAAATCCCTGACCCTGGCATCAGGAATTTTCTTCCCCAGACACCAAAAAAATCTTGATTTTTAAAAGCAATGAAAAACACCATTTTTGAGAATGAAATTCAACCCCGAATCTCATTCTGGTGTGCGTTTTTACATTTGGGTGGAAAAAAATTTCACCTCCTGGGCACAAAACTCCCTGACTCCGGCATCAGGAATTTATTATGATAAACACCATTTTAAAGGACAAAATTCAACCCTGAATCTCATTCGGGTGTCTGTTTTTACATTTGAGTCAAAAAAATTTTTTCACCTCCTGGGCACAAAAATCCCTGACTCCGGCATCAGGAATTTTCTTCCCCGGACACGAAATAAATCTTGATTTTTAAAAGCTATGAAAAACACCATTTTTGAGAATGAAATTCAACCCCGAATCTCATTCTGGTGTCGGTTTTTAGATTTGGGGGTGGGAAAAAATTTCACCTCCTGGGCACAAAAATCCCTGACTCCGGCATCAGGAATTTTCTCCCCGGGACACCAAAAAATTCTTGATTTTTAAAAGCTATGAAAAACACCATTTTTAAGCACGAAATTCAACCCCGAATCTCATTCCGGCGTCTGTTTATAGATTTGGGTGGGGGGAAAAAATTCACCTCCTGGGCACAAAACTCTCTGACCCCGGCATCAGGAATTTTCTTCCCCGGACACCAAAAAAATCTTGATTTTTAAAAGCTATGAAAAACACCATTTTTAAGCACGAAATTCAACCCCGAATCTCATTCCGGCGTCCGTTTATAGATTTGGGTGGGAAAAAAAATTTCACCTCCTGGGCACAAAAATCTCTGACTCCGGCATCAGGCATTTTCTTCCCAACAAAATCTTGATTTTTAAAAATTATGAAAAACACCATTTTTAAGCACGAAATTCAACCCCGAATCTCATTCCGGCGTCTGTTTATAGATTTGGGTGGGGGGGAAAAATTCACCTCCTGGGCACAAAACTCTCTGACCCCGGCATCAGGAATTTTCTTCCCCGGACACGAAAAAAATCTTGATTTTTAAAAGCTATGAAAAACACCATTTTTAAGCACGAAATTCAACCCCGAATCTCATTCCGGCGTCCGTTTATAGATTTGGGTGGAAAAAAAATTTCACCTCCTGGGCACAAAAATCTCTGACTCCGGCATCAGGCATTTTCTTCCCAACAAAATCTTGATTTTTAAAAATTATGAAAAACACCATTTTTAAGGACAAAATTTAACCCCGAATCTATTCGGGTGTCTGTTTTTATATTTGAATCAAAAAAAAAATTTCACCTCCTGGGCCCAAAAATCCCTGACTCCGGCATCAGGAATTATCTTCCCCGGACACCAAAAAAATCTTCATTTTTAAAAACTATGAAAAACACCATTTTGAAGGACGAAATTCAACCCCAAATCTAATTCTGGCATCCGTTTTTATATTTGGGTCAAAAAAAATATTCACCTCCTGGGCACAAAAATCCCTGACCCTGGCATCAGGAATTTTCTTCCCCAGACACCAAAAAAATCTTGATTTTTAAAAGCAATGAAAAACACCATTTTTGAGAATGAAATTCAACCCCGAATCTCATTCTGGTGTGCGTTTTTACATTTGGGTGGAAAAAAATTTCACCTCCTGGGCACAAAACTCCCTTACTCCGGCATCAGGAATTTATTATGATAAACACCATTTTAAAGGACAAAATTCAACCCTGAATCTCATTCGGGTGTCTGTTTTTACATTTGAGTCAAAAAATTTTTTTCACCTCCTGGGCACAAAAATCCCTGACTCCGGCATCAGGAATTTTCTTCCCCGGACATGAAATAAATCTTGATTTTTAAAAGCTATGAAAAACACCATTTTTGAGAATGAAATTCAACCCCGAATCTCATTCTGGTGTCGGTTTTTAGATTTGGGGGTGGGAAAAAATTTCACCTCCTGGGCACAAAAATCCCTGACTCCGGCATCAGGAATTTTCTCCCCGGGACACCAAAAAATTCTTGATTTTTAAAAGCTATGAAAAACACCATTTTTAAGCACGAAATTCAACCCCGAATCTCATTCCGGCGTCTGTTTATAGATTTGGGTGGGGGGAAAAAATTCACCTCCTGGGCACAAAACTCTCTGACCCCGGCATCAGGAATTTTCTTCCCCGGACACCAAAAAAATCTTGATTTTTAAAAGCTATGAAAAACACCATTTTTAAGCACGAAATTCAACCCCGAATCTCATTCCGGCGTCCGTTTATAGATTTGGGTGGAAAAAAAAATTTCACCTCCTGGGCACAAAAATCTCTGACTCCGGCATCAGGCATTTTCTTCCCAACAAAATCTTGATTTTTAAAAATTATGAAAAACACCATTTTTAAGGACAAAATTTAACCCCGAATCTATTCGGGTGTCTGTTTTTATATTTGAATCAAAAAAAAAATTTCACCTCCTGGGCCCAAAAATCCCTGACTCCGGCATCAGGAATTATCTTCCCCGGACACCAAAAAAATCTTCATTTTTAAAAACTATGAAAAACACCATTTTGAAGGACGAAATTCAACCCCAAATCTAATTCTGGCATCCGTTTTTATATTTGGGTCAAAAAAAATATTCACCTCCTGGGCACAAAAATCCCTGACCCTGGCATCAGGAATTTTCTTCCCCAGACACCAAAAAAATCTTGATTTTTAAAAGCAATGAAAAACACCATTTTTGAGAATGAAATTCAACCCCGAATCTCATTCTGGTGTGCGTTTTTACATTTGGGTGGAAAAAAATTTCACCTCCTGGGCACAAAACTCCCTGACTCCGGCATCAGGAATTTATTATGATAAACACCATTTTAAAGGACAAAATTCAACCCTGAATCTCATTCGGGTGTCTGTTTTTACATTTGAGTCAAAAAAAATTTTTCACCTCCTGGGCACAAAAATCCCTGACTCCGGCATCAGGAATTTTCTTCCCCGGACACGAAATAAATCTTGATTTTTAAAAGCTAAGAAAAACACCATTTTTGAGAATGAAATTCAACCCTGAATCTCATTCTGGTGTCGGTTTTTAGATTTGGGGGTGGGAAAAAATTTCACCTCCTGGGCACAAAAATCCCTGACTCCGGCATCAGGAATTTTCTCCCCGGGACACCAAAAAATTCTTGATTTTTAAAAGCTATGAAAAACACCATTTTTAAGCACGAAATTCAACCCCGAATCTCATTCTGGCGTCTGTTTATAGATTTGGGTGGGGGGAAAAAATTCACCTCCTGGGCACAAAACTCTGTGACCCCGGCATCAGGAATTTTCTTCCCCGGACACCAAAAAATCTTGATTTTTAAAAGCTATGAAAAACACCATTTTTAAGCACGAAATTCAACCCCGAATCTCATTCCGGCGTCCGTTTATAGATTTGGGTGGAAAAAAAAATTTCACCTCCTGGGCACAAAAATCTCTGACTCCGGCATCAGGCATTTTCTTCCCAACAAAATCTTGATTTTTAAAAATTATGAAAAACACCATTTTTAAGGACAAAATTCAACCCCGAATCTATTCGGGTGTCTGTTTTTATATTTGAATCAAAAAAAAAAAATTTCACCTCCTGGGCCCAAAAATCCCTGACTCCGGCATCAGGAATTATCTTCCCCGGACACCAAAAAAATCTTCATTTTTAAAAACTATGAAAAACACCATTTTGAAGGACGAAATTCAACCCCAAATCTAATTCTGGCATCCGTTTTTATATTTGGGTCAAAAAAAATATTCACCTTCTGGGCACAAAAATCCCTGACCCTGGCATCAGGAATTTTCTTCCCCAGACACCAAAAAAATCTTGATTTTTAAAAGCAATGAAAAACACCATTTTTGAGAATGAAATTCAACCCCGAATCTCATTCTGGTTTGCGTTTTTACATTTGGGTGGAAAAAAATTTCACCTCCTGGGCACAAAACTCCCTGACTCCGGCATCAGGAATTTATTATGATAAACACCATTTTAAAGGACAAAATTCAACCCTGAATCTCATTCGGGTGTCTGTTTTTACATTTGAGTCAAAAAAATTTTTTCACCTCCTGGGCACAAAAATCCCTGACTCCGGCATCAGGAATTTTCTTCCCCGGACACGAAATAAATCTTGATTTTTAAAAGCTATGAAAAACACCATTTTTGAGAATGAAATTCAACCCCGAATCTCATTCTGGTGTCGGTTTTTAGATTTGGGGGTGGGAAAAAATTTCACCTCCTGGGCACAAAAATCCCTGACTCCGGCATCAGGAATTTTCTCCCCGGGACACCAAAAAATTCTTGATTTTTAAAAGCTATGAAAAACACCATTTTTAAGCACGAAATTCAACCCCGAATCTCATTCCGGCGTCTGTTTATAGATTTGGGTGGGGGGAAAAAATTCACCTCCTGGGCACAAAACTCTCTGACCCCGGCATCAGGAATTTTCTTCCCCGGACACCAAAAAAATCTTGATTTTTAAAAGCTATGAAAAACACCATTTTTAAGCACGAAATTCAACCCCGAATCTCATTCCGGCGTCCGTTTATAGATTTGGGTGGAAAAAAAAATTTCACCTCCTGGGCACAAAATTCTCTGACTCCGGCATCAGGCATTTTCTTCCCAACAAAATCTTGATTTTTAAAAATTATGAAAAACACCATTTTTAAGGACAAAATTCAACCCTGAATCTATTCGGGTGTCTGTTTTTATATTTGAATAAAAAAAAAAATTTCACCTCCTGGGCCCAAAAATCCCTGACTCCGGCATCAGGAATTATCTTCCCCGGACACCAAAAAAATCTTCATTTTTAAAAACTATGAAAAACACCATTTTGAAGGACGAAATTCAACCCCAAATCTAATTCTGGCATCCGTTTTTATATTTGGGTCAAAAAAAATATTCACCTCCTGGGCACAAAAATCCCTGACCCTGGCATCAGGAATTTTCTTCCCCAGACACCAAAAAAATCTTGATTTTTAAAAGCAATGAAAAACACCATTTTTGAGAATGAAATTCAACCCCGAATCTCATTCTGGTGTGCGTTTTTACATTTGGGTGGAAAAAAATTTCACCTCCTGGGCACAAAACTCCCTGACTCCGGCATCAGGTATTTATTATGATAAACACCATTTTAAAGGACAAAATTCAACCCTGAATCTCATTCGGGTGTCTGTTTTTACATTTGAGTCAAAAAAATTTTTTCACCTCCTGGGCACAAAAATCCCTGACTCCGGCATCAGGAATTTTCTTCCCCGGACACGAAATAAATCTTGATTTTTAAAAGCTATGAAAAACACCATTTTTGAGAATGAAATTCAACCCCGAATCTCATTCTGGTGTCGGTTTTTAGATTTGGGGGTGGGAAAAAATTTCACCTCCTGGGCACAAAAATCCCTGACTCCGGCATCAGGAATTTTCTCCCCGGGACACCAAAAAATTCTTGATTTATAAAAGCTATGAAAAACACCATTTTTAAGCACGAAATTCAACCCCGAATCTCATTCCGGCGTCTGTTTATAGATTTGGGTGGGGGAAAAAAATTCACCTCCTGGGCACAAAACTCTCTGACCCCGGCATCAGGAATTTTCTTCCCCGGACACCAAAAAAATCTTGATTTTTAAAAGCTATGAAAAACACCATTTTTAAGCACGAAATTCAACCCCGAATCTCATTCCGGCGTCCGTTTATAGATTTGGGTGGAAAAAAAAATTTCACCTCCTGGGCACAAAATTCTCTGACTCCGGCATCAGGCATTTTCTTCCCAACAAAATCTTGATTTTTAAAAATTATGAAAAACACCATTTTTAAGGACAAAATTCAACCCTGAATCTATTCGGGTGTCTGTTTTTATATTTGAATAAAAAAAAAAAAATTCACCTCCTGGGCCCAAAAATCCCTGACTCCGGCATCAGGAATTATCTTTCCCGGACACCAAAAAAATCTTCATTTTTAAAAACTATGAAAAACACCATTTTGAAGGACGAAATTCAACCCCAAATCTAATTCTGGCATCCGTTTTTATATTTGGGTCAAAAAAAATATTCACCTCCTGGGCACAAAAATCCCTGACCCTGGCATCAGGAATTTTCTTCCCCAGACACCAAAAAAATCTTGATTTTTAAAAGCAATGAAAAACACCATTTTTGAGAATGAAATTCAACCCCGAATCTCATTCTGGTGTGCGTTTTTACATTTGGGTGGAAAAAAATTTCACCTCCTGGGCACAAAACTCCCTGACTCCGGCATCAGGAATTTATTATGATAAACACCATTTTAAAGGACAAAATTCAACCCTGAATCTCATTCGGGTGTCTGTTTTTACATTTGAGTCAAAAAAAATTTTTCACCTCCTGGGCACAAAAATCCCTGACTCCGGCATCAGGAATTTTCTTCCCCGGACACGAAATAAATCTTGATTTTTAAAAGCTATGAAAAACACCATTTTTGAGAATGAAATTCAACCCCGAATCTCATTCTGGTGTCGGTTTTTAGATTTGGGGGTGGGAAAAAATTTCACCTCCTGGGCACAAAAATCCCTGACTTTGGCATCAGGAATTTTCTCCCCGGGACACCAAAAAATTCTTGATTTATAAAAGCTATGAAAAACACCATTTTTAAGCACGAAATTCAACCCCGAATCTCATTCCGGCGTCTGTTTATAGATTTGGGTGGGGGAAAAAAATTCACCTCCTGGGCACAAAACTCTCTGACCCCGGCATCAGGAATTTTCTTCCCCGGACACCAAAAAAATCTTGATTTTTAAAAGCTATGAAAAACACCATTTTTAAGCACGAAATTCAACCCCGAATCTCATTCCGGCGTCCGTTTATAGATTTGGATGGAAAAAAAAATTTCACCTCCTGGGCACAAAAATCTCTGACTCCGGCATCAGGCATTTTCTTCCCAACAAAATCTTGATTTTTAAAAATTATGAAAAACACCATTTTTAAGGACAAAATTCAACCCCGAATCTATTCGGGTGTCTGTTTTTATATTTGAATCAAAAAAAAAATATTTCACCTCCTGGGCCCAAAAATCCCTGACTCCGGCATCAGGAATTATCTTCCCCGGACACCAAAAAAATCTTCATTTTTAAAAACTATGAAAAACACCATTTTGAAGGACGAAATTCAACCCCAAATCTAATTCTGGCATCCGTTTTTATATTTGGGTCAAAAAAAATATTCACCTCCTGGGCACAAAAATCCCTGACCCTGGCATCAGGAATTTTCTTCCCCAGACACCAAAAAAATCTTGATTTTTAAAAGCAATGAAAAACACCATTTTTGAGAATGAAATTCAACCCCGAATCTCATTCTGGTTTGCGTTTTTACATTTGGGTGGAAAAAAATTTCACCTCCTGGGCACAAAACTCCCTGACTCCGGCATCAGGAATTTATTATGATAAACACCATTTTAAAGGACAAAATTCAACCCTGAATCTCATTCGGGTGTCTGTTTTTACATTTGAGTCAAAAAAATTTTTTCACCTCCTGGGCACAAAAATCCCTGACCCTGGCATCAGGAATTTTCTTCCCCAGACACCAAAAAAATCTTGATTTTTAAAAGCAATGAAAAACACCATTTTTGAGAATGAAATTCAACCCCGAATCTCATTCTGGTGTGCGTTTTTACATTTGGGTGGAAAAAAATTTCACCTCCTGGGCACAAAACTCCCTGACTCCGGCATCAGGAATTTATTATGATAAACACCATTTTAAAGGACAAAATTCAACCCTGAATCTCATTCGGGTGTCTGTTTTTACATTTGAGTCAAAAAATATTTTTCACCTCCTGGGCACAAAAATCCCTGACTCCGGCATCAGGAATTTTCTTCCCCGGACACGAAATAAATCTTGATTTTTAAAAGCTATGAAAAACACCATTCTTGAGAATGAAATTCAACCCCGAATCTCATTCTGGTGTCGGTTTTTAGATTTGGGGGTGGGAAAAAATTTCACCTCCTGGGCACAAAAATCCCTGACTCCGGCATCAGGAATTTTCTCCCCGGGACACCAAAAAATTCTTGATTTTTAAAAGCTATGAAAAACACCATTTTTAAGCACGAAATTCAACCCCGAATCTCATTCCGGCGTCTGTTTATAGATTTGGGTGGGGGGAAAAAATTCACCTCCTGGGCACAAAACTCTCTGACCCCGGCATCAGGAATTTTCTTCCCCGGACACCAAAAAAATCTTGATTTTTAAAAGCTATGAAAAACACCATTTTTAAGCACGAAATTCAACCCCGAATCTCATTCCGGCGTCCGTTTATAGATTTGGGTGGAAAAAAAAATTTCACCTCCTGGGCACAAAATTCTCTGACTCCGGAATCAGGCATTTTCTTCCCAACAAAATCTTGATTTTTAAAAATTATGAAAAACACCATTTTTAAGGACAAAATTCAACCCCGAATCTATTCGGGTGTCTGTTTTTATATTTGAATCAAAAAAAAAATTTCACCTCCTGGGCCCAAAAATCCCTGACTCCGGCATCAGGAATTATCTTCCCCGGACACCAAAAAAATCTTCATTTTTAAAAACTATGAAAAACACCATTTTGAAGGACGAAATTCAACCCCAAATCTAATTCTGGCATCCGTTTTTATATTTGGGTCAAAAAAAATATTCACCTCCTGGGCACAAAAATCCCTGACCCTGGCATCAGGAATTTTCTTCCCCAGACACCAAAAAAATCTTGATTTTTAAAAGCAATGAAAAACACCATTTTTGAGAATGAAATTCAACCCCGAATCTCATTCTGGTGTGCGTTTTTACATTTGGGTGGAAAAAAATTTCACCTCCTGGGCACAAAACTCCCTGACTCCGGCATCAGGAATTTATTATGATAAACACCATTTTAAAGGACAAAATTCAACCCTGAATCTCATTCGGGTGTCTGTTTTTACATTTGAGTCAAAAAAATTTTTTCACCACCTGGGCACAAAAATCCCTGACCCTGGCATCAGGAATTTTCTTCCCCAGACACCAAAAAAATCTTGATTTTTAAAAGCAATGAAAAACACCATTTTTGAGAATGAAATTCAACCCCGAATCTCATTCTGGTGTGCGTTTTTACATTTGGGTGGAAAAAAAATTCACCTCCTGGGCACAAAACTCCCTGACTCCGGCATCAGGAATTTATTATGATAAACACCATTTTAAAGGACAAAATTCAACCCTGAATCTCATTCGGGTGTCTGTTTTTACATTTGAGTCAAAAAATTTTTTTCACCTCCTGGGCACAAAAATCCCTGACTCCGGCATCAGGAATTTTCTTCCCCGGACACGAAATAAATCTTGATTTTTAAAAGCTATGAAAAACACCATTTTTGAGAATGAAATTCAACCCCGAATCTCATTCTGGTGTCGGTTTTTAGATTTGGGGGTGGGAAAAAATTTCACCTCCTGGGCACAAAAATCCCTGACTCCGGCATCAGGAATTTTCTCCCCGGGACACCAAAAAATTCTTGATTTTTAAAAGCTATGAAAAACACCATTTTTAAGCACGAAATTCAACCCCGAATCTCATTCCGGCGTCTGTTTATAGATTTGGGTGGGGGGAAAAAATTCACCTCCTGGGCACAAAACTCTCTGACCCCGGCATCAGGAATTTTCTTCCCCGGACACCAAAAAAATCTTGATTTTTAAAAGCTATGAAAAACACCATTTTTAAGCACGAAATTCAACCCCGAATCTCATTCCGGCGTCCGTTTATAGATTTGGGTGGAAAAAAAAAATTCACCTCCTGGGCACAAAATTCTCTGACTCCGGCATCAGGCATTTTCTTCCCAACAAAATCTTGATTTTTAAAAATTATGAAAAACACCATTTTTAAGGACAAAATTCAACCCTGAATCTATTCGGGTGTCTGTTTTTATATTTGAATAAAAAAAAAAATTTCACCTCCTGGGCCCAAAAATCCCTGACTCCGGCATCAGGAATTATCTTCCCCGGACACCAAAAAAATCTTCATTTTTAAAAACTATGAAAAACACCATTTTGAAGGACGAAATTCAACCCCAAATCTAATTCTGGCATCCGTTTTTATATTTGGGTCAAAAAAAATATTCACCTCCTGGGCACAAAAATCCCTGACCCTGGCATCAGGAATTTTCTTCCCCAGACACCAAAAAAATCTTGATTTTTAAAAGCAATGAAAAACACCATTTTTGAGAATGAAATTCAACCCCGAATCTCATTCTGGTGTGCGTTTTTACATTTGGGTGGAAAAAAATTTCACCTCCTGGGCACAAAACTCCCTGACTCCGGCATCAGGAATTTATTATGATAAACACCATTTTAAAGGACAAAATTCAACCCTGAATCTCATTCGGGTGTCTGTTTTTACATTTGAGTCAAAAAAATTTTTTCACCTCCTGGGCACAAAAATCCCTGACTCCGGCATCAGGAATTTTCTTCCCCGGACACGAAATAAATCTTGATTTTTAAAAGCTATGAAAAACACCATTTTTGAGAATGAAATTCAACCCCGAATCTCATTCTGGTGTCGGTTTTTAGATTTGGGGGTGGGAAAAAATTTCACCTCCTGGGCACAAAAATCCCTGACTCCGGCATCAGGAATTTTCTCCCCGGGACACCAAAAAATTCTTGATTTATAAAAGCTATGAAAAACACCATTTTTAAGCACGAAATTCAACCCCGAATCTCATTCCGGCGTCTGTTTATAGATTTGGGTGGGGGAAAAAAATTCACCTCCTGGGCACAAAACTCTCTGACCCCGGCATCAGGAATTTTCTTCCCCGGACACCAAAAAAATCTTGATTTTTAAAAGCTATGAAAAACACCATTTTTAAGCACGAAATTCAACCCCGAATCTCATTCCGGCGTCCGTTTATAGATTTGGGTGGAAAAAAAAATTTCACCTCCTGGGCACAAAATTCTCTGACTCCGGCATCAGGCATTTTCTTCCCAACAAAATCTTGATTTTTAAATATTATGAAAAACACCATTTTTAAGGACAAAATTCAACCCTGAATCTATTCGGGTGTCTGTTTTTATATTTGAATAAAAAAAAAAATTTCACCTCCTGGGCCCAAAAATCCCTGACTCCGGCATCAGGAATTATCTTCCCCGGACACCAAAAAAATCTTCATTTTTAAAAACTATGAAAAACACCATTTTGAAGGACGAAATTCAACCCCAAATCTAATTCTGGCATCCGTTTTTATATTTGGGTCAAAAAAAATATTCACCTCCTGGGCACAAAAATCCCTGACCCTGGCATCAGGAATTTTCTTCCCCAGACACCAAAAAAATCTTGATTTTTAAAAGCAATGAAAAACACCATTTTTGAGAATGAAATTCAACCCCGAATCTCATTCTGGTGTGCGTTTTTACATTTGGGTGGAAAAAAATTTCACCTCCTGGGCACAAAACTCCCTGACTCCGGCATCAGGAATTTATTATGATAAACACCATTTTAAAGGACAAAATTCAACCCTGAATCTCATTCGGGTGTCTGTTTTTACATTTGAGTCAAAAAAATTTTTTCACCTCCTGGGCACAAAAATCCCTGACTCCGGCATCAGGAATTTTCTTCCCCGGACACGAAATAAATCTTGATTTTTAAAAGCTATGAAAAACACCATTTTTGAGAATGAAATTCAACCCCGAATCTCATTCTGGTGTCGGTTTTTAGATTTGGGGGTGGGAAAAAATTTCACCTCCTGGGCACAAAAATCCCTGACTCCGGCATCAGGAATTTTCTCCCCGGGACACCAAAAAATTCTTGATTTTTAAAAGCTATGAAAAACACCATTTTTAAGCACGAAATTCAACCCCGAATCTCATTCCGGCGTCTGTTTATAGATTTGGGTGGGGGGAAAAAATTCACCTCCTGGGCACAAAACTCTCTGACCCCGGCATCAGGAATTTTCTTCCCCGGACACCAAAAAAATCTTGATTTTTAAAAGCTATGAAAAACACCATTTTTAAGCACGAAATTCAACCCCGAATCTCATTCCGGCGTCCGTTTATAGATTTGGATGGAAAAAAAAATTTCACCTCCTGGGCACAAAAATCTCTGACTCCGGCATCAGGCATTTTCTTCCCAACAAAATCTTGATTTTTAAAAATTATGAAAAACACCATTTTTAAGGACAAAATTCAACCCCGAATCTATTCGGGTGTCTGTTTTTATATTTGAATCAAAAAAAAAAAATTTCACCTCCTGGGCCCAAAAATCCCTGACTCCGGCATCAGGAATTATCTTCCCCGGACACCAAAAAAATCTTCATTTTTAAAAACTATGAAAAACACCATTTTGAAGGACGAAATTCAACCACAAATCTAATTCTGGCATCCATTTTTATATTTGGGTCAAAAAAAATATTCACCTCCTGGGCACAAAAATCCCTGACCCTGGCATCAGGAATTTTCTTCCCCAGACACCAAAAAAATCTTGATTTTTAAAAGCAATGAAAAACACCATTTTTGAGAATGAAATTCAACCCCGAATCTCATTCTGGTTTGCGTTTTTACATTTGGGTGGAAAAAAATTTCACCTCCTGGGCACAAAACTCCCTGACTCCGGCATCAGGAATTTATTATGATAAACACCATTTTAAAGGACAAAATTCAACCCTGAATCTCATTCGGGTGTCTGTTTTTACATTTGAGTCAAAAAAATTTTTTCACCTCCTGGGCACAAAAATCCCTGACCCTGGCATCAGGAATTTTCTTCCCCAGACACCAAAAAAATCTTGATTTTTAAAAGCAATGAAAAACACCATTTTTGAGAATGAAATTCAACCCCGAATCTCATTCTGGTGTCGGTTTTTAGATTTGGGGGTGGGAAAAAATTTCACCTCCTGGGCACAAAAATCCCTGACTCCGGCATCAGGAATTTTCTCCCCGGGACACCAAAAAATTCTTGATTTTTAAAAGCTATGAAAAACACCATTTTTAAGCACGAAATTCAACCCCGAATCTCATTCCGGCGTCTGTTTATAGATTTGGGTGGGGGGAAAAAATTCACCTCCTGGGCACAAAACTCTCTGACCCCGGCATCAGGAATTTTCTTCCCCGGACACCAAAAAAATCTTGATTTTTAAAAGCTATGAAAAACACCATTTTTAAGCACGAAATTCAACCCCGAATCTCATTCCGGCGTCCGTTTATAGATTTGGGTGGAAAAAAAAATTTCACCTCCTGGGCACAAAATTCTCTGACTCCGGCATCAGGCATTTTCTTCCCAACAAAATCTTGATTTTTAAAAATTATGAAAAACACCATTTTTAAGGACAAAATTCAACCCTGAATCTATTCGGGTGTCTGTTTTTATATTTGAATAAAAAAAAAAATTTCACCTCCTGGGCCCAAAAATCCCTGACTCCGGCATCAGGAATTATCTTCCCCGGACACCAAAAAAATCTTCATTTTTAAAAACTATGAAAAACACCATTTTGAAGGACGAAATTCAACCCCAAATCTAATTCTGGCATCCGTTTTTATATTTGGGTCAAAAAAAATATTCACCTCCTGGGCACAAAAATCCCTGACCCTGGCATCAGGAATTTTCTTCCCCAGACACCAAAAAAATCTTGATTTTTAAAAGCAATGAAAAACACCATTTTTGAGAATGAAATTCAACCCCGAATCTCATTCTGGTGTGCGTTTTTACATTTGGGTGGAAAAAAATTTCACCTCCTGGGCACAAAACTCCCTGACTCCGGCATCAGGTATTTATTATGATAAACACCATTTTAAAGGACAAAATTCAACCCTGAATCTCATTCGGGTGTCTGTTTTTACATTTGAGTCAAAAAAATTTTTTCACCTCCTGGGCACAAAAATCCCTGACTCCGGCATCAGGAATTTTCTTCCCCGGACACGAAATAAATCTTGATTTTTAAAAGCTATGAAAAACACCATTTTTGAGAATGAAATTCAACCCCGAATCTCATTCTGGTGTCGGTTTTTAGATTTGGGGGTGGGAAAAAATTTCACCTCCTGGGCACAAAAATCCCTGACTCCGGCATCAGGAATTTTCTCCCCGGGACACCAAAAAATTCTTGATTTATAAAAGCTATGAAAAACACCATTTTTAAGCACGAAATTCAACCCCGAATCTCATTCCGGCGTCTGTTTATAGATTTGGGTGGGGGAAAAAAATTCACCTCCTGGGCACAAAACTCTCTGACCCCGGCATCAGGAATTTTCTTCCCCGGACACCAAAAAAATTTTGATTTTTAAAAGCTATGAAAAACACCATTTTTAAGCACGAAATTCAACCCCGAATCTCATTCCGGCGTCCGTTTATAGATTTGGGTGGAAAAAAAAATTTCACCTCCTGGGCACAAAATTCTCTGACTCCGGCATCAGGCATTTTCTTCCCAACAAAATCTTGATTTTTAAAAATTATGAAAAACACCATTTTTAAGGACAAAATTCAACCCTGAATCTATTCGGGTGTCTGTTTTTATATTTGAATAAAAAAAAAAAAATTCACCTCCTGGGCCCAAAAATCCCTGACTCCGGCATCAGGAATTATCTTTCCCGGACACCAAAAAAATCTTCATTTTTAAAAACTATGAAAAACACCATTTTGAAGGACGAAATTCAACCCCAAATCTAATTCTGGCATCCGTTTTTATATTTGGGTCAAAAAAAATATTCACCTCCTGGGCACAAAAATCCCTGACCCTGGCATCAGGAATTTTCTTCCCCAGACACCAAAAAAATCTTGATTTTTAAAAGCAATGAAAAACACCATTTTTGAGAATGAAATTCAACCCCGAATCTCATTCTGGTGTGCGTTTTTACATTTGGGTGGAAAAAAATTTCACCTCCTGGGCACAAAACTCCCTGACTCCGGCATCAGGAATTTATTATGATAAACACCATTTTAAATGACAAAATTCAACCCTGAATCTCATTCGGGTGTCTGTTTTTACATTTGAGTCAAAAAAAATTTTTCACCTCCTGGGCACAAAAATCCCTGACTCCGGCATCAGGAATTTTCTTCCCCGGACACGAAATAAATCTTGATTTTTAAAAGCTATGAAAAACACCATTTTTGAGAATGAAATTCAACCCCGAATCTCATTCTGGTGTCGGTTTTTAGATTTGGGGGTGGGAAAAAATTTCACCTCCTGGGCACAAAAATCCCTGACTTTGGCATCAGGAATTTTCTCCCCGGGACACCAAAAAATTCTTGATTTATAAAAGCTATGAAAAACACCATTTTTAAGCACGAAATTCAACCCCGAATCTCATTCCGGCGTCTGTTTATAGATTTGGGTGGGGGAAAAAAATTCACCTCCTGGGCACAAAACTCTCTGACCCCGGCATCAGGAATTTTCTTCCCCGGACACCAAAAAAATCTTGATTTTTAAAAGCTATGAAAAACACCATTTTTAAGCACGAAATTCAACCCCGAATCTCATTCCGGCGTCCGTTTATAGATTTGGATGGAAAAAAAAATTTCACCTCCTGGGCACAAAAATCTCTGACTCCGGCATCAGGCATTTTCTTCCCAACAAAATCTTGATTTTTAAAAATTATGAAAAACACCATTTTTAAGGACAAAATTCAACCCCGAATCTATTCGGGTGTCTGTTTTTATATTTGAATCAAAAAAAAAATATTTCACCTCCTGGGCCCAAAAATCCCTGACTCCGGCATCAGGAATTATCTTCCCCGGACACCAAAAAAATCTTCATTTTTAAAAACTATGAAAAACACCATTTTGAAGGACGAAATTCAACCCCAAATCTAATTCTGGCATCCGTTTTTATATTTGGGTCAAAAAAAATATTCACCTCCTGGGCACAAAAATCCCTGACCCTGGCATCAGGAATTTTCTTCCCCAGACACCAAAAAAATCTTGATTTTTAAAAGCAATGAAAAACACCATTTTTGAGAATGAAATTCAACCCCGAATCTCATTCTGGTTTGCGTTTTTACATTTGGGTGGAAAAAAATTTCACCTCCTGGGCACAAAACTCCCTGACTCCGGCATCAGGAATTTATTATGATAAACACCATTTTAAAGGACAAAATTCAACCCTGAATCTCATTCGGGTGTCTGTTTTTACATTTGAGTCAAAAAAATTTTTTCACCTCCTGGGCACAAAAATCCCTGACCCTGGCATCAGGAATTTTCTTCCCCAGACACCAAAAAAATCTTGATTTTTAAAAGCAATGAAAAACACCATTTTTGAGAATGAAATTCAACCCCGAATCTCATTCTGGTGTGCGTTTTTACATTTGGGTGGAAAAAAATTTCACCTCCTGGGCACAAAACTCCCTGACTCCGGCATCAGGAATTTATTATGATAAACACCATTTTAAAGGACAAAATTCAACCCTGAATCTCATTCGGGTGTCTGTTTTTACATTTGAGTCAAAAAATATTTTTCACCTCCTGGGCACAAAAATCCCTGACTCCGGCATCAGGAATTTTCTTCCCCGGACACGAAATAAATCTTGATTTTTAAAAGCTATGAAAAACACCATTCTTGAGAATGAAATTCAACCCCGAATCTCATTCTGGTGTCGGTTTTTAGATTTGGGGGTGGGAAAAAATTTCACCTCCTGGGCACAAAAATCCCTGACTCCGGCATCAGGAATTTTCTCCCCGGGACACCAAAAAATTCTTGATTTTTAAAAGCTATGAAAAACACCATTTTTAAGCACGAAATTCAACCCCGAATCTCATTCCGGCGTCTGTTTATAGATTTGGGTGGGGGGAAAAAATTCACCTCCTGGGCACAAAACTCTCTGACCCCGGCATCAGGAATTTTCTTCCCCGGACACCAAAAAAATCTTGATTTTTAAAAGCTATGAAAAACACCATTTTTAAGCACGAAATTCAACCCCGAATCTCATTCCGGCGTCCGTTTATAGATTTGGGTGGAAAAAAAAATTTCACCTCCTGGGCACAAAATTCTCTGACTCCGGAATCAGGCATTTTCTTCCCAACAAAATCTTGATTTTTAAAAATTATGAAAAACACCATTTTTAAGGACAAAATTCAACCCCGAATCTATTCGGGTGTCTGTTTTTATATTTGAATCAAAAAAAAAATTTCACCTCCTGGGCCCAAAAATCCCTGACTCCGGCATCAGGAATTATCTTCCCCGGACACCAAAAAAATCTTCATTTTTAAAAACTATGAAAAACACCATTTTGAAGGACGAAATTCAACCCCAAATCTAATTCTGGCATCCGTTTTTATATTTGGGTCAAAAAAAATATTCACCTCCTGGGCACAAAAATCCCTGACCCTGGCATCAGGAATTTTCTTCCCCAGACACCAAAAAAATCTTGATTTTTAAAAGCAATGAAAAACACCATTTTTGAGAATGAAATTCAACCCCGAATCTCATTCTGGTGTGCGTTTTTACATTTGGGTGGAAAAAAATTTCACCTCCTGGGCACAAAACTCCCTGACTCCGGCATCAGGAATTTATTATGATAAACACCATTTTAAAGGACAAAATTCAACCCTGAATCTCATTCGGGTGTCTGTTTTTACATTTGAGTCAAAAAAATTTTTTCACCACCTGGGCACAAAAATCCCTGACCCTGGCATCAGGAATTTTCTTCCCCAGACACCAAAAAAATCTTGATTTTTAAAAGCAATGAAAAACACCATTTTTGAGAATGAAATTCAACCCCGAATCTCATTCTGGTGTGCGTTTTTACATTTGGGTGGAAAAAAAATTCACCTCCTGGGCACAAAACTCCCTGACTCCGGCATCAGGAATTTATTATGATAAACACCATTTTAAAGGACAAAATTCAACCCTGAATCTCATTCGGGTGTCTGTTTTTACATTTGAGTCAAAAAATTTTTTTCACCTCCTGGGCACAAAAATCCCTGACTCCGGCATCAGGAATTTTCTTCCCCGGACACGAAATAAATCTTGATTTTTAAAAGCTATGAAAAACACCATTTTTGAGAATGAAATTCAACCCCGAATCTCATTCTGGTGTCGGTTTTTAGATTTGGGGGTGGGAAAAAATTTCACCTCCTGGGCACAAAAATCCCTGACTCCGGCATCAGGAATTTTCTCCCCGGGACACCAAAAAATTCTTGATTTTTAAAAGCTATGAAAAACACCATTTTTAAGCACGAAATTCAACCCCGAATCTCATTCCGGCGTCTGTTTATAGATTTGGGTGGGGGGAAAAAATTCACCTCCTGGGCACAAAACTCTCTGACCCCGGCATCAGGAATTTTCTTCCCCGGACACCAAAAAAATCTTGATTTTTAAAAGCTATGAAAAACACCATTTTTAAGCACGAAATTCAACCCCGAATCTCATTCCGGCGTCCGTTTATAGATTTGGGTGGAAAAAAAAAATTCACCTCCTGGGCACAAAATTCTCTGACTCCGGCATCAGGCATTTTCTTCCCAACAAAATCTTGATTTTTAAAAATTATGAAAAACACCATTTTTAAGGACAAAATTCAACCCTGAATCTATTCGGGTGTCTGTTTTTATATTTGAATAAAAAAAAAAATTTCACCTCCTGGGCCCAAAAATCCCTGACTCCGGCATCAGGAATTATCTTCCCCGGACACCAAAAAAATCTTCATTTTTAAAAACTATGAAAAACACCATTTTGAAGGACGAAATTCAACCCCAAATCTAATTCTGGCATCCGTTTTTATATTTGGGTCAAAAAAAATATTCACCTCCTGGGCACAAAAATCCCTGACCCTGGCATCAGGAATTTTCTTCCCCAGACACCAAAAAAATCTTGATTTTTAAAAGCAATGAAAAACACCATTTTTGAGAATGAAATTCAACCCCGAATCTCATTCTGGTGTGCGTTTTTACATTTGGGTGGAAAAAAATTTCACCTCCTGGGCACAAAACTCCCTGACTCCGGCATCAGGAATTTATTATGATAAACACCATTTTAAAGGACAAAATTCAACCCTGAATCTCATTCGGGTGTCTGTTTTTACATTTGAGTCAAAAAAATTTTTTCACCTCCTGGGCACAAAAATCCCTGACTCCGGCATCAGGAATTTTCTTCCCCGGACACGAAATAAATCTTGATTTTTAAAAGCTATGAAAAACACCATTTTTGAGAATGAAATTCAACCCCGAATCTCATTCTGGTGTCGGTTTTTAGATTTGGGGGTGGGAAAAAATTTCACCTCCTGGGCACAAAAATCCCTGACTCCGGCATCAGGAATTTTCTCCCCGGGACACCAAAAAATTCTTGATTTATAAAAGCTATGAAAAACACCATTTTTAAGCACGAAATTCAACCCCGAATCTCATTCCGGCGTCTGTTTATAGATTTGGGTGGGGGAAAAAAATTCACCTCCTGGGCACAAAACTCTCTGACCCCGGCATCAGGAATTTTCTTCCCCGGACACCAAAAAAATCTTGATTTTTAAAAGCTATGAAAAACACCATTTTTAAGCACGAAATTCAACCCCGAATCTCATTCCGGCGTCCGTTTATAGATTTGGGTGGAAAAAAAAATTTCACCTCCTGGGCACAAAATTCTCTGACTCCGGCATCAGGCATTTTCTTCCCAACAAAATCTTGATTTTTAAAAATTATGAAAAACACCATTTTTAAGGACAAAATTCAACCCTGAATCTATTCGGGTGTCTGTTTTTATATTTGAATAAAAAAAAAAATTTCACCTCCTGGGCCCAAAAATCCCTGACTCCGGCATCAGGAATTATCTTCCCCGGACACCAAAAAAATCTTCATTTTTAAAAACTATGAAAAACACCATTTTGAAGGACGAAATTCAACCCCAAATCTAATTCTGGCATCCGTTTTTATATTTGGGTCAAAAAAAATATTCACCTCCTGGGCACAAAAATCCCTGACCCTGGCATCAGGAATTTTCTTCCCCAGACACCAAAAAAATCTTGATTTTTAAAAGCAATGAAAAACACCATTTTTGAGAATGAAATTCAACCCCGAATCTCATTCTGGTGTGCGTTTTTACATTTGGGTGGAAAAAAATTTCACCTCCTGGGCACAAAACTCCCTGACTCCGGCATCAGGAATTTATTATGATAAACACCATTTTAAAGGACAAAATTCAACCCTGAATCTCATTCGGGTGTCTGTTTTTACATTTGAGTCAAAAAAATTTTTTCACCTCCTGGGCACAAAAATCCCTGACTCCGGCATCAGGAATTTTCTTCCCCGGACACGAAATAAATCTTGATTTTTAAAAGCTATGAAAAACACCATTTTTGAGAATGAAATTCAACCCCGAATCTCATTCTGGTGTCGGTTTTTAGATTTGGGGGTGGGAAAAAATTTCACCTCCTGGGCACAAAAATCCCTGACTCCGGCATCAGGAATTTTCTCCCCGGGACACCAAAAAATTCTTGATTTTTAAAAGCTATGAAAAACACCATTTTTAAGCACGAAATTCAACCCCGAATCTCATTCCGGCGTCTGTTTATAGATTTGGGTGGGGGGAAAAAATTCACCTCCTGGGCACAAAACTCTCTGACCCCGGCATCAGGAATTTTCTTCCCCGGACACCAAAAAAATTTTGATTTTTAAAAGCTATGAAAAACACCATTTTTAAGCACGAAATTCAACCCCGAATCTCATTCCGGCGTCCGTTTATAGATTTGGATGGAAAAAAAAATTTCACCTCCTGGGCACAAAAATCTCTGACTCCGGCATCAGGCATTTTCTTCCCAACAAAATCTTGATTTTTAAAAATTATGAAAAACACCATTTTTAAGGACAAAATTCAACCCCGAATCTATTCGGGTGTCTGTTTTTATATTTGAATCAAAAAAAAAATATTTCACCTCCTGGGCCCAAAAATCCCTGACTCCGGCATCAGGAATTATCTTCCCCGGACACCAAAAAAATCTTCATTTTTAAAAACTATGAAAAACACCATTTTGAAGGACGAAATTCAACCACAAATCTAATTCTGGCATCCATTTTTATATTTGGGTCAAAAAAAATATTCACCTCCTGGGCACAAAAATCCCTGACCCTGGCATCAGGAATTTTCTTCCCCAGACACCAAAAAAATCTTGATTTTTAAAAGCAATGAAAAACACCATTTTTGAGAATGAAATTCAACCCCGAATCTCATTCTGGTTTGCGTTTTTACATTTGGGTGGAAAAAAATTTCACCTCCTGGGCACAAAACTCCCTGACTCCGGCATCAGGAATTTATTATGATAAACACCATTTTAAAGGACAAAATTCAACCCTGAATCTCATTCGGGTGTCTGTTTTTACATTTGAGTCAAAAAAATTTTTTCACCTCCTGGGCACAAAAATCCCTGACCCTGGCATCAGGAATTTTCTTCCCCAGACACCAAAAAAATCTTGATTTTTAAAAGCAATGAAAAACACCATTTTTGAGAATGAAATTCAACCCCGAATCTCATTCTGGTGTGCGTTTTTACATTTGGGTGGAAAAAAATTTCACCTCCTGGGCACAAAACTCCCTGACTCCGGCATCAGGAATTTATTATGATAAACACCATTTTAAAGGACAAAATTCAACCCTGAATCTCATTCGGGTGTCTGTTTTTACATTTGAGTCAAAAAATATTTTTCACCTCCTGGGCACAAAAATCCCTGACTCCGGCATCAGGAATTTTCTTCCCCGGACACGAAATAAATCTTGATTTTTAAAAGCTATGAAAAACACCATTCTTGAGAATGAAATTCAACCCCGAATCTCATTCTGGTGTCGGTTTTTAGATTTGGGGGTGGGAAAAAATTTCACCTCCTGGGCACAAAAATCCCTGACTCCGGCATCAGGAATTTTCTCCCCGGGACACCAAAAAATTCTTGATTTTTAAAAGCTATGAAAAACACCATTTTTAAGCACGAAATTCAACCCCGAATCTCATTCCGGCGTCTGTTTATAGATTTGGGTGGGGGGAAAAAATTCACCTCCTGGGCACAAAACTCTCTGACCCCGGCATCAGGAATTTTCTTCCCCGGACACCAAAAAAATCTTGATTTTTAAAAGCTATGAAAAACACCATTTTTAAGCACGAAATTCAACCCCGAATCTCATTCCGGCGTCCGTTTATAGATTTGGGTGGAAAAAAAAATTTCACCTCCTGGGCACAAAAATCTCTGACTCCGGCATCAGGCATTTTCTTCCCAACAAAATCTTGATTTTTAAAAATTATGAAAAACACCATTTTTAAGGACAAAATTCAACCCCGAATCTATTCGGGTGTCTGTTTTTATATTTGAATCAAAAAAAAAAATTTCACCTCCTGGGCCCAAAAATCCCTGACTCCGGCATCAGGAATTATCTTCCCCGGACACCAAAAAAATCTTCATTTTTAAAAACTATGAAAAACACCATTTTGAAGGACGAAATTCAACCCCAAATCTAATTCTGGCATCCGTTTTTATATTTGGGTCAAAAAAAATATTCACCTCCTGGGCACAAAAATCCCTGACCCTGGCATCAGGAATTTTCTTCCCCAGACACCAAAAAAATCTTGATTTTTAAAAGCAATGAAAAACACCATTTTTGAGAATGAAATTCAACCCCGAATCTCATTCTGGTGTGCGTTTTTACATTTGGGTGGAAAAAAATTTCACCTCCTGGGCACAAAACTCCCTGACTCCGGCATCAGGAATTTATTATGATAAACACCATTTTAAAGGACAAAATTCAACCCTGAATCTCATTCGGGTGTCTGTTTTTACATTTGAGTCAAAAAAATTTTTTCACCTCCTGGGCACAAAAATCCCTGACTCCGGCATCAGGAATTTTCTTCCCCGGACACGAAATAAATCTTGATTTTTAAAAGCTATGAAAAACACCATTTTTGAGAATGAAATTCAACCCCGAATCTCATTCTGGTGTCGGTTTTTAGATTTGGGGGTGGGGAAAAATTTCACCTCCTGGGCACAAAACTCCCTGACTCCGGCATCAGGAATTTATTATGATAAACACCATTTTAAAGGACAAAATTCAACCCTGAATCTCATTCGGGTGTCTGTTTTTACATTTGAGTCAAAAAAAATTTTTCACCTCCTGGGCACAAAAATCCCTGACCCTGGCATCAGGAATTTTCTTCCCCAGACACCAAAAAAATCTTGATTTTTAAAAGCAATGAAAAACACCATTTTTGAGAATGAAATTCAACCCCGAATCTCATTCTGGTGTGCGTTTTTACATTTGGGTGGAAAAAAAATTCACCTCCTGGGCACAAAACTCCCTGACTCCGGCATCAGGAATTTATTATGATAAACACCATTTTAAAGGACAAAATTCAACCCTGAATCTCATTCGGGTGTCTGTTTTTACATTTGAGTCAAAAAAAATTTTTCACCTCCTGGGCACAAAAATCCCTGACTCCGGCATCAGGAATTTTCTTCCCCGGACACGAAATAAATCTTGATTTTTAAAAGCTATGAAAAACACCATTTTTGAGAATGAAATTCAACCCCGAATCTCATTCTGGTGTCGGTTTTTAGATTTGGGGGTGGGAAAAAATTTCACCTCCTGGGCACAAAAATCCCTGACTCCGGCATCAGGAATTTTCTCCCCGGGACACCAAAAAATTCTTGATTTTTAAAAGCTATGAAAAACACCATTTTTAAGCACGAAATTCAACCCCGAATCTCATTCCGGCGTCTGTTTATAGATTTGGGTGGGGGGAAAAAATTCACCTCCTGGGCACAAAACTCTCTGACCCCGGCATCAGGAATTTTCTTCCCCGGACACCAAAAAAATCTTGATTTTTAAAAGCTATGAAAAACACCATTTTTAAGCACGAAATTCAACCCCGAATCTCATTCCGGCGTCCGTTTATAGATTTGGGTGGAAAAAAAAATTTCACCTCCTGGGCACAAAATTCTCTGACTCCGGCATCAGGCATTTTCTTCCCAACAAAATCTTGATTTTTAAAAATTATGAAAAACACCATTTTTAAGGACAAAATTCAACCCCGAATCTATTCGGGTGTCTGTTTTTATATTTGAATCAAAAAAAAAATTTCACCTCCTGGGCCCAAAAATCCCTGACTCCGGCATCAGGAATTATCTTCCCCGGACACCAAAAAAATCTTCATTTTTAAAAACTATGAAAAACACCATTTTGAAGGACGAAATTCAACCCCAAATCTAATTCTGGCATCCGTTTTTATATTTGGGTCAAAAAAAATATTCACCTCCTGGGCACAAAAATCCCTGACCCTGGCATCAGGAATTTTCTTCCCCAGACACCAAAAAAATCTTGATTTTTAAAAGCAATGAAAAACACCATTTTTGAGAATGAAATTCAACCCCGAATCTCATTCTGGTGTGCGTTTTTACATTTGGGTGGAAAAAAATTTCACCTCCTGGGCACAAAACTCCCTGACTCCGGCATCAGGAATTTATTATGATAAACACCATTTTAAAGGACAAAATTCAACCCTGAATCTCATTCGGGTGTCTGTTTTTACATTTGAGTCAAAAAAAATTTTTCACCACCTGGGCACAAAAATCCCTGACCCTGGCATCAGGAATTTTCTTCCCCAGACACCAAAAAAATCTTGATTTTTAAAAGCAATGAAAAACACCATTTTTGAGAATGAAATTCAACCCCGAATCTCATTCTGGTGTGCGTTTTTACATTTGGGTGGAAAAAAAATTCACCTCCTGGGCACAAAACTCCCTGACTCCGGCATCAGGAATTTATTATGATAAACACCATTTTAAAGGACAAAATTCAACCCTGAATCTCATTCGGGTGTCTGTTTTTACATTTGAGTCAAAAAAAATTTTTCACCTCCTGGGCACAAAAATCCCTGACTCCGGCATCAGGAATTTTCTTCCCCGGACACGAAATAAATCTTGATTTTTAAAAGCTATGAAAAACACCATTTTTGAGAATGAAATTCAACCCCGAATCTCATTCTGGTGTCGGTTTTTAGATTTGGGGGTGGGAAAAAATTTCACCTCCTGGGCACAAAAATCCCTGACTCCGGCATCAGGAATTTTCTCCCCGGGACACCAAAAAATTCTTGATTTTTAAAAGCTATGAAAAACACCATTTTTAAGCACGAAATTCAACCCCGAATCTCATTCCGGCGTCTGTTTATAGATTTGGGTGGGGGGAAAAAATTCACCTCCTGGGCACAAAACTCTCTGACCCCGGCATCAGGAATTTTCTTCCCCGGACACCAAAAAAATCTTGATTTTTAAAAGCTATGAAAAACACCATTTTTAAGCACGAAATTCAACCCCGAATCTCATTCCGGCGTCCGTTTATAGATTTGGGTGGAAAAAAAAATTTCACCTCCTGGGCACAAAATTCTCTGACTCCGGCATCAGGCATTTTCTTCCCAACAAAATCTTGATTTTTAAAAATTATGAAAAACACCATTTTTAAGGACAAAATTCAACCCCGAATCTATTCGGGTGTCTGTTTTTATATTTGAATCAAAAAAAAAATTTCACCTCCTGGGCCCAAAAATCCCTGACTCCGGCATCAGGAATTATCTTCCCCGGACACCAAAAAAATCTTCATTTTTAAAAACTATGAAAAACACCATTTTGAAGGACGAAATTCAACCCCAAATCTAATTCTGGCATCCGTTTTTATATTTGGGTCAAAAAAAATATTCACCTCCTGGGCACAAAAATCCCTGACCCTGGCATCAGGAATTTTCTTCCCCAGACACCAAAAAAATCTTGATTTTTAAAAGCAATGAAAAACACCATTTTTGAGAATGAAATTCAACCCCGAATCTCATTCTGGTGTGCGTTTTTACATTTGGGTGGAAAAAAATTTCACCTCCTGGGCACAAAACTCCCTGACTCCGGCATCAGGAATTTATTATGATAAACACCATTTTAAAGGACAAAATTCAACCCTGAATCTCATTCGGGTGTCTGTTTTTACATTTGAGTCAAAAAAATTTTTTCACCTCCTGGGCACAAAAATCCCTGACTCCGGCATCAGGAATTTTCTTCCCCGGACACGAAATAAATCTTGATTTTTAAAAGCTATGAAAAACACCATTTTTGAGAATGAAATTCAACCCCGAATCTCATTCTGGTGTCGGTTTTTAGATTTGGGGGTGGGAAAAAATTTCACCTCCTGGGCACAAAAATCCCTGACTCCGGCATCAGGAATTTTCTCCCCGGGACACCAAAAAATTCTTGATTTTTAAAAGCTATGAAAAACACCATTTTTAAGCACGAAATTCAACCCCGAATCTCATTCCGGCGTCTGTTTATAGATTTGGGTGGGGGGAAAAAATTCACCTCCTGGGCACAAAACTCTCTGACCCCGGCATCAGGAATTTTCTTCCCCGGACACCAAAAAAATCTTGATTTTTAAAAGCTATGAAAAACACCATTTTTAAGCACGAAATTCAACCCCGAATCTCATTCCGGCGTCCGTTTATAGATTTGGGTGGAAAAAAAAATTTCACCTCCTGGGCACAAAATTCTCTGACTCCGGCATCAGGCATTTTCTTCCCAACAAAATCTTGATTTTTAAAAATTATGAAAAACACCATTTTTAAGGACAAAATTCAACCCCGAATCTATTCGGGTGTCTGTTTTTATATTTGAATCAAAAAAAAAAATTTCACCTCCTGGGCCCAAAAATCCCTGACTCCGGCATCAGGAATTATCTTCCCCGGACACCAAAAAAATCTTCATTTTTAAAAACTATGAAAAACACCATTTTGAAGGACGAAATTCAACCCCAAATCTAATTCTGGCATCCGTTTTTATATTTGGGTCAAAAAAAATATTCACCTCCTGGGCACAAAAATCCCTGACCCTGGCATCAGGAATTTTCTTCCCCAGACACCAAAAAAATCTTGATTTTTAAAAGCAATGAAAAACACCATTTTTGAGAATGAAATTCAACCCCGAATCTCATTCTGGTGTGCGTTTTTACATTTGGGTGGAAAAAAATTTCACCTCCTGGGCACAAAACTCCCTGACTCCGGCATCAGGAATTTATTATGATAAACACCATTTTAAAGGACAAAATTCAACCCTGAATCTCATTCGGGTGTCTGTTTTTACATTTGAGTCAAAAAAATTTTTTCACCTCCTGGGCACAAAAATCCCTGACTCCGGCATCAGGAATTTTCTTCCCCGGACACGAAATAAATCTTGATTTTTAAAAGCTATGAAAAACACCATTTTTGAGAATGAAATTCAACCCCGAATCTCATTCTGGTGTCGGTTTTTAGATTTGGGGGTGGGAAAAAATTTCACCTCCTGGGCACAAAAATCCCTGACTCCGGCATCAGGAATTTTCTCCCCGGGACACCAAAAAATTCTTGATTTTTAAAAGCTATGAAAAACACCATTTTTAAGCACGAAATTCAACCCCGAATCTCATTCCGGCGTCTGTTTATAGATTTGGGTGGGGGGAAAAAATTCACCTCCTGGGCACAAAACTCTCTGACCCCGGCATCAGGAATTTTCTTCCCCGGACACCAAAAAAATCTTGATTTTTAAAAGCTATGAAAAACACCATTTTTAAGCACGAAATTCAACCCCGAATCTCATTCCGGCGTCCGTTTATAGATTTGGGTGGAAAAAAAAATTTCACCTCCTGGGCACAAAATTCTCTGACTCCGGCATCAGGCATTTTCTTCCCAAAAAAATCTTGATTTTTAAAAATTATGAAAAACACCATTTTTAAGGACAAAATTCAACCCCGAATCTATTCGGGTGTCTGTTTTTATATTTGAATCAAAAAAAAAAATTTCACCTCCTGGGCCCAAAAATCCCTGACTCCGGCATCAGGAATTATCTTCCCCGGACACCAAAAAAATCTTCATTTTTAAAAACTATGAAAAACACCATTTTGAAGGACGAAATTCAACCCCAAATCTAATTCTGGCATCCGTTTTTATATTTGGGTCAAAAAAAATATTCACCTCCTGGGCACAAAAATCCCTGACCCTGGCATCAGGAATTTTCTTCCCCAGACACCAAAAAAATCTTGATTTTTAAAAGCAATGAAAAACACCATTTTTGAGAATGAAATTCAACCCCGAATCTCATTCTGGTGTGCGTTTTTACATTTGGGTGGAAAAAAATTTCACCTCCTGGGCACAAAACTCCCTGACTCCGGCATCAGGAATTTATTATGATAAACACCATTTTAAAGGACAAAATTCAACCCTGAATCTCATTCGGGTGTCTGTTTTTACATTTGAGTCAAAAAAATTTTTTCACCTCCTGGGCACAAAAATCCCTGACTCCGGCATCAGGAATTTTCTTCCCCGGACACGAAATAAATCTTGATTTTTAAAAGCTATGAAAAACACCATTTTTGAGAATGAAATTCAACCCCGAATCTCATTCTGGTGTCGGTTTTTAGATTTGGGGGTGGGAAAAAATTTCACCTCCTGGGCACAAAAATCCCTGACTCCGGCATCAGGAATTTTCTCCCCGGGACACCAAAAAATTCTTGATTTTTAAAAGCTATGAAAAACACCATTTTTAAGCACGAAATTCAACCCCGAATCTCATTCCGGCGTCTGTTTATAGATTTGGGTGGGGGGAAAAAATTCACCTCCTGGGCACAAAACTCTCTGACCCCGGCATCAGGAATTTTCTTCCCCGGACACCAAAAAAATCTTGATTTTTAAAAGCTATGAAAAACACCATTTTTAAGCACGAAATTCAACCCCGAATCTCATTCCGGCGTCCGTTTATAGATTTGGGTGGAAAAAAAAATTTCACCTCCTGGGCACAAAATTCTCTGACTCCGGCATCAGGCATTTTCTTCCCAAAAAAATCTTGATTTTTAAAAATTATGAAAAACACCATTTTTAAGGACAAAATTCAACCCCGAATCTATTCGGGTGTCTGTTTTTATATTTGAATCAAAAAAAAAAATTTCACCTCCTGGGCCCAAAAATCCCTGACTCCGGCATCAGGAATTATCTTCCCCGGACACCAAAAAAATCTTCATTTTTAAAAACTATGAAAAACACCATTTTGAAGGACGAAATTCAACCCCAAATCTAATTCTGGCATCCGTTTTTATATTTGGGTCAAAAAAAATATTCACCTCCTGGGCACAAAAATCCCTGACCCTGGCATCAGGAATTTTCTTCCCCAGACACCAAAAAAATCCTGATTTTTAAAAGCAATGAAAAACACCATTTTTGAGAATGAAATTCAACCCCGAATCTCATTCTGGTGTGCGTTTTTACATTTGGGTGGAAAAAAATTTCACCTCCTGGGCACAAAACTCCCTGACTCCGGCATCAGGAATTTATTATGATAAACACCATTTTAAAGGACAAAATTCAACCCTGAATCTCATTCGGGTGTCTGTTTTTACATTTGAGTCAAAAAAATTTTTTTCACCTCCTGGGCACAAAAATCCCTGACTCCGGCATCAGGAATTTTCTTCCCCGGACACGAAATAAATCTTGATTTTTAAAAGCTATGAAAAACACCATTTTTGAGAATGAAATTCAACCCCGAATCTCATTCTGGTGTCGGTTTTAGATTTGGGGGTGGGAAAAAATTTCACCTCCTGGGCACAAAAATCCCTGACTCCGGCATCAGGAATTTTCTCCCCGGGACACCAAAAAATTCTTGATTTTTAAAAGCTATGAAAAACACCATTTTTAAGCACGAAATTCAACCCCGAATCTCATTCCGGCGTCTGTTTATAGATTTGGGTGGGGGAAAAAAATTCACCTCCTGGGCACAAAACTCTCTGACCCCGGCATCAGGAATTTTCTTCCCCGGACACCAAAAAAATCTTGATTTTTAAAAGCTATGAAAAACACCATTTTTAAGCACGAAATTCAACCCCGAATCTCATTCCGGCGTCCGTTTATAGATTTGGGTGGGAAAAAAAATTTCACCTCCTGGGCACAAAAATCTCTGACTCCGGCATCAGGCATTTTCTTCCCAACAAAATCTTGATTTTTAAAAATTATGAAAAACACCATTTTTAAGGACAAAATTTAACCCCGAATCTATTCGGGTGTCTGTTTTTATATTTGAATCAAAAAAAAAATTTCACCTCCTGGGCCCAAAAATCCCTGACACGGCATCAGGAATTATCTTCCCCGGACACCAAAAAAATCTTCATTTTTAAAAACTATGAAAAACACCATTTTGAAGGACGAAATTCAACCCCAAATCTAATTCTGGCATCCGTTTTTATATTTGGGTCAAAAAAAATATTCACCTCCTGGGCACAAAAATCCCTGACCCTGGCATCAGGAATTTTCTTCCCCAGACACCAAAAAAATCTTGATTTTTAAAAGCAATGAAAAACACCATTTTTGAGAATGAAATTCAACCCCGAATCTCATTCTGGTGTGCGTTTTTACATTTGGGTGGAAAAAAATTTCACCTCCTGGGCACAAAACTCCCTGACTCCGGCATCAGGAATTTATTATGATAAACACCATTTTAAAGGACAAAATTCAACCCTGAATCTCATTCGGGTGTCTGTTTTTACATTTGAGTCAAAAAAAATTTTTCACCTCCTGGGCACAAAAATCCCTGACTCCGGCATCAGGAATTTTCTTCCCCGGACACGAAATAAATCTTGATTTTTAAAAGCTATGAAAACCACCATTTTTGAGAATGAAATTCAACCCCGAATCTCATTCTGGTGTCGGTTTTTAGATTTGGGGGTGGGAAAAAATTTCACCTCCTGGGCACAAAAATCCCTGACTCCGGCATCAGGAATTTTCTCCCCGGGACACCAAAAAATTCTTGATTTTTAAAAGCTATGAAAAACACCATTTTTAAGCACGAAATTCAACCCCGAATCTCATTCCGGCGTCTGTTTATAGATTTGGGTGGGGGAAAAAAATTCACCTCCTGGGCACAAAACTCTCTGACCCCGGCATCAGGAATTTTCTTCCCCGGACACCAAAAAAATCTTGATTTTTAAAAGCTATGAAAAACACCATTTTTAAGCACGAAATTCAACCCCGAATCTCATTCCGGCGTCCGTTTATAGATTTGGGTGGAAAAAAAAATTTCACCTCCTGGGCACAAAAATCTCTGACTCCGGCATCAGGCATTTTCTTCCCAACAAAATCTTGATTTTTAAAAATTATGAAAAACACCATTTTTAAGGACAAAATTCAACCCCGAATCTATTCGGGGGTCTGTTTTTATATTTGAATCAAAAAAAAAATTTCACCTCCTGGGCCCAAAAATCCCTGACTCCGGCATCAGGAATTATCTTCCCCGGACACCAAAAAAATCTTCATTTTTAAAAACTATGAAAAACAACATTTTGAAGGACGAAATTCAACCCCAAATCTAATTCTGGCATCCGTTTTTATATTTGGGTCAAAAAAAATATTCACCTCCTGGGCACAAAAATCCCTGACCCTGGCATCAGGAATTTTCTTCCCCAGACACCAAAAAAATCTTGATTTTTAAAAGCAATGAAAAACACCATTTTTGAGAATGAAATTCAACCCCGAATCTCATTCTGGTGTGCGTTTTTACATTTGGGTGGAAAAAAATTTCACCTCCTGGGCACAAAACTCCCTGACTCCGGCATCAGGAATTTATTATGATAAACACCATTTTAAAGGACAAAATTCAACCCTGAATCTCATTCGGGTGTCTGTTTTTACATTTGAGTCAAAAAAAATTTTTCACCTCCTGGGCACAAAAATCCCTGACTCCGGCATCAGGAATTTTCTTCCCCGGACACGAAATAAATCTTGATTTTTAAAAGCTATGAAAAACACCATTTTTGAGAATGAAATTCAACCCCGAATCTCATTCTGGTGTCGGTTTTAGATTTGGGGGTGGGAAAAAATTTCACCTCCTGGGCACAAAAATCCCTGACTCCGGCATCAGGAATTTTCTCCCCGGGACACCAAAAAATTCTTGATTTTTAAAAGCTATGAAAAACACCATTTTTAAGCATGAAATTCAACCCCGAATCTCATTCCGGTGTCTGTTTATAGATTTGGGTGGGGGGGAAAAATTCACCTCCTGGGCACAAAACTCTCTGACCCCGGCATCAGGAATTTTCTTCCCAACAAAATCTTGATTTTTAAAAATTATGAAAAACACCATTTTTAAGGACAAAATTTAACCCTGAATCTATTCCGGTGTGTGTTTTTATATTTGAATCAAAAAAAAAATTTCACCTCCAGGGCCCAAAAATCCCTGACTCCGGCATCAGGAATTATCTTCCCCAGACACCAAAAAAATCTTGATTTTTAAAAGCAATGAAAAACACCATTTTTGAGAATGAAATTCAACCCCGAATCTCATTCTGGTATGCGTTTTTACATTTGGGTGGAAAAAAATTTCACCTCCTGGGCACAAAACTCCCTGACTCCGGCATCAGGAATTTATTATGATAAACACCATTATAAAGGACAAAATTCAACTCTGAATCTCATTCGGGTGTCTGTTTTTACATTTGAGTCAAAAAAAATTTTTCACCTCCTGGGCACAAAAATCCCTGACTCCGGCATCAGGAATTTTCTTCCCCGGACACGAAATAAATCTTGATTTTTAAAAGCTATGAAAAACACCATTTTTAAGCACGAAATTCAACCCCGAATCTCATTCCGGCGTCTGTTTATAGATTTGGGTGGAAAAAAAAATTTCACCTCCTGGGCACAAAAATCTCTGACTCCGGCATCAGGCATTTTCTTCCCAACAAAATCTTGATTTTTAAAAATTATGAAAAACACCATTTTTAAGGACAAAATTCAACCCCGAATCTATTCGGGTGTCTGTTTTTATATTTGAATCAAAAAAAAAATTCACCTCCTGGGCCCAAAAATCCCTGACTCCGGCATCAGGAATTATCTTCCCCGGACACCAAAAAAATCTTCATTTTTAAAAACTATGAAAAACACCATTTTGAAGGACGAAATTCAACCCCAAATCTAATTCTGGCATCCGTTTTTATATTTGGGTCAAAAAAAATATTCACCTCCTGGGCACAAAAATCCCTGACCCTGGCATCAGGAATTTTCTTCCCCAGACACCAAAAAAATCTTGATTTTTAAAAGCAATCAAAAACACCATTTTTGAGAATGAAATTCAACCCCGAATCTCATTCTGGTGTGCGTTTTTACATTTGGGTGGAAAAAAATTTCACCTCCTGGGCACAAAACTCCCTGACTCCGGCATCAGGAATTTTCTCCCCGGGACACCAAAAAATTCTTGATTTTTAAAAGCTATGAAAAACACCATTTTTAAGCACGAAATTCAACCCCGAATCTCATTCCGGCGTCCGTTTATAGATTTGGGTGGAAAAAAAAATTTCACCTCCTGGGCACAAAAGTCTCTGACTCCGGCATCAGGTATTTTCTTCCCAACAAAATCTTGATTTTTAAAAATTATGAAAAACACCATTTTTAAGGACAAAATTCAACCCCGAATCTATTCGGGTGTCTGTTTTTATATTTGAATCAAAAAAAAAAATTTCACCTCCTGGGCCCAAAAATCCCTGACTCCGGCATCAGGAATTATCTTCCCCGGACACCAAAAAAATCTTCATTTTTAAAAACTATGAAAAACACCATTTTGAAGGATGAAATTCAACCCCAAATCTAATTCTGGCATCCGTTTTTATATTTGGGTCAAAAAAAATATTCACCTCCTGGGCACAAAAATCCCTGACCCTGGCATCAGGAATTTTCTTCCCCAGACACCAAAAAAATCTTGATTTTTAAAAGCAATGAAAAACACCATTTTTGAGAATGAAATTCAACCCCGAATCTCATTCTGGTGTGCGTTTTTACATTTGGGTGGAAAAAAATTTCACCTCCTGGGCACAAAACTCCCTGACTCCGGCATCAGGAATTTATTATGATAAACACCATTTTAAAGGACAAAATTCAACCCTGAATCTCATTCGGGTGTCTGTTTTTACATTTGAGTCAAAAAAATTTTTTCACCTCCTGGGCACAAAAATCCCTGACTCCGGCATCAGGAATTTTCTTCACCGGACACGAAATAAATCTTGATTTTTAAAAGCTATGAAAAACACCATTTTTGAGAATGAAATTCAACCCCGAATCTCATTCTGGTGTCAGTTTTTAGATTTGGGGGTGGGAAAAAATTTCACCTCCTGGGCACAAAAATCCCTGACTCCGGCATCAGGAATTTTCTCCCCGGGACACCAAAAAATTCTTGATTTTTAAAAGCTATGAAAAACACCATTTTTAAGCACGAAATTCAACCCCGAATCTCATTCCGGCGTCTGTTTATAGATTTGGGTGGGGGAAAAAAATTCACCTCCTGGGCACAAAACTCTCTGACCCCGGCATCAGGAATTTTCTTCCCCGGACACCAAAAAAATCTTGATTTTTAAAAGCTATGAAAAACACCATTTTTAAGCACGAAATTCAACCCCGAAACTCATTCCGGCGTCCGTTTATAGATTTGGGTGGGAAAAAAAATTTCACCTCCTGGGCACAAAAATCTCTGACTCCGGCATCAGGCATTTTCTTCCCAACAAAATCTTGATTTTTAAAAATTATGAAAAACACCATTTTTAAGGACAAAATTCAACCCCGAATCTATTCGGGTGTCTGTTTTTATATTTGAATCAAAAAAAAAAATTTCACCTCCTGGGCCCAAAAATCCCTGACTCCGGCATCAGGAATTATCTACCCCGGACACCAAAAAAATCTTCATTTTTAAAAACTATGAAAAACACCATTTTGAAGGACGAAATTCAACCCCAAATCTAATTCTGGCATCCGTTTTTATATTTGGGTCAAAAAAAATATTCACCTCCTGGGCACAAAAATCCCTGACCCTGGCATCAGGAATTTTCTTCCCCAGACACCAAAAAAATCTTGATTTTTAAAAGCAATGAAAAACACCATTTTTGAGAATGAAATTCAACCCCGAATCTCATTCTGGTATGCGTTTTTACATTTGGGTGGAAAAAAATTTCACCTCCTGGGCACAAAACTCCCTGACTCCGGCATCAGGAATTTATTATGATAAACACCATTTTAAAGGACAAAATTCAACCCTGAATCTCATTCGGGTGTCTGTTTTTACATTTGAGTCAAAAAAATTTTTTCACCTCCTGGGCACAAAAATCCCTGACTCCGGCATCAGGAATTTTCTTCCCCGGACACGAAATAAATCTTGATTTTTAAAAGCTATGAAAAACACCATTTTTGAGAATGAAATTCAACCCCGAATCTCATTCTGGTGTCGGTTTTTAGATTTGGGGGTGGGAAAAAATTCACCTCCTGGGCACAAAACTCTCTGCCCCGGCATCAGGAATTTTCTTCCCCAGACACCAAAAAAATCTTGATTTTTAAAAGCTATGAAAAACACCATTTTTAAGCACGAAATTCAACCCCGAATCTCATTCCGGCGTCCGTTTATAGATTTGGGTGGAAAAAAAAATTTCACCTCCTGGGCACAAAAATCTCTGACTCCGGCATCAGGCATTTTCTTCCCAACAAAATCTTGATTTTTAAAAATTATGAAAAACACCATTTTTAAGGACAAAATTCAACCCCGAATCTATTCGGGGGTCTGTTTTTATATTTGAATCAAAAAAAAAATTTCACCTCCTGGGCCCAAAAATCCCTGACCCTGGCATCAGGAATTTTCTTCCCCAGACACCAAAAAAATCTTGATTTTTAAAAGCAATGAAAAACACCATTTTTGAGAATGAAATTCAACCCCGAATCTCATTCTGGTGTGCATTTTTACATTTGGGTGGAAAAAAATTTCACCTCCTGGGCACAAAACTCCCTGACTCCGGCATCAGGAATTTATTATGATAAACACCATTTTAAAGGACAAAATTCAACCCTGAATCTCATTCGGGTGTCTGTTTTTACATTTGAGTCAAAAAAATTTTTTCACCTCCTGGGCACAAAAATCCCTGACTCCGGCATCAGGAATTTTCTTCACCGGACACGAAATAAATCTTGATTTTTAAAAGCTATGAAAAACACCATTTTTGAGAATGAAATTCAACCCCGAATCTCATTCTGGTGTCAGTTTTTAGATTTGGGGGTGGGAAAAAATTTCACCTCCTGGGCACAAAAATCCCTGACTCCGGCATCAGGAATTTTCTCCCCGGGACACCAAAAAATTCTTGATTTTTAAAAGCTATGAAAAACACCATTTTTAAGCACGAAATTCAACCCCGAATCTCATTCCGGCGTCTGTTTATAGATTTGGGTGGGGAAAAAAAATTCACCTCCTGGGCACAAAACTCTCTGACCCCGGCATCAGGAATTTTCTTCCCCGGACACCAAAAAAATCTTGATTTTTAAAAGCTATGAAAAACACCATTTTTAAGCACGAAATTCAACCCCGAAACTCATTCCGGCGTCCGTTTATAGATTTGGGTGGAAAAAAAAATTTCACCTCCTGGGCACAAAAATCTCTGACTCCGGCATCAGGCATTTTCTTCCCAACAAAATCTTGATTTTTAAAAATTATGAAAAACATCATTTTTAAGGACAAAATTCAACCCCGAATCTATTCGGGTGTCTGTTTTTATATTTGAATCAAAAAAAAAAATTTCACCTCCTGGGCCCAAAAATCCCTGACCCTGGCATCAGGAATTTTCTTCCCCAGACACCAAAAAAATCTTGATTTTTAAAAGCAATGAAAAACACCATTTTTGAGAATGAAATTCAACCCCGAATCTCATTCTGGTATGCGTTTTTACATTTGGGTGGAAAAAAATTTCACCTCCTGGGCACAAAACTCCCTGACTCCGGCATCAGGAATTTATTATGATAAACACCATTTTAAAGGACAAAATTCAACCCTGAATCTCATTCGGGTGTCTGTTTTTACATTTGATTCAAAAAAAATTTTTCACCTCCTGGGTACAAAAATCCCTGACTCCGGCATCAGGAATTTTCTTCCCCGGACACGAAATAAATCTTGATTTTTAAAAGCTATGAAAAACACCATTTTTGAGAATGAAATTCAACCCCGAATCTCATTCTGGTGTCGGTTTTTAGATTTGGGGGTGGGAAAAAATTTCACCTCCTGGGCACAAAAATCCCTGACTCCGGCATCAGGAATTTTCTCCCCGGGACACCAAAAAATTCTTGATTTTTAAAAGCTATGAAAAACACCATTTTTAAGCACGAAATTCAACCCCGAATCTCATTCCGGCGTCTGTTTATAGATTTGGGTGGGGGAAAAAAATTCACCTCCTGGGCACAAAACTCTCTGACCCCGGCATCAGGAATTTTCTTCCCCGGACACCAAAAAAATCTTGATTTTTAAAAGCTATGAAAAACACCATTTTTAAGCACGAAATTCAACCCCGAAACTCATTCCGGCGTCCGTTTATAGATTTGGGTGGAAAAAAAAATTTCACCTCCTGGGCACAAAAATCTCTGACTCCGGCATCAGGCATTTTCTTCCCAACAAAATCTTGATTTTTAAAAATTATGAAAAACACCATTTTTAAGGACAAAATTCAACCCCGAATCTATTCGGGTGTCTGTTTTTATATTTGAATCAAAAAAAAATTTCACCTCCTGGGCCCAAAAATCCCTGACTCCGGCATCAGGAATTATCTTCCCCGGACACCAAAAAAATCTTCATGTTTAAAAACTATGAAAAACACCATTTTTTAGGACGAAATTCAACCCCAAATCTAATTCTGGCATCCGTTTTTATATTTGGGTCAAAAAAAATATTCACCTCCTGGGCACAAAAATCCCTGACCCTGGCATCAGGAATTTTCTTCCCCAGACACCAAAAAAATCTTGATTTTTAAAAGCAATGAAAAACACCATTTTTGAGGGTGAAATTCAACCCCGAATCTCATTCTGGTATGCGTTTTTACATTTGGGTGGAAAAAAATTTCACCTCCTGGGCACAAAACTCCCTGACTCCGGCATCAGGAATTTATTATGATAAACACCATTTTAAAGGACAAAATTCAACCCTGAATCTCATTCGGGTGTCTGTTTTTACATTTGAGTCAAAAAAAATTTTTCACCTCCTGGGCACAAAAATCCCTGACTCCGGCATCAGGAATTTTCTTCCCCGGACACGAAATAAATCTTGATTTTTAAAAGCTATGAAAAACACCATTTTTGAGAATGAAATTCAACCCCGAATCTCATTCTGGTGTCGGTTTTTAGATTTGGGGATGGGAAAAAATTTCACCTCCTGGGCACAAAAATCCCTGACTCCGGCATCAGGAATTTTCTCCCCGGGACACCAAAAAATTCTTGATTTTTAAAAGCTATGAAAAACACCATTTTTAAGCACGAAATTCAACCCCGAATCTCATTCCGGCGTCTGTTTATAGATTTGGGTGGGGGGAAAAAATTCACCTCCTGGGCACAAAACTCTCTGCCCCGGCATCAGGAATTTTCTTCCCCAGACACCAAAAAAATCTTGATTTTTAAAAGCTATGAAAAACACCATTTTTGAGAATGAAATTCAACCCCGAATCTCATTCTGGTGTCGGTTTTTAGATTTGGGGGTGGGAAAAAATTCACCTCCTGGGCACAAAACTCTCTGCCCCGGCATCAGGAATTTTCTTCCCCAGACACCAAAAAAATCTTGATTTTTAAAAGCTATGAAAAACACCATTTTTAAGCACGAAATTCAACCCCGAATCTCATTCCGGCGTCCGTTTATAGATTTGGGTGGAAAAAAAAATTTCACCTCCTGGGCACAAAAATCTCTGACTCCGGCATCAGGCATTTTCTTCCCAACAAAATCTTGATTTTTAAAAATTATGAAAAACACCATTTTTAAGGACAAAATTCAACCCCGAATCTATTCGGGGGTCTGTTTTTATATTTGAATCAAAAAAAAAATTTCACCTCCTGGGCCCAAAAATCCCTGACTCCGGCATCAGGAATTATCTTCCCCGGACACCAAAAAAATCTTGATTTTTAAAAGCTATGAAAAACACCATTTTTAAGCACGAAATTCAACCCCGAATCTCATTCCGGCGTCCGTTTATAGATTTGGTTGGAAAAAAAAATATTCACCTCCTGGGCACAAAAATCCCTGACCCTGGCATCAGGAATTTTCTTCCCCAGACACCAAAAAAATCTTGATTTTTAAAAGCAATGAAAAACACCATTTTTGAGAATGAAATTCAACCCCGAATCTCATTCTGGTGTGCGTTTTTACATTTGGGTGGAAAAAAATTTCACCTCCTGGGCACAAAACTCCCTGACTCCGGCATCAGGAATTTATTATGATAAACACCATTTTAAAGGACAAAATTCAACCCTGAATCTCATTCGGGTGTCTGTTTTTACATTTGAGTCAAAAAAAATTTTTCACCTCCTGGGCACAAAAATCCCTGACTCCGGCATCAGGAATTTTCTTCACCGGACACGAAATAAATCTTGATTTTTAAAAGCTATGAAAAACACCATTTTTGAGAATGAAATTCAACCCCGAATCTCATTCTGGTGTCAGTTTTTAGATTTGGGGGTGGGAAAAAATTTCACCTCCTGGGCACAAAAATCCCTGACTCCGGCATCAGGAATTTTCTCCCCGGGACACCAAAAAATTCTTGATTTTTAAAAGCTATGAAAAACACCATTTTTAAGCACGAAATTCAACCCCGAATCTCATTCCGGCGTCTGTTTATAGATTTGGGTGGGGGAAAAAAATTCACCTCCTGGGCACAAAACTCTCTGACCCCGGCATCAGGAATTTTCTTCCCCGGACACCAAAAAAATCTTGATTTTTAAAAGCTATGAAAAACACCATTTTTAAGCACGAAATTCAACCCCGAAACTCATTCCGGCGTCCGTTTATAGATTTGGGTGGAAAAAAAAATTTCACCTCCTGGGCACAAAAATCTCTGACTCCGGCATCAGGCATTTTCTTCCCAACAAAATCTTGATTTTTAAAAATTATGAAAAACACCATTTTTAAGGACAAAATTCAACCCCGAATCTATTCGGGTGTCTGTTTTTATATTTGAATCAAAAAAAAAAAATTTCACCTCCTGGGCCCAAAAATCCCTGACCCTGGCATCAGGAATTTTCTTCCCCAGACACCAAAAAAATCTTGATTTTTAAAAGCAATGAAAAACACCATTTTTGAGAATGAAATTCAACCCCGAATCTCATTCTGGTATGCGTTTTTACATTTGGGTGGAAAAAAATTTCACCTCCTGGGCACAAAACTCCCTGACTCCGGCATCAGGAATTTATTATGATAAACACCATTTTAAAGGACAAAATTCAACCCTGAATCTCATTCGGGTGTCTGTTTTTACATTTGAGTCAAAAAAATTTTTTCACCTCCTGGGCACAAAAATCCCTGACTCCGGCATCAGGAATTTTCTTCACCGGACACGAAATAAATCTTGATTTTTAAAAGCTATGAAAAACACCATTTTTGAGAATGAAATTCAACCCCGAATCTCATTCTGGTGTCAGTTTTTAGATTTGGCGGTGGGAAAAAATTTCACCTCCTGGGCACAAAAATCCCTGACTCCGGCATCAGGAATTTTCTCCCCGGGACACCAAAAAATTCTTGATTTTTAAAAGCTATGAAAAACACCATTTTTAAGCACGAAATTCAACCCCGAATCTCATTCCGGCGTCTGTTTATAGATTTGGGTGGGGGAAAAAAATTCACCTCCTGGGCACAAAATTCTCTGACCCCGGCATCAGGAATTTTCTTCCCCGGACACCAAAAAAATCTTGATTTTTAAAAGCTATGAAAAACACCATTTTTAAGCACGAAATTCAACCCCGAAACTCATTCCGGCGTCCGTTTATAGATTTGGGTGGAAAAAAAAATTTCACCTCCTGGGCACAAAAATCTCTGACTCCGGCATCAGGCATTTTCTTCCCAACAAAATCTTGATTTTTAAAAATTATGAAAAACACCATTTTTAAGGACAAAATTCAACCCCGAATCTATTCGGGTGTCTGTTTTTATATTTGAATCAAAAAAAAAAAATTTCACCTCCTGGGCCCAAAAATCCCTGACCCTGGCATCAGGAATTTTCTTCCCCAGACACCAAAAAAATCTTGATTTTTAAAAGCAATGAAAAACACCATTTTTGAGAATGAAATTCAACCCCGAATCTCATTCTGGTATGCGTTTTTACATTTGGGTGGAAAAAAATTTCACCTCCTGGGCACAAAACTCCCTGACTCCGGCATCAGGAATTTATTATGATAAACACCATTTTAAAGGACAAAATTCAACCCTGAATCTCATTCGGGTGTCTGTTTTTACATTTGAGTCAAAAAAAATTTTTCACCTCCTGGGCACAAAAATCCCTGACTCCGGCATCAGGAATTTTCTTCCCCGGACACGAAATAAATCTTGATTTTTAAAAGCTATGAAAAACACCATTTTTGAGAATGAAATTCAACCCCGAATCTCATTCTGGTGTCGGTTTTTAGATTTGGGGGTGGGAAAAAATTTCACCTCCTGGGCACAAAAATCCCTGACTCCGGCATCAGGAATTTTCTCCCCGGGACACCAAAAAAATCTTGATTTTTAAAAGCTATGAAAAACACCATTTTTAAGCACGAAATTCAACCCCGAAACTCATTCCGGCGTCCGTTTATAGATTTGGGTGGAAAAAAAAATTTCACCTCCTGGGCACAAAAATCTCTGAGTCCGGCATCAGGCATTTTCTTCCCAACAAAATCTTGATTTTTAAAAATTATGAAAAACACCATTTTTAAGGACAAAATTCAACCCCGAATCTATTCGGGTGTCTGTTTTTATATTTGAATCAAAAAAAAAAAAATTTCACCTCCTGGGCCCAAAAATCCCTGACTCCGGCATCAGGAATTATCTTCCCCGGACACCAAAAAAATCTTCATTTTTAAAAACTATGAAAAACACCATTTTGAAGGACGAAATTCAACCCCAAATCTAATTCTGGCATCCGTTTTTATATTTGGGTCAAAAAAAATATTCACCTCCTGGGCACAAAAATCCCTGACCCTGGCATCAGGAATTTTCTTCCCCAGACACCAAAAAAATCTTGATTTTTAAAAGCAATGAAAAACACCATTTTTGAGAATGAAATTCAACCCCGAATCTCATTCTGGTATGCGTTTTTACATTTGGGTGGAAAAAAATTTCACCTCCTGGGCACAAAACTCCCTGACTCCGGCATCAGGAATTTATTATGATAAACACCATTTTAAAGGACAAAATTCAACCCTGAATCTCATTCGGGTGTCTGTTTTTACATTTGAGTCAAAAAAAATTTTTCACCTCCTGGGCACAAAAATCCCTGACTCCGGCATCAGGAATTTTCTTCCCCGGACACGAAATAAATCTTGATTTTTAAAAGCTATGAAAAACACCATTTTTGAGAATGAAATTCAACCCCGAATCTCATTCTGGTGTCGGTTTTTAGATTTGGGGATGGGAAAAAATTTCACCTCCTGGGCACAAAAATCCCTGACTCCGGCATCAGGAATTTTCTCCCCGGGACACCAAAAAATTCTTGATTTTTAAAAGCTATGAAAAACACCATTTTTAAGCACAAAATTCAACCCCGAATCTCATTCCGGCGTCTGTTTATAGATTTGGGTGGGGGGAAAAAATTCACCTCCTGGGCACAAAACTCTCTGCCCCGGCATCAGGAATTTTCTTCCACAGACACCAAAAAAATCTTGATTTTTAAAAGCTATGAAAAACACCATTTTTAAGCACGAAATTCAACCCCGAATCTCATTCCGGCGTCCGTTTATAGATTTGGGTGGAAAAAAAAATTTCACCTCCTGGGCACAAAAATCTCTGACTCCGGCATCAGGCATTTTCTTCCCAACAAAATCTTGATTTTTAAAAATTATGAAAAACACCATTTTTAAGGACAAAATTCAACCCCGAATCTATTCGGGGGTCTGTTTTTATATTTGAATCAAAAAAAAAATTTCACCTCCTGGGCCCAAAAATCCCTGACTCCGGCATCAGGAATTATCTTCCCCGGACACCAAAAAAATCTTGATTTTTAAAAGCTATGAAAAACACCATTTTTAAGCACGAAATTCAACCCCGAATCTCATTCCGGCGTCCGTTTATAGATTTGGTTGGAAAAAAAAATATTCACCTCCTGGGCACAAAAATCCCTGACCCTGGCATCAGGAATTTTCTTCCCCAGACACCAAAAAAATCTTGATTTTTAAAAGCAATGAAAAACACCATTTTTGAGAATGAAATTCAACCCCGAATCTCATTCTGGTATGCGTTTTTACATTTGGGTGGAAAAAAATTTCACCTCCTGGGCACAAAACTCCCTGACTCCGGCATCAGGAATTTATTATGATAAACACCATTTTAAAGGACAAAATTCAACCCTGAATCTCATTCGGGTGTCTGTTTTTACATTTGAGTCAAAAAAAATTTTTCACCTCCTGGGCACAAAAATCCCTGACTCCGGCATCAGGAATTTTCTTCCCCGGACACGAAATAAATCTTGATTTTTAAAAGCTATGAAAAACACCATTTTTGAGAATGAAATTCAACCCCGAATCTCATTCTGGTGTCGGTTTTTAGATTTGGGGGTGGGAAAAAATTCACCTCCTGGGCACAAAACTCTCTGCCCCGGCATCAGGAATTTTCTTCCCCAGACACCAAAAAAATCTTGATTTTTAAAAGCTATGAAAAACACCATTTTTAAGCACGAAATTCAACCCCGAATCTCATTCCGGCGTCCGTTTATAGATTTGGTTGGAAAAAAAATATTCACCTCCTGGGCACAAAAATCCCTGACCCTGGCATCAGGAATTTTCTTCCCCAGACACCAAAAAAATCTTGATTTTTAAAAGCAATGAAAAACACCATTTTTGAGAATGAAATTCAACCCCGAATCTCATTCTGGTATGCGTTTTTACATTTGGGTGGAAAAAAATTTCACCTCCTGGGCACAAAACTCCCTGACTCCGGCATCAGGAATTTATTATGATAAACACCATTTTAAAGGACAAAATTCAACCCTGAATCTCATTCGGGTGTCTGTTTTTACATTTGAGTCAAAAAAAATTTTTCACCTCCTGGGCACAAAAATCCCTGACTCCGGCATCAGGAATTTTCTTCCCCGGACACGAAATAAATCTTAATTTTTAAAAGCTATGAAAAACACCATTTTTGAGAATGAAATTCAACCCCGAATCTCATTCTGGTGTCGGTTTTTAGATTTGGGGGTGGGAAAATATTTCACCTCCTGGGCACAAAAATCCCTAACTCCGGCATCAGGAATTTTCTCCCCGGGACACCAAAAAATTCTTGATTTTTAAAAGCTATGAAAAACACCATTTTTAAGCACGAAATTCAACCCCGAATCTCATTCCGGCATCTGTTTATAGATTTGGGTGGGGGGAAAAAATTCACCTCCTGGGCACAAAACTCTCTGACCCCGGCATCAGGAATTTTCTTCCCCGGACACCAAAAAAATCTTGATTTTTAAAAGCTATGAAAAACACCATTTTTAAGCACGAAATTCAACCCCGAATCTCATTCCGGCGTCCGTTTATAGATTTGGGTGGAAAAAAAAATTTCACCTCCTGGGCACAAAAATCTCTGACTCCGGCATCAGGCATTTTCTTCCCAACAAAATCTTGATTTTTAAAAATTATGAAAAACACCATTTTTAAGGACAAAATTCAACCCCGAATCTATTCGGGTGTCTGTTTTTATATTTGAATCAAAAAAAAATATTTCACCTCCTGGGCCCAAAAATCCCTGACTCCGGCATCAGGAATTATCTTCCCCGGACACCAAAAAAATCTTCATTTTTAAAAACTATGAAAAACACCATTTTGAAGGACGAAATTCAACCCCAAATCTAATTCTGGCATCCGTTTTTATATTTGGGTCAAAAAAAAATATTCACCTCCTGGGCACAAAAATCCCTGACCCTGGCATCAGGAATTTTCTTCCCCAGACACCAAAAAAATCTTGATTTTTAAAAGCAATGAAAAACACCATTTTTGAGAATGAAATTCAACCCCGAATCTCATTCTGGTGTGCGTTTTTACATTTGGGTGGAAAAAAATTTCACCTCCTGGGCACAAAACTCCCTGACTCCGGCATCAGGAATTTATTATGATAAACACCATTTTAAAGGACAAAATTCAACCCTGAATCTCATTCGGGTGTCTGTTTTTACATTTGAGTCAAAAAATTTTTTTCACCTCCTGGGCACAAAAATCCCTGACTCCGGCATCAGGAATTTTCTTCCCCGGACACGAAATAAATCTTGATTTTTAAAAGCTATGAAAACCACCATTTTTGAGAATGAAATTCAACCCCGAATCTCATTCTGGTGTCGGTTTTTAGATTTGGGGGTGGGAAAAAATTTCACCTCCTGGGCACAAAAATCCCTGACTCCGGCATCAGGAATTTTCTCCCCGGGACACCAAAAAATTCTTGATTTTTAAAAGCTATGAAAAACACCATTTTTAAGCACGAAATTCAACCCCGAATCTCATTCCGGCGTCTGTTTATAGATTTGGGTGGGGGGGAAAAATTCACCTCCTGGGCACAAAACTCTCTGACCCCGGCATCAGGAATTTTCTTCCCCGGACACCAAAAAAATCTTGATTTTTAAAAGCTATGAAAAACACCATTTTTAAGCACGAAATTCAACCCCGAATCTCATTCCGGCGTCCGTTTATAGATTTGGGTGGAAAAAAAAATTTCACCTCCTGGGCACAAAAATCTCTGACTCCGGCATCAGGCATTTTCTTCCCAACAAAATCTTGATTTTTAAAAATTATGAAAAACACCATTTTTAAGGACAAAATTTAACCCCGAATCTATTCGGGTGTCTGTTTTTATATTTGAATCAAAAAAAAAAAATTTCACCTCCTGGGCCCAAAAATCCCTGACTCCGGCATCAGGAATTATCTTCCCCGGACACCAAAAAAATCTTCATTTTTAAAAACTATGAAAAACACCATTTTGAAGGACGAAATTCAACCCCAAATCTAATTCTGGCATCCGTTTTTATATTTGGGTCAAAAAAAATATTCACCTCCTGGGCACAAAAATCCCTGACCCTGGCATCAGGAATTTTCTTCCCCAGACACCAAAAAAATCTTGATTTTTAAAAGCAATGAAAAACACCATTTTTGAGAATGAAATTCAACCCCGAATCTCATTCTGGTGTGCGTTTTTACATTTGGGTGGAAAAAAATTTCACCTCCTGGGCACAAAACTCCCTGACTCCGGCATCAGGAATTTATTATGATAAACACCATTTTAAAGGACAAAATTCAACCCTGAATCTCATTCGGGTGTCTGTTTTTACATTTGAGTCAAAAAAAATTTTTCACCTCCTGGGCACAAAAATCCCTGACTCCGGCATCAGGAATTTTCTTCCCCGGACACGAAATAAATCTTGATTTTTAAAAGCTATGAAAAACACCATTTTTGAGAATGAAATTCAACCCCGAATCTCATTCTGGTGTCTGTTTTTAGATTTGGGGGTGGGAAAAAATTTCACCTCCTGGGCACAAAAATCCCTGACTCCGGCATCAGGAATTTTCTCCCCGGGACACCAAAAAATTCTTGATTTTTAAAAGCTATGAAAAACACCATTTTTAAGCACGAAATTCAACCCCGAATCTCATTCCGGCGTCTGTTTATAGATTTGGGTGGGGGGAAAAAATTCACCTCCTGGGCACAAAACTCTCTGACCCCGGCATCAGGAATTTTCTTCCCCGGACACCAAAAAAATCTTGATTTTTAAAAGCTATGAAAAACACCATTTTTAAGCACGAAATTCAACCCCGAATCTCATTCCGGCGTCCGTTTATAGATTTGGGTGGGAAAAAAAATTTCACCTCCTGGGCACAAAAATCTCTGACTCCGGCATCAGGCATTTTCTTCCCAACAAAATCTTGATTTTTAAAAATTATGAAAAACACCATTTTTAAGGACAAAATTTAACCCCGAATCTATTCGGGTGTCTGTTTTTATATTTGAATCAAAAAAAAAAATTTCACCTCCTGGGCCCAAAAATCCCTGACTCCGGCATCAGGAATTATCTTCCCCGGACACCAAAAAAATCTTCATTTTTAAAAACTATGAAAAACACCATTTTGAAGGACGAAATTCAACCCCAAATCTAATTCTGGCATCCGTTTTTATATTTGGGTCAAAAAAAATATTCACCTCCTGGGCACAAAAATCCCTGACCCTGGCATCAGGAATTTTCTTCCCCAGACACCAAAAAAATCTTGATTTTTAAAAGCAATGAAAAACACCATTTTTGAGAATGAAATTCAACCCCGAATCTCATTCTGGTGTGCGTTTTTACATTTGGGTGGAAAAAAATTTCACCTCCTGGGCACAAAACTCCCTGACTCCGGCATCAGGAATTTATTATGATAAACACCATTTTAAAGGACAAAATTCAACCCTGAATCTCATTCGGGTGTCTGTTTTTACATTTGAGTCAAAAAAATTTTTTCACCTCCTGGGCACAAAAATCCCTGACTCCGGCATCAGGAATTTTCTTCCCCGGACACGAAATAAATCTTGATTTTTAAAAGCTATGAAAAACACCATTTTTGAGAATGAAATTCAACCCCGAATCTCATTCTGGTGTCGGTTTTTAGATTTGGGGGTGGGAAAAAATTTCACCTCCTGGGCACAAAAATCCCTGACTCCGGCATCAGGAATTTTCTCCCCGGGACACCAAAAAATTCTTGATTTTTAAAAGCTATGAAAAACACCATTTTTAAGCACGAAATTCAACCCCGAATCTCATTCCGGGGTCTGTTTATAGATTTGGGTGGGGGGAAAAAATTCACCTCCTGGGCACAAAACTCTCTGACCCCAGCATCAGGAATTTATTATGATAAACACCATTTTAAAGGACAAAATTCAACCCTGAATCTCATTCGGGTGTCTGTTTTTACATTTGAGTCAAAAAAAATTTTTCACCTCCTGGGCACAAAAATCCCTGACTCCGGCATCAGGAATTTTCTTCCCCGGACACGAAATAAATCTTGATTTTTAAAAGCTATGAAAAACACCATTTTTGAGAATGAAATTCAACCCCGAATCTCATTCTGGTGTCGGTTTTTAGCTTTGGGGGTGGGAAAAAATTCACCTCCTGGGCACAAAACTCTCTGCCCCGGCATCAGGAATTTTCTTCCCCAGACACCAAAAAAATCTTGATTTTTAAAAGCTATGAAAAACACCATTTTTAAGCACGAAATTCAACCCCGAATCTCATTCCGGCGTCCGTTTATAGATTTGGGTGGAAAAAAAAATTTCACCTCCTGGGCACAAAAATCTCTGACACCAGCATCAGGCATTTTCTTCCCAACAAAATCTTCATTTTTAAAAACTATGAAAAACACCATTTTGAAGGACGAAATTCAACCCCAAATCTAATTCTGGCATCCGTTTTTATATTTGGGTCAAAAAAAATATTCACCTCCTGGGCACAAAAATCCCTGACCCTGGCATCAGGAATTTTCTTCCCCAGACACCAAAAAAATCTTGATTTTTAAAAGCAATGAAAAACACCATTTTTGAGAATGAAATTCAACCCCGAATCTCATTCTGGTATGCGTTTTTACATTTGGGTGGAAAAAAATTTCACCTCCTGGGCACAAAACTCCCTGACTCCGGCATCAGGAATTTATTATGATAAACACCATTTTAAAGGACAAAATTCAACCCTGAATCTCATTCGGGTGTCTGTTTTTACATTTGAGTCAAAAAAAATTTTTCACCTCCTGGGCACAAAAATCCCTGACTCCGGCATCAGGAATTTTCTTCCCCGGACACGAAATAAATCTTGATTTTTAAAAGCTATGAAAAACACCATTTTTGAGAATGAAATTCAACCCCGAATCTCATTCTGGTGTCGGTTTTTAGATTTGGGGGTGGAAAAAAATTTCACCTCCTGGGCACAAAAATCCCTGACTCCGGCATCAGGAATTTTCTCCCCGGGACACCAAAAAATTCTTGATTTTTAAAAGCTATGAAAAACACCATTTTTAAGCACGAAATTCAACCCCGAATATCATTCCGGCGTCTGTTTATAGATTTGGGTGGGGGAAAAAAATTCACCTCCTGGGCACAAAACTCTCTGACCCCGGCATCAGGAATTTTCTTCCCCGGACACCAAAAAAATCTTGATTTTTAAAAGCTATGAAAAACACCATTTTTAAGCACGAAATTCAACCCCGAAACTCATTCCGGCGTCCGTTTATAGATTTGGGTGGGAAAAAAAATTTCACCTCCTGGGCACAAAAATCTCTGACTCCGGCATCAGGCATTTTCTTCCCAACAAAATCTTGATTTTTAAAAATTATGAAAAACACCATTTTTAAGGACAAAATTCAACCCCGAATCTATTCGGGTGTCTGTTTTTATATTTGAATCAAAAAAAAAAATTTCACCTCCTGGGCCCAAAAATCCCTGACTCCGGCATCAGGAATTATCTACCCCGGACACCAAAAAAATCTTCATTTTTAAAAACTATGAAAAACACCATTTTGAAGGACGAAATTCAACCCCAAATCTAATTCTGGCATCCGTTTTTATATTTGGGTCAAAAAAAATATTCACCTCCTGGGCACAAAAATCCCTGACCCTGGCATCAGGAATTTTCTTCCCCAGACACCAAAAAAATCTTGATTTTTAAAAGCAATGAAAAACACCATTTTTGAGAATGAAATTCAACCCCGAATCTCATTCTGGTATGCGTTTTTACATTTGGGTGGAAAAAAATTTCACCTCCTGGGCACAAAACTCCCTGACTCCGGCATCAGGAATTTATTATGATAAACACCATTTTAAAGGACAAAATTCAACCCTGAATCTCATTCGGGTGTCTGTTTTTACATTTGAGTCAAAAAAATTTTTTCACCTCCTGGGCACAAAAATCCCTGACTCCGGCATCAGGAATTTTCTTCCCCGGACACGAAATAAATCTTGATTTTTAAAAGCTATGAAAAACACCATTTTTGAGAATGAAATTCAACCCCGAATCTCATTCTGGTGTCGGTTTTTAGATTTGGGGGTGGGGAAAAATTCACCTCCTGGGCACAAAACTCTCTGACCCCGGCATCAGGAATTTTCTTCCCCGGACACCAAAAAAATCTTGATTTTTAAAAGCTATGAAAAACACCATTTTTAAGCACGAAATTCAACCCCGAATCTCATTCCGGCGTCCGTTTATAGATTTGGGTGGAAAAAAAAATTTCACCTCCTGGGCACAAAAATCTCTGACTCCGGCATCAGGCATTTTCTTCCCAACAAAATCTTGATTTTTAAAAATTATGAAAAACACCATTTTTAAGGACAAAATTCAACCCCGAATCTATTCGGGTGTCTGTTTTTATATTTGAATCAAAAAAAAAAATTTCACCTCCTGGGCCCAAAAATCCCTGACTCCGGCATCAGGAATTATCTACCCCGGACACCAAAAAAATCTTCATTTTTAAAAACTATGAAAAACACCATTTTGAAGGACGAAATTCAACCCCAAATCTAATTCTGGCATCCGTTTTTATATTTGGGTCAAAAAAAATATTCACCTCCTGGGCACAAAAATCCCTGACCCTGGCATCAGGAATTTTCTTCCCCAGACACCAAAAAAATCTTGATTTTTAAAAGCAATGAAAAACACCATTTTTGAGAATGAAATTCAACCCCGAATCTCATTCTAGTATGCGTTTTTACATTTGGGTGGAAAAAAATTTCACCTCCTGGGCACAAAACTCCCTGACTCCGGCATCAGGAATTTATTATGATAAACACCATTTTAAAGGACAAAATTCAACCCTGAATCTCATTCGGGTGTCTGTTTTTACATTTGAGTCAAAAAAAATTTTTCACCTCCTGGGCACAAAAATCCCTGACTCCGGCATCAGGAATTTTCTTCCCCGGACACGAAATAAATCTTGATTTTTAAAAGCTATGAAAAACACCATTTTTGAGAATGAAATTCAACCCCGAATCTCATTCTGGTGTCGGTTTTTAGATTTGGGGGTGGGAAAAAATTTCACCTCCTGGGCACAAAAATCCCTGACTCCGGCATCAGGAATTTTCTCCCCGGGACACCAAAAAATTCTTGATTTTTAAAAGCTATGAAAAACACCATTTTTAAGCACGAAATTCAACCCCGAATCTCATTCCGGCGTCTGTTTATAGATTTGGGTGGGGGGAAAAAATTCACCTCCTGGGCACAAAACTCTCTGACCCCGGCATCAGGAATTTTCTTCCCCAGACACCAAAAAAATCTTGATTTTTAAAAGCTATGAAAAACACCATTTTTAAGCACGAAATTCAACCCCGAATCTCATTCCGGCGTCCGTTTATAGATTTGGGTGGAAAAAAAAATTTCACCTCCTGGGCACAAAAATCTCTGACTCCGGCATCAGGCATTTTCTTCCCAACAAAATCTTGATTTTTAAAAATTATGAAAAACACCATTTTTAAGGACAAAATTCAACCCCGAATCTATTCGGGGGTCTGTTTTTATATTTGAATCAAAAAAAAAAAATTTCACCTCCTGGGCCCAAAAATCCCTGACTCCGGCATCAGGAATTATCTTCCCCGGACACCAAAAGAATCTTGATTTTTAAAAGCTATGAAAAACACCATTTTTAAGCACGAAATTCAACCCCCATGTCATTCCGGCGTCCGTTTATAGATTTGGGTGGAAAAAAAAATATTCACCTCCTGGGCACAAAAATCCCTGACCCTGGCATCAGGAATTTTCTTCCCCAGACACCAAAAAAATCTTGATTTTTAAAAGCAATGAAAAACACCATTTTTGAGAATGAAATTCAACCCCGAATCTCATTCTGGTGTGCGTTTTTACATTTGGGTGGAAAAAAATTTCACCTCCTGGGCACAAAACTCCCTGACTCCGGCATCAGGAATTTATTATGATAAACACCATTTTAAAGGACAAAATTCAACCCTGAATCTCATTCGGGTGTCTGTTTTTACATTTGAGTCAAAAAAAATTTTTCACCTCCTGGGCACAAAAATCCCTGACTCCGGCATCAGGAATTTTCTTCCCCGGACACGAAATAAATCTTGATTTTTAAAAGCTATGAAAAACACCATTTTTGAGAATGAAATTCAACCCCGAATCTCATTCTGGTGTCGGTTTTTAGATTTGGGGGTGGGAAAAAATTTCACCTCCTGGGCACAAAAATCCCTGACTCCGGCATCAGGAATTTTCTCCCCGGGACACCAAAAAATTCTTGATTTTTAAAAGCTATGAAAAACACCATTTTTAAGCACGAAATTCAACCCCGAATCTCATTCCGGCGTCTGTTTATAGATTTGGGTGGGGGGAAAAAATTCACCTCCTGGGCACAAAACTCTCTGACCCCGGCATCAGGAATTTTCTTCCCCAGACACCAAAAAAATCTTGATTTTTAAAAGCTATGAAAAACACCATTTTTAAGCACGAAATTCAACCCCGAATCTCATTCCGGCGTCCGTTTATAGATTTGGGTGGAAAAAAAAATTTCACCTCCTGGGCACAAAAATCTCTGACTCCGGCATCAGGCATTTTCTTCCCAACAAAATCTTGATTTTTAAAAATTATGAAAAACACCATTTTTAAGGACAAAATTCAACCCCGAATCTATTCGGGGGTCTGTTTTTATATTTGAATCAAAAAAAAAAAATTTCACCTCCTGGGCCCAAAAATCCCTGACTCCGGCATCAGGAATTATCTTCCCCGGACACCAAAAGAATCTTGATTTTTAAAAGCTATGAAAAACACCATTTTTAAGCACGAAATTCAACCCCCATGTCATTCCGGCGTCCGTTTATAGATTTGGGTGGAAAAAAAAATATTCACCTCCTGGGCACAAAAATCCCTGACCCTGGCATCAGGAATTTTCTTCCCCAGACACCAAAAAAATCTTGATTTTTAAAAGCAATGAAAAACACCATTTTTGAGAATGAAATTCAACCCCGAATCTCATTCTGGTGTGCGTTTTTACATTTGGGTGGAAAAAAATTTCACCTCCTGGGCACAAAACTCCCTGACTCCGGCATCAGGAATTTATTATGATAAACACCATTTTAAAGGACAAAATTCAACCCTGAATCTCATTCGGGTGTCTGTTTTTACATTTGAGTCAAAAAAAATTTTTCACCTCCTGGGCACAAAAATCCCTGACTCCGGCATCAGGAATTTTCTTCCCCGGACACGAAATAAATCTTGATTTTTAAAAGCTATGAAAACCACCATTTTTGAGAATGAAATTCAACCCCGAATCTCATTCTGGTGTCGGTTTTTAGATTTGGGGGTGGGAAAAAATTTCACCTCCTGGGCACAAAAATCCCTGACTCCGGCATCAGGAATTTTCTCCCCGGGACACCAAAAAATTCTTGATTTTTAAAAGCTATGAAAAACACCATTTTTAAGCACGAAATTCAACCCCGAATCTCATTCCGGCATCTGTTTATAGATTTGGGTGGGGGGGAAAAATTCACCTCCTGGGCACAAAACTCTCTGACCCCGGCATCAGGAATTTTCTTCCCCGGACACCAAAAAAATCTTGATTTTTAAAAGCTATGAAAAACACCATTTTTAAGCACGAAATTCAACCCCGAATCTCATTCCGGCGTCCGTTTATAGATTTGGGTGGAAAAAAAAATTTCACCTCCTGGGCACAAAAATCTCTGACTCCGGCATCAGGCATTTTCTTCCCAACAAAATCTTGATTTTTAAAAATTATGAAAAACACCATTTTTAAGGACAAAATTTAACCCCGAATCTATTCGGGTGTCTGTTTTTATATTTGAATCAAAAAAAAAAAATTCACCTCCTGGGCCCAAAAATCCCTGACTCCGGCATCAGGAATTATCTTCCCCGGACACCAAAAAAATCTTCATTTTTAAAAACTATGAAAAACACCATTTTGAAGGACGAAATTCAACCCCAAATCTAATTCTGGCATCCGTTTTTATATTTGGGTCAAAAAAAATATTCACCTCCTGGGCACAAAAATCCCTGACCCTGGCATCAGGAATTTTCTTCCCCAGACACCAAAAAAATCTTGATTTTTAAAAGCAATGAAAAACACCATTTTTGAGAATGAAATTCAACCCCGAATCTCATTCTGGTGTGCGTTTTTACATTTGGGTGGAAAAAAATTTCACCTCCTGGGCACAAAACTCCCTGACTCCGGCATCAGGAATTTATTATGATAAACACCATTTTAAAGGACAAAATTCAACCCTGAATCTCATTCGGGTGTCTGTTTTTACATTTGAGTAAAAAAAAAATTTTCACCTCCTGGGCACAAAAATCCCTGACTCTGGCATCAGGAATTTTCTTCCCCGGACACGAAATAAATCTTGATTTTTAAAAGCTATGAAAAACACCATTTTTGAGAATGAAATTCAACCCCGAATCTCATTCTGGTGTCGGTTTTTAGATTTGGGGGTGGGAAAAAATTTCACCTCCTGGGCACAAAAATCCCTGACTCCGGCATCAGGAATTTTCTCCCCGGGACACCAAAAAATTCTTGATTTTTAAAAGCTATGAAAAACACCATTTTTAAGCACGAAATTCAACCCCGAATCTCATTCCGGCGTCTGTTTATAGATTTGGGTGGGGGGAAAAAATTCACCTCCTGGGCACAAAACTCTCTGACCCCGGCATCAGGAATTTTCTTCCCCGGACACCAAAAAAATCTTGATTTTTAAAAGCTATGAAAAACACCATTTTTAAGCACGAAATTCAACCCCGAATCTCATTCCGGCGTCCGTTTATAGATTTGGGTGGAAAAAAAAATTTCACCTCCTGGGCACAAAAATCTCTGACTCCGGCATCAGGCATTTTCTTCCCAACAAAATCTTGATTTTTAAAAATTATGAAAAACACCATTTTTAAGGACAAAATTTAACCCCGAATCTATTCGGGTGTCTGTTTTTATATTTGAATCAAAAAAAAAAATTTCACCTCCTGGGCCCAAAAATCCCTGACTCCGGCATCAGGAATTATCTTCCCCGGACACCAAAAAAATCTTCATTTTTAAAAACTGTGAAAAACACCATTTTGAAGGACGAAATTCAACCCCAAATCTAATTCTGGCATCCGTTTTTATATTTGGGTCAAAAAAAATATTCACCTCCTGGGCACAAAAATCCCTGACCCTGGCATCAGGAATTTTCTTCCCCAGACACCAAAAAAATCTTGATTTTTAAAAGCAATGAAAAACACCATTTTTGAGAATGAAATTCAAACCCGAATCTCATTCTGGTGTGCGTTTTTACATTTGGGTGGAAAAAAATTTCACCTCCTGGGCACAAAACTCCCTGACTCCGGCATCAGGAATTTATTATGATAAACACCATTTTAAAGGACAAAATTCAACCCTGAATCTCATTCGGGTGTCTGTTTTTACATTTGAGTCAAAAAAATTTTTTCACCTCCTGGGCACAAAAATCCCTGACTCCGGCATCAGGAATTTTCTTCCCCGGACACGAAATAAATCTTGATTTTTAAAAGCTATGAAAAACACCATTTTTGAGAATGAAATTCAACCCCGAATCTCATTCTGGTGTCGGTTTTTAGATTTGGGGGTGGGAAAAAATTTCACCTCCTGGGCACAAAAATCCCTGACTCTGGCATCAGGAATTTTCTCCCCGGGACACCAAAAAATTCTTGATTTTTAAAAGCTATGAAAAACACCATTTTTAAGCATGAAATTCAACCCCGAATCTCATTCCGGCGTCTGTTTATAGATTTGGGTGGGGGGAAAAAATTCACCTCCTGGGCACAAAACTCTCTGACCCCAGCATCAGGAATTTATTATGATAAACACCATTTTAAAGGACAAAATTCAACCCTGAATCTCATTCGGGTGTCTGTTTTTACATTTGAGTCAAAAAAATTTTTTCACCTCCTGGGCACAAAAATCCCTGACTCCGGCATCAGGAATTTTCTTCCCCGGACACGAAATAAATCTTGATTTTTAAAAGCTATGAAAAACACCATTTTTGAGAATGAAATTCAACCCCGAATCTCATTCTGGTGTCGGTTTTTAGATTTGGGGGTGGGAAAAAATTCACCTCCTGGGCACAAAACTCTCTGCCCCGGCATCAGGAATTTTCTTCCCCAGACACCAAAAAATTCTTGATTTTTAAAAGCTATGAAAAACACCATTTTTAAGCACGAAATTCAACCCCGAATCTCATTCCGGCGTCTGTTTATAGATTTGGGTGGGGGGAAAAAATTCACCTCCTGGGCACAAAACTCTCTGACCCCGGCATCAGGAATTTTCTTCCCCGGACACCAAAAAAATCTTGATTTTTAAAAGCTATGAAAAACACCATTTTTAAGCACGAAATTCAACCCCGAATCTCATTCCGGCGTCCGTTTATAGATTTGGGTGGAAAAAAAAATTTCACCTCCTGGGCACAAAAATCTCTGACTCTGGCATCAGGAATTTTCTCCCCGGGACACCAAAAAATTCTTGATTTTTAAAAGCTATGAAAAACACCATTTTTAAGCATGAAATTCAACCCCGAATCTCATTCCGGCGTCTGTTTATAGATTTGGGTGGGGGGAAAAAATTCACCTCCTGGGCACAAAACTCTCTGACCCCAGCATCAGGAATTTATTATGATAAACACCATTTTAAAGGACAAAATTCAACCCTGAATCTCATTCGGGTGTCTGTTTTTACATTTGAGTCAAAAAAATTTTTTCACCTCCTGGGCACAAAAATCCCTGACTCCGGCATCAGGAATTTTCTTCCCCGGACACGAAATAAATCTTGATTTTTAAAAGCTATGAAAAACACCATTTTTGAGAATGAAATTCAACCCCGAATCTCATTCTGGTGTCGGTTTTTAGATTTGGGGGTGGGAAAAAATTCACCTCCTGGGCACAAAACTCTCTGCCCCGGCATCAGGAATTTTCTTCCCCAGACACCAAAAAATTCTTGATTTTTAAAAGCTATGAAAAACACCATTTTTAAGCACGAAATTCAACCCCGAATCTCATTCCGGCGTCTGTTTATAGATTTGGGTGGGGGGAAAAAATTCACCTCCTGGGCACAAAACTCTCTGACCCCGGCATCAGGAATTTTCTTCCCCGGACACCAAAAAAATCTTGATTTTTAAAAGCTATGAAAAACACCATTTTTAAGCACGAAATTCAACCCCGAATCTCATTCCGGCGTCCGTTTATAGATTTGGGTGGAAAAAAAAATTTCACCTCCTGGGCACAAAAATCTCTGACTCCGGCATCAGGCATTTTCTTCCCAACAAAATCTTGATTTTTAAAAATTATGAAAAACACCATTTTTAAGGACAAAATTCAACCCCGAATCTATTCGGGTGTCTGTTTTTATATTTGAATCAAAAAAAAAAAATTTCACCTCCTGGGCCCAAAAATCCCTGACTCCGGCATCAGGAATTATCTACCCCGGACACCAAAAAAATCTTCATTTTTAAAAACTATGAAAAACACCATTTTGAAGGATGAAATTCAACCCCAAATCTAATTCTGGCATCCGTTTTTATATTTGGGTCAAAAAAAATATTCACCTCCTGGGCACAAAAATCCCTGACCCTGGCATCAGGAATTTTCTTCCCCAGACACCAAAAAAATCTTGATTTTTAAAAGCAATGAAAAACACCATTTTTGAGAATGAAATTCAACCCCGAATCTCATTCTGGTATGCGTTTTTACATTTGGGTGGAAAAAAATTTCACCTCCTGGGCACAAAACTCCCTGACTCCGGCATCAGGAATTTATTATGATAAACACCATTTTAAAGGACAAAATTCAACCCTGAATCTCATTCGGGTGTCTGTTTTTACATTTGAGTCAAAAAAATTTTTTCACCTCCTGGGCACAAAAATCCCTGACTCCGGCATCAGGAATTTTCTTCCCCGGACACGAAATAAATCTTGATTTTTAAAAGCTATGAAAAACACCATTTTTGAGAATGAAATTCAACCCCGAATTTCATTCTGGTGTCGGTTTTTAGATTTGGGGGTGGGAAAAAAATTCACCTCCTGGGCACAAAAATCCCTGACTCCGGCATCAGGAATTTTCTCCCCGGGACACCAAAAAATTCTTGATTTTTAAAAGCTATGAAAAACACCATTTTTAAGCACGAAATTCAACCCCGAATCTCATTCCGGCGTCTGTTTATAGATTTGGGTGGGGGGAAAAAATTCACCTCCTGGGCACAAAACTCTCTGACCCCGGCATCAGGAATTTTCTTCCCCAGACACCAAAAAAATCTTGATTTTTAAAAGCTATGAAAAACACCATTTTTAAGCACGAAATTCAACCCCGAATCTCATTCCGGCGTCCGTTTATAGATTTGGGTGGAAAAAAAATTTCACCTCCTGGGCACAAAAATCTCTGACTCCGGCATCAGGCATTTTCTTCCCAACAAAATCTTGATTTTTAAAAATTATGAAAAACACCATTTTTAAGGACAAAATTCAACCCCGAATCTATTCGGGGGTCTGTTTTTATATTTGAATCAAAAAAAAAAATTTCACCTCCTGGGCCCAAAAATCCCTGACTCCGGCATCAGGAATTATCTTCCCCGGACACCAAAAGAATCTTGATTTTTAAAAGCTATGAAAAACACCATTTTTAAGCACGAAATTCAACCCCCATCTCATTCCGGCGTCCGTTTATAGATTTGGGTGGAAAAAAAAATATTCACCTCCTGGGCACAAAAATCCCTGACCCTGGCATCAGGAATTTTCTTCCCCAGACACCAAAAAAATCTTGATTTTTAAAAGCAATGAAAAACACCATTTTTGAGAATGAAATTCAACCCCGAATCTCATTCTGGTGTGCGTTTTTACATTTGGGTGGAAAAAAATTTCACCTCCTGGGCACAAAACTCCCTGACTCCGGCATCAGGAATTTATTATGATAAACACCATTTTAAAGGACAAAATTCAACCCTGAATCTCATTCGGGTGTCTGTTTTTACATTTAAGTCAAAAAAAAATTTTCACCTCCTGGGCACAAAAATCCCTGACTCCGGCATCAGGAATTTTCTTCCCCGGACACGAAATAAATCTTGATTTTTAAAAGCTATGAAAACCACCATTTTTGAGAATGAAATTCAACCCCGAATCTCATTCTGGTGTCGGTTTTTAGATTTGGGGGTGGGAAAAAATTTCACCTCCTGGGCACAAAAATCCCTGACTCCGGCATCAGGAATTTTCTCCCCGGGACACCAAAAAATTCATGATTTTTAAAAGCTATGAAAAACACCATTTTTAAGCACGAAATTCAACCCCGAATCTCATTCCGGCGTCTGTTTATAGATTTGGGTGGGGGGAAAAAATTCACCTCCTGGGCACAAAACTCTCTGACCCCGGCATCAGGAATTTTCTTCCCCGGACACCAAAAAAATCTTGATTTTTAAAAGCTATGAAAAACACCATTTTAAGCACGAAATTCAACCCCGAATCTCATTCCGGCGTCCGTTTATAGATTTGGGTGGAAAAAAAAAATTCACCTCCTGGGCACAAAAATCTCTGACTCCGGCATCAGGCATTTTCTTCCCAACAAAATCTTGATTTTTAAAAATTATGAAAAACACCATTTTTAAGGACAAAATTCAACCCCGAATCTATTCGGGTGTCTGTTTTTATATTTGAATCAAAAAAAAAAAATTTCACCTCCTGGGCCCAAAAATCCCTGACTCCGGCATCAGGAATTATCTACCCCGGACACCAAAAAAATCTTCATTTTTAAAAACTATGAAAAACACCATTTTGAAGGACGAAATTCAACCCCAAATCTAATTCTGGCATCCGTTTTTATATTTGGGTCAAAAAAAATATTCACCTCCTGGGCACAAAAATCCCTGACCCTGGCATCAGGAATTTTCTTCCCCAGACACCAAAAAAATCTTGATTTTTAAAAGCAATGAAAAACACCATTTTTGAGAATGAAATTCAACCCCGAATCTCATTCTGGTGTGCGTTTTTACATTTGGGTGGAAAAAAATTTCACCTCCTGGGCACAAAACTCCCTGACTCCGGCATCAGGAATTTATTATGATAAACACCATTTTAAAGGACAAAATTCAACCCTGAATCTCATTCGGGTGTCTGTTTTTACATTTGAGTCAAAAAAATTTTTTCACCTCCTGGGCACAAAAATCCCTGACTCCGGCATCAGGAATTTTCTTCCCCGGACACGAAATAAATCTTGATTTTTAAAAGCTATGAAAAACACCATTTTTGAGAATGAAATTCAACCCCGAATCTCATTCTGGTGTCGGTTTTTAGATTTGGGGGTGGGAAAAAATTTCACCTCCTGGGCACAAAAATCCCTGACTCCGGCATCAGGAATTTTCTTCCCCGGACACCAAAAAAATCTTGATTTTTAAAAGCTATGAAAAACACCATTTTAAGCACGAAATTCAACCCCGAATCTCATTCCGGCGTCCGTTTATAGATTTGGGTGGAAAAAAAAAATTCACCTCCTGGGCACAAAAATCTCTGACTCCGGCATCAGGCATTTTCTTCCCAACAAAATCTTGATTTTTAAAAATTATGAAAAACACCATTTTTAAGGACAAAATTCAACCCCGAATCTATTCGGGTGTCTGTTTTTATATTTGAATCAAAAAAAAAAAATTTCACCTCCTGGGCCCAAAAATCCCTGACTCCGGCATCAGGAATTATCTACCCCGGACACCAAAAAAATCTTCATTTTTAAAAACTATGAAAAACACCATTTTGAAGGACGAAATTCAACCCCAAATCTAATTCTGGCATCCGTTTTTATATTTGGGTCAAAAAAAATATTCACCTCCTGGGCACAAAAATCCCTGACCCTGGCATCAGGAATTTTCTTCCCCAGACACCAAAAAAATCTTGATTTTTAAAAGCAATGAAAAACACCATTTTTGAGAATGAAATTCAACCCCGAATCTCATTCTGGTGTGCGTTTTTACATTTGGGTGGAAAAAAATTTCACCTCCTGGGCACAAAACTCCCTGACTCCGGCATCAGGAATTTATTATGATAAACACCATTTTAAAGGACAAAATTCAACCCTGAATCTCATTCGGGTGTCTGTTTTTACATTTGAGTCAAAAAAAATTTTTCACCTCCTGGGCACAAAAATCCCTGACTCCGGCATCAGGAATTTTCTTCCCCGGACACGAAATAAATCTTGATTTTTAAAAGCTATGAAAACCACCATTTTTGAGAATGAAATTCAACCCCGAATCTCATTCTGGTGTCGGTTTTTAGATTTGGGGGTGGGAAAAAATTTCACCTCCTGGGCACAAAAATCCCTGACTCCGGCATCAGGAATTTTCTCCCCGGGACACCAAAAAATTCTTGATTTTTAAAAGCTATGAAAAACACCATTTTTAAGCACGAAATTCAACCCTGAATCTCATTCCGGCGTCTGTTTATAGATTTGGGTGGGGGGGAAAAATTCACCTCCTGGGCACAAAACTCTCTGACCCCGGCATCAGGAATTTTCTTCCCCGGACACCAAAAAAATCTTGATTTTTAAAAGCTATGAAAAACACCATTTTTAAGCACGAAATTCAACCCCGAATCTCATTCCGGCGTCCGTTTATAGATTTGGGTGGAAAAAAAAATTTCACCTCCTGGGCACAAAAATCTCTGACTCCGGCATCAGGCATTTTCTTCCCAAAAAAATCTTGATTTTTAAAAATTATGAAAAACACCATTTTTAAGGACAAAATTTAACCCCGAATCTATTCGGGTGTCTGTTTTTATATTTGAATCAAAAAAAAAAAATTTCACCTCCTGGGCCCAAAAATCCCTGACTCCGGCATCAGGAATTATCTTCCCCGGACACCAAAAAAATCTTCATGTTTAAAAACTATGAAAAACACCATTTTGAAGGACGAAATTCAACCCCAAATCTAATTCTGGCATCCGTTTTTATATTTGGGTCAAAAAAAATATTCACCTCCTGGGCACAAAAATCCCTGACCCTGGCATCAGGAATTTTCTTCCCCAGACACCAAAAAAATCTTGATTTTTAAAAGCAATGAAAAACACCATTTTTGAGAATGAAATTCAACCCCGAATCTCATTCTGGTGTGCGTTTTTACATTTGGGTGGAAAAAAATTTCACCTCCTGGGCACAAAACTCCCTGACTCCGGCATCAGGAATTTATTATGATAAACACCATTTTAAAGGACAAAATTCAACCCTGAATCTCATTCGGGTGTCTGTTTTTACATTTGAGTCAAAAAAAATTTTTCACCTCCTGGGCACAAAAATCCCTGACTCCGGCATCAGGAATTTTCTTCCCCGGACACGAAATAAATCTTGATTTTTAAAAGCTATGAAAACCACCATTTTTGAGAATGAAATTCAACCCCGAATCTCATTCTGGTGTCGGTTTTTAGATTTGGGGGTGGGAAAAAATTTCACCTCCTGGGCACAAAAATCCCTGACTCCGGCATCAGGAATTTTCTCCCCGGGACACCAAAAAATTCTTGATTTTTAAAAGCTATGAAAAACACCATTTTTAAGCACGAAATTCAACCCTGAATCTCATTCCGGCGTCTGTTTATAGATTTGGGTGGGGGGGAAAAATTCACCTCCTGGGCACAAAACTCTCTGACCCCGGCATCAGGAATTTTCTTCCCCGGACACCAAAAAAATCTTGATTTTTAAAAGCTATGAAAAACACCATTTTTAAGCACGAAATTCAACCCCGAATCTCATTCCGGCGTCCGTTTATAGATTTGGGTGGAAAAAAAAATTTCACCTCCTGGGCACAAAAATCTCTGACTCCGGCATCAGGCATTTTCTTCCCAACAAAATCTTGATTTTTAAAAATTATGAAAAACACCATTTTTAAGGACAAAATTTAACCCCGAATCTATTCGGGTGTCTGTTTTTATATTTGAATCAAAAAAAAAAAATTTCACCTCCTGGGCCCAAAAATCCCTGACTCCGGCATCAGGAATTATCTTCCCCGGACACCAAAAAAATCTTCATTTTTAAAAACTATGAAAAACACCATTTTGAAGGACGAAATTCAACCCCAAATCTAATTCTGGCATCCGTTTTTATATTTGGGTCAAAAAAAATATTCACCTCCTGGGCACAAAAATCCCTGACCCTGGCATCAGGAATTTTCTTCCCCAGACACCAAAAACATCTTGATTTTTAAAAGCAATGAAAAACACCATTTTTGAGAATGAAATTCAACCCCGAATCTCATTCTGGTGTGCGTTTTTACATTTGGGTGGAAAAAAATTTCACCTCCTGGGCACAAAACTCCCTGACTCCGGCATCAGGAATTTATTATGATAAACACCATTTTAAAGGACAAAATTCAACCCTGAATCTCATTCGGGTGTCTGTTTTTACATTTGAGTCAAAAAAAATTTTTCACCTCCTGGGCACAAAAATCCCTGACTCCGGCATCAGGAATTTTCTTCCCCGGACACGAAATAAATCTTGATTTTTAAAAGCTATGAAAAACACCATTTTTGAGAATGAAATTCAACCCCGAATCTCATTCTGGTGTCGGTTTTTAGATTTGGGGGTGGGAAAAAATTTCACCTCCTGGGCACAAAAATCCCTGACTCCGGCATCAGGAATTTTCTCCCCGGGACACCAAAAAATTCTTGATTTTTAAAAGCTATGAAAAACACCATTTTTAAGCACGAAATTCAACCCTGAATCTCATTCCGGCGTCTGTTTATAGATTTGGGTGGGGGGGAAAAATTCACCTCCTGGGCACAAAACTCTCTGACCCCGGCATCAGGAATTTTCTTCCCCGGACACCAAAAAAATCTTGATTTTTAAAAGCTATGAAAAACACCATTTTTAAGCACGAAATTCAACCCCGAATCTCATTCCGGCGTCCGTTTATAGATTTGGGTGGAAAAAAAAATTTCACCTCCTGGGCACAAAAATCTCTGACTCCGGCATCAGGCATTTTCTTCCCAACAAAATCTTGATTTTTAAAAATTATGAAAAACACCATTTTTAAGGACAAAATTTAACCCCGAATCTATTCTGGTGTCTGTTTTTATATTTGAATCAAAAAAAAAAAATTTCACCTCCTGGGCCCAAAAATCCCTGACTCCGGCATCAGGAATTATCTTCCCCGGACACCAAAAAAATCTTCATTTTTAAAAACTATGAAAAACACCATTTTGAAGGACGAAATTCAACCCCAAATCTAATTCTGGCATCCGTTTTTATATTTGGGTCAAAAAAAATATTCACCTCCTGGGCACAAAAATCCCTGACCCTGGCATCAGGAATTTTCTTCCCCAGACACCAAAAACATCTTGATTTTTAAAAGCAATGAAAAACACCATTTTTGAGAATGAAATTCAACCCCGAATCTCATTCTGGTGTGCGTTTTTACATTTGGGTGGAAAAAAATTTCACCTCCTGGGCACAAAACTCCCTGACTCCGGCATCAGGAATTTATTATGATAAACACCATTTTAAAGGACAAAATTCAACCCTGAATCTCATTCGGGTGTCTGTTTTTACATTTGAGTCAAAAAAAATTTTTCACCTCCTGGGCACAAAAATCCCTGACTCCGGCATCAGGAATTTTCTTCCCCGGACACGAAATAAATCTTGATTTTTAAAAGCTATGAAAAACACCATTTTTGAGAATGAAATTCAACCCCGAATCTCATTCTGGTGTCTGTTTTTAGATTTGGGGGTGGGAAAAAATTTCACCTCCTGGGCACAAAAATCCCTCACTCCGGCATCAGGAATTTTCTCCCCGGGACACCAAAAAATTCTTGATTTTTAAAAGCTATGAAAAACACCATTTTTAAGCACGAAATTCAACCCCGAATCTCATTCCGGCGTCTGTTTATAGATTTGGGTGGGGGGGAAAAATTCACCTCCTGGGCACAAAACTCTCTGACCCCGGCATCAGGAATTTTCTTCCCCGGACACCAAAAAAATCTTGATTTTTAAAAGCTATGAAAAACACCATTTTTAAGCACGAAATTCAACCCCGAATCTCATTCCGGCGTCCGTTTATAGATTTGGGTGGAAAAAAAAATTTCACCTCCTGGGCACAAAAATCTCTGACTCCGGCATCAGGCATTTTCTTCCCAACAAAATCTTGATTTTTAAAAATTATGAAAAACACCATTTTTAAGGACAAAATTTAACCCCGAATCTATTTGGGTGTCTGTTTTTATATTTGAATCAAAAAAAAAAATTTCACCTCCTGGGCCCAAAAATCCCTGACTCCGGCATCAGGAATTATCTTCTCCGGACACCAAAAAAATCTTCATTTTTAAAAACTATGAAAAACACCATTTTGAAGGACGAAATTCAACCCCAAATCTAATTCTGGCATCCGTTTTTATATTTGGGTCAAAAAAAATATTCACCTCCTGGGCACAAAAATCCCTGACCCTGGCATCAGGAATTTTCTTCCCCAGACACCAAAAAAATCTTGATTTTTAAAAGCAATGAAAAACACCATTTTTGAGAATGAAATTCAACCCCGAATCTCATTCTGGTGTGCGTTTTTACATTTGGGTGGAAAAAAATTTCACCTCCTGGGCACAAAACTCCCTGACTCCGGCATCAGGAATTTATTATGATAAACACCATTTTAAAGGACAAAATTCAACCCTGAATCTCATTCGGGTGTCTGTTTTTACATTTGAGTCAAAAAAAATTTTTCACCTCCTGGGCACAAAAATCCCTGACTCCGGCATCAGGAATTTTCTTCCCCGGACACGAAATAAATCTTGATTTTTAAAAGCTATGAAAAACACCATTTTTGAGAATGAAATTCAACCCCGAATCTCATTCTGGTGTCGGTTTTTAGATTTGGGGGTGGGAAAAAATTTCACCTCCTGGGCACAAAAATCCCTGACTTTGGCATCAGGAATTTTCTCCCCGGGACACCAAAAAATTCTTGATTTTTAAAAGCTATGAAAAACACCATTTTTAAGCACGAAATTCAACCCCGAATCTCATTCCGGCGTCTGTTTATAGATTTGGGTGGGGGGAAAAAATTCACCTCCTGGGCACAAAACTCTCTGACCCCAGCATCAGGAATTTATTATGATAAACACCATTTTAAAGGACAAAATTCAACCCTGAATCTCATTCGGGTGTCTGTTTTTACATTTGAGTCAAAAAAAATTTTTCACCTCCTGGGCACAAAAATCCCTGACTCCGGCATCAGGAATTTTCTTCCCCGGACACGAAATAAATCTTGATTTTTAAAAGCTATGAAAAACACCATTTTTGAGAATGAAATTCAACCCCGAATCTCATTCTGGTGTCGGTTTTTAGATTTGGGGGTGGGAAAAAATTTCACCTCCTGGGCACAAAAATCCCTGACTCCGGCATCAGGAATTTTCTCCCCGGGACACCAAAAAATTCTTGATTTTTAAAAGCTATGAAAAACACCATTTTTAAGCACGAAATTCAACCCCGAATCTCATTCCGGCGTCTGTTTATAGATTTGGGTGGGGGGAAAAAATTCACCTCCTGGGCACAAAACTCTCTGACCCCGGCATCAGGAATTTTCTTCCCCGGACACCAAAAAAATCTTGATTTTTAAAAGCTATGAAAAACACCATTTTTAAGCACGAAATTCAACCCCGAATCTCATTCCGGCGTCCGTTTATAGATTTGGGTGGAAAAAAAAATTTCACCTCCTGGGCACAAAAATCTCTGACTCCGGCATCAGGCATTTTCTTCCCAACAAAATCTTGATTTTTAAAAATTATGAAAAACACCATTTTTAAGGACAAAATTTAACCCCGAATCTATTCGGGTGTCTGTTTTTATATTTGAATCAAAAAAAAAATTTCACCTCCTGGGCCCAAAAATCCCTGACTCCGGCATCAGGAATTATCTTCCCCGGACACCAAAAAAATCTTCATTTTTAAAAACTATGAAAAACACCATTTTGAAGGATGAAATTCAACCCCAAATCTAATTCTGGCATCCGTTTTTATATTTGGGTCAAAAAAAATATTCACCTCCTGGGCACAAAAATCCCTGACCCTGGCATCAGGAATTTTCTTCCCCAGACACCAAAAAAATCTTGATTTTTAAAAGCAATGAAAAACACCATTTTTGAGAATGAAATTCAACCCCGAATCTCATTCTGGTGTGCGTTTTTACATTTGGGTGGAAAAAAATTTCACCTCCTGGGCACAAAACTCCCTGACTCCGGCATCAGGAATTTATTATGATAAACACCATTTTAAAGGACAAAATTCAACCCTGAATCTCATTCGGGTGTCTGTTTTTACATTTGAGTCAAAAAAAATTTTTCACCTCCTGGGCACAAAAATCCCTGACTCCGGCATCAGGAATTTTCTTCCCCGGACACGAAATAAATCTTGATTTTTAAAAGCTATGAAAAACACCATTTTTGAGAATGAAATTCAACCCCGAATCTCATTCTGGTGTCGGTTTTTAGATTTGGGGGTGGGAAAAAATTTCACCTCCTGGGCACAAAAATCCCTGACTCCGGCATCAGGAATTTTCTCCCCGGGACACCAAAAAATTCTTGATTTTTAAAAGCTATGAAAAACACCATTTTTAAGCACGAAATTCAACCCCGAATCTCATTCCGGCGTCTGTTTATAGATTTGGGTGGGGGGGAAAAATTCACCTCCTGGGCACAAAACTCTCTGACCCCGGCATCAGGAATTTTCTTCCCCGGACACCAAAAAAATCTTGATTTTTAAAAGCTATGAAAAACACCATTTTTAAGCACGAAATTCAACCCCGAATCTCATTCCGGCGTCCGTTTATAGATTTGGGTGGAAAAAAAAATTTCACCTCCTGGGCACAAAAATCTCTGACTCCGGCATCAGGCATTTTCTTCCCAACAAAATCTTGATTTTTAAAAATTATGAAAAACACCATTTTTAAGGACAAAATTTAACCCCGAATCTATTCGGGTGTCTGTTTTTATATTTGAATCAAAAAAAAAAAAATTCACCTCCTGGGCCCAAAAATCCCTGACTCCGGCATCAGGAATTATCTTCCCCGAACACCAAAAAAATCTTCATTTTTAAAAACTATGAAAAACACCATTTTGAAGGACGAAATTCAACCCCAAATCTAATTCTGGCATCCGTTTTTATATTTGGGTCAAAAAAAATATTCACCTCCTGGGCACAAAAATCCCTGACCCTGGCATCAGGAATTTTCTTCCCCAGACACCAAAAAAATCTTGATTTTTAAAAGCAATGAAAAACACCATTTTTGAGAATGAAATTCAACCCCGAATCTCATTCTGGTGTGCATTTTTACATTTGGGTGGAAAAAAATTTCACCTCCTGGGCACAAAACTCCCTGACTCCGGCATCAGGAATTTATTATGATAAACACCATTTTAAAGGACAAAATTCAACCCTGAATCTCATTCGGGTGTCTGTTTTTACATTTGAGTCAAAAAAATTTTTTCACCTCCTGGGCACAAAAATCCCTGACTCCGGCATCAGGAATTTTCTTCCCCGGACACGAAATAAATCTTGATTTTTAAAAGCTATGAAAAACACCATTTTTGAGAATGAAATTCAACCCCGAATCTCATTCTGGTGTCGGTTTTTAGATTTGGGGGTGGGAAAAAATTTCACCTCCTGGGCACAAAAATCCCTGACTCCGGCATCAGGAATTTTCTCCCCGGGACACCAAAAAATTCTTGATTTTTAAAAGCTATGAAAAACACCATTTTTAAGCACGAAATTCAACCCCGAATCTCATTCCGGCGTCTGTTTATAGATTTGGGTGGGGGAAAAAAATTCACCTCCTGGGCACAAAACTCTCTGACCCCGGCATCAGGAATTTTCTTCCCCGGACACCAAAAAAATCTTGATTTTTAAAAGCTATGAAAAACACCATTTTTAAGCACGAAATTCAACCCCGAATCTCATTCCGGCGTCCGTTTATAGATTTGGGTGGAAAAAAAAATTTCACCTCCTGGGCACAAAAATCTCTGACTCCGGCATCAGGCATTTTCTTCCCAACAAAATCTTGATTTTTAAAAATTATGAAAAACACCATTTTTAAGGACAAAATTTAACCCCGAATCTATTCGGGTGTCTGTTTTTATATTTGAATCAAAAAAAAAAATTTCACCTCCTGGGCCCAAAAATCCCTGACTCCGGCATCAGGAATTATCTTCCCCGGACACCAAAAAAATCTTCATTTTTAAAAACTATGAAAAACACCATTTTGAAGGACGAAATTCAACCCCAAATCTAATTCTGGCATCCGTTTTTATATTTGGGTCAAAAAAAATATTCACCTCCTGGGCACAAAAATCCCTGACCCTGGCATCAGGAATTTTCTTCCCCAGACACCAAAAAAATCTTGATTTTTAAAAGCAATGAAAAACACCATTTTTGAGAATGAAATTCAACCCCGAATCTCATTCTGGTGTGCGTTTTTACATTTGGGTGGAAAAAAATTTCACCTCCTGGGCACAAAACTCCCTGACTCCGGCATCAGGAATTTATTATGATAAACACCATTTTGAAGGACAAAATTCAACCCTGAATCTCATTCGGGTGTCTGTTTTTACATTTGAGTCAAAAAAAATTTTTCACCTCCTGGGCACAAAAATCCCTGACTCCGGCATCAGGAATTTTCTTCCCCGGACACGAAATAAATCTTGATTTTTAAAAGCTATGAAAAACACCATTTTTGAGAATGAAATTCAACCCCGAATCTCATTCTGGTGTCGGTTTTTAGATTTGGGGGTGGGAAAAAATTTCACCTCCTGGGCACAAAAATCCCTGACTCCGGCATCAGGAATTTTCTCCCCGGGACACCAAAAAATTCTTGATTTTTAAAAGCTATGAAAAACACCATTTTTAAGCACGAAATTCAACCCCGAATCTCATTCCGGCGTCTGTTTATAGATTTGGGTGGGGGGAAAAAATTCACCTCCTGGGCACAAAACTCTCTGACCCCGGCATCAGGAATTTTCTTCCCCGGACACCAAAAAAATCTTGATTTTTAAAAGCTATGAAAAACACCATTTTAAGCACGAAATTCAACCCCGAATCTCATTCCGGCGTCCGTTTATAGATTTGGGTGGAAAAAAAAAATTCACCTCCTGGGCACAAAAATCTCTGACTCCGGCATCAGGCATTTTCTTCCCAACAAAATCTTGATTTTTAAAAATTATGAAAAACACCATTTTTAAGGACAAAATTCAACCCCGAATCTATTCGGGTGTCTGTTTTTATATTTGAATCAAAAAAAAAAAATTTCACCTCCTGGGCCCAAAAATCCCTGACTCCGGCATCAGGAATTATCTACCCCGGACACCAAAAAAATCTTCATTTTTAAAAACTATGAAAAACACCATTTTGAAGGACGAAATTCAACCCCAAATCTAATTCTGGCATCCGTTTTTATATTTGGGTCAAAAAAAATATTCACCTCCTGGGCACAAAAATCCCTGACCCTGGCATCAGGAATTTTCTTCCCCAGACACCAAAAAAATCTTGATTTTTAAAAGCAATGAAAAACACCATTTTTGAGAATGAAATTCAACCCCGAATCTCATTCTGGTGTGCGTTTTTACATTTGGGTGGAAAAAAATTTCACCTCCTGGGCACAAAACTCCCTGACTCCGGCATCAGGAATTTATTATGATAAACACCATTTTAAAGGACAAAATTCAACCCTGAATCTCATTCGGGTGTCTGTTTTTACATTTGAGTCAAAAAATTTTTTTCACCTCCTGGGCACAAAAATCCCTGACTCCGGCATCAGGAATTTTCTTCCCCGGACACGAAATAAATCTTGATTTTTAAAAGCTATGAAAAACACCATTTTTGAGAATGAAATTCAACCCCGAATCTCATTCTGGTGTCGGTTTTTAGATTTGGGGGTGGGAAAAAATTTCACCTCCTGGGCACAAAAATCCCTGACTCCGGCATCAGGAATTTTCTCCCCAGGACACCAAAAAATTCTTGATTTTTAAAAGCTATGAAAAACACCATTTTTAAGCACGAAATTCAACCCCGAATCTCATTCCGGCGTCTGTTTATAGATTTGGGTGGGGGGGAAAAATTCACCTCCTGGGCACAAAACTCTCTGACCCCGGCATCAGGAATTTTCTTCCCCGGACACCAAAAAAATCTTGATTTTTAAAAGCTATGAAAAACACCATTTTTAAGCACGAAATTCAACCCCGAATCTCATTCCGGCGTCCGTTTATAGATTTGGGTGGAAAAAAAAATTTCACCTCCTGGGCACAAAAATCTCTGACTCCGGCATCAGGCATTTTCTTCCCCGGACACCAAAAAAATCTTGATTTTTAAAAGCTATGAAAAACACCATTTTTAAGCACGAAATTCAACCCCGAATCTCATTCCGGCGTCCGTTTATAGATTTGGGTGGAAAAAAAAATTTCACCTCCTGGGCACAAAAATCTCTGACTCCGGCATCAGGCATTTTCTTCCCAACAAAATCTTGATTTTTAAAAATTATGAAAAACACCATTTTTAAGGACAAAATTCAACCCCGAATCTATTCGGGTGTCTGTTTTTATATTTGAATCAAAAAAAAAAATTTCACCTCTTGGGCCCAAAAATCCCTGACTCCGGCATCAGGAATTATCTTCCCTGGCCACCAAAAAAATCTTCATTTTTAAAAACTATGAAAAACACCATTTTGAAGGACGAAATTCAACCCCAAATCTAATTCTGGCATCCGTTTTTATATTTGGGTCAAAAAAAATATTCACCTCCTGGGCACAAAAATCCCTGACCCTGGCATCAGGAATTTTCTTCCCCAGACACCAAAAAAATCTTGATTTTTAAAAGCAATGAAAAACACCATTTTTGAGAATGAAATTCAACCCCGAATCTCATTCTGGTGTGCGTTTTTACATTTGGGTGGAAAAAAATTTCACCTCCTGGGCACAAAACTCCCTGACTCCGGCATCAGGAATTTATTATGATAAACACCATTTTAAAGGACAAAATTCAACCCTGAATCTCATTCGGGTGTCTGTTTTTACATTTGAGTCAAAAAATTTTTTTCACCTCCTGGGCACAAAAATCCCTGACTCCGGCATCAGGAATTTTCTTCCCCGGACACGAAATAAATCTTGATTTTTAAAAGCTATGAAAAACACCATTTTTGAGAATGAAATTCAACCCCGAATCTCATTCTGGTGTCGGTTTTTAGATTTGGGGGTGGGAAAAAATTTCACCTCCTGGGCACAAAAATCCCTGACTCCGGCATCAGGAATTTTCTCCCCGGGACACCAAAAAATTCTTGATTTTTAAAAGCTATGAAAAACACCATTTTTAAGCACGAAATTCAACCCCGAATCTCATTCCGGCGTCTGTTTATAGATTTGGGTGGGGGGAAAAAATTCACCTCCTGGGCACAAAACTCTCTGACCCCGGCATCAGGAATTTTCTTCCCCGGACACCAAAAAAATCTTGATTTTTAAAAGCTATGAAAAACACCATTTGTAAGCACGAAATTCAACCCCGAATCTCATTCCGGCGTCCGTTTATAGATTTGGGTGGAAAAAAAAATTTCACCTCCTGGGCACAAAAATCTCTGACTCCGGCATCAGGCATTTTCTTCCCAACAAAATCTTGATTTTTAAAAATTATGAAAAACACCATTTTTAAGGACAAAATTCAACCCCGAATCTATTCGGGTGTCTGTTTTTATATTTGAATCAAAAAAAAAAATTTCACCTCTTGGGCCCAAAAATCCCTGACTCCGGCATCAGGAATTATCTTCCCCGGCCACCAAAAAAATCTTCATTTTTAAAAACTATGAAAAACACCATTTTGAAGGACGAAATTCAACCCCAAATCTAATTCTGGCATCCGTTTTTATATTTGGGTCAAAAAAAATATTCACCTCCTGGGCACAAAAATCCCTGACCCTGGCATCAGGAATTTTCTTCCCCAGACACCAAAAAAATCTTGATTTTTAAAAGCAATGAAAAACACCATTTTTGAGAATGAAATTCAACCCCGAATCTCATTCTGGTGTGCGTTTTTACATTTGGGTGGAAAAAAATTTCACCTCCTGGGCACAAAACTCCCTGACTCCGGCATCAGGAATTTATTATGATAAACACCATTTTAAAGGACAAAATTCAACCCTGAATCTCATTCGGGTGTCTGTTTTTACATTTGAGTCAAAAAAATTTTTTCACCTCCTGGGCACAAAAATCCCTGACTCCGGCATCAGGAATTTTCTTCCCCGGACACGAAATAAATCTTGATTTTTAAAAGCTATGAAAAACACCATTTTTGAGAATGAAATTCAACCCCGAATCTTATTCTGGTGTCGGTTTTTAGATTTGGGGGTGGGAAAAAATTTCACCTCATGGGCACAAAAATCCCTGACTCCGTCATCAGGAATTTTCTCCCCGGGACACCAAAAAATTCTTGATTTTTAAAAGCTATGAAAAACACCATTTTTAAGCACGAAATTCAACCCCGAATCTCATTCCGGCGTCTGTTTATAGATTTGGGTGGGGGGAAAAAATTCACCTCCTGGGCACAAAACTCTCTGACTCCGGCATCAGGCATTTTCTTCCCAACAAAATCTTGATTTTTAAAAGCTATGAAAAACACCATTTTTAAGCACGAAATTCAACCCCGAATCTCATTCCGGCGTCCATTTATAGATTTGGGTGGGAAAAAAAATTTCACCTCCTGGGCCCAAAAATCCCTGACTCCGGCATCAGGAATTATCTTCCCCGGACACCAAAAAAATCTTCATTTTTAAAAACTATGAAAAACACCATTTTGAAGGACGAAATTCAACCCCAAATCTAATTCTGGCATCCGTTTTTATATTTGGGTCAAAAAAAATATTCACCTCCTGGGCACAAAAATCCCTGACCCTGGGATCAGGAATTTTCTTCCCCAGACACCAAAAAAATCTTGATTTTTAAAAGCAATGAAAAACACCATTTTTGAGAATGAAATTCAACCCCGAATCTCATTCTGGTGTGCGTTTTTACATTTGGGTGGAAAAAAAATTCACCTCCTGGGCACAAAACTCCCTGACTCCGGCATCAGGAATTTATTATGATAAACACCATTTTAAAGGACAAAATTCAACCCTGAATCTCATTCGGGTGTCTGTTTTTACATTTGAGTCAAAAAAAATTTTTCACCTCCTGGGCACAAAAATCCCTGACTCCGGCATCAGGAATTTTCTTCCCCGGACACGAAATAAATCTTGATTTTTAAAAGCTATGAAAAACACCATTTTTGAGAATGAAATTCAACCCCGAATCTCATTCTGGTGTCGGTTTTTAGATTTGGGGGTGGGAAAAAATTTCACCTCCTGAGCACAAAAATCCCTGACTCCGGCATCAGGAATTTTCTCCCCGGGACACCAAAAAATTCTTGATTTTTAAAAGCTATGAAAAACACCATTTTTAAGCACGAAATTCAACCCCGAATCTCATTCCGGCGTCTGTTTATAGATTTGGGTGGGGGGAAAAAATTCACCTCCTGGGCACAAAACTCTCTGACCCCGGCATCAGGAATTTTCTTCCCCGGACACCAAAAAAATCTTGATTTTTAAAAGCTATGAAAAACACCATTTTTAAGCACGAAATTCAACCCCGAATCTCATTCCGGCGTCCGTTTATAGATTTGGGTGGGAAAAAAAATTTCACCTCCTGGGCACAAAAATCTCTGACTCCGGCATCAGGCATTTTCTTCCCAACAAAATCTTGATTTTTAAAAATTATGAAAAACACCATTTTTAAGGACAAAATTCAACCCCGAATCTATTCGGGTGTCTGTTTTTATATTTGAATCAAAAAAAAAAATTTCACCTCCTGGGCCCAAAAATCCCTGACTCCGGCATCAGGAATTATCTTCCCCGGACACCAAAAAAATCTTCATTTTTAAAAACTATGAAAAACACCATTTTGAAGGACGAAATTCAACCCCAAATCTAATTCTGGCATCCGTTTTTATATTTGGGTCAAAAAAAATATTCACCTCCTGGGCACAAAAATCCCTGACCCTGGCATCAGGAATTTTCTTCCCCAGACACCAAAAAAATCTTGATTTTTAAAAGCAATGAAAAACACCATTTTTGAGAATGAAATTCAACCCCGAATCCCATTCTGGTGTGCGTTTTTACATTTGGGTGGAAAAAAATTTCACCTCCTGGGCACAAAACTCCCTGACTCCGGCATCAGGAATTTATTATGATAAACACCATTTTAAAGGACAAAATTCAACCCTGAATCTCATTCGGGTGTCGGTTTTTAGATTTGGGGGTGGGAAAAAATTTCACCTCCTGGGCACAAAAATCCCTGACTCCGGCATCAGGAATTTTCTTCCCCGGACACGAAATAAATCTTGATTTTTAAAAGCTATGAAAAACACCATTTTCGAGAATGAAATTCAACCCCGAATCTCATTCTGGTGTCGGTTTTTAGATTTGGGGGTGGGAAAAAATTTCACCTCCTGGGCACAAAAATCCCTGACTCCGGCATCAGGAATTTTCTCCCCGGGACACCAAAAAATTCTTGATTTTTAAAAGCTATGAAAAACACCATTTTTAAGCACGAAATTCAACCCCGAATCTCATTCCGGCGTCTGTTTATAGATTTGGGTGGGGGGAAAAAATTCACCTCCTGGGCACAAAACTCTCTGACCCCGGCATCAGGAATTTTCTTCCCCAGACACCAAAAAAATCTTGATTTTTAAAAGCTATGAAAAACACCATTTTTAAGCACGAAATTCAACCCCGAATCTCATTCCGGCGTCCGTTTATAGATTTGGGTGGGAAAAAAAATTTCACCTCCTGGGCACAAAAATCTCTGACTCCGGCATCAGGCATTTTCTTCCCAACAAAATCTTGATTTTTAAAAATTATGAAAAACACCATTTTTAAGGACAAAATTCAACCCCGAATCTATTCGGGTGTCTGTTTTTATATTTGAATCAAAAAAAAAAATTTCACCTCCTGGGCCCAAAAATCCCTGACTCCGGCATCAGGAATTATCTTCCCCGGACACCAAAAAAATCTTCATTTTTAAAAACTATGAAAAACACCATTTTGAAGGACGAAATTCAACCCCAAATCTAATTCTGGCATCCGTTTTTATATTTGGGTCAAAAAAAATATTCACCTCCTGGGCACAAAAATCCCTGACCCTGGCATCAGGAATTTTCTTCCCCAGACACCAAAAAAATCTTGATTTTTAAAAGCAATGAAAAACACCATTTTTGAGAATGAAATTCAACCCCGAATCTCATTCTGGTGTGCGTTTTTACATTTGGGTGGAAAAAAATTTCACCTCCTGGGCACAAAACTCCCTGACTCCGGCATCAGGAATTTATTATGATAAACACCATTTTAAAGGACAAAATTCAACCCTGAATCTCATTCGGGTGTCTGTTTTTACATTTGAGTCAAAAAAATTTTTTCACCTCCTGGGCACAAAAATCCCTGACTCCGGCATCAGGAATTTTCTTCCCCGGACACGAAATAAATCTTGATTTTTAAAAGCTATGAAAAACACCATTTTTGAGAATGAAATTCAACCCCGAATCTCATTCTGGTGTCGGTTTTTAGATTTGGGGGTGGGAAAAAATTTCACCTCCTGGGCACAAAAATCCCTGACTCCGGCATCAGGAATTTTCTCCCCGGGACACCAAAAAATTCTTGATTTTTAAAAGCTATGAAAAACACCATTTTTAAGCACGAAATTCAACCCCGAATCTCATTCCGGCGTCTGTTTATAGATTTGGGTGGGGGAAAAAAATTCACCTCCTGGGCACAAAACTCTCTGACCCCGGCATCAGGAATTTTCTTCCCCGGACACCAAAAAAATCTTGATTTTTAAAAGCTATGAATAACACCATTTTTAAGCACGAAATTCAACCCCGAATCTCATTCCGGCGTCCGTTTATAGATTTGGGTGGAAAAAAAAATTTCACCTCCTGGGCACAAAAATCTCTGACTCCGGCATCAGGCATTTTCTTCTCAACAAAATCTTGATTTTTAAAAATTATGAAAAACACCATTTTTAAGGACAAAATTCAACCCCGAATCTATTCGGGTGTCTGTTTTTATATTTGAATCAAAAAAAAAATTTCACCTCCTGGGCCCAAAAATCCCTGACTCCGGCATCAGGAATTATCTTCCCCGGACACCAAAAAAATCTTCATTTTTAAAAACTATGAAAAACACCATTTTGAAGGACAAAATTCAACCCCAAATCTAATTCTGGCATCCGTTTTTATATTTGGGTCAAAAAAAATATTCACCTCCTGGGCACAAAAATCCCTGACCCTGGCATCAGGAATTTTCTTCCCCAGACACCAAAAAAATCTTGATTTTTAAAAGCAATGAAAAACACCATTTTTGAGAATGAAATTCAACCCCGAATCTCATTCTGGTGTGCGTTTTTACATTTGGGTAGAAAAAAATTTCACCTCCTGGGCACAAAACTCCCTGACTCCGGCATCAGGAATTTATTATGATAAACACCATTTTAAAGGACAAAATTCAACCCTGAATCTCATTCGGGTGTCTGTTTTTACATTTGAGTCAAAAAAAATTTTTCACCTCCTGGGCACAAAAATCCCTGACTCCGGCATCAGGAATTTTCTTTCCCGGACACGAAATAAATCTTGATTTTTAAAAGCTATGAAAAACACCATTTTTGAGAATGAAATTCAACCCCGAATCTCATTCTGGTGTCGGTTTTTAGATTTGGGGGTGGGAAAAAATTTCACCTCCTGGGCACAAAAATCCCTGACTCCGGCATCAGGAATTTTCTCCCCGGGACACCAAAAAATTCTTGATTTTTAAAAGCTATGAAAAACACCATTTTTAAGCACGAAATTCAACCCCGAATCTCATTCCGGCGTCTGTTTATAGATTTGGGTGGGGGGAAAAAATTCACCTCCTGGGCACAAAACTCTCTGACCCCGGCATCAGGAATTTTCTTCCCCGGACACCAAAAAAATCTTGATTTTTAAAAGCTATGAAAAACACCATTTTTAAGCACGAAATTCAACCCCGAATCTCATTCCGGCGTCCGTTTATAGATTTGGGTGGAAAAAAAAATTTCACCTCCTGGGCACAAAAATCTCTGACTCCGGCATCAGGCATTTTCTTCCCAACAAAATCTTGATTTTTAAAAATTATGAAAAACACCATTTTTAAGGACAAAATTCAACCCCGAATCTATTCAGGTGTCTGTTTTTATATTTGAATCAAAAAAAAAAATTTCACCTCCTGGGCCCAAAAATCCCTGACTCCGGCATCAGGAATTATCTTCCCCGGACACCAAAAAAATCTTCATTTTTAAAAACTATGAAAAACACCATTTTGAAGGACGAAATTCAACCCCAAATCTAATTCTGGCATCCGTTTTTATATTTGGGTCAAAAAAAATATTCACCTCCTGGGCACAAAAATCCCTGACCCTGGCATCAGGAATTTTCTTCCCCAGACACCAAAAAAATCTTGATTTTTAAAAGCAATGAAAAACACCATTTTTGAGAATGAAATTCAACCCCGAATCTCATTCTGGTGTGCGTTTTTACATTTGGGTGGAAAAAAATTTCACCTCCTGGGCACAAAACTCCCTGACTCCGGCATCAGGAATTTATTATGATAAACACCATTTTAAAGGACAAAATTCAACCCTGAATCTCATTCGGGTGTCTGTTTTTACATTTGAGTCAAAAAAATTTTTTCACCTCCTGGGCACAAAAATCCCTGACTCCGGCATCAGGAATTTTCTTCCCCGGACATGAAATAAATCTTGATTTTTAAAAGCTATGAAAAACACCATTTTTGAGAATGAAATTCAACCCCGAATCTCATTCTGGTGTCGGTTTTTAGATTTGGGGGTGGGGAAAAATTTCACCTCCTGGGCACAAAAATCCCTGACTCCGGCATCAGGAATTTTCTCCCCGGGACACCAAAAAATTCTTGATTTTTAAAAGCTATGAAAAACACCATTTTTAAGCACGAAATTCAACCCCGAATCTCATTCCGGCGTCTGTTTATAGATTTGGGTGGGGGGAAAAAATTCACCTCCTGGGCACAAAACTCTCTGACCCCGGCATCAGGAATTTTCTTCCCCGGACACCAAAAAAATCTTGATTTTTAAAAGCTATGAAAAACACCATTTGTAAGCACGAAATTCAACCCCGAATCTCATTCCGGCGTCCGTTTATAGATTTGGGTGGAAAAAAAAATTTCACCTCCTGGGCACAAAAATCTCTGACTCCGGCATCAGGCATTTTCTTCCCAACAAAATCTTGATTTTTAAAAATTATGAAAAACACCATTTTTAAGGACAAAATTCAACCCCGAATCTATTCGGGTGTCTGTTTTTATATTTGAATCAAAAAAAAAAATTTCACCTCTTGGGCCCAAAAATCCCTGACTCCGGCATCAGGAATTATCTTCCCCGGACACCAAAAAAATCTTCATTTTTAAAAACTATGAAAAACACCATTTTGAAGGACGAAATTCAACCCCAAATCTAATTCTGGCATCCGTTTTTATATTTGGGTCAAAAAAAATATTCACCTCCTGGGCACAAAAATCCCTGACCCTGGCATCAGGAATTTTCTTCCCCAGACACCAAAAAAATCTTGATTTTTAAAAGCAATGAAAAACACCATTTTTGAGAATGAAATTCAACCCCGAATCTCATTCTGGTGTGCGTTTTTACATTTGGGTGGAAAAAAATTTCACCTCCTGGGCACAAAACTCCCTGACTCCGGCATCAGGAATTTATTATGATAAACACCATTTTAAAGGACAAAATTCAACCCTGAATCTCATTCGGGTGTCTGTTTTTACATTTGAGTCAAAAAAATTTTTTCACCTCCTGGGCACAAAAATCCCTGACTCCGGCATCAGGAATTTTCTTCCCCGGACACGAAATAAATCTTGATTTTTAAAAGCTATGAAAAACACCATTTTTGAGAATGAAATTCAACCCCGAATCTTATTCTGGTGTCGGTTTTTAGATTTGGGGGTGGGAAAAAATTTCACCTCATGGGCACAAAAATCCCTGACTCCGTCATCAGGAATTTTCTCCCCGGGACACCAAAAAATTCTTGATTTTTAAAAGCTATGAAAAACACCATTTTTAAGCACGAAATTCAACCCCGAATCTCATTCCGGCGTCTGTTTATAGATTTGGGTGGGGGGAAAAAATTCACCTCCTGGGCACAAAACTCTCTGACCCCGGCATCAGGAATTTTCTTCCCCGGACACCAAAAAAATCTTGATTTTTAAAAGCTATGAAAAACACCATTTTTAAGCACGAAATTTAACCCCGAATCTCATTCCGGCGTCCATTTATAGATTTGGGTGGGAAAAAAAATTTCACCTCCTGGGCCCAAAAATCCCTGACTCCGGCATCAGGAATTATCTTCCCCGGACACCAAAAAAATCTTCATTTTTAAAAACTATGAAAAACACCATTTTGAAGGACGAAATTCAACCCCAAATCTAATTCTGGCATCCGTTTTTATATTTGGGTCAAAAAAAATATTCACCTCCTGGGCACAAAAATCCCTGACCCTGGGATCAGGAATTTTCTTCCCCAGACACCAAAAAAATCTTGATTTTTAAAAGCAATGAAAAACACCATTTTTGAGAATGAAATTCAACCCCGAATCTCATTCTGGTGTGCGTTTTTACATTTGGGTGGAAAAAAATTTCACCTCCTGGGCACAAAACTCCCTGACTCCGGCATCAGGAATTTATTATGATAAACACCATTTTAAAGGACAAAATTCAACCCTGAATCTCATTCGGGTGTCTGTTTTTACATTTGAGTCAAAAAAATTTTTTCACCTCCTGGGCACAAAACTCTCTGACCCCGGCATCAGGAATTTTCTTCCCCGGACACCAAAAAAATCTTGATTTTTAAAAGCTATGAATAACACCATTTTTAAGCACGAAATTCAACCCCGAATCTCATTCCGGCGTCCGTTTATAGATTTGGGTGGAAAAAAAAATTTCACCTCCTGGGCACAAAAATCTCTGACTCCGGCATCAGGCATTTTCTTCTCAACAAAATCTTGATTTTTAAAAATTATGAAAAACACCATTTTTAAGCACGAAATTCAACCCCGAATCTCATTCCGGCGTCTGTTTATAGATTTGGGTGGGGGGAAAAAATTCACCTCCTGGGCACAAAACTCTCTGACCCCGGCATCAGGAATTTTCTTCCCCGGACACCAAAAAAATCTTGATTTTTAAAAGCTATGAAAAACACCATTTTTAAGCACGAAATTCAACCCCGAATCTCATTCCGGCGTCCGTTTATAGATTTGGGTGGAAAAAAAAATTTCACCTCCTGGGCACAAAAATCTCTGACTCCGGCATCAGGCATTTTCTTCCCAACAAAATCTTGATTTTTAAAAATTATGAAAAACACCATTTTTAAGGACAAAATTCAACCCCGAATCTATTCGGGTGTCTGTTTTTATATTTGAATCAAAAAAAAAAATTTCACCTCCTGGGCCCAAAAATCCCTGACTCCGGCATCATGAATTATCTTCCCCGGACACCAAAAAAATCTTCATTTTTAAAAACTATGAAAAACACCATTTTGAAGGACGAAATTCAACCCCAAATCTAATTCTGGCATCCGTTTTTATATTTGGGTCAAAAAAAATATTCACCTCCTGGGCACAAAAATCCCTGACCCTGGCATCAGGAATTTTCTTCCCCAGACACCAAAAAAATCTTGATTTTTAAAAGCAATGAAAAACACCATTTTTGTGAATGAAATTCAACCCCGAATCTCATTCTGGTGTGCGTTTTTACATTTGGGTGGAAAAAAATTTCACCTCCTGGGCACAAAACTCCCTGACTCCGGCATCAGGAATTTATTATGATAAACACCATTTTAAAGGACAAAATTCAACCCTGAATCTCATTCGGGTGTCTGTTTTTACATTTGAGTCAAAAAAAATTTTTCACCTCCTGGGCACAAAAATCCCTGACTCCGGCATCAGGAATTTTCTTCCCCGGACACGAAATAAATCTTGATTTTTAAAAGCTATGAAAAACACCATTTTCGAGAATGAAATTCAACCCCGAATCTCATTCTGGTGTCGGTTTTTAGATTTGGGGGTGGGAAAAAATTTCACCTCCTGGGCACAAAAATCCCTGACTCCGGCATCAGGAATTTTCTCCCCGGGACACCAAAAAATTCTTGATTTTTAAAAGCAATGAAAAACACCATTTTTGAGAATGAAATTCAACCCCGAATCTCATTCTGGTGTGCGTTTTTACATTTGGGTGGAAAAAAATTTCACCTCCTGGGCACAAAACTCCCTGACTCCGGCATCAGGAATTTATTATGATAAACACCATTTTAAAGGACAAAATTCAACCCTGAATCTCATTCGGGTGTCTGTTTTTACATTTGAGTCAAAAAAAATTTTTCACCTCCTGGGCACAAAACTCTCTGACCCCGGCATCAGGAATTTTCTTCCCCGGACACCAAAAAAATCTTGATTTTTAAAAGCTATGAATAACACCATTTTTAAGCACGAAATTCAACCCCGAATCTCATTCCGGCGTCCGTTTATAGATTTGGGTGGAAAAAAAAATTTCACCTCCTGGGCACAAAAATCTCTGACTCCGGCATCAGGCATTTTCTTCTCAACAAAATCTTGATTTTTAAAAATTATGAAAAACACCATTTTTAAGCACGAAATTCAACCCCGAATCTCATTCCGGCGTCTGTTTATAGATTTGGGTGGGGGGAAAAAATTCACCTCCTGGGCACAAAACTCTCTGACCCCGGCATCAGGAATTTTCTTCCCCGGACACCAAAAAAATCTTGATTTTTAAAAGCTATGAAAAACACCATTTTTAAGCACGAAATTCAACCCCGAATCTCATTCCGGCGTCCGTTTATAGATTTGGGTGGAAAAAAAAATTTCACCTCCTGGGCACAAAAATCTCTGACTCCGGCATCAGGCATTTTCTTCCCAACAAAATCTTGATTTTTAAAAATTATGAAAAACACCATTTTTAAGGACAAAATTCAACCCCGAATCTATTCGGGTGTCTGTTTTTATATTTGAATCAAAAAAAAAAATTTCACCTCCTGGGCCCAAAAATCCCTGACTCCGGCATCATGAATTATCTTCCCCGGACACCAAAAAAATCTTCATTTTTAAAAACTATGAAAAACACCATTTTGAAGGACGAAATTCAACCCCAAATCTAATTCTGGCATCCGTTTTTATATTTGGGTCAAAAAAAATATTCACCTCCTGGGCACAAAAATCCCTGACCCTGGCATCAGGAATTTTCTTCCCCAGACACCAAAAAAATCTTGATTTTTAAAAGCAATGAAAAACACCATTTTTGAGAATGAAATTCAACCCCGAATCTCATTCTGGTGTGCGTTTTTACATTTGGGTGGAAAAAAATTTCACCTCCTGGGCACAAAACTCCCTGACTCCGGCATCAGGAATTTATTATGATAAACACCATTTTAAAGGACAAAATTCAACCCTGAATCTCATTCGGGTGTCTGTTTTTACATTTGAGTCAAAAAAAATTTTTCACCTCCTGGGCACAAAAATCCCTGACTCCGGCATCAGGAATTTTCTTCCCCGGACACGAAATAAATCTTGATTTTTAAAAGCTATGAAAAACACCATTTTCGAGAATGAAATTCAACCCCGAATCTCATTCTGGTGTCGGTTTTTAGATTTGGGGGTGGGAAAATATTTCACCTCCTGGGCACAAAAATCCCTGACTCCGGCATCAGGAATTTTCTCCCCGGGACACCAAAAAATTCTTGATTTTTAAAAGCAATGAAAAACACCATTTTTGAGAATGAAATTCAACCCCGAATCTCATTCTGGTGTGCGTTTTTACATTTGGGTGGAAAAAAATTTCACCTCCTGGGCACAAAACTCCCTGACTCCGGCATCAGGAATTTATTATGATAAACACCATTTTAAAGGACAAAATTCAACCCTGAATCTCATTCGGGTGTCTGTTTTTACATTTGAGTCAAAAAAATTTTTTCACCTCCTGGGCACAAAAATCCCTGACTCCGGCATCAGGAATTTTCTTCCCCGGACACGAAATAAATCTTGATTTTTAAAAGCTATGAAAAACACCATTTTTGAGAATGAAATTCAACCCCGAATCTCATTCTGGTGTCGGTTTTTAGATTTGGGGGTGGGAAAAAATTTCACCTCCTGGGCACAAAAATCCCTGACTCCGGCATCAGGAATTTTCTCCCCGGGACACCAAAAAATTCTTGATTTTTAAAAGCTATGAAAAACACCATTTTTAAGCACGAAATTCAACCCCGAATCTCATTCCGGCATCTGTTTATAGATTTGGGTGGGGGGAAAAAATTCACCTCCTGGGCACAAAACTCTCTGACCCCGGCATCAGGAATTTTCTTCCCCGGACACCAAAAAAATCTTGATTTTTAAAAGCTATGAAAAACACCATTTTTAAGCACGAAATTCAACCCCGAATCTCATTCCGGCGTCCGTTTATAGATTTGGGTGGAAAAAAAAATTTCACCTCCTGGGCACAAAAATCTCTGACTCCGGCATCAGGCATTTTCTTCCCAACAAAATCTTGATTTTTAAAAATTATGAAAAACACCATTTTTAAGGACAAAATTCAACCCCGAATCTATTCGGGTGTCTGTTTTTATATTTGAATCAAAAAAAAAAATTTCACCTCCTGGGCCCAAAAATCCCTGACTCCGGCATCAGGAATTATCTTCCCCGGACACCAAAAAAATCTTCATTTTTAAAAACTATGAAAAACACCATTTTGAAGGACGAAATTCAACCCCAAATCTAATTCTGGCATCCGTTTTTATATTTGGGTCAAAAAAAATATTCACCTCCTGGGCACAAAAATCCCTGACCCTGGCATCAGGAATTTTCTTCCCCAGACACCAAAAAAATCTTGATTTTTAAAAGCAATGAAAAACACCATTTTTGAGAATGAAATTCAACCCCGAATCTCATTCTGGTGTGCGTTTTTACATTTGGGTGGAAAAAAATTTCACCTCCTGGGCACAAAACTCCCTGACTCCGGCATCAGGAATTTATTATGATAAACACCATTTTAAAGGACAAAATTCAACCCTGAATCTCATTCGGGTGTCGGTTTTTAGATTTGGGGGTGGGAAAAAATTTCACCTCCTGGGCACAAAAATCCCTGACTCCGGCATCAGGAATTTTCTTCCCCGGACACGAAATAAATCTTGATTTTTAAAAGCTATGAAAAACACCATTTTTGAGAATGAAATTCAACCCCGAATCTCATTCTGGTGTCGGTTTTTAGATTTGGGGGTGGGAAAAAATTTCACCTCCTGGGCACAAAAATCCCTGACTCCGGCATCAGGAATTTTCTCCCCGGGACACCAAAAAATTCTTGATTTTTAAAAGCTATGAAAAACACCATTTTTAAGCACGAAATTCAACCCCGAATCTCATTCCGGCGTCTGTTTATAGATTTGGGTGGGGGGAAAAAATTCACCTCCTGGGCACAAAACTCTCTGACCCCGGCATCAGGAATTTTCTTCCCCAGACACCAAAAAAATCTTGATTTTTAAAAGCTATGAAAAACACCATTTTTAAGCACGAAATTCAACCCCGAATCTCATTCCGGCGTCCGTTTATAGATTTGGGTGGGAAAAAAAATTTCACCTCCTGGGCACAAAAATCTCTGACTCCGGCATCAGGCATTTTCTTCCCAACAAAATCTTGATTTTTAAAAATTATGAAAAACACCATTTTTAAGGACAAAATTCAACCCCGAATCTATTCAGGTGTCTGTTTTTATATTTGAATCAAAAAAAAAAATTTCACCTCCTGGGCCCAAAAATCCCTGACTCCGGCATCAGGAATTATCTTCCCCGGACACCAAAAAAATCTTCATTTTTAAAAACTATGAAAAACACCATTTTGAAGGACGAAATTCAACCCCAAATCTAATTCTGGCATCCGTTTTTATATTTGGGTCAAAAAAAATATTCACCTCCTGGGCACAAAAATCCCTGACCCTGGCATCAGGAATTTTCTTCCCCAGACACCAAAAAAATCTTGATTTTTAAAAGCAATGAAAAACACCATTTTTGAGAATGAAATTCAACCCCGAATCTCATTCTGGTGTGCGTTTTTACATTTGGGTGGAAAAAAATTTCACCTCCTGGGCACAAAACTCCCTGACTCCGGCATCAGGAATTTATTATGATAAACACCATTTTAAAGGACAAAATTCAACCCTGAATCTCATTCGGGTGTCTGTTTTTACATTTGAGTCAAAAAAATTTTTTCACCTCCTGGGCACAAAAATCCCTGACTCCGGCATCAGGAATTTTCTTCCCCGGACACGAAATAAATCTTGATTTTTAAAAGCTATGAAAAACACCATTTTTGAGAATGAAATTCAACCCCGAATCTCATTCTGGTGTCGGTTTTTAGATTTGGGGGTGGGAAAAAATTTCACCTCCTGGGCACAAAAATCCCTGACTCCGGCATCAGGAATTTTCTCCCCGGGACACCAAAAAATTCTTGATTTTTAAAAGCTATGAAAAACACCATTTTTAAGCACGAAATTCAACCCCGAATCTCATTCCGGCGTCTGTTTATAGATTTGGGTGGGGGAAAAAAATTCACCTCCTGGGCACAAAACTCTCTGACCCCGGCATCAGGAATTTTCTTCCCCGGACACCAAAAAAATCTTGATTTTTAAAAGCTATGAAAAACACCATTTTTAAGCACGAAATTCAACCCCGAATCTCATTCCGGCGTCCGTTTATAGATTTGGGTGGGAAAAAAAATTTCACCTCCTGGGCACAAAAATCTCTGACTCCGGCATCAGGCATTTTCTTCCCAACAAAATCTTGATTTTTAAAAATTATGAAAAACACCATTTTTAAGGACAAAATTCAACCCCGAATCTATTCGGGTGTCTGTTTTTATATTTGAATCAAAAAAAAAAATTTCACCTCCTGGGCCCAAAAATCCCTGACTCCGGCATCAGGAATTATCTTCCCCGGACACCAAAAAAATCTTCATTTTTAAAAACTATGAAAAACACCATTTTGAAGGACAAAATTCAACCCCAAATCTAATTCTGGCATCCGTTTTTATATTTGGGTCAAAAAAAATATTCACCTCCTGGGCACAAAAATCCCTGACCCTGGCATCAGGAATTTTCTTCCCCAGACACCAAAAAAATCTTGATTTTTAAAAGCAATGAAAAACACCATTTTTGAGAATGAAATTCAACCCCGAATCTCATTCTGGTGTGCGTTTTTACATTTGGGTAGAAAAAAATTTCACCTCCTGGGCACAAAACTCCCTGACTCCGGCATCAGGAATTTATTATGATAAACACCATTTTAAAGGACAAAATTCAACCCTGAATCTCATTCGGGTGTCTGTTTTTACATTTGAGTCAAAAAAAATTTTTCACCTCCTGGGCACAAAAATCCCTGACTCCGGCATCAGGAATTTTCTTTCCCGGACACGAAATAAATCTTGATTTTTAAAAGCTATGAAAAACACCATTTTTGAGAATGAAATTCAACCCCGAATCTCATTCTGGTGTCGGTTTTTAGATTTGGGGGTGGGAAAAAATTTCACCTCCTGGGCACAAAAATCCCTGACTCCGGCATCAGGAATTTTCTCCCCGGGACACCAAAAAATTCTTGATTTTTAAAAGCTATGAAAAACACCATTTTTAAGCACGAAATTCAACCCCGAATCTCATTCCGGCGTCTGTTTATAGATTTGGGTGGGGGGAAAAAATTCACCTCCTGGGCACAAAACTCTCTGACCCCGGCATCAGGAATTTTCTTCCCCGGACACCAAAAAAATCTTGATTTTTAAAAGCTATGAAAAACACCATTTTTAAGCACGAAATTCAACCCCGAATCTCATTCCGGCGTCCGTTTATAGATTTGGGTGGAAAAAAAAATTTCACCTCCTGGGCACAAAAATCTCTGACTCCGGCATCAGGCATTTTCTTCCCAACAAAATCTTGATTTTTAAAAATTATGAAAAACACCATTTTTAAGGACAAAATTCAACCCCGAATCTATTCGGGTGTCTGTTTTTATATTTGAATCAAAAAAAAAAATTTCACCTCCTGGGCCCAAAAATCCCTGACTCCGGCATCAGGAATTATCTTCCCCGGACACCAAAAAAATCTTCATTTTTAAAAACTATGAAAAACACCATTTTGAAGGACGAAATTCAACCCCAAATCTAATTCTGGCATCCGTTTTTATATTTGGGTCAAAAAAAATATTCACCTCCTGGGCACAAAAATCCCTGACCCTGGCATCAGGAATTTTCTTCCCCAGACACCAAAAAAATCTTGATTTTTAAAAGCAATGAAAAACAACATTTTTGAGAATGAAATTCAACCCCGAATCTCATTCTGGTGTGCGTTTTTACATTTGGGTAGAAAAAAATTTCACCTCCTGGGCACAAAACTCCCTGACTCCGGCATCAGGAATTTATTATGATAAACACCATTTTAAAGGACAAAATTCAACCCTGAATCTCATTCGGGTGTCTGTTTTTACATTTGAGTCAAAAAAAATTTTTCACCTCCTGGGCACAAAAATCCCTGACTCCGGCATCAGGAATTTTCTTTCCCGGACACGAAATAAATCTTGATTTTTAAAAGCTATGAAAAACACCATTTTTGAGAATGAAATTCAACCCCGAATCTCATTCTGGTGTCGGTTTTTAGATTTGGGGGTGGGAAAAAATTTCACCTCCTGGGCACAAAAATCCCTGACTCCGGCATCAGGAATTTTCTCCCCGGGACACCAAAAAATTCTTGATTTTTAAAAGCTATGAAAAACACCATTTTTAAGCACGAAATTCAACCCCGAATCTCATTCCGGCGTCTGTTTATAGATTTGGGTGGGGGGAAAAAATTCACCTCCTGGGCACAAAACTCTCTGACCCCGGCATCAGGAATTTTCTTCCCCGGACACCAAAAAAATCTTGATTTTTAAAAGCTATGAAAAACACCATTTTTAAGCACGAAATTCAACCCCGAATCTCATTCCGGCGTCCGTTTATAGATTTGGGTGGAAAAAAAAATTTCACCTCCTGGGCACAAAAATCTCTGACTCCGGCATCAGGCATTTTCTTCCCAACAAAATCTTGATTTTTAAAAATTATGAAAAACACCATTTTTAAGGACAAAATTCAACCCCGAATCTATTCGGGTGTCTGTTTTTATATTTGAATAAAAAAAAAAAATTTCACCTCCTGGGCCCAAAAATCCCTGACTCCGGCATCAGGAATTATCTTCCCCGGACACCAAAAAAATCTTCATTTTTAAAAACTATGAAAAACACCATTTTGAAGGACGAAATTCAACCCCAAATCTAATTCTGGCATCCGTTTTTATATTTGGGTCAAAAAAAATATTCACCTCCTGGGCATAAAAATCCCTGACCCTGGCATCAGGAATTTTCTTCCCCAGACACCAAAAAAATCTTGATTTTTAAAAGCAATGAAAAACACCATTTTTGAGAATGAAATTCAACCCCGAATCTCATTCTGGTGTGCGTTTTTACATTTGGGTGGAAAAAAAATTCACCTCCTGGGCACAAAACTCCCTGACTCCGGCATCAGGAATTTATTATGATAAACACCATTTTAAAGGACAAAATTCAACCCTGAATCTCATTCGGGTGTCTGTTTTTACATTTGAGTCAAAAAAAATTTTTCACCTCCTGGGCACAAAAATCCCTGACTCCGGCATCAGGAATTTTCTTCCCCGGACACGAAATAAATCTTGATTTTTAAAAGCTATGAAAAACACCATTTTTGAGAATGAAATTCAACCCCGAATCTCATTCTGGTGTCGGTTTTTAGATTTGGGGGTGGGAAAAAATTTCACCTCCTGGGCACAAAAATCCCTGACTCCGGCATCAGGAATTTTCTCCCCGGGACACCAAAAAATTCTTGATTTTTAAAAGCTATGAAAAACACCATTTTTAAGCACGAAATTCAACCCCGAATCTCATTCCGGCGTCTGTTTATAGATTTGGGTGGGGGGGGAAAATTCACCTCCTGGGCACAAAACTGTCTGACCCCGGCATCAGGAATTTTCTTCCCCGGACACCAAAAAAATCTTGATTTTTAAAAGCTATGAAAAACACCATTTTTAAGCACGAAATTCAACCCCGAATCTCATTCCGGCGTCCGTTTATAGATTTGGGTGGAAAAAAAAATTTCACCTCCTGGGCACAAAAATCTCTGACTCCGGCATCAGGCATTTTCTTCCCAACAAAATCTTGATTTTTAAAAATTATGAAAAACACCATTTTTAAGGACAAAATTCAACCCCGAATCTATTCGGGTGTCTGTTTTTATATTTGAATCAAAAAAAAAAAATTCACCTCCTGGGCCCAAAAATCCCTGACTCCGGCATCAGGAATTACCTTCCCCGGACACCAAAAAAATCTTCATTTTTAAAAACTATGAAAAACACCATTTTGAAGGACGAAATTCAACCCCAAATCTAATTCTGGCATCCGTTTTTATATTTGGGTCAAAAAAAATATTCACCTCCTGGGCACAAAAATCCCTGACCCTGGCATCAGGAATTTTCTTCCCCAGACACCAAAAAAATCCTGATTTTTAAAAGCAATGAAAAACACCATTTTTGAGAATGAAATTCAACCCCGAATCTCATTCTGGTGTGCGTTTTTACATTTGGGTGGAAAAAAATTTCACCTCCTGGGCACAAAACTCCCTGACTCCGGCATCAGGAATTTATTATGATAAACACCATTTTAAAGGACAAAATTCAACCCTGAATCTCATTCGGGTGTCTGTTTTTACATTTGAGTCAAAAAAATTTTTTCACCTCCTGGGCACAAAAATCCCTGACTCCGGCATCAGGAATTTTCTTCCCCGGACACGAAATAAATCTTGATTTTTAAAAGCTATGAAAAACACCATTTTTGAGAATGAAATTCAACCCCGAATCTCATTCTGGTGTCGGTTTTTAGATTTGGGGGTGGGAAAAAATTTCACCTCCTGGGCACAAAAATCCCTGACTCCGGCATCAGGAATTTTCTCCCCGGGACACCAAAAAATTCTTGATTTTTAAAAGCTATGAAAAACACCATTTTTAAGCACGAAATTCAACCCCGAATCTCATTCCGGCGTCTGTTTATAGATTTGGGTGGGGGGGAAAAATTCACCTCCTGGGCACAAAACTCTCTGACCCCGGCATCAGGAATTTTCTTCCCCGGACACCAAAAAAATCTTGATTTTTAAAAGCTATGAAAAACACCATTTTTAAGCACGAAATTCAACCCCGAATCTCATTCCGGTGTCCGTTTATAGATTTGGGTGGAAAAAAAAATTTCACCTCCTGGGCACAAAAATCTCTGACTCCGGCATCAGGCATTTTCTTCCCAACAAAATCTTGATTTTTAAAAATTATGAAAAACACCATTTTTAAGGACAAAATTCAACCCCGAATCTATTCGGGTGTCTGTTTTTATATTTGAATCAAAAAAAAAAAATTTCACCTCCTGGGCCCAAAAATCCCTGACTCCGGCATCAGGAATTATCTTCCCCGGACACCAAAAAAATCTTCATTTTTAAAAACTATGAAAAACACCATTTTGAAGGACGAAATTCAACCCCAAATCTAATTCTGGCATCCGTTTTTATATTTGGGTCAAAAAAAATATTCACCTCCTGGGCACAAAAATCCCTGACCCTGGCATCAGGAATTTTCTTCCCCAGACACCAAAAAAATCCTGATTTTTAAAAGCAATGAAAAACACCATTTTTGAGAATGAAATTCAACCCCGAATCTCATTCTGGTGTGCGTTTTTACATTTGGGTGGAAAAAAATTTCACCTCCTGGGCACAAAACTCCCTGACTCCGGCATCAGGAATTTATTATGATAAACACCATTTTAAAGGACAAAATTCAACCCTGAATCTCATTCGGGTGTCTGTTTTTACATTTGAGTCAAAAAAATTTTTTTCACCTCCTGGGCACAAAAATCCCTGACTCCGGCATCAGGAATTTTCTTCCCCGGACACGAAATAAATCTTGATTTTTAAAAGCTATGAAAAACACCATTTTTGAGAATGAAATTCAACCCCGAATCTCATTCTGGTGTCGGTTTTAGATTTGGGGGTGGGAAAAAATTTCACCTCCTGGGCACAAAAATCCCTGACTCCGGCATCAGGAATTTTCTCCCCGGGACACCAAAAAATTCTTGATTTTTAAAAGCTATGAAAAACACCATTTTTAAGCACGAAATTCAACCCCGAATCTCATTCCGGCGTCTGTTTATAGATTTGGGTGGGGGAAAAAAATTCACCTCCTGGGCACAAAAATCTCTGACTCCGGCATCAGGCATTTTCTTCTCAACAAAATCTTGATTTTTAAAAATTATGAAAAACACCATTTTTAAGGACAAAATTCAACCCCGAATCTATTCGGGTGTCTGTTTTTATATTTGAATCAAAAAAAAAAAATTCACCTCCTGGGCCCAAAAATCCCTGACTCCGGCATCAGGAATTATCTTCCCCGGACACCAAAAAAATCTTCATTTTTAAAAACTATGAAAAACACCATTTTGAAGGACGAAATTCAACCCCAAATCTAATTCTGGCATCCGTTTTTATATTTGGGTCAAAAAAAATATTCACCTCCTGGGCACAAAATCCCTGACATCAGGAATTTTCTTCCCCAGACACCAAAAAAATCTTGATTTTTAAAAGCAATGAAAAACACCATTTTTGAGAATGAAATTCAACCCCGAATCTCATTCTGGTGTGCGTTTTTACATTTGGGTAGAAAAAAATTTCACCTCCTGGGCACAAAACTCCCTGACTCCGGCATCAGGAATTTATTATGATAAACACCATTTTAAAGGACAAAATTCAACCCTGAATCTCATTCGGGTGTCTGTTTTTACATTTGAGTCAAAAAAAATTTTTCACCTCCTGGGCACAAAAATCCCTGACTCCGGCATCAGGAATTTTCTTTCCCGGACACGAAATAAATCTTGATTTTTAAAAGCTATGAAAAACACCATTTTTGAGAATGAAATTCAACCCCGAATCTCATTCTGGTGTCGGTTTTTAGATTTGGGGGTGGGAAAAAATTTCACCTCCTGGGCACAAAAATCCCTGACTCCGGCATCAGGAATTTTCTCCCCGGGACACCAAAAAATTCTTGATTTTTAAAAGCTATGAAAAACACCATTTTTAAGCACGAAATTCAACCCCGAATCTCATTCCGGCGTCTGTTTATAGATTTGGGTGGGGGGAAAAAATTCACCTCCTGGGCACAAAACTCTCTGACCCCGGCATCAGGAATTTTCTTCCCAACAAAATCTTGATTTTTAAAAATTATGAAAAACACCATTTTTAAGGACAAAATTCAACCCCGAATCTATTCGGGTGTCTGTTTTTATATTTGAATCAAAAAAAAAAATTTCACCTCCTGGGCCCAAAAATCCCTGACTCCGGCATCAGGAATTATCTTCCCCGGACACCAAAAAAATCTTCATTTTTAAAAACTATGAAAAACACCATTTTGAAGGACGAAATTCAACCCCAAATCTAATTCTGGCATCCGTTTTTATATTTGGGTCAAAAAAAATATTCACCTCCTGGGCACAAAAATCCCTGACCCTGGCATCAGGAATTTTCTTCCCCAGACACCAAAAAAATCTTGATTTTTAAAAGCAATGAAAAACAACATTTTTGAGAATGAAATTCAACCCCGAATCTCATTCTGGTGTGCGTTTTTACATTTGGGTAGAAAAAAATTTCACCTCCTGGGCACAAAACTCCCTGACTCCGGCATCAGGAATTTATTATGATAAACACCATTTTAAAGGACAAAATTCAACCCTGAATCTCATTCGGGTGTCTGTTTTTACATTTGAGTCAAAAAAAATTTTTCACCTCCTGGGCACAAAAATCCCTGACTCCGGCATCAGGAATTTTCTTTCCCGGACACGAAATAAATCTTGATTTTTAAAAGCTATGAAAAACACCATTTTTGAGAATGAAATTCAACCCCGAATCTCATTCTGGTGTCGGTTTTTAGATTTGGGGGTGGGAAAAAATTTCACCTCCTGGGCACAAAAATCCCTGACTCCGGCATCAGGAATTTTCTCCCCGGGACACCAAAAAATTCTTGATTTTTAAAAGCTATGAAAAACACCATTTTTAAGCACGAAATTCAACCCCGAATCTCATTCCGGCGTCTGTTTATAGATTTGGGTGGGGGGAAAAAATTCACCTCCTGGGCACAAAACTCTCTGACCCCGGCATCAGGAATTTTCTTCCCCGGACACCAAAAAAATCTTGATTTTTAAAAGCTATGAAAAACACCATTTTTAAGCACGAAATTCAACCCCGAATCTCATTCCGGCGTCCGTTTATAGATTTGGGTGGGAAAAAAAATTTCACCTCCTGGGCACAAAAATCTCTGACTCCGGCATCAGGCATTTTCTTCCCAACAAAATCTTGATTTTTAAAAATTATGAAAAACACCATTTTTAAGGACAAAATTCAACCCCGAATCTATTCGGGTGTCTGTTTTTATATTTGAATAAAAAAAAAAAATTTCACCTCCTGGGCCCAAAAATCCCTGACTCCGGCATCAGGAATTATCTTCCCCGGACACCAAAAAAATCTTCATTTTTAAAAACTATGAAAAACACCATTTTGAAGGACGAAATTCAACCCCAAATCTAATTCTGGCATCCGTTTTTATATTTGGGTCAAAAAAAATATTCACCTCCTGGGCACAAAAATCCCTGACCCTGGCATCAGGAATTTTCTTCCCCAGACACCAAAAAAATCTTGATTTTTAAAAGCAATGAAAAACACCATTTTTGAGAATGAAATTCAACCCCGAATCTCATTCTGGTGTGCGTTTTTACATTTGGGTGGAAAAAAAATTCACCTCCTGGGCACAAAACTCCCTGACTCCGGCATCAGGAATTTATTATGATAAACACCATTTTAAAGGACAAAATTCAACCCTGAATCTCATTCGGGTGTCTGTTTTTACATTTGAGTCAAAAAAAATTTTTCACCTCCTGGGCACAAAAATCCCTGACTCCGGCATCAGGAATTTTCTTCCCCGGACACGAAATAAATCTTGATTTTTAAAAGCTATGAAAAACACCATTTTTGAGAATGAAATTCAACCCCGAATCTCATTCTGGTGTCGGTTTTTAGATTTGGGGGTGGGAAAAAATTTCACCTCCTGGGCACAAAAATCCCTGACTCCGGCATCAGGAATTTTCTCCCCGGGACACCAAAAAATTCTTGATTTTTAAAAGCTATGAAAAACACCATTTTTAAGCACGAAATTCAACCCCGAATCTCATTCCGGCGTCTGTTTATAGATTTGGGTGGGGGGGAAAAATTCACCTCCTGGGCACAAAACTCTCTGACCCCGGCATCAGGAATTTTCTTCCCCGGACACCAAAAAAATCTTGATTTTTAAAAGCTATGAAAAACACCATTTTTAAGCACGAAATTCAACCCCGAATCTCATTCCGGTGTCCGTTTATAGATTTGGGTGGAAAAAAAAATTTCACCTCCTGGGCACAAAAATCTCTGACTCCGGCATCAGGCATTTTCTTCCCAACAAAATCTTGATTTTTAAAAATTATGAAAAACACCATTTTTAAGGACAAAATTCAACCCCGAATCTATTCGGGTGTCTGTTTTTATATTTGAATCAAAAAAAAAAAATTTCACCTCCTGGGCCCAAAAATCCCTGACTCCGGCATCAGGAATTATCTTCCCCGGACACCAAAAAAATCTTCATTTTTAAAAACTATGAAAAACACCATTTTGAAGGACGAAATTCAACCCCAAATCTAATTCTGGCATCCGTTTTTATATTTGGGTCAAAAAAAATATTCACCTCCTGGGCACAAAAATCCCTGACCCTGGCATCAGGAATTTTCTTCCCCAGACACCAAAAAAATCCTGATTTTTAAAAGCAATGAAAAACACCATTTTTGAGAATGAAATTCAACCCCGAATCTCATTCTGGTGTGCGTTTTTACATTTGGGTGGAAAAAAATTTCACCTCCTGGGCACAAAACTCCCTGACTCCGGCATCAGGAATTTATTATGATAAACACCATTTTAAAGGACAAAATTCAACCCTGAATCTCATTCGGGTGTCTGTTTTTACATTTGAGTCAAAAAAATTTTTTTCACCTCCTGGGCACAAAAATCCCTGACTCCGGCATCAGGAATTTTCTTCCCCGGACACGAAATAAATCTTGATTTTTAAAAGCTATGAAAAACACCATTTTTGAGAATGAAATTCAACCCCGAATCTCATTCTGGTGTCGGTTTTAGATTTGGGGGTGGGAAAAAATTTCACCTCCTGGGCACAAAAATCCCTGACTCCGGCATCAGGAATTTTCTCCCCGGGACACCAAAAAATTCTTGATTTTTAAAAGCTATGAAAAACACCATTTTTAAGCACGAAATTCAACCCCGAATCTCATTCCGGCGTCTGTTTATAGATTTGGGTGGGGGAAAAAAATTCACCTCCTGGGCACAAAAATCTCTGACTCCGGCATCAGGCATTTTCTTCTCAACAAAATCTTGATTTTTAAAAATTATGAAAAACACCATTTTTAAGGACAAAATTCAACCCCGAATCTATTCGGGTGTCTGTTTTTATATTTGAATCAAAAAAAAAAATTTCACCTCCTGGGCCCAAAAATCCCTGACTCCGGCATCAGGAATTATCTTCCCCGGACACCAAAAAAATCTTCATTTTTAAAAACTATGAAAAACACCATTTTGAAGGACGAAATTCAACCCCAAATCTAATTCTGGCATCCGTTTTTATATTTGGGTCAAAAAAAATATTCACCTCCTGGGCACAAAAATCCCTGACATCAGGAATTTTCTTCCCCAGACACCAAAAAAATCTTGATTTTTAAAAGCAATGAAAAACACCATTTTTGAGAATGAAATTCAACCCCGAATCTCATTCTGGTGTGCGTTTTTACATTTGGGTAGAAAAAAATTTCACCTCCTGGGCACAAAACTCCCTGACTCCGGCATCAGGAATTTATTATGATAAACACCATTTTAAAGGACAAAATTCAACCCTGAATCTCATTCGGGTGTCTGTTTTTACATTTGAGTCAAAAAAAATTTTTCACCTCCTGGGCACAAAAATCCCTGACTCCGGCATCAGGAATTTTCTTTCCCGGACACGAAATAAATCTTGATTTTTAAAAGCTATGAAAAACACCATTTTTGAGAATGAAATTCAACCCCGAATCTCATTCTGGTGTCGGTTTTTAGATTTGGGGGTGGGAAAAAATTTCACCTCCTGGGCACAAAAATCCCTGACTCCGGCATCAGGAATTTTCTCCCCGGGACACCAAAAAATTCTTGATTTTTAAAAGCTATGAAAAACACCATTTTTAAGCACGAAATTCAACCCCGAATCTCATTCCGGCGTCTGTTTATAGATTTGGGTGGGGGGAAAAAATTCACCTCCTGGGCACAAAACTCTCTGACCCCGGCATCAGGAATTTTCTTCCCAACAAAATCTTGATTTTTAAAAATTATGAAAAACACCATTTTTAAGGACAAAATTCAACCCCGAATCTATTCGGGTGTCTGTTTTTATATTTGAATCAAAAAAAAAAATTTCACCTCCTGGGCCCAAAAATCCCTGACTCCGGCATCAGGAATTATCTTCCCCGGACACCAAAAAAATCTTCATTTTTAAAAACTATGAAAAACACCATTTTGAAGGACGAAATTCAACCCCAAATCTAATTCTGGCATCCGTTTTTATATTTGGGTCAAAAAAAATATTCACCTCCTGGGCACAAAAATCCCTGACCCTGGCATCAGGAATTTTCTTCCCCAGACACCAAAAAAATCTTGATTTTTAAAAGCAATGAAAAACAACATTTTTGAGAATGAAATTCAACCCCGAATCTCATTCTGGTGTGCGTTTTTACATTTGGGTAGAAAAAAATTTCACCTCCTGGGCACAAAACTCCCTGACTCCGGCATCAGGAATTTATTATGATAAACACCATTTTAAAGGACAAAATTCAACCCTGAATCTCATTCGGGTGTCTGTTTTTACATTTGAGTCAAAAAAAATTTTTCACCTCCTGGGCACAAAAATCCCTGACTCCGGCATCAGGAATTTTCTTTCCCGGACACGAAATAAATCTTGATTTTTAAAAGCTATGAAAAACACCATTTTTGAGAATGAAATTCAACCCCGAATCTCATTCTGGTGTCGGTTTTTAGATTTGGGGGTGGGAAAAAATTTCACCTCCTGGGCACAAAAATCCCTGACTCCGGCATCAGGAATTTTCTCCCCGGGACACCAAAAAATTCTTGATTTTTAAAAGCTATGAAAAACACCATTTTTAAGCACGAAATTCAACCCCGAATCTCATTCCGGCGTCTGTTTATAGATTTGGGTGGGGGGAAAAAATTCACCTCCTGGGCACAAAACTCTCTGACCCCGGCATCAGGAATTTTCTTCCCCGGACACCAAAAAAATCTTGATTTTTAAAAGCTATGAAAAACACCATTTTTAAGCACGAAATTCAACCCCGAATCTCATTCCGGCGTCCGTTTATAGATTTGGGTGGAAAAAAAAATTTCACCTCCTGGGCACAAAAATCTCTGACTCCGGCATCAGGCATTTTCTTCCCAACAAAATCTTGATTTTTAAAAATTATGAAAAACACCATTTTTAAGGACAAAATTCAACCCCGAATCTATTCGGGTGTCTGTTTTTATATTTGAATAAAAAAAAAAAATTTCACCTCCTGGGCCCAAAAATCCCTGACTCCGGCATCAGGAATTATCTTCCCCGGACACCAAAAAAATCTTCATTTTTAAAAACTATGAAAAACACCATTTTGAAGGACGAAATTCAACCCCAAATCTAATTCTGGCATCCGTTTTTATATTTGGGTCAAAAAAAATATTCACCTCCTGGGCACAAAAATCCCTGACCCTGGCATCAGGAATTTTCTTCCCCAGACACCAAAAAAATCTTGATTTTTAAAAGCAATGAAAAACACCATTTTTGAGAATGAAATTCAACCCCGAATCTCATTCTGGTGTGCGTTTTTACATTTGGGTGGAAAAAAAATTCACCTCCTGGGCACAAAACTCCCTGACTCCGGCATCAGGAATTTATTATGATAAACACCATTTTAAAGGACAAAATTCAACCCTGAATCTCATTCGGGTGTCTGTTTTTACATTTGAGTCAAAAAAAATTTTTCACCTCCTGGGCACAAAAATCCCTGACTCCGGCATCAGGAATTTTCTTCCCCGGACACGAAATAAATCTTGATTTTTAAAAGCTATGAAAAACACCATTTTTGAGAATGAAATTCAACCCCGAATCTCATTCTGGTGTCGGTTTTTAGATTTGGGGGTGGGAAAAAATTTCACCTCCTGGGCACAAAAATCCCTGACTCCGGCATCAGGAATTTTCTCCCCGGGACACCGAAAAATTCTTGATTTTTAAAAGCTATGAAAAACACCATTTTTAAGCACGAAATTCAACCCCGAATCTCATTCCGGCGTCTGTTTATAGATTTGGGTGGGGGGGGAAAATTCACCTCCTGGGCACAAAACTGTCTGACCCCGGCATCAGGAATTTTCTTCCCCGGACACCAAAAAAATCTTGATTTTTAAAAGCTATGAAAAACACCATTTTTAAGCACGAAATTCAACCCCGAATCTCATTCCGGCGTCCGTTTATAGATTTGGGTGGAAAAAAAAATTTCACCTCCTGGGCACAAAAATCTCTGACTCCGGCATCAGGCATTTTCTTCCCAACAAAATCTTGATTTTTAAAAATTATGAAAAACACCATTTTTAAGGACAAAATTCAACCCCGAATCTATTCGGGTGTCTGTTTTTATATTTGAATCAAAAAAAAAAAATTCACCTCCTGGGCCCAAAAATCCCTGACTCCGGCATCAGGAATTACCTTCCCCGGACACCAAAAAAATCTTCATTTTTAAAAACTATGAAAAACACCATTTTGAAGGACGAAATTCAACCCCAAATCTAATTCTGGCATCCGTTTTTATATTTGGGTCAAAAAAAATATTCACCTCCTGGGCACAAAAATCCCTGACCCTGGCATCAGGAATTTTCTTCCCCAGACACCAAAAAAATCCTGATTTTTAAAAGCAATGAAAAACACCATTTTTGAGAATGAAATTCAACCCCGAATCTCATTCTGGTGTGCGTTTTTACATTTGGGTGGAAAAAAATTTCACCTCCTGGGCACAAAACTCCCTGACTCCGGCATCAGGAATTTATTATGATAAACACCATTTTAAAGGACAAAATTCAACCCTGAATCTCATTCGGGTGTCTGTTTTTACATTTGAGTCAAAAGAAATTTTTCACCTCCTGGGCACAAAAATCCCTGACCCTGGCATCAGGAATTTTCTTCCCCGGACACGAAATAAATCTTGATTTTTAAAAGCTATGAAAAACACCATTTTTGAGAATGAAATTCAACCCCGAATCTCATTCTGGTGTCGGTTTTTAGATTTGGGGGTGGGAAAAAATTTCACCTCCTGGGCACAAAAATCCCTGACTCCGGCATCAGGAATTTTCTCCCCGGGACACCAAAAAATTCTTGATTTTTAAAAGCTATGAAAAACACCATTTTTAAGCACGAAATTCAACCCCGAATCTCATTCCGGCGTCTGTTTATAGATTTGGGTGGGGGGGAAAAATTCACCTCCTGGGCACAAAACTCTCTGACCCCGGCATCAGGAATTTTCTTCCCCGGACACCAAAAAAATCTTGATTTTTAAAAGCTATGAAAAACACCATTTTTAAGCACGAAATTCAACCCCGAATCTCATTCCGGTGTCCGTTTATAGATTTGGGTGGAAAAAAAAATTTCACCTCCTGGGCACAAAAATCTCTGACTCCGGCATCAGGCATTTTCTTCCCAACAAAATCTTGATTTTTAAAAATTATGAAAAACACCATTTTTAAGGACAAAATTCAACCCCGAATCTATTCGGGTGTCTGTTTTTATATTTGAATCAAAAAAAAAAAATTTCACCTCCTGGGCCCAAAAATCCCTGACTCCGGCATCAGGAATTATCTTCCCCGGACACCAAAAAAATCTTCATTTTTAAAAACTATGAAAAACACCATTTTGAAGGACGAAATTCAACCCCAAATCTAATTCTGGCATCCGTTTTTATATTTGGGTCAAAAAAAATATTCACCTCCTGGGCACAAAAATCCCTGACCCTGGCATCAGGAATTTTCTTCCCCAGACACCAAAAAAATCCTGATTTTTAAAAGCAATGAAAAACACCATTTTTGAGAATGAAATTCAACCCCGAATCTCATTCTGGTGTGCGTTTTTACATTTGGGTGGAAAAAAATTTCACCTCCTGGGCACAAAACTCCCTGACTCCGGCATCAGGAATTTATTATGATAAACACCATTTTAAAGGACAAAATTCAACCCTGAATCTCATTCGGGTGTCTGTTTTTACATTTGAGTCAAAAAAATTTTTTTCACCTCCTGGGCACAAAAATCCCTGACTCCGGCATCAGGAATTTTCTTCCCCGGACACGAAATAAATCTTGATTTTTAAAAGCTATGAAAAACACCATTTTTGAGAATGAAATTCAACCCCGAATCTCATTCTGGTGTCGGTTTTAGATTTGGGGGTGGGAAAAAATTTCACCTCCTGGGCACAAAAATCCCTGACTCCGGCATCAGGAATTTTCTCCCCGGGACACCAAAAAATTCTTGATTTTTAAAAGCTATGAAAAACACCATTTTTAAGCACGAAATTCAACCCCGAATCTCATTCCGGCGTCTGTTTATAGATTTGGGTGGGGGAAAAAAATTCACCTCCTGGGCACAAAAATCTCTGACTCCGGCATCAGGCATTTTCTTCTCAACAAAATCTTGATTTTTAAAAATTATGAAAAACACCATTTTTAAGGACAAAATTCAACCCCGAATCTATTCGGGTGTCTGTTTTTATATTTGAATCAAAAAAAAAAATTTCACCTCCTGGGCCCAAAAATCCCTGACTCCGGCATCAGGAATTATCTTCCCCGGACACCAAAAAAATCTTCATTTTTAAAAACTATGAAAAACACCATTTTGAAGGACGAAATTCAACCCCAAATCTAATTCTGGCATCCGTTTTTATATTTGGGTCAAAAAAAATATTCACCTCCTGGGCACAAAAATCCCTGACATCAGGAATTTTCTTCCCCAGACACCAAAAAAATCTTGATTTTTAAAAGCAATGAAAAACACCATTTTTGAGAATGAAATTCAACCCCGAATCTCATTCTGGTGTGCGTTTTTACATTTGGGTAGAAAAAAATTTCACCTCCTGGGCACAAAACTCCCTGACTCCGGCATCAGGAATTTATTATGATAAACACCATTTTAAAGGACAAAATTCAACCCTGAATCTCATTCGGGTGTCTGTTTTTACATTTGAGTCAAAAAAAATTTTTCACCTCCTGGGCACAAAAATCCCTGACTCCGGCATCAGGAATTTTCTTTCCCGGACACGAAATAAATCTTGATTTTTAAAAGCTATGAAAAACACCATTTTTGAGAATGAAATTCAACCCCGAATCTCATTCTGGTGTCGGTTTTTAGATTTGGGGGTGGGAAAAAATTTCACCTCCTGGGCACAAAAATCCCTGACTCCGGCATCAGGAATTTTCTCCCCGGGACACCAAAAAATTCTTGATTTTTAAAAGCTATGAAAAACACCATTTTTAAGCACGAAATTCAACCCCGAATCTCATTCCGGCGTCTGTTTATAGATTTGGGTGGGGGGAAAAAATTCACCTCCTGGGCACAAAACTCTCTGACCCCGGCATCAGGAATTTTCTTCCCCGGACACCAAAAAAATCTTGATTTTTAAAAGCTATGAAAAACACCATTTTTAAGCACGAAATTCAACCCCGAATCTCATTCCGGCGTCCGTTTATAGATTTGGGTGGAAAAAAAAATTTCACCTCCTGGGCACAAAAATCTCTGACTCCGGCATCAGGCATTTTCTTCCCAACAAAATCTTGATTTTTAAAAATTATGAAAAACACCATTTTTAAGGACAAAATTCAACCCCGAATCTATTCGGGTGTCTGTTTTTATATTTGAATCAAAAAAAAAAATTTCACCTCCTGGGCCCAAAAATCCCTGACTCCGGCATCAGGAATTATCTTCCCCGGACACCAAAAAAATCTTCATTTTTAAAAACTATGAAAAACACCATTTTGAAGGACGAAATTCAACCCCAAATCTAATTCTGGCATCCGTTTTTATATTTGGGTCAAAAAAAATATTCACCTCCTGGGCACAAAAATCCCTGACCCTGGCATCAGGAATTTTCTTCCCCAGACACCAAAAAAATCTTGATTTTTAAAAGCAATGAAAAACACCATTTTTGAGAATGAAATTCAACCCCGAATCTCATTCTGGTGTGCGTTTTTACATTTGGGTAGAAAAAAATTTCACCTCCTGGGCACAAAACTCCCTGACTCCGGCATCAGGAATTTATTATGATAAACACCATTTTAAAGGACAAAATTCAACCCTGAATCTCATTCGGGTGTCTGTTTTTACATTTGAGTCAAAAAAAAATTTTCACCTCCTGGGCACAAAAATCCCTGACTCCGGCATCAGGAATTTTCTTTCCCGGACACGAAATAAATCTTGATTTTTAAAAGCTATGAAAAACACCATTTTTGAGAATGAAATTCAACCCCGAATCTCATTCTGGTGTCGGTTTTTAGATTTGGGGGTGGGAAAAAATTTCACCTCCTGGGCACAAAAATCCCTGACTCCGGCATCAGGAATTTTCTCCCCGGGACACCAAAAAATTCTTGATTTTTAAAAGCTATGAAAAACACCATTTTTAAGCACGAAATTCAACCCCGAATCTCATTCCGGCGTCTGTTTATAGATTTGGGTGGGGGGAAAAAATTCACCTCCTGGGCACAAAACTCTCTGACCCCGGCATCAGGAATTTTCTTCCCCGGACACCAAAATAATCTTGATTTTTAAAAGCTATGAAAAACACCATTTTTAAGCACGAAATTCAACCCCGAATCTCATTCCGGCGTCCGTTTATAGATTTGGGTGGAAAAAAAAATTTCACCTCCTGGGCACAAAAATCTCTGACTCCGGCATCAGGCATTTTCTTCCCAACAAAATCTTGATTTTTAAAAATTATGAAAAACACAATTTTTAAGGACAAAATTCAACCCCGAATCTATTCGGGTGTCTGTTTTTATATTTGAATCAAAAAAAAAAAATTTCACCTCCTGGGCCCAAAAATCCCTGACTCCGGCATCAGGAATTATCTTCCCCGGACACCAAAAAAATCTTCATTTTTAAAAACTATGAAAAACACCATTTTGAAGGACGAAATTCAACCCCAAATCTAATTCTGGCATCCGTTTTTATATTTGGGTCAAAAAAAATATTCACCTCCTGGGCACAAAAATCCCTGACCCTGGCATCAGGAATTTTCTTCCCCAGACACCAAAAAAATCTTGATTTTTAAAAGCAATGAAAAACACCATTTTTGAGAATGAAATTCAACCCCGAATCTCATTCTGGTGTGCGTTTTTACATTTGGGTGGAAAAAAAATTCACCTCCTGGGCACAAAACTCCCTGACTCCGGCATCAGGAATTTATTATGATAAACACCATTTTAAAGGACAAAATTCAACCCTGAATCTCATTCGGGTGTCTGTTTTTACATTTGAGTCAAAAAAAATTTTTCACCTCCTGGGCACAAAAATCCCTGACTCCGGCATCAGGAATTTTCTTCCCCGGACACGAAATAAATCTTGATTTTTAAAAGCTATGAAAAACACCATTTTTGAGAATGAAATTCAACCCCGAATCTCATTCTGGTGTCGGTTTTTAGATTTGGGGGTGGGAAAAAATTTCACCTCCTGGGCACAAAAATCCCTGACTCCGGCATCAGGAATTTTCTCCCCGGGACACCAAAAAATTCTTGATTTTTAAAAGCTATGAAAAACACCATTTTTAAGCACGAAATTCAACCCCGAATCTCATTCCGGCGTCTGTTTATAGATTTGGGTGGGGGGGGAAAATTCACCTCCTGGGCACAAAACTCTCTGACCCCGGCATCAGGAATTTTCTTCCCCGGACACCAAAAAAATCTTGATTTTTAAAAGCTATGAAAAACACCATTTTTAAGCACGAAATTCAACCCCGAATCTCATTCCGGTGTCCGTTTATAGATTTGGGTGGAAAAAAAAATTTCACCTCCTGGGCACAAAAATCTCTGACTCCGGCATCAGGCATTTTCTTCCCAACAAAATCTTGATTTTTAAAAATTATGAAAAACACCATTTTTAAGGACAAAATTCAACCCCGAATCTATTCGGGTGTCTGTTTTTATATTTGAATCAAAAAAAAAAAATTTCACCTCCTGGGCCCAAAAATCCCTGACTCCGGCATCAGGAATTACCTTCCCCGGACACCAAAAAAATCTTCATTTTTAAAAACTATGAAAAACACCATTTTGAAGGACGAAATTCAACCCCAAATCTAATTCTGGCATCCGTTTTTATATTTGGGTCAAAAAAAATATTCACCTCCTGGGCACAAAAATCCCTGACCCTGGCATCAGGAATTTTCTTCCCCAGACACCAAAAAAATCCTGATTTTTAAAAGCAATGAAAAACACCATTTTTGAGAATGAAATTCAACCCCGAATCTCATTCTGGTGTGCGTTTTTACATTTGGGTGGAAAAAAATTTCACCTCCTGGGCACAAAACTCCCTGACTCCGGCATCAGGAATTTATTATGATAAACACCATTTTAAAGGACAAAATTCAACCCTGAATCTCATTCGGGTGTCTGTTTTTACATTTGAGTCAAAAAAAATTTTTCACCTCCTGGGCACAAAAATCCCTGACTCCGGCATCAGGAATTTTCTCCCCGGGACACCAAAAAATTCTTGATTTTTAAAAGCTATGAAAAACACCATTTTTAAGCACGAAATTCAACCCCGAATCTCATTCCGGCGTCTGTTTATAGATTTGGGTGGGGGGGAAAAATTCACCTCCTGGGCACAAAACTCTCTGACCCCGGCATCAGGAATTTTCTTCCCCGGACACCAAAAAAATCTTGATTTTTAAAAGCTATGAAAAACACCATTTTTAAGCACGAAATTCAACCCCGAATCTCATTCCGGCGTCCGTTTATAGATTTGGGTGGAAAAAAAAATTTCACCTCCTGGGCACAAAAATCTCTGACTCCGGCATCAGGCATTTTCTTCCCAACAAAATCTTGATTTTTAAAAATTATGAAAAACACCATTTTTAAGGACAAAATTCAACCCCGAATCTATTCGGGTGTCTGTTTTTATATTTGAATCAAAAAAAAAAAAATTTCACCTCCTGGGCCCAAAAATCCCTGACTCCGGCATCAGGAATTATCTTCCCCGGACACCAAAAAAATCTTCATTTTTAAAAACTATGAAAAACACCATTTTGAAGGACGAAATTCAACCCCAAATCTAATTCTGGCATCCGTTTTTATATTTGGGTCAAAAAAAATATTCACCTCCTGGGCACAAAAATCCCTGACCCTGGCATCAGGAATTTTCTTCCCCAGACACCAAAAAAATCCTGATTTTTAAAAGCAATGAAAAACACCATTTTTGAGAATGAAATTCAACCCCGAATCTCATTCTGGTGTGCGTTTTTACATTTGGGTGGAAAAAAATTTCACCTCCTGGGCACAAAACTCCCTGACTCCGGCATCAGGAATTTATTATGATAAACACCATTTTAAAGGACAAAATTCAACCCTGAATCTCATTCGGGTGTCTGTTTTTACATTTGAGTCAAAAAAAATTTTTTCACCTCCTGGGCACAAAAATCCCTGACTCCGGCATCAGGAATTTTCTTCCCCGGACACGAAATAAATCTTGATTTTTAAAAGCTATGAAAAACACCATTTTTGAGAATGAAATTCAACCCCGAATCTCATTCTGGTGTCGGTTTTAGATTTGGGGGTGGGAAAAAATTTCACCTCCTGGGCACAAAAATCCCTGACTCCGGCATCAGGAATTTTCTCCCCGGGACACCAAAAAATTCTTGATTTTTAAAAGCTATGAAAAACACCATTTTTAAGCACGAAATTCAACCCCGAATCTCATTCCGGCGTCTGTTTATAGATTTGGGTGGGGGAAAAAAATTCACCTCCTGGGCACAAAACTCTCTGACCCCGGCATCAGGAATTTTCTTCCCCGGACACCAAAAAAATCTTGATTTTTAAAAGCTATGAAAAACACCATTTTTAAGCACGAAATTCAACCCCGAATCTCATTCCGGCGTCCGTTTATAGATTTGGGTGGGAAAAAAAATTTCACCTCCTGGGCACAAAAATCTCTGACTCCGGCATCAGGCATTTTCTTCCCAACAAAATCTTGATTTTTAAAAATTATGAAAAACACCATTTTTAAGGACAAAATTTAACCCCGAATCTATTCGGGTGTCTGTTTTTATATTTGAATCAAAAAAAAATTTCACCTCCTGGGCCCAAAAATCCCTGACTCCGGCATCAGGAATTATCTTCCCCGGACACCAAAAAAATCTTCATTTTTAAAAACTATGAAAAACACCATTTTGAAGGACGAAATTCAACCCCAAATCTAATTCTGGCATCCGTTTTTATATTTGGGTCAAAAAAAATATTCACCTCCTGGGCACAAAAATCCCTGACCCTGGCATCAGGAATTTTCTTCCCCAGACACCAAAAAAATCTTGATTTTTAAAAGCAATGAAAAACACCATTTTTGAGAATGAAATTCAACCTTGAATCTCATTCTGGTGTGCGTTTTTACATTTGGGTGGAAAAAAATTTCACCTCCTGGGCACAAAACTCCCTGACTCCGGCATCAGGAATTTATTATGATAAACACCATTTTAAATGACAAAATTCAACCCTGAATCTCATTCGGGTGTCTGTTTTTACATTTGAGTCAAAAAACTTTTTTCACCTCCTGGGCACAAAAATCCCTGACTCCGGCATCAGGAATTTTCTTCCCCGGACACGAAATAAATCTTGATTTTTAAAAGCTATGAAAAACACCATTTTTGAGAATGAAATTCAACCCCGAATCTCATTCTGGTGTCGGTTTTAGATTTGGGGGTGGGAAAAAATTTCACCTCCTGGGCACAAAAATCCCTGACTCCGGCATCAGGAATTTTCTCCCCGGGACACCAAAAAATTCTTGATTTTTAAAAGCTATGAAAAACACCATTTTTAAGCACGAAATTCAACCCCGAATCTCATTCCGGCGTCTGTTTATAGATTTGGGTGGGGGGAAAAAATTCACCTCCTGGGCACAAAACTCTCTGACCCCGGCATCAGGAATTTTCTTCCCCGGACACCAAAAAAATCTTGATTTTTAAAAGCTATGAAAAACACCATTTTTAAGCACGAAATTCAACCCCGAATCTCATTCCGGCGTCCGTTTATAGATTTGGGTGGGGAAAAAAATTTCACCTCCTGGGCACAAAAATCTCTGACTCCGGCATCAGGCATTTTCTTCCCAACAAAATCTTGATTTTTAAAAATTATGAAAAACACCATTTTTAAGGACAAAATTTAACCCTGAATCTATTCCGGTGTCTGTTTTTATATTTGAATCAAAAAAAAAAAATTTCACCTCCTGGGCCCAAAAATCCCTGACTCCGGCATCAGGAATTTTCTCCCCGGGACACCAAAAAATTCATGATTTTTAAAAGCTATGAAAAACACCATTTTTAAGCACGAAATTCAACCCCGAATCTCATTCGGGTGTCTGTTTATAGATTTGGGTGGGGGAAAAAAATTCACCTCCTGGGCACAAAACTCTCTGACCCCGGCATCAGGAATTTTCTTTCCCGGACACCAAAAAAATCTTGATTTTTAAAAGCTATGAAAAACACCATTTTTAAGCACGAAATTCAACCCCGAATCTCATTCCGGCGTCCGTTTATAGATTTGGGTGGAAAAAAAAAATTCACCTCCTGGGCACAAAAATTACTGACTCCGGCATCAGGCATTTTCTTCCCAACAAAATCTTGATTTTTAAAAATTATGAAAAACACCATTTTTAAGGACAAAATTCAACCCCGAATCTATTCGGGGGTCTGTTTTTATATTTGAATCAAAAAAAAAAAAATTCACCTCCTGGGCCCAAAAATCCCTGACTCCGGCATCAGGAATTATCTTCCCCGGACACCAAAAAAATCTTGATTTTTAAAAGCTATGAAAAACACCATTTTGAAGGACGAAATTCAACCCCAAATCTAATTCTGGCATCCGTTTTTATATTTGGGTCAAAAAAAATATTCACCTCCTGGGCACAAAAATCCCTGACCCTGGCATCAGGAATTTTCTTCCCCAGACACCAAAAAAATCTTGATTTTTAAAAGCAATGAAAAACACCATTTTTGAGAATGAAATTCAACCCCGAATCTCATTCTGGTGTGCGTTTTTACATTTGGGTGGAAAAAAAATTCACCTCCTGGGCACAAAACTCCCTGACTCCGGCATCAGGAATTTATTATGATAAACACCATTTTAAAGGACAAAATTCAACCCTGAATCTCATTCGGGTGTCTGTTTTTACATTTGAGTCAAAAAAATTTTTTCACCTCCTGGGCACAAAAATCCCTGACTCCGGCATCAGGAATTTTCTTCCCCGGACACGAAATAAATCTTGATTTTTAAAAGCTATGAAAAACACCATTTTTGAGAATGAAATTCAACCCCGAATCTCATTCTGGTGTCGGTTTTAGATTTGGGGGTGGGAAAAAATTTCACCTCCTGGGCACAAAAATCCCTGACTCCGGCATCAGGAATTTTCTCCCCGGGACACCAAAAAATTCTTGATTTTTAAAAGCTATGAAAAACACCATTTTTAAGCATGAAATTCAACCCCGAATCTCATTCCGGCGTCTGTTTATAGATTTGGGTGGGGGGAAAAAATTCACCTCCTGGGCACAAAACTCTCTGACCCCGGCATCAGGAATTTTCTTCCCCGGACACCAAAAAAATCTTGATTTTTAAAAGCTATGAAAAACACCATTTTTAAGCACGAAATTCAACCCCGAATCTCATTCCGGCGTCCGTTTATAGATTTGGGTGGGGAAAAAAATTTCACCTCCTGGGCACAAAAATCTCTGACTCCGGCATCAGGCATTTTCTTCCCAACAAAATCTTGATTTTTAAAAATTATGAAAAACACCATTTTTAAGGACAAAATTTAACCCTGAATCTATTCCGGTGTCTGTTTTTATATTTGAATCAAAAAAAAAATTTCACCTCCTGGGCCCAAAAATCCCTGACTCCGGCATCAGGAATTATCTTCCCCGGACACCAAAAAAATCTTGATTTTTAAAAGCTATGAGAAACACCATTTTTAAGCACGAAATTCAACCCCGAATCTCATTCCGGCGTCTGTTTATAGATTTGGGTGGAAAAAAAAATTTCACCTCCTGGGCACAAAAATCTCTGACTCCGGCATCAGGCATTTTCTTCCCAACAAAATCTTGATTTTTAAAAATTATGAAAAACACCATTTTTAAGGACAAAATTCAACCCCGAATCTATTCGGGTGTCTGTTTTTATATTTGAATCAAAAAAAAAAATTCACCTCCTGGGCCCAAAAATCCCTGACTCCGGCATCAGGAATTATCTTCCCCGGACACCAAAAAAATCTTCATTTTTAAAAACTATGAAAAACACCATTTTGAAGGACGAAATTCAACCCCAAATCTAATTCTGGCATCCGTTTTTATATTTGGGTCAAAAAAAATATTCACCTCCTGGGCACAAAAATCCCTGACCCTGGCATCAGGAATTTTCTTCCCCAGACACCAAAAAAATCTTGATTTTTAAAAGCAATGAAAAACACCATTTTTGAGAATGAAATTCAACCCCGAATCTCATTCTGGTGTGCGTTTTTACATTTGGGTGGAAAAAAATTTCACCTCCTGGGCACAAAACTCCCTGACTCCGGCATCAGGAATTTATTATGATAAACACCATTTTAAAGGACAAAATTCAACCCTGAATCTCATTCGGGTGTCTGTTTTTACATTTGAGTCAAAAACTTTTTTTCACCTCCTGGGCACAAAAATCCCTGACTCCGGCATCAGGAATTTTCTTCCCCGGACACGAAATAAATCTTGATTTTTAAAAGCTATGAAAAACACCATTTTTGAGAATGAAATTCAACCCCGAATCTCATTCTGGTGTCGGTTTTTAGATTTGGGGGTGGGAAAAAATTTCACCTCCTGGGCACAAAAATCCCTGACTCCGGCATCAGGAATTTTCTCCCCGGGACACCAAAAAATTCTTGATTTTTAAAAGCTATGAAAAACACCATTTTTAAGCACGAAATTCAACCCCGAATCTCATTCCGGCGTCTGTTTATAGATTTGGGTGGGGGGAAAAAATTCACCTCCTGGGCACAAAACTCTCTGACCCCGGCATCAGGAATTTTCTTCCCCAGACACCAAAAAAATCTTGATTTTTAAAAGCAATGAAAAACACCATTTTTGAGAATGAAATTCAACCCCGAATCTCATTCTGGTGTGCGTTTTTACATTTGGGTGGAAAAAAATTTCACCTCCTGGGCACAAAACTCCCTGACTCCGGCATCAGGAATTTATTATGATAAACACCATTTTAAAGGACAAAATTCAACCCTGAATCTCATTCGGGTGTCTGTTTTTACATTTGAGTCAAAAAAATTTTTTCACCTCCTGGGCACAAAAATCCCTGACTCCGGCATCAGGAATTTTCTTCCCCGGACACGAAATAAATCTTGATTTTTAAAAGCTATGAAAAACACCATTTTTGAGAATGAAATTCAACCCCGAATCTCATTCTGGTGTCGGTTTTTAGATTTGGGGGTGGGAAAAAATTTCACCTCCTGGGCACAAAAATCCCTGACTCCGGCATCAGGAATTTTCTCCCCGGGACACCAAAAAATTCTTGATTTTTAAAAGCTATGAAAAACACCATTTTTAAGCACGAAATTCAACCCCGAATCTCATTCCGGCGTCTGTTTATAGATTTGGGTTGGGGGAAAAAATTCACCTCCTGGGCACAAAACTCTCTGACCCCGGCATCAGGAATTTTCTTCCCCGGACACCAAAAAAATCTTGATTTTTAAAAGCTATGAAAAACACCATTTGTAAGCACGAAATTCAACCCCGAATCTCATTCCGGCATCCGTTTATAGATTTGGGTGGAAAAAAAAATTTCACCTCCTGGGCACAAAAATCTCTGACTCCGGCATCAGGCATTTTCTTTCCAACCAAATCTTGATTTTTAAAAATTATGAAAAACACCATTTTTAAGGACAAAATTCAACCCCGAATCTATTCGGGTGTCTGTTTTTATATTTGAATCAAAAAAAAAAATTTCACCTCCTGGGCCCAAAAATCCCTGACTCCGGCATCAGGAATTACCTTCCCCGGACACCAAAAAAATCTTCATTTTTAAAAACTATGAAAAACACCATTTTGAAGGACGAAATTCAACCCCAAATCTAATTCTGGCATCCGTTTTTATATTTGGGTCAAAAAAAGTATTCACCTCCTGGGCACAAAAATCCCTGACCCTGGCATCAGGAATTTTCTTCCCCAGACACCAAAAAAATCTTGATTTTTAAAAGCAATGAAAAACACCATTTTTGAGAATGAAATTCAACCCCGAATCTCATTCTGGTGTGCGTTTTTACATTTGGGTGGAAAAAAAATTCACCTCCTGGGCACAAAACTCCCTGACTCCGGCATCAGGAATTTATTATGATAAACACCATTTTAAAGGACAAAATTCAACCCTGAATCTCATTCGGGTGTCTGTTTTTACATTTGAGTCAAAAAAAATTTTTCACCTCCTGGGCACAAAAATCCCTGACTCCGGCATCAGGAATTTTCTTCCCCGGACACGAAATAAATCTTGATTTTTAAAAGCTATGAAAAACACCATTTTTGAGAATGAAATTCAACCCCGAATCTCATTCTGGTGTCAGTTTTTAGATTTGGGGGTGGGAAAAAATTTCACCTCCTGGGCACAAAAATCCCTGACTCCGGCATCAGGAATTTTCTCCCCGGGACACCAAAAAATTCTTGATTTTTAAAAGCTATGAAAAACACCATTTTTAAGCACGAAATTCAACCCCGAATCTCATTCCGGCGTCTGTTTATAGATTTGGGTGGGGGAAAAAAATTCACCTCCTGGGCACAAAACTCTCTGACCCCGGCATCAGGAATTTTCTTCCCCGGACACCAAAAAAATCTTGATTTTTAAAAGCTATGAAAAACACCATTTTTAAGCACGAAATTCAACCCCGAATCTCATTCCGGCGTCCGTTTATAGATTTGGGTGGAAAAAAAAATTTCACCTCCTGGGCACAAAAGTCTCTGACTCCGGCATCAGGTATTTTCTTCCCAACAAAATCTTGATTTTTAAAAATTATGAAAAACACCATTTTTAAGGACAAAATTCAACCCCGAATCTATTCGGGTGTCTGTTTTTATATTTGAATCAAAAAAAAAAATTTCACCTCCTGGGCCCAAAAATCCCTGACTCCGGCATCAGGAATTATCTTCCCCGGACACCAAAAAAATCTTCATTTTTAAAAACTATGAAAAACACCATTTTGAAGGATGAAATTCAACCCCAAATCTAATTCTGGCATCCATTTTTATATTTGGGTCAAAAAAAATATTCACCTCCTGGGCACAAAAATCCCTGACCCTGGCATCAGGAATTTTCTTCCCCAGACACCAAAAAAATCTTGATTTTTAAAAGCAATGAAAAACACCATTTTTGAGAATGAAATTCAACCCCGAATCTCATTCTGGTGTGCGTTTTTACATTTGGGTGGAAAAAAATTTCACCTCCTGGGCACAAAACTCCCTGACTCCGGCATCAGGAATTTATTATGATAAACACCATTTTAAAGGACAAAATTCAACCCTGAATCTCATTCGGGTGTCTGTTTTTACATTTGAGTCAAAAAAATTTTTTCACCTCCTGGGCACAAAAATCCCTGACTCCGGCATCAGGAATTTTCTTCACCGGACACGAAATAAATCTTGATTTTTAAAAGCTATGAAAAACACCATTTTTGAGAATGAAATTCAACCCCGAATCTCATTCTGGTGTCAGTTTTTAGATTTGGGGGTGGGAAAAAATTTCACCTCCTGGGCACAAAAATCCCCGACTCCGGCATCAGGAATTTTCTCCCCGGGACACCAAAAAATTCTTGATTTTTAAAAGCTATGAAAAACACCATTTTTAAGCACGAAATTCAACCCCGAATCTCATTCCGGCGTCTGTTTATAGATTTGGGTGGGGGAAAAAAATTCACCTCCTGGGCACAAAACTCTCTGACCCCGGCATCAGGAATTTTCTTCCCCGGACACCAAAAAAATCTTGATTTTTAAAAGCTATGAAAAACACCATTTTTAAGCACGAAATTCAACCCCGAAACTCATTCCGGCGTCCGTTTATAGATTTGGGTGGGAAAAAAAATTTCACCTCCTGGGCACAAAAATCTCTGACTCCGGCATCAGGCATTTTCTTCCCAACAAAATCTTGATTTTTAAAAATTATGAAAAACACCATTTTTAAGGACAAAATTCAACTCCGAATCTATTCGGGTGTCTGTTTTTATATTTGAATCAAAAAAAAAAAAATTCACCTCCTGGGCCCAAAAATCCCTGACTCCGGCATCAGGAATTATCTTCCCCGGACACCAAAAAAATCTTCATTTTTAAAAACTATGAAAAACACCATTTTGAAGGACGAAATTCAACCCCAAATCTAATTCTGGCATCCGTTTTTATATTTGGGTCAAAAAAAATATTCACCTCCTGGGCACAAAAATCCCTGACCCTGGCATCAGGAATTTTCTTCCCCAGACACCAAAAAAATCTTGATTTTTAAAAGCAATGAAAAACACCATTTTTGAGAATGAAATTCAACCCCGAATCTCATTCTGGTATGCGTTTTTACATTTGGGTGGAAAAAAATTTCACCTCCTGGGCACAAAACTCCCTGACTCCGGCATCAGGAATTTATTATGATAAACACCATTTTAAAGGACAAAATTCAACCCTGAATCTCATTCGGGTGTCTGTTTTTACATTTGAGTCAAAAAAATTTTTTCACCTCCTGGGCACAAAAATCCCTGACTCCGGCATCAGGAATTTTCTTCCCCGGACACGAAATAAATCTTGATTTTTAAAAGCTATGAAAAACACCATTTTTGAGAATGAAATTCAACCCCGAATCTCATTCTGGTGTTGGTTTTTAGATTTGGGGGTGGGAAAAAATTTCACCTCCTGGGCACAAAAATCCCTGACTCCGGCATCAGGAATTTTCTCCCCGGGACACCAAAAAATTCTTGATTTTTAAAAGCTATGAAAAACACCATTTTTAAGCACGAAATTCAACCCCGAAACTCATTCCGGCGTCCGTTTATAGATTTGGGTGGAAAAAAAAATTTCACCTCCTGGGCACAAAAATCTCTGACTCCGGCATCAGGCATTTTCTTCCCAACAAAATCTTGATTTTTAAAAATTATGAAAAACACCATTTTTAAGGACAAAATTCAACCCCGAATCTATTCGGGTGTCTGTTTTTATATTTGAATCAAAAAAAAAAAATTTCACCTCCTGGGCCCAAAAATCCCTGACTCCGGCATCAGGAATTATCTTCCCCGGACACCAAAAAAATCTTCATTTTTAAAAACTATGAAAAACACCATTTTGAAGGACGAAATTCAACCCCAAATCTAATTCTGGCATCCGTTTTTATATTTGGGTCAAAAAAAATATTCACCTCCTGGGCACAAAAATCCCTGACCCTGGCATCAGGAATTTTCTTCCCCAGACACCAAAAAAATCTTGATTTTTAAAAGCAATGAAAAACACCATTTTTGAGAATGAAATTCAACCCCGAATCTCATTCTGGTACGCGTTTTTACATTTGGGTGGAAAAAAATTTCACCTCCTGGGCACAAAACTCCCTGACTCCGGCATCAGGAATTTATTATGATAAACACCATTTTAAAGGACAAAATTCAACCCTGAATCTCATTCGGGTGTCTGTTTTTACATTTGAGTCAAAAAAAATTTTTCACCTCCTGGGCACAAAAATCCCTGACTCCGGCATCAGGAATTTTCTTCCCCGGACACGAAATAAATCTTGATTTTTAAAAGCTATGAAAAACACCATTTTTGAGAATGAAATTCAACCCCGAATCTCATTCTGGTGTCGGTTTTTAGATTTGGGGATGGGAAAAAATTTCACGTACTGGGAACAAAAATCCCTGACTCCGGCATCAGGAATTTTCTCCCCGGGACACCAAAAAATTCTTGATTTTTAAAAGCTATGAAAAACACCATTTTTAAGCACGAAATTCAACCCCGAATCTCATTCCGGCGTCTGTTTATAGATTTGGGTGGGGGGAAAAAATTCACCTCCTGGGCACAAAACTCTCTGCCCCGGCATCAGGAATTTTCTTCCCCAGACACCAAAAAAATCTTGATTTTTAAAAGCTATGAAAAACACCATTTTTAAGCACAAAATTCAACCCTGAATCTCATTCCGGCGTCCGTTTATAGATTTGGGTGGAAAAAAAAATTTCACCTCCTGGGCACAAAAATCTCTGACTCCGGCATCAGGCATTTTCTTCCCAACAAAATCTTGATTTTTAAAAATTATGAAAAACACCATTTTTAAGGACAAAATTCAACCCCGAATCTATTCGGGGGTCTGTTTTTATATTTGAATCAAAAAAAAAATTTCACCTCCTGGGCCCAAAAATCCCTGACTCCGGCATCAGGAATTATCTTCCCCGGACACCAAAAAAATCTTGATTTTTAAAAGCTATGAAAAACACCATTTTTAAGCACGAAATTCAACCCCGAATCTCATTCCGGCGTCCGTTTATAGATTTGGTTGGAAAAAAAAATATTCACCTCCTGGGCACAAAAATCCCTGACCCTGGCATCAGGAATTTTCTTCCCCAGACACCAAAAAAATCTTGATTTTTAAAAGCAATGAAAAACACCATTTTTGAGAATGAAATTCAACCCCGAATCTCATTCTGGTGTGCGTTTTTACATTTGGGTGGAAAAAAATTTCACCTCCTGGGCACAAAACTCCCTGACTCCGGCATCAGGAATTTATTATGATAAACACCATTTTAAAGGACAAAATTCAACCCTGAATCTCATTCGGGTGTCTGTTTTTACATTTGAGTCAAAAAAATTTTTTCACCTCCTGGGCACAAAAATCCCTGACTCCGGCATCAGGAATTTTCTTCCCCGGACACGAAATAAATCTTAATTTTTAAAAGCTATGAAAAACACCATTTTTGAGAATGAAATTCAACCCCGAATCTCATTCTGGTGTCGGTTTTTAGATTTGGGGGTGGGAAAAAATTTCACCTCCTGGGCACAAAAATCCCTGACTCCGGCATCAGGAATTTTCTCCCCGGGACACCAAAAAATTCTTGATTTTTAAAAGCTATGAAAAACACCATTTTTAAGCACGAAATTCAACCCCGAATCTCATTCCGGCGTCTGTTTATAGATTTGGGTGGGGGGAAAAAATTCACCTCCTGGGCACAAAACTCTCTGACCCCGGCATCAGGAATTTTCTTCCCCGGACACCAAAAAAATCTTGATTTTTAAAAGCTATGAAAAACACCATTTTTAAGCACGAAATTCAACCCCGAATCTCATTCCGGCGTCCGTTTATAGATTTGGGTGGAAAAAAAAATTTCACCTCCTGGGCACAAAAATCTCTGACTCCGGCATCAGGCATTTTCTTCCCAACAAAATCTTGATTTTTAAAAATTATGAAAAACACCATTTTTAAGGACAAAATTCAACCCCGAATCTATTCGGGTGTCTGTTTTTATATTTGAATCAAAAAAAAAAATTTCACCTCCTGGGCCCAAAAATCCCTGACTCCGGCATCAGGAATTATCTTCCCCGGACACCAAAAAAATCTTCATTTTTAAAAACTATGAAAAACACCATTTTGAAGGACAAAATTCAACCCCAAATCTAATTCTGGCATCCGTTTTTATATTTGGGTCAAAAAAAATATTCACCTCCTGGGCACAAAAATCCCTGACCCTGGCATCAGGAATTTTCTTCCCCAGACACCAAAAAAATCTTGATTTTTAAAAGCAATGAAAAACACCATTTTTGAGAATGAAATTCAACCCCGAATCTCATTCTGGTGTGCGTTTTTACATTTGGGTGGAAAAAAATTTCACCTCCTGGGCACAAAACTCCCTGACTCCGGCATCAGGAATTTATTATGATAAACACCATTTTAAAGGACAAAATTCAACCCTGAATCTCATTCGGGTGTCTGTTTTTACATTTAAGTCAAAAAAAATTTTTCACCTCCTGGGCACAAAAATCCCTGACTCCGGCATCAGGAATTTTCTTCCCCGGACACGAAATAAATCTTGATTTTTAAAAGCTATGAAAACCACCATTTTTGAGAATGAAATTCAACCCCGAATCTCATTCTGGTGTCGGTTTTTAGATTTGGGGGTGGGAAAAAATTTCACCTCCTGGGCACAAAAATCCCTGACTCCGGCATCAGGAATTTTCTCCCCGGGACACCAAAAAATTCATGATTTTTAAAAGCTATGAAAAACACCATTTTTAAGCACGAAATTCAACCCCGAATCTCATTCCGGCGTCTGTTTATAGATTTGGGTGGGGGGGAAAAATTCACCTCCTGGGCACAAAACTCTCTGACCCCGGCATCAGGAATTTTCTTCCCCAGACACCAAAAAAATCTTGATTTTTAAAAGCTATGAAAAACACCATTTTTAAGCACGAAATTCAACCCCGAATCTCATTCCGGCGTCCGTTTATAGATTTGGGTGGAAAAAAAAATTTCACCTCCTGGGCACAAAAATCTCTGACTCCGGCATCAGGCATTTTCTTCCCAACAAAATCTTGATTTTTAAAAATTATGAAAAACACCATTTTTAAGGACAAAATTTAACCCCGAATCTATTCGGGTGTCTGTTTTTATATTTGAATCAAAAAAAAAAAATTTCACCTCCTGGGCCCAAAAATCCCTGACTCCGGCATCAGGAATTATCTTCCCCGGACACCAAAAAAATCTTCATTTTTAAAAACTATGAAAAACACCATTTTGAAGGACGAAATTCAACCCCAAATCTAATTCTGGCATCCGTTTTTATATTTGGGTCAAAAAAAATATTCACCTCCTGGGCACAAAAATCCCTGACCCTGGCATCAGGAATTTTCTTCCCCAGACACCAAAAAAATCTTGATTTTTAAAAGCAATGAAAAACACCATTTTTGAGAATGAAATTCAACCCCGAATCTCATTCTGGTGTGCGTTTTTACATTTGGGTGGAAAAAAATTTCACCTCCTGGGCACAAAACTCCCTGACTCCGGCATCAGGAATTTATTATGATAAACACCATTTTAAAGGACAAAATTCAACCCTGAATCTCATTCGGGTGTCTGTTTTTACATTTGAGTCAAAAAAAATTTTTCACCTCCTGGGCACAAAAATCCCTGACCCCGGCATCAGGAATGTTCTTCCCCGGACACCAAAAAAATCTTGATTTTTAAAAGCTATGAAAAACACCATTTGTAAGCACGAAATTCAACCCCGAATCTCATTCCGGCGTCCGTTTATAGATTTGGGTGGAAAAAAAAATTTCACCTCCTGGGCACAAAAATCTCTGACTCCGGCATCAGGCATTTTCTTCCCAACAAAATCTTGATTTTTAAAAATTATGAAAAACACCATTTTTAAGGACAAAATTCCACCCCGAATCTATTCGGGTGTCTGTTTTTATATTTGAATCAAAAAAAAAAATTTCACCTCTTGGGCCCAAAAATCCCTGACTCCGGCATCAGGAATTATCTTCCCCGGCCACCAAAAAAATCTTCATTTTTAAAAACTATGAAAAACACCATTTTGAAGGACGAAATTCAACCCCAAATCTAATTCTGGCATCCGTTTTTATATTTGGGTCAAAAAAAATATTCACCTCCTGGGCACAAAAATCCCTGACCCTGGCATCAGGAATTTTCTTCCCCAGACACCAAAAAAATCTTGATTTTTAAAAGCAATGAAAAACACCATTTTTGAGAATGAAATTCAACCCCGAATCTCATTCTGGTGTGCGTTTTTACATTTGGGTGGAAAAAAATTTCACCTCCTGGGCACAAAACTCCCTGACTCCGGCATCAGGAATTTATTATGATAAACACCATTTTAAAGGACAAAATTCAACCCTGAATCTCATTCGGGTGTCTGTTTTTACATTTGAGTCAAAAAAAATTTTTCACCTCCTGGGCACAAAAATCCCTGACTCCGGCATCAGGAATTTTCTTCCCCGGACATGAAATAAATCTTGATTTTTAAAAGCTATGAAAAACACCATTTTTGAGAATGAAATTCAACCCCGAATCTCATTCTGGTGTCGGTTTTTAGATTTGGGGGTGGGAAAAAATTTCACCTCCTGGGCACAAAAATCCCTGACTCCGGCATCAGGAATTTTCTCCCCGGGACACCAAAAAATTCTTGATTTTTAAAAGCTATGAAAAACACCATTTTTAAGCACGAAATTCAACCCCGAATCTCATTCCGGCGTCTGTTTATAGATTTGGGTGGGGGGAAAAAATTCACCTCCTGGGCACAAAACTCTCTGACCCCGGCATCAGGAATTTTCTTCCCCGGACACCAAAAAAATCTTGATTTTTAAAAGCTATGAAAAACACCATTTTTAAGCACGAAATTCAACCCCGAATCTCATTCCGGCGTCCGTTTATAGATTTGGGTGGAAAAAAAAATTTCACCTCCTGGGCACAAAAATCTCTGACTCCGGCATCAGGCATTTTCTTCCCAACAAAATCTTGATTTTTAAAAATTATGAAAAACACCATTTTTAAGGACAAAATTCAACCCCGAATCTATTCGGGTGTCTGTTTTTATATTTGAATCAAAAAAAAAAATTTCACCTCCTGGGCCCAAAAATCCCTGACTCCGGCATCAGGAATTATCTTCCCCGGACACCAAAAAAATCTTCATTTTTAAAAACTATGAAAAACACCATTTTGAAGGACAAAATTCAACCCCAAATCTAATTCTGGCATCCGTTTTTATATTTGGGTCAAAAAAAATATTCACCTCCTGGGCACAAAAATCCCTGACCCTGGCATCAGGAATTTTCTTCCCCAGACACCAAAAAAATCTTGATTTTTAAAAGCAATGAAAAACACCATTTTTGAGAATGAAATTCAACCCCGAATCTCATTCTGGTGTGCGTTTTTACATTTGGGTGGAAAAAAATTTCACCTCCTGGGCACAAAACTCCCTGACTCCGGCATCAGGAATTTATTATGATAAACACCATTTTAAAGGACAAAATTCAACCCTGAATCTCATTCGGGTGTCTGTTTTTACATTTAAGTCAAAAAAAATTTTTCACCTCCTGGGCACAAAAATCCCTGACTCCGGCATCAGGAATTTTCTTCCCCGGACACGAAATAAATCTTGATTTTTAAAAGCTATGAAAACCACCATTTTTGAGAATGAAATTCAACCCCGAATCTCATTCTGGTGTCGGTTTTTAGATTTGGGGGTGGGAAAAAATTTCACCTCCTGGGCACAAAAATCCCTGACTCCGGCATCAGGAATTTTCTCCCCGGGACACCAAAAAATTCATGATTTTTAAAAGCTATGAAAAACACCATTTTTAAGCACGAAATTCAACCCCGAATCTCATTCCGGCGTCTGTTTATAGATTTGGGTGGGGGGGAAAAATTCACCTCCTGGGCACAAAACTCTCTGACCCCGGCATCAGGAATTTTCTTCCCCAGACACCAAAAAAATCTTGATTTTTAAAAGCTATGAAAAACACCATTTTTAAGCACGAAATTCAACCCCGAATCTCATTCCGGCGTCCGTTTATAGATTTGGGTGGAAAAAAAAATTTCACCTCCTGGGCACAAAAATCTCTGACTCCGGCATCAGGCATTTTCTTCCCAACAAAATCTTGATTTTTAAAAATTATGAAAAACACCATTTTTAAGGACAAAATTTAACCCCGAATCTATTCGGGTGTCTGTTTTTATATTTGAATCAAAAAAAAAAAATTTCACCTCCTGGGCCCAAAAATCCCTGACTCCGGCATCAGGAATTATCTTCCCCGGACACCAAAAAAATCTTCATTTTTAAAAACTATGAAAAACACCATTTTGAAGGACGAAATTCAACCCCAAATCTAATTCTGGCATCCGTTTTTATATTTGGGTCAAAAAAAATATTCACCTCCTGGGCACAAAAATCTCTGACTCCGGCATCAGGCATTTTCTTCCCAACAAAATCTTGATTTTTAAAAATTATGAAAAACACCATTTTTAAGGACAAAATTCAACCCCGAATCTATTCGGGTGTCTGTTTTTATATTTGAATCAAAAAAAAAAAATTTCACCTCCTGGGCCCAAAAATCCCTGACTCCGGCATCAGGAATTATCTTCCCCGGACACCAAAAAAATCTTCATTTTTAAAAACTATGAAAAACACCATTTTGAAGGACGAAATTCAACCCCAAATCTAATTCTGGCATCCGTTTTTATATTTGGGTCAAAAAAAATATTCACCTCCTGGGCACAAAAATCCCTGACCCTGGCATCAGGAATTTTCTTCCCCAGACACCAAAAAAATCTTGATTTTTAAAAGCAATGAAAAACACCATTTTTGAGAATGAAATTCAACCCCGAATCTCATTCTGGTGTGCGTTTTTACATTTGGGTGGAAAAAAATTTCACCTCCTGGGCACAAAACTCCCTGACTCCAGCATCAGGAATTTATTATGATAAACACCATTTTAAAGGACAAAATTCAACCCTGAATCTCATTCGGGTGTCTGTTTTTACATTTGAGTCAAAAAAATTTTTTCACCTCCTGGGCACAAAAATCCCTGACTCCGGCATCAGGAATTTTCTTCCCCGGACACGAAATAAATCTTGATTTTTAAAAGCTATGAAAAACACCATTTTTGAGAATGAAATTCAACCCCGAATCTCATTCTGGTGTCGGTTTTTAGATTTGGGGGTGGGAAAAAATTTCACCTCCTGGGCACAAAAATCCCTGACTCCGGCATCAGGAATTTTCTCCCCGGGACACCAAAAAATTCTTGATTTTTAAAAGCTATGAAAAACACCATTTTTAAGCACGAAATTCAACCCCGAATCTCATTCCGGCGTCTGTTTATAGATTTGGGTGGGGGAAAAAAATTCACCTCCTGGGCACAAAACTCTCTGACCCCGGCATCAGGAATTTTCTTCCCCGGACACCAAAAAAATCTTGATTTTTAAAAGCTATGAAAAACACCATTTTTAAGCACGAAATTCAACCCCGAATCTCATTCCGGCGTCCGTTTATAGATTTGGGTGGAAAAAAAAATTTCACCTCCTGGGCACAAAAATCTCTGACTCCGGCATCAGGCATTTTCTTCTCAACAAAATCTTGATTTTTAAAAATTATGAAAAACACCATTTTTAAGGACAAAATTCAACCCCGAATCTATTCGGGTGTCTGTTTTTATATTTGAATCAAAAAAAAAAATTTCACCTCCTGGGCCCAAAAATCCCTGACTCCGGCATCAGGAATTATCTTCCCCGGACACCAAAAAAATCTTCATTTTTAAAAACTATGAAAAACACCATTTTGAAGGACAAAATTCAAACCCAAATCTAATTCTGGCATCCGTTTTTATATTTGGGTCAAAAAAAATATTCACCTCCTGGGCACAAAAATCCCTGACCCTGGCATCAGGAATTTTCTTCCCCAGACACCAAAAAAATCTTGATTTTTAAAAGCAATGAAAAACACCATTTTTGAGAATGAAATTCAACCCCGAATCTCATTCTGGTGTGCGTTTTTACATTTGGGTAGAAAAAAATTTCACCTCCTGGGCACAAAACTACCTGACTCCGGCATCAGGAATTTATTATGATAAACACCATTTTAAAGGACAAAATTCAACCCTGAATCTCATTCGGGTGTCTGTTTTTACATTTGAGTCAAAAAAAATTTTTCACCTCCTGGGCACAAAAATCCCTGACTCCGGCATCAGGAATTTTCTTTCCCGGACACGAAATAAATCTTGATTTTTAAAAGCTATGAAAAACACCATTTTTGAGAATGAAATTCAACCCCGAATCTCATTCTGGTGTCGGTTTTTAGATTTGGGGGTGGGAAAAAATTTCACCTCCTGGGCACAAAAATCCCTGACTCCGGCATCAGGAATTTTCTCCCCGGGACACCAAAAAATTCTTGATTTTTAAAAGCTATGAAAAACACCATTTTTAAGCACGAAATTCAACCCCGAATCTCATTCCGGCGTCTGTTTATAGATTTGGGTGGGGGGAAAAAATTCACCTCCTGGGCACAAAACTCCCTGACTCCGGCATCAGGAATTTATTATGATAAACACCATTTTAAAGGACAAAATTCAACCCTGAATCTCATTCGGGTGTCTGTTTTTACATTTGAGTCAAAAAAATTTTTTCACCTCCTGTGCACAAAAATCCCTGACTCCGGCATCAGGAATTTTCTTCCCCGGACACGAAACAAATCTTGATTTTTAAAAGCTATGAAAAACACCATTTTTGAGAATGAAATTCAACCCCGAATCTCATTCTGGTGTGCGTTTTTACATTTGGGTGGAAAAAAATTTCACCTCCTGGGCACAAAACTCCCTGACTCCGGCATCAGGAATTTATTATGATAAACACCATTTTAAAGGACAAAATTCAACCCTGAATCTCATTCGGGTGTCTGTTTTTACATTTGAGTCAAAAAAAATTTTTCACCTCCTGGGCACAAAAATCCCTGACTCCGGCATCAGGAATTTTCTCCCCGGGACACCAAAAAATTCTTGATTTTTAAAAGCAATGAAAAACACCATTTTTGAGAATGAAATTCAACCCCGAATCTCATTCTGGTGTGCGTTTTTACATTTGGGTGGAAAAAAATTTCACCTCCTGGGCACAAAACTCCCTGACTCCGGCATCAGGAATTTATTATGATAAACACCATTTTAAAGGACAAAATTCAACCCTGAATCTCATTCGGGTGTCTGTTTTTACATTTGAGTCAAAAAAATTTTTTCACCTCCTGGGCACAAAAATCCCTGACTCCGGCATCAGGAATTTTCTTCCCCGGACACGAAATAAATCTTAATTTTTAAAAGCTATGAAAAACACCATTTTTGAGAATGAAATTCAACCCCGAATCTCATTCTGGTGTCGGTTTTTAGATTTGGGGGTGGGAAAAAATTTCACCTCCTGGGCACAAAAATCCCTGACTCCGGCATCAGGAATTTTCTCCCCGGGACACCAAAAAATTCTTGATTTTTAAAAGCTATGAAAAACACCATTTTTAAGCACGAAATTCAACCCCGAATCTCATTCCGGCGTCTGTTTATAGATTTGGGTGGGGGGAAAAAATTCACCTCCTGGGCACAAAACTCTCTGACCCCGGCATCAGGAATTTTCTTCCCCGGACACCAAAAAAATCTTGATTTTTAAAAGCTATGAAAAACACCATTTTTAAGCACGAAATTCAACCCCGAATCTCATTCCGGCGTCCGTTTATAGATTTGGGTGGAAAAAAAAATTTCACCTCCTGGGCACAAAAATCTCTGACTCCGGCATCAGGCATTTTCTTCCCAACAAAGTCTTGATTTTTAAAAATTATGAAAAACACCATTTTTAAGGACAAAATTCAACCCCGAATCTATTCGGGTGTCTGTTTTTATATTTGAATCAAAAAAAAAAATTTCACCTCCTGGGCCCAAAAATCCCTGACTCCGGCATCAGGAATTATCTTCCCCGGACACCAAAAAAATCTTCATTTTTAAAAACTATGAAAAACACCATTTTGAAGGACAAAATTCAACCCCAAATCTAATTCTGGCATCCGTTTTTATATTTGGGTCAAAAAAAATATTCACCTCCTGGGCACAAAAATCCCTGACCCTGGCATCAGGAATTTTCTTCCCCAGACACCAAAAAAATCTTGATTTTTAAAAGCAATGAAAAACACCATTTTTGAGAATGAAATTCAACCCCGAATCTCATTCTGGTGTGCGTTTTTACATTTGGGTGGAAAAAAATTTCACCTCCTGGGCACAAAACTCCCTGACTCCGGCATCAGGAATTTATTATGATAAACACCATTTTAAAGGACAAAATTCAACCCTGAATCTCATTCGGGTGTCTGTTTTTACATTTAAGTCAAAAAAAATTTTTCACCTCCTGGGCACAAAAATCCCTGACTCCGGCATCAGGAATTTTCTTCCCCGGACACGAAATAAATTCTTGATTTTTAAAAGCTATGAAAACCACCATTTTTGAGAATGAAATTCAACCCCGAATCTCATTCTGGTGTCGGTTTTTAGATTTGGGGGTGGGAAAAAATTTCACCTCCTGGGCACAAAAATCCCTGACTCCGGCATCAGGAATTTTCTCCCCGGGACACCAAAAAATTCATGATTTTTAAAAGCTATGAAAAACACCATTTTTAAGCACGAAATTCAACCCCGAATCTCATTCCGGCGTCTGTTTATAGATTTGGGTGGGGGGGAAAAATTCACCTCCTGGGCACAAAACTCTCTGACCCCGGCATCAGGAATTTTCTTCCCCGGACACCAAAAAAATCTTGATTTTTAAAAGCTATGAAAAACACCATTTTTAAGCACGAAATTCAACCCCGAATCTCATTCCGGCGTCCGTTTATAGATTTGGGTGGAAAAAAAAATTTCACCTCCTGGGCACAAAAATCTCTGACTCCGGCATCAGGCATTTTCTTCCCAACAAAATCTTGATTTTTAAAAATTATGAAAAACACCATTTTTAAGGACAAAATTTAACCCCGAATCTATTCGGGTGTCTGTTTTTATATTTGAATCAAAAAAAAAAATTTCACCTCCTGGGCCCAAAAATCCCTGACTCCGGCATCAGGAATTATCTTCCCCGGACACCAAAAAAATCTTCATTTTTAAAAACTATGAAAAACACCATTTTGAAGGACGAAATTCAACCCCAAATCTAATTCTGGCATCCGTTTTTATATTTGGGTCAAAAAAAATATTCACCTCCTGGGCACAAAAATCCCTGACCCTGGCATCAGGAATTTTCTTCCCCAGACACCAAAAAAATCTTGATTTTTAAAAGCAATGAAAAACACCATTTTTGAGAATGAAATTCAACCCCGAATCTCATTCTGGTGTGCGTTTTTACATTTGGGTGGAAAAAAATTTCACCTCCTGGGCACAAAACTCCCTGACTCCGGCATCAGGAATTTATTATGATAAACACCATTTTAAAGGACAAAATTCAACCCTGAATCTCATTCGGGTGTCTGTTTTTACATTTGAGTCAAAAAAAATTTTTCACCTCCTGGGCACAAAAATCCCTGACCCCGGCATCAGGAATGTTCTTCCCCGGACACCAAAAAAATCTTGATTTTTAAAAGCTATGAAAAACACCATTTGTAAGCACGAAATTCAACCCCGAATCTCATTCCGGCGTCCGTTTATAGATTTGGGTGGAAAAAAAAATTTCACCTCCTGGGCACAAAAATCTCTGACTCCGGCATCAGGCATTTTCTTCCCAACAAAATCTTGATTTTTAAAAATTATGAAAAACACCATTTTTAAGGACAAAATTCCACCCCGAATCTATTCGGGTGTCTGTTTTTATATTTGAATCAAAAAAAAAAATTTCACCTCCTGGGCCCAAAAATCCCTGACTCCGGCATCAGGAATTATCTTCCCCGGACACCAAAAAAATCTTCATTTTTAAAAACTATGAAAAACACCATTTTGAAGGACGAAATTCAACCCCAAATCTAATTCTGGCATCCGTTTTTATATTTGGGTCAAAAAAAATATTCACCTCCTGGGCACAAAAATCCCTGACCCTGGCATCAGGAATTTTCTTCCCCAGACACCAAAAAAATCTTGATTTTTAAAAGCAATGAAAAACACCATTTTTGAGAATGAAATTCAACCCCGAATCTCATTCTGGTGTGCGTTTTTACATTTGGGTGGAAAAAAATTTCACCTCCTGGGCACAAAACTCCCTGACTCCGGCATCAGGAATTTATTATGATAAACACCATTTTAAAGGACAAAATTCAACCCTGAATCTCATTCGGGTGTCTGTTTTTACATTTGAGTCAAAAAAAATTTTTCACCTCCTGGGCACAAAAATCCCTGACCCCGGCATCAGGAATGTTCTTCCCCGGACACCAAAAAAATCTTGATTTTTAAAAGCTATGAAAAACACCATTTGTAAGCACGAAATTCAACCCCGAATCTCATTCCGGCGTCCGTTTATAGATTTGGGTGGAAAAAAAAATTTCACCTCCTGGGCACAAAAATCTCTGACTCCGGCATCAGGCATTTTCTTCCCAACAAAATCTTGATTTTTAAAAATTATGAAAAACACCATTTTTAAGGACAAAATTCCACCCCGAATCTATTCGGGTGTCTGTTTTTATATTTGAATCAAAAAAAAAAATTTCACCTCTTGGGCCCAAAAATCCCTGACTCCGGCATCAGGAATTATCTTCCCCGGCCACCAAAAAAATCTTCATTTTTAAAAACTATGAAAAACACCATTTTGAAGGACGAAATTCAACCCCAAATCTAATTCTGGCATCCGTTTTTATATTTGGGTCAAAAAAAATATTCACCTCCTGGGCACAAAAATCCCTGACCCTGGCATCAGGAATTTTCTTCCCCAGACACCAAAAAAATCTTGATTTTTAAAAGCAATGAAAAACACCATTTTTGAGAATGAAATTCAACCCCGAATCTCATTCTGGTGTGCGTTTTTACATTTGGGTGGAAAAAAATTTCACCTCCTGGGCACAAAACTCCCTGACTCCGGCATCAGGAATTTATTATGATAAACACCATTTTAAAGGACAAAATTCAACCCTGAATCTCATTCGGGTGTCTGTTTTTACATTTGAGTCAAAAAAAATTTTTCACCTCCTGGGCACAAAAATCCCTGACTCCGGCATCAGGAATTTTCTTCCCCGGACATGAAATAAATCTTGATTTTTAAAAGCTATGAAAAACACCATTTTTGAGAATGAAATTCAACCCCGAATCTCATTCTGGTGTCGGTTTTTAGATTTGGGGGTGGGAAAAAATTTCACCTCCTGGGCACAAAAATCCCTGACTCCGGCATCAGGAATTTTCTCCCCGGGACACCAAAAAATTCTTGATTTTTAAAAGCTATGAAAAACACCATTTTTAAGCACGAAATTCAACCCCGAATCTCATTCCGGCGTCTGTTTATAGATTTGGGTGGGGGGAAAAAATTCACCTCCTGGGCACAAAACTCTCTGACCCCGGCATCAGGAATTTTCTTCCCCGGACACCAAAAAAATCTTGATTTTTAAAAGCTATGAAAAACACCATTTTTAAGCACGAAATTCAACCCCGAATCTCATTCCGGCGTCCGTTTATAGATTTGGGTGGAAAAAAAAATTTCACCTCCTGGGCACAAAAATCTCTGACTCCGGCATCAGGCATTTTCTTCCCAACAAAATCTTGATTTTTAAAAATTATGAAAAACACCATTTTTAAGGACAAAATTCAACCCCAAATCTATTCGGGGGTCTGTTTTTATATTTGAATCAAAAAAAAAAATTTCACCTCCTGGGCCCAAAAATCCCTGACTCCGGCATCAGGAATTATCTTCCCCGGACACCAAAAAAATCTTGATTTTTAAAAGCTATGAAAAACACCATTTTTAAGCACGAAATTCAACCCCGAATCTCATTCTGGTGTGCGTTTTTACATTTGGGTGGAAAAAAATTTCACCTCCTGGGCACAAAACTCCCTGACTCCGGCATCAGGAATTTATTATGATAAACACCATTTTAAAGGACAAAATTCAACCCTGAATCTCATTCGGGTGTCTGTTTTTACATTTGAGTCAAAAAAATTTTTTCACCTCCTGGGCACAAAAATCCCTGACTCTGGCATCAGGAATTTTCTTCCCCGGACACGAAATAAATCTTGATTTTTAAAAGCTATGAAAAACACCATTTTTGAGAATGAAATTCAACGCCGAATCTCATTCTGGTGTCGGTTTTTAGATTTGGGGGTGGGAAAAAATTTCACCTCCTGGGCACAAAAATCCCTGACTCCGGCATCAGGAATTTTCTCCCCGGGACACCAAAAAATTCTTGATTTTTAAAAGCTATGAAAAACACCATTTTTAAGCACGAAATTCAACCCCGAATCTCATTCCGGCATCTGTTTATAGATTTGGGTGGGGGGAAAAAATTCACCTCCTGGGCACAAAACTCTCTGACCCCGGCATCAGGAATTTTCTTCCCCGGACACCAAAAAAATCTTGATTTTTAAAAGCTATGAAAAACACCATTTTTAAGCACGAAATTCAACCCCGAATCTCATTCCGGCGTCCGTTTATAGATTTGGGTGGGGAAAAAAATTTCACCTCCTGGGCACAAAAATCTCTGACTCCGGCATCAGGCATTTTCTTCCCAACAAAATCTTGATTTTTAAAAATTATGAAAAACACCATTTTTAAGGACAAAATTCAACCCCGAATCTATTCGGGTGTCTGTTTTTATATTTGAATCAAAAAAAAAAAAATTCACCTCCTGGGCCCAAAAATCCCTGACTCCGGCATCAGGAATTATCTTCCCCGGACACCAAAAAAATATTCATTTTTAAAAACTATGAAAAACACCATTTTGAAGGACGAAATTCAACCCCAAATCTAATTCTGGCATCCGTTTTTATATTTGGGTCAAAAAAAATATTCACCTCCTGGGCACAAAAATCCCTGACCCTGGCATCAGGAATTTTCTTCCCCAGACACCAAAAAAATCTTGATTTTTAAAAGCAATGAAAAACACCATTTTTGAGAATGAAATTCAACCCCGAATCTCATTCTGGTGTGCGTTTTTACATTTGGGTGGAAAAAAATTTCACCTCCTGGGCACAAAACTCCCTGACTCCGGCATCAGGAATTTATTATGATAAACACCATTTTAAAGGACAAAATTCAACCCTGAATCTCATTCGGGTGTCTGTTTTTACATTTGAGTCAAAAAAATTTTTTCACCTCCTGGGCACAAAAATCCCTGACTCCGGCATCAGGAATTTTCTTCCCCGGACACGAAATAAATCTTGATTTTTAAAAGCTATGAAAAACACCATTTTTGAGAATGAAATTCAACCCCGAATCTCATTCTGGTGTCGGTTTTTAGATTTGGGGGTGGGAAAAATTTCACCTCATGGGCACAAAAATCCCTGATTCCGGCATCAGGAATTTTCTCCCCGGGACACCAAAAAATTCTTGATTTTTAAAAGCTATGAAAAACACCATTTTTAAGCACGAAATTCAACCCCGAATCTCATTCCGGCGTCTGTTTATAGATTTGGGTGGGGGAAAAAAATTCACCTCCTGGGCACAAAACTCTCTGACCCCGGCATCAGGAATTTTCTTCCCCGGACACCAAAAAAATCTTGATTTTTAAAAGCTATGAAAAACACCATTTTTAAGTACGAAATTCAACCCCGAATCTCATTCCGGCGTCCATTTATAGATTTGGGTGGAAAAAAAATTTCACCTCCTGGGCACAAAAATCTCTGACTCCGGCATCAGGCATTTTCTTCCCAACAAAATCTTGATTTTTAAAAATTATGAAAAACACCATTTTTAAGGACAAAATTCAACCCCGAATCTATTCAGGTGTCTGTTTTTATATTTGAATCAAAAAAAAAAAATTTCACCTCCTGGGCCCAAAAATCCCTGACTCCGGCATCAGGAATTATCTTCCCCGGACACCAAAAAAATCTTCATTTTTAAAAACTATGAAAAACACCATTTTGAAGGACGAAATTCAACCCCAAATCTAATTCTGGCATCCGTTTTTATATTTGGGTCAAAAAAAATATTCACCTCCTGGGCACAAAAATCCCTGACCCTGGCATCAGGAATTTTCTTCCCCAGACACCAAAAAAATCTTGATTTTTAAAAGCAATGAAAAACACCATTTTTGAGAATGAAATTCAACCCCGAATCTCATTCTGGTGTGCGTTTTTACATTTGGGTGGAAAAAAATTTCACCTCCTGGGCACAAAACTCCCTGACTCCGGCATCAGGAATTTATTATGATAAACACCATTTTAAAGGACAAAATTCAACCCTGAATCTCATTCGGGTGTCTGTTTTTACATTTGAGTCAAAAAAATTTTTTCACCTCCTGGGCACAAAAATCCCTGACTCCGGCATCAGGAATTTTCTTCCCCGGACACGAAATAAATCTTGATTTTTAAAAGCTATGAAAAACACCATTTTTGAGAATGAAATTCAACCCCGAATCTCATTCTGGTGTCGGTTTTTAGATTTGGGGGTGGGAAAAAATTTCACCTCCTGGGCACAAAAATCCCTGACTCCGGCATCAGGAATTTTCTCCCCGGGACACCAAAAAATTCTTGATTTTTAAAAGCTATGAAAAACACCATTTTTAAGCACGAAATTCAACCCCGAATCTCATTCCGGCGTCTGTTTATAGATTTGGGTGGGGGGAAAAAATTCACCTCCTGGGCACAAAACTCTCTGACCCCGGCATCAGGAATTTTCTTCCCCGGACACCAAAAAAATCTTGATTTTTAAAAGCTATGAAAAACACCATTTTTAAGCACGAAATTCAACCCCGAATCTCATTCCGGCGTCCGTTTATAGATTTGGGTGGAAAAAAAAATTTCACCTCCTGGGCACAAAAATCTCTGACTCCGGCATCAGGCATTTTCTTCCCAACAAAATCTTGATTTTTAAAAATTATGAAAAACACCATTTTTAAGGACAAAATTCAACCCCGAATCTATTCGGGTGTCTGTTTTTATATTTGAATCAAAAAAAAAAATTTCACCTCCTGGGCCCAAAAATCCCTGACTCCGGCATCAGGAATTATCTTCCCCGGACACCAAAAAAATCTTCATTTTTAAAAACTATGAAAAACACCATTTTGAAGGACGAAATTCAACCCCAAATCTAATTCTGGCATCCGTTTTTATATTTGGGTCAAAAAAAATATTCACCTCCTGGGCACAAAAATCCCTGACCCTGGCATCAGGAATTTTCTTCCCCAGACACCAAAAAAATCTTGATTTTTAAAAGCAATGAAAAACACCATTTTTGAGAATGAAATTCAACCCCGAATCTCATTCTGGTGTGCGTTTTTACATTTGGGTGGAAAAAAATTTCACCTCCTGGGCACAAAACTCCCTGACTCCGGCATCAGGAATTTATTATGATAAACACCATTTTAAAGGACAAAATTCAACCCTGAATCTCATTCGGGTGTCGGTTTTTAGATTTGGGGGTGGGAAAAAATTTCACCTCCTGGGCACAAAAATCCCTGACTCCGGCATCAGGAATTTTCTTCCCCGGACACGAAATAAATCTTGATTTTTAAAAGCTATGAAAAACACCATTTTTGAGAATGAAATTCAACCCCGAATCTCATTCTGGTGTCGGTTTTTAGATTTGGGGGTGGGAAAAAATTTCACCTCCTGGGCACAAAAATCCCTGACTCCGGCATCAGGAATTTTCTCCCCGGGACACCAAAAAATTCTTGATTTTTAAAAGCTATGAAAAACACCATTTTTAAGCACGAAATTCAACCCCGAATCTCATTCCGGCGTCTGTTTATAGATTTGGGTGGGGGAAAAAAATTCACCTCCTGGGCACAAAACTCTCTGACCCCGGCATCAGGAATTTTCTTCCCCGGACACCAAAAAAATCTTGATTTTTAAAAGCTATGAAAAACACCATTTTTAAGCACGAAATTCAACCCCGAATCTCATTCCGGCGTCCGTTTATAGATTTGGGTGGAAAAAAAAATTTCACCTCCTGGGCACAAAAATCTCTGACTCCGGCATCAGGCATTTTCTTCTCAACAAAATCTTGATTTTTAAAAATTATGAAAAACACCATTTTTAAGGACAAAATTCAACCCCGAATCTATTCGGGTGTCTGTTTTTATATTTGAATCAAAAAAAAAAATTTCACCTCCTGGGCCCAAAAATCCCTGACTCCGGCATCAGGAATTATCTTCCCCGGACACCAAAAAAATCTTCATTTTTAAAAACTATGAAAAACACCATTTTGAAGGACAAAATTCAAACCCAAATCTAATTCTGGCATCCGTTTTTATATTTGGGTCAAAAAAAATATTCACCTCCTGGGCACAAAAATCCCTGACCCTGGCATCAGGAATTTTCTTCCCCAGACACCAAAAAAATCTTGATTTTTAAAAGCAATGAAAAACACCATTTTTGAGAATGAAATTCAACCCCGAATCTCATTCTGGTGTGCGTTTTTACATTTGGGTAGAAAAAAATTTCACCTCCTGGGCACAAAACTCCCTGACTCCGGCATCAGGAATTTATTATGATAAACACCATTTTAAAGGACAAAATTCAACCCTGAATCTCATTCGGGTGTCTGTTTTTACATTTGAGTCAAAAAAATTTTTTCACCTCCTGGGCACAAAAATCCCTGACTCCGGCATCAGGAATTTTCTTTCCCGGACACGAAATAAATCTTGATTTTTAAAAGCTATGAAAAACACCATTTTTGAGAATGAAATTCAACCCCGAATCTCATTCTGGTGTCGGTTTTTAGATTTGGGGGTGGGAAAAAATTTCACCTCCTGGGCACAAAAATCCCTGACTCCGGCATCAGGAATTTTCTCCCCGGGACACCAAAAAATTCTTGATTTTTAAAAGCTATGAAAAACACCATTTTTAAGCACGAAATTCAACCCCGAATCTCATTCCGGCGTCTGTTTATAGATTTGGGTGGGGGGAAAAAATTCACCTCCTGGGCACAAAACTCCCTGACTCCGGCATCAGGAATTTATTATGATAAACACCATTTTAAAGGACAAAATTCAACCCTGAATCTCATTCGGGTGTCTGTTTTTACATTTGAGTCAAAAAAAATTTTTCACCTCCTGTGCACAAAAATCCCTGACTCCGGCATCAGGAATTTTCTTCCCCGGACACGAAATAAATCTTGATTTTTAAAAGCTATGAAAAACACCATTTTTGAGAATGAAATTCAACCCCGAATCTCATTCTGGTGTGCGTTTTTACATTTGGGTGGAAAAAAATTTCACCTCCTGGGCACAAAACTCCCTGACTCCGGCATCAGGAATTTATTATGATAAACACCATTTTAAAGGACAAAATTCAACCCTGAATCTCATTCGGGTGTCTGTTTTTACATTTGAGTCAAAAAAAATTTTTCACCTCCTGGGCACAAAAATCCCTGACTCCGGCATCAGGAATTTTCTCCCCGGGACACCAAAAAATTCTTGATTTTTAAAAGCAATGAAAAACACCATTTTTGAGAATGAAATTCAACCCCGAATCTCATTCTGGTGTGCGTTTTTACATTTGGGTGGAAAAAAATTTCACCTCCTGGGCACAAAACTCCCTGACTCCGGCATCAGGAATTTATTATGATAAACACCATTTTAAAGGACAAAATTCAACCCTGAATCTCATTCGGGTGTCTGTTTTTACATTTGAGTCAAAAAAATTTTTTCACCTCCTGGGCACAAAAATCCCTGACTCCGGCATCAGGAATTTTCTTCCCCGGACACGAAATAAATCTTGATTTTTAAAAGCTATGAAAAACACCATTTTTGAGAATGAAATTCAACCCCGAATCTCATTCTGGTGTCGGTTTTTAGATTTGGGGGTGGGAAAAAATCTCACCTCCTGGGCACAAAAATCCCTGACTCCGGCATCAGGAATTTTCTCCCCGGGACACCAAAAAATTCTTGATTTTTAAAAGCTATGAAAAACACCATTTTTAAGCACGAAATTCAACCCCGAATCTCATTCCGGCATCTGTTTATAGATTTGGGTGGGGGGAAAAATTCACCTCCTGGGCACAAAACTCTCTGACCCCGGCATCAGGAATTTTCTTCCCCGGACACCAAAAAAATCTTGATTTTTAAAAGCTATGAAAAACACCATTTTTAAGCACGAAATTCAACCCCGAATCTCATTCCGGCGTCCGTTTATAGATTTGGGTGGAAAAAAAAATTTCACCTCCTGGGCACAAAAATCTCTGACTCCGGCATCAGGCATTTTCTTCCCAACAAAATCTTGATTTTTAAAAATTATGAAAAACACCATTTTTAAGGACAAAATTCAACCCCGAATCTATTCGGGTGTCTGTTTTTATATTTGAATCAAAAAAAAAAAATTCACCTCCTGGGCCCAAAAATCCCTGACTCCGGCATCAGGAATTATCTTCCCCGGACACCAAAAAAATCTTCATTTTTAAAAACTATGAAAAACACCATTTTGAAGGACGAAATTCAACCCCAAATCTAATTCTGGCATCCGTTTTTATATTTGGGTCAAAAAAAATATTCACCTCCTGGGCACAAAAATCCCTGACCCTGGCATCAGGAATTTTCTTCCCCAGACACCAAAAAAATCTTGATTTTTAAAAGCAATGAAAAACACCATTTTTGAGAATGAAATTCAACCCCGAATCTCATTCTGGTGTGCGTTTTTACATTTGGGTGGAAAAAAAATTCACCTCCTGGGCACAAAACTCCCTGACTCCGGCATCAGGAATTTATTATGATAAACACCATTTTAAAGGACAAAATTCAACCCTGAATCTCATTCGGGTGTCTGTTTTTACATTTGAGTCAAAAAAATTTTTTCACCTCCTGGGCACAAAAATCCCTGACTCCGGCATCAGGAATTTTCTTTCCCGGACACGAAATAAATCTTGATTTTTAAAAGCTATGAAAAACACCATTTTTGAGAATGAAATTCAACCCCGAATCTCATTCTGGTGTCGGTTTTTAGATTTGGGGGTGGGAAAAAATCTCACCTCCTGGGCACAAAAATCCCTGACTCCGGCATCAGGAATTTTCTCCCCGGGACACCAAAAAATTCTTGATTTTTAAAAGCTATGAAAAACACCATTTTTAAGCACGAAATTCAACCCCGAATCTCATTCCGGCATCTGTTTATAGATTTGGGTGGGGGGAAAAATTCACCTCCTGGGCACAAAACTCTCTGACCCCGGCATCAGGAATTTTCTTCCCCGGACACCAAAAAAATCTTGATTTTTAAAAGCTATGAAAAACACCATTTTTAAGCACGAAATTCAACCCCGAATCTCATTCCGGCGTCCGTTTATAGATTTGGGTGGAAAAAAAAATTTCACCTCCTGGGCACAAAAATCTCTGACTCCGGCATCAGGCATTTTCTTCCCAACAAAATCTTGATTTTTAAAAATTATGAAAAACACCATTTTTAAGGACAAAATTCAACCCCGAATCTATTCGGGTGTCTGTTTTTATATTTGAATCAAAAAAAAAAAAATTCACCTCCTGGGCCCAAAAATCCCTGACTCCGGCATCAGGAATTATCTTCCCCGGACACCAAAAAAATCTTCATTTTTAAAAACTATGAAAAACACCATTTTGAAGGACGAAATTCAACCCCAAATCTAATTCTGGCATCCGTTTTTATATTTGGGTCAAAAAAAATATTCACCTCCTGGGCACAAAAATCCCTGACCCTGGCATCAGGAATTTTCTTCCCCAGACACCAAAAAAATCTTGATTTTTAAAAGCAATGAAAAACACCATTTTTGAGAATGAAATTCAACCCCGAATCTCATTCTGGTGTGCGTTTTTACATTTGGGTGGAAAAAAATTTCACCTCCTGGGCACAAAACTCCCTGACTCCGGCATCAGGAATTTATTATGATAAACACCATTTTAAAGGACAAAATTCAACCCTGAATCTCATTCGGGTGTCGGTTTTTAGATTTGGGGGTGGGAAAAAATTTCACCTCCTGGGCACAAAAATCCCTGACTCCGGCATCAGGAATTTTCTTCCCCGGACACGAAATAAATCTTGATTTTTAAAAGCTATGAAAAACACCATTTTTGAGAATGAAATTCAACCCCGAATCTCATTCTGGTGTCGGTTTTTAGATTTGGGGGTGGGAAAAAATTTCACCTCCTGGGCACAAAAATCCCTGACTCCGGCATCAGGAATTTTCTCCCCGGGACACCAAAAAATTCTTGATTTTTAAAAGCTATGAAAAACACCATTTTTAAGCACGAAATTCAACCCCGAATCTCATTCCGGCGTCTGTTTATAGATTTGGGTGGGGGAAAAAAATTCACCTCCTGGGCACAAAACTCTCTGACCCCGGCATCAGGAATTTTCTTCCCCGGACACCAAAAAAATCTTGATTTTTAAAAGCTATGAAAAACACCATTTTTAAGCACGAAATTCAACCCCGAATCTCATTCCGGCGTCCGTTTATAGATTTGGGTGGAAAAAAAAATTTCACCTCCTGGGCACAAAAATCTCTGACTCCGGCATCAGGCATTTTCTTCTCAACAAAATCTTGATTTTTAAAAATTATGAAAAACACCATTTTTAAGGACAAAATTCAACCCCGAATCTATTCGGGTGTCTGTTTTTATATTTGAATCAAAAAAAAAAATTTCACCTCCTGGGCCCAAAAATCCCTGACTCCGGCATCAGGAATTATCTTCCCCGGACACCAAAAAAATCTTCATTTTTAAAAACTATGAAAAACACCATTTTGAAGGACAAAATTCAACCCCAAATCTAATTCTGGCATCCGTTTTTATATTTGGGTCAAAAAAAATATTCACCTCCTGGGCACAAAAATCCCTGACCCTGGCATCAGGAATTTTCTTCCCCAGACACCAAAAAAATCTTGATTTTTAAAAGCAATGAAAAACACCATTTTTGAGAATGAAATTCAACCCCGAATCTCATTCTGGTGTGCGTTTTTACATTTGGGTGGAAAAAAAATTCACCTCCTGGGCACAAAACTCCCTGACTCCGGCATCAGGAATTTATTATGATAAACACCATTTTAAAGGACAAAATTCAACCCTGAATCTCATTCGGGTGTCTGTTTTTACATTTGAGTCAAAAAAATTTTTTCACCTCCTGGGCACAAAAATCCCTGACTCCGGCATCAGGAATTTTCTTCCCCGGACACGAAATAAATCTTGATTTTTAAAAGCTATGAAAAACACCATTTTTGAGAATGAAATTCAACCCCGAATCTCATTCTGGTGTCGGTTTTTAGATTTGGGGGTGGGAAAAAATCTCACCTCCTGGGCACAAAAATCCCTGACTCCGGCATCAGGAATTTTCTCCCCAGGACACCAAAAAATTCTTGATTTTTAAAAGCTATGAAAAACACCATTTTTAAGCACGAAATTCAACCCCGAATCTCATTCCGGCATCTGTTTATAGATTTGGGTGGGGGGAAAAATTCACCTCCTGGGCACAAAACTCTCTGACCCCGGCATCAGGAATTTTCTTCCCCGGACACCAAAAAAATCTTGATTTTTAAAAGCTATGAAAAACACCATTTTTAAGCACGAAATTCAACCCCGAATCTCATTCCGGCGTCCGTTTATAGATTTGGGTGGAAAAAAAAATTTCACCTCCTGGGCACAAAAATCTCTGACTCCGGCATCAGGCATTTTCTTCCCAACAAAATCTTGATTTTTAAAAATTATGAAAAACACCATTTTTAAGGACAAAATTCAACCCCGAATCTATTCGGGTGTCTGTTTTTATATTTGAATCAAAAAAAAAAAATTCACCTCCTGGGCCCAAAAATCCCTGACTCCGGCATCAGGAATTATCTTCCCCGGACACCAAAAAAATCTTCATTTTTAAAAACTATGAAAAACACCATTTTGAAGGACGAAATTCAACCCCAAATCTAATTCTGGCATCCGTTTTTATATTTGGGTCAAAAAAAATATTCACCTCCTGGGCACAAAAATCCCTGACCCTGGCATCAGGAATTTTCTTCCCCAGACACCAAAAAAATCTTGATTTTTAAAAGCAATGAAAAACACCATTTTTGAGAATGAAATTCAACCCCGAATCTCATTCTGGTGTGCGTTTTTACATTTGGGTGGAAAAAAATTTCACCTCCTGGGCACAAAACTCCCTGACTCCGGCATCAGGAATTTATTATGATAAACACCATTTTAAAGGACAAAATTCAACCCTGAATCTCATTCGGGTGTCGGTTTTTAGATTTGGGGGTGGGAAAAAATTTCACCTCCTGGGCACAAAAATCCCTGACTCCGGCATCAGGAATTTTCTTCCCCGGACACGAAATAAATCTTGATTTTTAAAAGCTATGAAAAACACCATTTTTGAGAATGAAATTCAACCCCGAATCTCATTCTGGTGTCGGTTTTTAGATTTGGGGGTGGGAAAAAATTTCACCTCCTGGGCACAAAAATCCCTGACTCCGGCATCAGGAATTTTCTCCCCGGGACACCAAAAAATTCTTGATTTTTAAAAGCTATGAAAAACACCATTTTTAAGCACGAAATTCAACCCCGAATCTCATTCCGGCGTCTGTTTATAGATTTGGGTGGGGGAAAAAAATTCACCTCCTGGGCACAAAACTCTCTGACCCCGGCATCAGGAATTTTCTTCCCCGGACACCAAAAAAATCTTGATTTTTAAAAGCTATGAAAAACACCATTTTTAAGCACGAAATTCAACCCCGAATCTCATTCCGGCGTCCGTTTATAGATTTGGGTGGAAAAAAAATTTCACCTCCTGGGCACAAAAATCTCTGACTCCGGCATCAGGCATTTTCTTCTCAACAAAATCTTGATTTTTAAAAATTATGAAAAACACCATTTTTAAGGACAAAATTCAACCCCGAATCTATTCGGGTGTCTGTTTTTATATTTGAATCAAAAAAAAAAATTTCACCTCCTGGGCCCAAAAATCCCTGACTCCGGCATCAGGAATTATCTTCCCCGGACACCAAAAAAATCTTCATTTTTAAAAACTATGAAAAACACCATTTTGAAGGACAAAATTCAACCCCAAATCTAATTCTGGCATCCGTTTTTATATTTGGGTCAAAAAAAATATTCACCTCCTGGGCACAAAAATCCCTGACCCTGGCATCAGGAATTTTCTTCCCCAGACACCAAAAAAATCTTGATTTTTAAAAGCAATGAAAAACACCATTTTTGAGAATGAAATTCAACCCCGAATCTCATTCTGGTGTGCGTTTTTACATTTGGGTGGGGGAAAAAAATTCACCTCCTGGGCACAAAAATCCCTGACTCCGGCATCAGGAATTTTCTCCCCGGGACACCAAAAAATTCTTGATTTTTAAAAGCTATGAAAAACACCATTTTTAAGCACGAAATTCAACCCCGAATCTCATTCCGGCGTCTGTTTATAGATTTGGGTGGGGGAAAAAAATTCACCTCCTGGGCACAAAACTCTCTGACCCCGGCATCAGGAATTTTCTTCCCCGGACACCAAAAAAATCTTGATTTTTAAAAGCTATGAAAAACACCATTTTTAAGCACGAAATTCAACCCCGAATCTCATTCCGGCGTCCGTTTATAGATTTGGGTGGAAAAAAAATTTCACCTCCTGGGCACAAAAATCTCTGACTCCGGCATCAGGCATTTTCTTCTCAACAAAATCTTGATTTTTAAAAATTATGAAAAACACCATTTTTAAGGACAAAATTCAACCCCGAATCTATTCGGGTGTCTGTTTTTATATTTGAATCAAAAAAAAAAATTTCACCTCCTGGGCCCAAAAATCCCTGACTCCGGCATCAGGAATTATCTTCCCCGGACACCAAAAAAATCTTCATTTTTAAAAACTATGAAAAACACCATTTTGAAGGACAAAATTCAACCCCAAATCTAATTCTGGCATCCGTTTTTATATTTGGGTCAAAAAAAATATTCACCTCCTGGGCACAAAAATCCCTGACCCTGGCATCAGGAATTTTCTTCCCCAGACACCAAAAAAATCTTGATTTTTAAAAGCAATGAAAAACACCATTTTTGAGAATGAAATTCAACCCCGAATCTCATTCTGGTGTGCGTTTTTACATTTGGGTGGAAAAAAAATTCACCTCCTGGGCACAAAACTCCCTGACTCCGGCATCAGGAATTTATTATGATAAACACCATTTTAAAGGACAAAATTCAACCCTGAATCTCATTCGGGTGTCTGTTTTTACATTTGAGTCAAAAAAATTTTTTCACCTCCTGGGCACAAAAATCCCTGACTCCGGCATCAGGAATTTTCTTCCCCGGACACGAAATAAATCTTGATTTTTAAAAGCTATGAAAAACACCATTTTTGAGAATGAAATTCAACCCCGAATCTCATTCTGGTGTCGGTTTTTAGATTTGGGGGTGGGAAAAAATCTCACCTCCTGGGCACAAAAATCCCTGACTCCGGCATCAGGAATTTTCTCCCCGGGACACCAAAAAATTCTTGATTTTTAAAAGCTATGAAAAACACCATTTTTAAGCACGAAATTCAACCCCGAATCTCATTCCGGCATCTGTTTATAGATTTGGGTGGGGGGAAAAATTCACCTCCTGGGCACAAAACTCTCTGACCCCGGCATCAGGAATTTTCTTCCCCGGACACCAAAAAAATCTTGATTTTTAAAAGCTATGAAAAACACCATTTTTAAGCACGAAATTCAACCCCGAATCTCATTCCGGCGTCCGTTTATAGATTTGGGTGGAAAAAAAAATTTCACCTCCTGGGCACAAAAATCTCTGACTCCGGCATCAGGCATTTTCTTCCCAACAAAATCTTGATTTTTAAAAATTATGAAAAACACCATTTTTAAGGACAAAATTCAACCCCGAATCTATTCGGGTGTCTGTTTTTATATTTGAATCAAAAAAAAAAAAATTCACCTCCTGGGCCCAAAAATCCCTGACTCCGGCATCAGGAATTATCTTCCCCGGACACCAAAAAAATCTTCATTTTTAAAAACTATGAAAAACACCATTTTGAAGGACGAAATTCAACCCCAAATCTAATTCTGGCATCCGTTTTTATATTTGGGTCAAAAAAAATATTCACCTCCTGGGCACAAAAATCCCTGACCCTGGCATCAGGAATTTTCTTCCCCAGACACCAAAAAAATCTTGATTTTTAAAAGCAATGAAAAACACCATTTTTGAGAATGAAATTCAACCCCGAATCTCATTCTGGTGTGCGTTTTTACATTTGGGTGGAAAAAAATTTCACCTCCTGGGCACAAAACTCCCTGACTCCGGCATCAGGAATTTATTATGATAAACACCATTTTAAAGGACAAAATTCAACCCTGAATCTCATTCGGGTGTCGGTTTTTAGATTTGGGGGTGGGAAAAAATTTCACCTCCTGGGCACAAAAATCCCTGACTCCGGCATCAGGAATTTTCTTCCCCGGACACGAAATAAATCTTGATTTTTAAAAGCTATGAAAAACACCATTTTTGAGAATGAAATTCAACCCCGAATCTCATTCTGGTGTCGGTTTTTAGATTTGGGGGTGGGAAAAAATTTCACCTCCTGGGCACAAAAATCCCTGACTCCGGCATCAGGAATTTTCTCCCCGGGACACCAAAAAATTCTTGATTTTTAAAAGCTATGAAAAACACCATTTTTAAGCACGAAATTCAACCCCGAATCTCATTCCGGCGTCTGTTTATAGATTTGGGTGGGGGAAAAAAATTCACCTCCTGGGCACAAAACTCTCTGACCCCGGCATCAGGAATTTTCTTCCCCGGACACCAAAAAAATCTTGATTTTTAAAAGCTATGAAAAACACCATTTTTAAGCACGAAATTCAACCCCGAATCTCATTCCGGCGTCCGTTTATAGATTTGGGTGGAAAAAAAATTTCACCTCCTGGGCACAAAAATCTCTGACTCCGGCATCAGGCATTTTCTTCTCAACAAAATCTTGATTTTTAAAAATTATGAAAAACACCATTTTTAAGGACAAAATTCAACCCCGAATCTATTCGGGTGTCTGTTTTTATATTTGAATCAAAAAAAAAAATTTCACCTCCTGGGCCCAAAAATCCCTGACTCCGGCATCAGGAATTATCTTCCCCGGACACCAAAAAAATCTTCATTTTTAAAAACTATGAAAAACACCATTTTGAAGGACAAAATTCAACCCCAAATCTAATTCTGGCATCCGTTTTTATATTTGGGTCAAAAAAAATATTCACCTCCTGGGCACAAAAATCCCTGACCCTGGCATCAGGAATTTTCTTCCCCAGACACCAAAAAAATCTTGATTTTTAAAAGCAATGAAAAACACCATTTTTGAGAATGAAATTCAACCCCGAATCTCATTCTGGTGTGCGTTTTTACATTTGGGTGGGGGAAAAAAATTCACCTCCTGGGCACAAAAATCCCTGACTCCGGCATCAGGAATTTTCTCCCCGGGACACCAAAAAATTCTTGATTTTTAAAAGCTATGAAAAACACCATTTTTAAGCACGAAATTCAACCCCGAATCTCATTCCGGCGTCTGTTTATAGATTTGGGTGGGGGAAAAAAATTCACCTCCTGGGCACAAAACTCTCTGACCCCGGCATCAGGAATTTTCTTCCCCGGACACCAAAAAAATCTTGATTTTTAAAAGCTATGAAAAACACCATTTTTAAGCACGAAATTCAACCCCGAATCTCATTCCGGCGTCCGTTTATAGATTTGGGTGGAAAAAAAATTTCACCTCCTGGGCACAAAAATCTCTGACTCCGGCATCAGGCATTTTCTTCTCAACAAAATCTTGATTTTTAAAAATTATGAAAAACACCATTTTTAAGGACAAAATTCAACCCCGAATCTATTCGGGTGTCTGTTTTTATATTTGAATCAAAAAAAAAAATTTCACCTCCTGGGCCCAAAAATCCCTGACTCCGGCATCAGGAATTATCTTCCCCGGACACCAAAAAAATCTTCATTTTTAAAAACTATGAAAAACACCATTTTGAAGGACAAAATTCAACCCCAAATCTAATTCTGGCATCCGTTTTTATATTTGGGTCAAAAAAAATATTCACCTCCTGGGCACAAAAATCCCTGACCCTGGCATCAGGAATTTTCTTCCCCAGACACCAAAAAAATCTTGATTTTTAAAAGCAATGAAAAACACCATTTTTGAGAATGAAATTCAACCCCGAATCTCATTCTGGTGTGCGTTTTTACATTTGGGTGGAAAAAAAATTCACCTCCTGGGCACAAAACTCCCTGACTCCGGCATCAGGAATTTATTATGATAAACACCATTTTAAAGGACAAAATTCAACCCTGAATCTCATTCGGGTGTCTGTTTTTACATTTGAGTCAAAAAAATTTTTTCACCTCCTGGGCACAAAAATCCCTGACTCCGGCATCAGGAATTTTCTTCCCCGGACACGAAATAAATCTTGATTTTTAAAAGCTATGAAAAACACCATTTTTGAGAATGAAATTCAACCCCGAATCTCATTCTGGTGTCGGTTTTTAGATTTGGGGGTGGGAAAAAATTTCACCTCCTGGGCACAAAAATCCCTGACTCCGGCATCAGGAATTTTCTCCCCGGGACACCAAAAAATTCTTGATTTTTAAAAGCTATGAAAAACACCATTTTTAAGCACGAAATTCAACCCCGAATCTCATTCCGGCGTCTGTTTATAGATTTGGGTGGGGGGAAAAAATTCACCTCCTGGGCACAAAACTCTCTGACCCCGGCATCAGGAATTTTCTTCCCCGGACACCAAAAAAATCTTGATTTTTAAAAGCTATGAAAAACACCATTTTTAAGCACGAAATTCAACCCCGAATCTCATTCCGGCGTCCGTTTATAGATTTGGGTGGAAAAAAAAATTTCACCTCCTGGGCACAAAATTCTCTGACTCCGGCATCAGGCATTTTCTTCCCAACAAAATCTTGATTTTTAAAAATTATGAAAAACACCATTTTTAAGGACAAAATTCAACCCCGAATCTATTCGGGGGTCTGTTTTTATATTTGAATCAAAAAAAAAAATTTCACCTCCTGGGCCCAAAAATCCCTGACTCCGGCATCAGGAATTATCTTCCCCGGACACCAAAAAAATCTTGATTTTTAAAAGCTATGAAAAACACCATTTTTAAGCACGAAATTCAACCCCGAATCTCATTCCGGCGTCCGTTTATAGATTTGGGTGGAAAAAAAAATTTCACCTCCTGGGCACAAAAATCTCTGACTCCGGCATCAGGCATTTTCTTCCCAACAAAATCTTGATTTTTAAAAATTATGAAAAACACCATTTTTAAGGAAGAAATTCAACCCCGAATCTAATTCTGGCATCCGTTTTTATATTTGGGTCAAAAAAAATATTCACCTCCTGGGCACAAAAATCCCTGACCCTGGCATCAGGAATTTTCTTCCCCAGACACCAAAAAAATCTTGATTTTTAAAAGCAATGAAAAACACCATTTTTGAGAATGAAATTCAACCCCGAATCTCATTCTGGTGTGCGTTTTTACATTTGGGTGGAAAAAAATTTCACCTCCTGGGCACAAAACTCCCTGACTCCGGCATCAGGAATTTATTATGATAAACACCATTTTAAAGGACAAAATTCAACCCTGAATCTCATTCGGGTGTCTGTTTTTACATTTGAGTCAAAAGAAATTTTTCACCTCCTGGGCACAAAAATCCCTGACTCCGGCATCAGGCATTTTCTTCCCAACAAAATCTTGATTTTTAAAAATTATGAAAAACACCATTTTTAAGGACAAAATTCAACCCCGAATCTATTCGGGTATCTGTTTTTATATTTGAATCAAAAAAAAAAATTTCACTTCCTGGGCCCAAATATCCCTGACTCCGGCATCAGGAATTATCTTCCCCGGACACCAAAAAAATCTTCATTTTTAAAAACTATGAAAAACACCATTTTGAAGGATGAAATTCAACCCCAAATCTAATTCTGGCATCCGTTTTTATATTTGGGTCAAAAAAATATTCACCTCCTGGGCACAAAAATCCCTGACCCTGGCATCAGGAATTTTCTTCCCCAGACACCAAAAAAATCTTGATTTTTAAAAGCAATGAAAAACACCATTTTTGAGAATGAAATTCAACCCCGAATCTCATTCTGGTGTGCGTTTTTACATTTGGGTGGAAAAAAATTTCACCTCCTGGGCACAAAACTCCCTGACTCCGGCATCAGGAATTTATTATGATAAACACCATTTTAAAGGACAAAATTCAACCCTGAATCTCATTCGGGTGTCTGTTTTTACATTTGAGTCAAAAAAATTTTTTCACCTCCTGTGCACAAAAATCCCTGACTCCGGCATCAGGAATTTTCTTCCCCGGACACGAAATAAATCTTGATTTTTAAAAGCTATGAAAAACACCATTTTTGAGAATGAAATTCAACCCCGAATCTCATTCTGGTGTCGGTTTTTAGATTTGGGGGTGGGAAAAATTTTTTAAAAGCTATGAAAAACACCATTTTTAAGCACGAAATTCAACCCCGAATCTCATTCCGGCGTCTGTTTATAGATTTGGGTGGGGGGGAAAAATTCACCTCCTGGGCACAAAACTCTCTGACCCCGGCATCAGGAATTTTCTTCCCCGGACACCAAAACAATCTTGATTTTTAAAAGCTATGAAAAACACCGTTTTTAAGCACGAAATTCAACCCCGAATCTCATTCTGGCGTCCGTTTATAGATTTGGGTGGAAAAAAAAATTTCACCTCCTGGGCACAAAAATCTCTGACTCCGGCATCAGGCATTTTCTTCCCAACAAAATCTTGATTTTTAAAAATTATGAAAAACACCATTTTTAAGGACAAAATTCAACCCCGAATCTATTCGGGTGTCTGTTTTTATATTTGAATAAAAAAAAAATTTCACCTCCTGGGCCCAAAAATCCCTGACTCCGGCATCAGGAATTATCTTCCCCGGACACCAAAAAAATCTTCATTTTTAAAAACTATGAAAAACACCATTTTGAAGGACGAAATTCAACCCCAAATCTAATTCTGGCATCCGTTTTTATATTTGGGTCAAAAAAAATATTCACCTCCTGGGCACAAAAATCCCTGACCCTGGCATCAGGAATTTTCTTCCCCAGACACCAAAAAAATCTTGATTTTTAAAAGCAATGAAAAACACCATTTTTGAGAATGAAATTCAACCCCGAATCTCATTCTGGCGTGCGTTTTTACATTTGGGTGGAAAAAAATTTCACCTCCTGGGCACAAAAATCCCTGACCCCGGCATCAGAAATTTACTAGCCCGGACACCAAAAAATTCTTGATTTTTAAAAAGTATAAAAAACACAATTTTTAAGCGTGAAATTAAACCCCGAATGTAATTCTGGCATCCGTTTTTACATTTGGGTCAACAATGAAAAATTCACCTCCTGGGCACAAAAATCCCTCACCCCGGCATCAGGAATTTTCTTCCCCGGACACCAAAAAACCTTGATTTTTAAAATCTATAGAAAACACCATTTTTAAGCATGAAATTAAACCCCAAATCTAATTCTGGCGTCCGTTTTTACATTTGAGTCAAAAAAAAAATCACCTCCTGGGCACAAAAATCCCTGACCCCGGCATCAGTAATTTTCTTTCCCGGACAACAAAAAATTCTTGATTTTTAAAAACTATAAAAAACACCATTTTTAAGCGTGAAATTCAACCCCGAAACTAATTCTAGTGTCCATTTTTACATTTGGGTCAAAAAAAAATTTCACCCCCTGGGCACAAAAATCCCTGACCCCGGCATCAAAAATTTACTTGCCCGGACACCAAAAAATGCTTGATTTTTAAAAAGTATAAAAAACACCATTTTTAAGCGTGAAATTAAACCCCGAATGTAATTCTGGCATCCGTTTTTACATTTGGGTCAACAACGAAATATTCACCTCCTGGGCAGAAAAATCCCTCACCCCGGCATCAGGAATTTTCTTCCCCGGACACCAAAAAACCTTGATTTTTAAAATCTATAGAAAACACCATTTTTAAGCATGAAATTAAACCCCAAATCTAATTCTGGCGTCCGTTTTTTCATTTGAGTCAAAAAAATAATGTTCACCTCCTAGGCAAATAAAATCCCTGACCCCGGCATCAGTAATTTTCTTTCCCGGACAACAAAAAATTCTTGACTTTTCAAAACTATAAAAAACACCATTTTTAAGCGTGAAATTCAACCCCGAATGTAATTCTGGCATCCGTTTTTACATTTGGGTCAACAATGAAAAATTCACCTCCTGGGCACAAAAATCCCTGACCCCGGCATCAGAAATTTACTAGCCCGGACACCAAAAAATGCTTGATTTTTAAAAAGTATAAAAAACACAATTTTTAAGCGTGAAATTAAACCCCGAATGTAATTCTGGCATCCGTTTTTACATTTGGGTCAACAACGAAAAATTCACCTCCTGGGCACAAAAATCCCTCACCCCGGCATCAGGAATTTTCTTCCCTGGACACTAAAAAACCTTGATTTTTAAAATCTATAGAAAAAACCATTTTTAAGCATGAAATTAAACCCCAAATCTAATTCTGGCATCCGTTTTTACATTTGAGTGGAAAATAATTTCACCTCCTGGGCACAAAAGGTCCCAGATTGTTGGGGGCAATTAAGCTGACTTTGTAATAATGCTGCTTGGGGTGTGTGTGAAAGCCCTAATAAGCAGGCATATACATAGAATGAAGGCTACTGCTAAGCTTGTAAGCCGCCCTGAGTCTTCGGAGAAGGGCGGGATATAAATGGAATTAAAATAAATAAATAAATAAATAAAAGTCCCTGACTCCGGCATCAGGAATTTTCTTCCCCGGACACCAAAAAATTCTTGATTTTTAAAAGCTATAAAAAACACCATTTTTAAGCACGAAATTCAACCCCGAATCTCATTCCGGCGTCTGTTTATAGATTTGGGTGGGAAAAAAAATTCACCTCCTGGGCACAAAACTCTCTGACCCCGGCATCAGGAATTTTCTTCCCCGTACACCAAAAAAATCTTGATTTTTAAAAGCTATGAAAAACACCATTTTTAAGCACGAAATTCAACCCCGAATCTCATTCTGGTGTCCGTTTATAGATTTGGGTGGAAAAAAAAATTCACCTCCTGGGCACAAAAATCCCTGACCCCAGCATCACGAATTTTCTTCCCCGGACACCAAAAAATGCTTGATTTTTAAAAACTATTAAAAACACCATTTCTAAGGATGAAATTCAACCCCGAATCTCATATTGGCCTCGGTTTTTACATTTGTGTCAAAAAAAATTTACCTCCTGGGCACAAAAATCCCTAATCACGAATTTTCTTCCCCGGACACCAAAAAATCTTGATTTTTAAAATCTATGAAAAAAACCATTTTTAAGGATGAAATTAAAACTCGAATCTAATTCTGGTGTCTGTTTTTACATTTGGGTCAAAAAAAATTTACCTCCTGGGCACAAAAATCCCTGACCCCGGCATCACGAATTTTCTTCCCTGGACACAAAAAAATCTTGATTTTTAAAATCTATAAAAAACACCATTTCTAAGGATGAAATTCAACCCCGAATCTCATACTGGCCTCGGTTTTTACATTTGTGTCAAAAAATCTTTTTCACCCCCTGGGCACAAAAATCCCTGACCCCGGCATCAAAAATTTACTTGCCCGGACACCAAAAAATGCTTGATTTTTAAAATCTATAGAAAACACCATTTTTAAGCATGAAATTAAACCCCAAATCTAATTCTGGCGTCCGTTTTTACATTTGAGTAAAAAAAAAATGTTCACCTCCTAGGCAAATAAAATCCCTGACCCCGGCAAAAGTAATTTTCTTTCCCGGACAACAAAAAATTCTTGATTTTTAAAAACTATAAAAAACACCAGTTTTAAGCGTGAAATTCAACCCCGAATGTAATTCTGGTGTCCATTTTTACATTTGGGTCAAAAAAAAAATTCACCTCCTGGGCACAAAAATCCCTGACCCTGGCATCAGGAATTTTCTTGCCCGGACACCAAAAAATTCTTGATTTTTAAAATCTATGAAAAAAAAAATTTTTAAGGATGAAATTAAAACTCGAATCTAATTCTGGTGTCTGTTTTTACATTTGGGTCAAAAAAAATTTACCTCCTGGGCACAAAAATCCTGACCCCGGCATCACGAATTTTCTTCCCTGGACACAAAAAAATCTTGATTTTTAAAATCTATAAAAAACACCATTTCTAAGGATGAAATTCAACCCCGAATCTCATACTGTCCTAGGTTTTTACATTTGTGTCAAAAAAAAATTCACCTCCTGGGCACAAAAATCCCTGACCCCGTCAACAGGAATTTTCTTCCCCGGACACCAAAAAACCTTGATTTTTAAAATCTATAAAAAACACCATTTTTAAGCATGAAATTAAACCCCAAATCTAATTCTGGCATCCGTTTTTACATTTGGGTAAAAAAAAATGTTTACCTCCTAGGCAAATAAAATCCCTGACCCCGGCATCAGAAATTTACTAGCCCGGACACCAAAAAATGCTTGATTTTTAAAAAGTATAAAAAACACCATTTTTAAGCGTGAAATTAAACCCCGAATGTAATTCTGGCATCCGTTTTTACATTTGGGTCAACAAAAAAAAATTCAACTCCTGGGCACAAAAATCCCTGACCCTGGCATCACGAATTTTCTTCCCCTGACACCAAAAAAATCTTGATTTTTAAAATCTATGAAAAACACCATTTTCAAGAGTGAAATTCAACCCCGAATCTAATTCTGGCGTCCATTTTTACATTTGGGTCAAAAAAAAATCTCACCTCCCGGGCACAAAAATCCCTGACTCCGGCATCAGGAATTCTCTTCCCCGGACACCAAAAAATCTTGATTTTTAAAATCTATGAAAAACACCATTTTCAAGGATGAAATTCAACCCTGAATCTAATTCTGGCGTCCGTTTTTACATTTGGGTCAAAAAAAAATTTTCACCCGCTGGGCACAAAAATCCCTGAACCCGGCAACAGGAATTTTCTTCCCCGGACACCAAAAAATGCTTGATTTTTAAAAACTATAAAAAGCACCATTTTTAAGCGTGAAATTCAACCCCGAATGTAATTCTGGCGTCCGTTTTTACATTTGGGTCAAAAAAAATGTCACCTCCTGGGCACAAAAATCCCTGACTCTGAAATCAGAAATTTACTTGCCCGGACACCAAAAAATGCTTGATTTTTAAAAAGTATAAAAAACACCATTTCTAAGGATGAAATTCAACCCCGAATCTCATACTGGACTCGATTTTTACATTTGTGTCAAAAAATCTTTTTCACCTCCTGGGCACAAAAATCCCTGACCCCGGCATCAGAAATTTACTAGCCCGGACACCAAAAAATGCTTGATTTTTAAAAAGTATAAAAAACACCATTTTTAAGCGTGAAATTAAACCCCGAATGTAATTCTGGCATCCGTTTTTACATTTGGGTAAACAACGAAATATTCACCTCCTGGGAACAAAAATCCCTCACCCCGGCATCAGGAATTTTCTTCCCCGGACACCAAAAAACCTTGATTTTTAAAATCTATAGAAAACACCATTTTTAAGCATGAAATTAAACCCCAAATCTAATTCTGGCGTCCGTTTTTACATTTGAGTCAAAAAAAAATGTTCACCTCCTAGGCAAATAAAATCCCTGACCCCGGCATCAGTAATTTTCTTTCCCGGACAACAAAAAATTCTTGATTTTTAAAAACTATAAAAAACACCATTTTTAAGCGTGAAATTCAACCCCGAATGTAATTCTGGTGTCCATTTTTACATTTGGGTCAAAAAAAAATTCACCTCCTGGGCACAAAAATCCCTGACCCCGGCATCAGAAATTTACTAGCCCGGACACCAAAAAATTCTTGATTTTTAAAAAGTATAAAAAACACAATTTTTAAGCGTGAAATTAAACCCCGAATGTAATTCTGGAATCCGTTTTTACATTTGGGTCAACAATGAAAAATTCACGTCCTGGGCACAAAAATCCCTCACCCCGGCATCAGGAATTTTCTTCCCCGGACACCAAAAAACCTTGATTTTTAAAATCTATAGAAAACACCATTTTTAAGCATGAAATTAAACCCCAAATCTAATTCTGGCGTCCGTTTTTACATTTGAGTCAAAAAAAAAAATCACCTCCTGGGCACAAAAATCCCTGACCCCGGCATCAGTAATTTTCTTTCCCGGACAACAAAAAATTCTTGATTTTTAAAAACTATAAAAAACACCATTTTTAAGGACAAAATTCAACCCCGAAACAAATTCTAGTGTCCATTTTTACATTTGGGTCAAAAAAAAAATTTCACCCCCTGGGCACAAAAATCCCTGACCCCGGAATCAAAAATTTACTTGCCCGGACACCAAAAAATGCTTGATTTTTAAAAAGTATAAAAAACACCATTTTTAAGCGTGAAATTAAACCCCGAATGTAATTCTGGCATCCGTTTTTACATTTGGGTCAACAACGAAATATTCACCTCCTGGGCAGAAAAATCCCTCACCCCGGCATCAGGAATTTTCTTCCCCGGACACCAAAAAACCTTGATTTTTAAAATCTATAGAAAACACCATTTTTAAGCATGAAATTAAACCCCAAATCTAATTCTGGCGTCCGTTTTTTCATTTGAGTCAAAAAAATAATGTTCACCTCCTAGGCAAATAAAATCCCTGACCCCGGCATCAGTAATTTTCTTTCCCGGACAACAAAAAATTCTTGACTTTTCAAAACTATAAAAAACACCATTTTTAAGCGTGAAATTCAACCCCGAATGTAATTCTGGCATCCGTTTTTACATTTGGGTCAACAATGAAAAATTCACCTCCTGGGCACAAAAATCCCTGACCCCGGCATCAGAAATTTACTAGCCCGGACACCAAAAAATGCTTGATTTTTAAAAAGTATAAAAAACACAATTTTTAAGCGTGAAATTAAACCCCGAATGTAATTCTGGCATCCGTTTTTACATTTGGGTCAACAACAAAAAATTCACCTCCTGGGCACAAAAATCCCTCACCCCGGCATCAGGAATTTTCTTCCCTGGACACTAAAAAACCTTGATTTTTAAAATCTATAGAAAAAACCATTTTTAAGCATGAAATTAAACCCCAAATCTAATTCTGGCATCCGTTTTTACATTTGAGTGGAAAATAATTTCACCTCCTGGGCACAAAAGGACCCAGATTGTTGGGGGCAATTAAGCTGACTTTGTAATAATGCCGCTTGGGGTGTGTGTGAAAGCCCTAATAAGCAGGCATATACATAGAATGAAGGCTACTGCTAAGCTTGTAAGCCGCCCTGAGTCTTCGGAGAAGGGCGGGATATAAATGGAATTAAAATAAATAAATAAATAAATAAAAGTCCCTGACTCCGGCATCAGGAATTTTCTTCCCCGGACACCAAAAAATTCTTGATTTTTAAAAGCTATAAAAAACACCATTTTTAAGCACGAAATTCAACCCCGAATCTCATTCCGGCGTCTGTTTATAGATTTGGGTGGGAAAAAAAAATTCACCTCCTGGGCACAAAACTCTCTGACCCCGGCATCAGGAATTTTCTTCCCCGTACACCAAAAAAATCTTGATTTTTAAAAGCTATGAAAAACACCATTTTTAAGCACGAAATTCAACCCCGAATCTCATTCTGGTGTCCGTTTATAGATTTGGGTGGAAAAAAAAATTCACCTCCTGGGCACAAAAATCCCTGACCCCGGCATCAGGAATTTTCTTCCCCGCACACCAAAAAAATCTTGATTTTTAAATGCTATCAAAAATGACATTTTTAAGGACAAAAAGCAACCCCGAATCTCATTCTGGTGTCCGTTTTTAGATTTGAGTAAAAATAAACATTCACCTCCTGGGCACAAAAATCCCTGACTCCGGCATCAGGAATTTTCTTCCCTGGACACCAAAAATATCTTCATTTATAAAAAGTATAGAAAACACCATTTTTAAGGATGCAATTAAACCTCGAATCTAATTCTGGTGTCTGCTTTTACATTTGGGTCAAAAAACAATTTACCTGCTGGGCATAAAAATTCCTGGCATCACGAATTTTCTTCCCCGGACACAAAAAAATCTTGATTTTTAAAATCTATGAAAAACACCATTTTCAAGGATGAAATTAAACCCCAAATCTAATTCTGGAGTCCGTTTTTACATTTGGGTCAAAAAAAAATATTTCACCTCCTGGGCACAAAAATCCCTGACCCCAGCATCACGAATTTTCTTCCCCGGACACCAAAAAATGCTTGATTTTTAAAAACTATTAAAAACACCATTTCTAAGGATGAAATTCAACCCCGAATCTCATATTGGCCTCGGTTTTTACATTTGTGTCAAAAAAAATTTACCTCCTGGGCACAAAAATCCCTAATCACGAATTTTCTTCCCCGGACACCAAAAAATCTTGATTTTTAAAATCTATGAAAAAAACCATTTTTAAGGATGAAATTAAAACTCGAAACTAATTCTGGTGTCTGTTTTTACATTTGGGTCAAAAAAAATTTACCTCCTGGGCACAAAAATCCCTGACCCCGGCATCACGAATTTTCTTCCCTGGACACAAAAAAATCTTGATTTTTAAAATCTATAAAAAACACCATTTCTAAGGATGAAATTCAACCCCGAATCTCATACTGGCCTCGGTTTTTACATTTGTGTCAAAAAATCTTTTTCACCCCCTGGGCACAAAAATCCCTGACCCCGGCATCAAAAATTTACTTGCCCGGACACCAAAAAATGCTTGATTTTTAAAATCTATAGAAAACACCATTTTTAAGCATGAAATTAAACCCCAAATCTAATTCTGGCGTCCGTTTTTACATTTGAGTAAAAAAAAAAATGTTCACCTCCTAGGCAAATAAAATCCCTGACCCCGGCAAAAGTAATTTTCTTTCCCAGACACCAAAAAATGCTTGATTTTTAAAAACTATAAAAAACACCAGTTTTAAGCGTAAAATTCAACCCCGAATGTAATTCTGGTGTCCATTTTTACATTTGGGTCAAAAAAAATTCACCTCCTGGGCACAAAAGTCCCTGACCCCGGCATCAGAAATTTACTTGCCCGGACACCAAAAAATGCTTGATTTTTAAAAAGTATAAAAAACACAATTTTAAGGACGAAATTCAACCCCGAAACTAATTCTAGTGTCCATTTTTACATTTGGGTCAAAAAAAAAATTTCACCCCCTGGGCACAAAAATCCCTGACTCCGGCATCAGGAATTTTCTTCCCCGGACACCAAAAAATCTTGGTTTTTAAAATCTATGAAAAAAAAGATTTTTAAGGATTAAATTCAACCCCGAATCTCATACTGGCCTCGGTATTTACATTTGTGTCAAAAAAAAAATTTACCTCCTGGGCACAAAAATCCCTGACCCCGGCATCACGAATTTTCTTCCCCGGACATCAAAAAATCTTGATTTTTAAAATCTATGAAAAAAACCATTTTTAAGGATGAAATTAAAACTCGAATCTAATTCTGGTGTCTGTTTTTACATTTGGGTCAAAAAAAATTTACCTCCTGGGCACAAAAATCCTGACCCCGGCATCACGAATTTTCTTCCCTGGACACAAAAAAATCTTGATTTTTAAAATCTATAAAAAACACCATTTCTAAGGATGAAATTCAACCCCGAATCTCATACTGTCCTAGGTTTTTACATTTGTGTCAAAAAAAAAATTCACCTCCTGGGCACAAAAATCCCTGACCCCGTCAACAGGAATTTTCTTCCCCGGACACCAAAAAACCTTGATTTTTAAAATCTATAAAAAACACCATTTTTAAGCATGAAATTAAACCCCAAATCTAACTCTGGCGTCCGTTTTTACATTTGGGTTAAAAAAAATGTTTACCTCCTAGGCAAATAAAATCCCTGACCCCGGCATCAGAAATTTACTTGGCCAGACACCAAAAAATGCTTGATTTTTAAAAAGTATAAAAAACACCATTTTTAAGCGTGAAATTCAACCCCGAATGTAATTCTGGTGTCCATTTTTACATTTGGGTCAAAAAAAAATTCACCTCCTGGGCACAAAAGTCCCTGACCCCGGCATCAGAAATTTACTTGCCCGGACACCAAAAAATGCTTGATTTTTAAAAAGTATAAAAAACACAATTTTTAAGGACGAAATTCAACCCCGAAACTAATTCTAGTGTCCATTTTTACATTTGGGTCAAAAAAAAAATTTCACCCCCTGGGCACAAAAATCCCAGACTCCGGCATCAGGAATTTTCTTCCCCGGACACCAAAAAATCTTGATTTTTAAAATCTATAAAAAACACCATTTCTAAGGATGAAATTCAACCCCGAATCTCATACTGTCCTAGGTTTTTACATTTGTGTCAAAAAAAAAATTCACCTCCTGGGCACAAAAATCCCTGACCCCGTCAACAGGAAATTTCTTCCCCGGACACCAAAAAACCTTGATTTTTAAAATCTATAAAAAACACCATTTTTAAGCATGAAATTAAACCCCAAATCTAATTCTGGTGTCTGTTTTTACATTTGGGTCAAAAAAAATTTACCTCCTGGGCACAAAAATCCCTGACCCCGGCATCACGAATTTTCTTCCCTGGACACAAAAAAATCTTGATTTTTAAAATCTATAAAAAAACTCCATTTCTAAGGATGAAATTCAACCCCGAATCTCATACTGGACTCGGTTTTTACATTTGTGTCAAAAAATCTTTTTCACCTCCTGGGCACAAAAGTCCCTGACCCCGGCATCAGAAATTTACTTGCCCGGACACCAAAAAATGCTTGATTTTTAAAAAGTATAAAAAACACCATTTTTAAGCGTGAAATTAAACCCCGAATGTAATTCTGGCATCCGTTTTTACATTTGGGTCAACAAAAAAAAATTCAACTCCTGGGCACAAAAATCCCTGACCCTGGCATCACGAATTTTCTTCCCCTGACACCAAAAAAATCTTGATTTTTAAAATCTATGAAAAACACCATTTTCAAGGGTGAAATTCAACCCCGAATCTAATTCTGGCGTCCATTTTTACATTTGGGTCAAAAAAAATTTTTCACCCGCTGGGCACAAAAATCCCTGAACCCGGCAACAGGAATTTTCTTCCCCGGACACCAAAAAATGCTTGATTTTTAAAAACTATAAAAAACACCATTTTTAAGTGTGAAATTCAACCCCGAATGTAATTCTGGCATCCGTTTTTACATTTGGGTCAAAAAAAATGTCACCTCCTGGGCACAAAAATCCCTGACTCCGAAATCAGAAATTTACTTGCCCGGACACCAAAAAATGCTTGATTTTTAAAAAGTATAAAAAACACCATTTCTAAGGATGAAATTCAACCCCGAATCTCATACTGGACTCGGTTTTTACATTTGTGTCAAAAAATCTTTTTCACCTCCTGGGCACAAAAATCCCTGACCCCGGCATCAGAAATTTACTAGCCCGGACACCAAAAAATGCTTGATTTTTAAAAAGTATAAAAAACACCATTTTTAAGCGTGAAATTAAACCCCGAATGTAATTCTGGCATCCGTTTTTACATTTGGGTCAACAACGAAATATTCACCTCCTGGGCACAAAAATCCCTCACCCCGGCATCAGGAATTTTCTTCCCCGGACACCAAAAAACCTTGATTTTTAAAATCTATAGAAAACACCATTTTTAAGCATGAAATTAAACCCCAAATCTAATTCTGGCGTCCGTTTTTACATTTGAGTCAAAAAAAAAATGTTCACCTCCTAGGCAAATAAAATCCCTGACCCCGGCATCAGTAATTTTCTTTCCCGGACAACAAAAAATTCTTGATTTTTAAAAACTATAAAAAACACCATTTTTAAGCGTGAAATTCAACCCCGAATGTAATTCTGGTGTCCATTTTTACATTTGGGTCAAAAAAAAAATTTCACCCCCTGGGCACAAAAATCCCTGACTCCGGCATCAGGAATTTTCTTCCCCGGACACCAAAAAATCTTGGTTTTTAAAATCTATGAAAAAAAAGATTTTTAAGGATTAAATTCAACCCCGAATCTCATACTGGCCTCGGTTTTTACATTTGTGTCAAAAAAAAAAATTACCTCCTGGGCACAAAAATCCCTGACCCCGGCATCACGAATTATCTTCCCCGGACATCAAAAAATCTTGATTTTTAAAATCTATGAAAAAAACCATTTTTAAGGATGAAATTAAAACTCGAATCTAATTCTGGTGTCTATTTTTACATTTGGGTCAAAAAAAATTTACCTCCTGGGCACAAAAATCCCTGACCCCGGCATCACGAATTTTCTTCCCTGGACACAAAAAAATCTTGATTTTTAAAATCTATAAAAAAACTCCATTTCTAAGGATGAAATTCAACCCCGAATCTCATACTGAACTCGGTTTTTACATTTGTGTCAAAAAATCATTTTCACCTCCTGGGCACAAAAATCCCTGACCCCGGCATCACAAATTTACTTGCCCGGACACCAAAAAATGCTTGATTTTTAAAAAGTATAAAAAACACCATTTTTAAGCGTGAAATTAAACCCCGAATGTAATTCTGGTGTCCATTTTTACATTTGGGTCAAAAAAAAAATTCACCTCCTGGGCACAAAAATCCCTGACCCCGGCATCAGAAATTTACTAGCCCGGACACCAAAAAATTCTTGATTTTTAAAAAGTATAAAAAACACAATTTTTAAGCGTGAAATTAAACCCCGAATGTAATTCTGGCATCCGTTTTTACATTTGGGTCAACAACGAAATATTCACCTCCTGGGCACAAAAATCCCTCACCCCGGCATCAGGAATTTTCTTCCCCGGACACCAAAAAACCTTGATTTTTAAAATCTATAGAAAACACCATTTTTAAGCATGAAATTAAACCCCAAATCTAATTCTGGCGTCCGTTTTTACATTTGAGTCAAAAAAAAAATGTTCACCTCCTAGGCAAATAAAATCCCTGACCCCGGCATCAGTAATTTTCTTTCCCGGACAACAAAAAATTCTTGATTTTTAAAAACTATAAAAAACACCATTTTTAAGCGTGAAATTCAACCCCGAATGTAATTCTGGTGTCCATTTTTACATTTGGGTCAAAAAAAAAATTTCACCCCCTGGGCACAAAAATCCCTGACTCCGGCATCAGGAATTTTCTTCCCCGGACACCAAAAAATCTTGGTTTTTAAAATCTATGAAAAAAAAGATTTTTAAGGATTAAATTCAACCCCGAATCTCATACTGGCCTCGGTTTTTACATTTGTGTCAAAAAAAAAATTTACCTCCTGGGCACAAAAATCCCTGACCCCGGCATCACGAATTATCTTCCCCGGACATCAAAAAATCTTGATTTTTAAAATCTATGAAAAAAACCATTTTTAAGGATGAAATTAAAACTCGAATCTAATTCTGGTGTCTATTTTTACATTTGGGTCAAAAAAAATTTACCTCCTGGGCACAAAAATCCCTGACCCCGGCATCACGAATTTTCTTCCCTGGACACAAAAAAATCTTGATTTTTAAAATCTATAAAAAAACTCCATTTCTAAGGATGAAATTCAACCCCGAATCTCATACTGAACTCGGTTTTTACATTTGTGTCAAAAAATCATTTTCACCTCCTGGGCACAAAAATCCCTGACCCCGGCATCACAAATTTACTTGCCCGGACACCAAAAAATGCTTGATTTTTAAAAAGTATAAAAAACACCATTTTTAAGCGTGAAATTAAACCCCGAATGTAATTCTGGTGTCCATTTTTACATTTGGGTCAAAAAAAAAATTCACCTCCTGGGCACAAAAATCCCTGACCCCGGCATCAGAAATTTACTAGCCCGGACACCAAAAAATTCTTGATTTTTAAAAAGTATAAAAAACACCATTTTTAAGCGTGAAATTAAACCCCGAATGTAATTCTGGTGTCCATTTTTACATTTGGGTCAAAAAAAAAATTCACCTCCTGGGCACAAAAATCCCTGACCCCGGCATCAGAAATTTACTAGCCCGGACACCAAAAAATTCTTGATTTTTAAAAAGTATAAAAAACACAATTTTTAAGCGTGAAATTAAACCCCGAATGTAATTCTGGCATCCGTTTTTACATTTGGGTCAACAACGAAAAATTCACCTCCTGGGCACAAAAATCCCTCAACCCGGCATCAGGAATTTTCTTCCCCGGACACCAAAAAACCTTGATTTTTAAAATCTATAGAAAACACCATTTTTAAGCATGAAATTAAACCCCAAATCTAATTCTGGCGTCCGTTTTTACATTTGAGTAAAAAAAAAATGTTCACCTCTTAGGCAAATAAAATCCCTGACCCCGGCATCAGTAATTTTCTTTCCCGGACAACAAAAAATTCTTGATTTTTAAAAAGTATAAAAAACACCATTTTTAAGCGTGAAATTCAACCCCGAATGTAATTCTGGTGTCCATTTTTACATTTGGGTCAAAAAAAAATTCACCTCCTGGGCACAAAAGTCCCTGACCCCGGCATCAGAAATTTACTTGCCCGGACACCAAAAAATGCTTGATTTTTAAAAAGTATAAAAAACACAATTTTTAAGGACGAAATTCAACCCCGAAACTAATTCTAGTGTCCATTTTTACATTTGGGTCAAAAAAAAAATTTCACCCCCTGGGCACAAAAATCCCTGACTCCGGCATCAGGAATTTTCTTCCCCGGACACCAAAAAATCTTGGTTTTTAAAATCTATGAAAAAAAAGATTTTTAAGGATTAAATTCAACCCCGAATCTCATACTGGCCTCGGTATTTACATTTGTGTCAAAAAAAAAATTTACCTCCTGGGCACAAAAATCCCTGACCCCGGCATCACGAATTTTCTTCCCCGGACATCAAAAAATCTTGATTTTTAAAATCTATGAAAAAAACCATTTTTAAGGATGAAATTAAAACTCGAATCTAATTCTGGTGTCTGTTTTTACATTTGGGTCAAAAAAAATTTACCTCCTGGGCACAAAAATCCCTGACCCCGGCATCACGAATTTTCTTCCCTGGACACAAAAAAATCTTGATTTTTAAAATCTATAAAAAAACTCCATTTCTAAGGATGAAATTCAACCCCGAATCTCATACTGAACTCGGTTTTTACATTTGTGTCAAAAAATCTTTTTCACCTCCTGGGCACAAAAATCCCTGACCCCGGCATCACAAATTTACTTGCCCGGACACCAAAAAATGCTTGATTTTTAAAAAGTATAAAAAACACCATTTTTAAGCGTGAAATTAAACCCCGAATGTAATTCTGGCATCCGTTTTTACATTTGGGTCAACAAAAAAAAATTCAACTCCTGGGCACAAAAATCCCTGACCCTGGCATCATGAATTTTCTTCCCCTGACACCAAAAAAATCTTGATTTTTAAAATCTATGAAAAACACCATTTTCAAGGGTGAAATTCAACCCCGAATCTAATTCTGGCGTCCATTTTTACATTTGGGTCAAAAAAAATTTTTCACCCGCTGGGCACAAAAATCCCTGAACCCGGCAACAGGAATTTTCTTCCCCGGACACCAAAAAATGCTTGATTTTTAAAAACTATAAAAAACACCATTTTTAAGCGTGAAATTCAACCCCGAATGTAATTCTGGCATCCGTTTTTACATTTGGGTCAAAAAAAATGTCACCTCCTGGGCACAAAAATCCCTGACTCCGAAATCAGAAATTTACTTGCCCGGACACCAAAAAATGCTTGATTTTTAACAAGTATAAAAAACACCATTTCTAAGGATGAAATTCAACCCCGAATCTCATACTGGACTCGGTTTTTACATTTGTGTCAAAAAATCTTTTTCACCTCCTGGGCACAAAAATCCCTGACCCCGGCATCAGAAATTTACTAGCCCGGACACCAAAAAATGCTTGATTTTTAAAAAGTATAAAAAACACCATTTTTAAGCGTGAAATTAAACCCCGAATGTAATTCTGGCATCCGTTTTTACATTTGGGTCAACAACGAAATATTCACCTCCTGGGCACAAAAATCCCTCACCCCGGCATCAGGAATTTTCTTCCCCGGACACCAAAAAACCTTGATTTTTAAAATCTATAGAAAACACCATTTTTAAGCATGAAATTAAACCCCAAATCTAATTCTGGCGTCCGTTTTTACATTTGAGTCAAAAAAAAAATGTTCACCTCCTAGGCAAATAAAATCCCTGACCCCGGCATCAGTAATTTTCTTTCCCGGACAACAAAAAATTCTTGATTTTTAAAAACTATAAAAAACACCATTTTTAAGCGTGAAATTCAACCCCGAATGTAATTCTGGTGTCCATTTTTACATTTGGGTCAAAAAAAAAATTTCACCCCCTGGGCACAAAAATCCCTGACTCCGGCATCAGGAATTTTCTTCCCCGGACACCAAAAAATCTTGGTTTTTAAAATCTATGAAAAAAAAGATTTTTAAGGATTAAATTCAACCCCGAATCTCATACTGGCCTCGGTTTTTACATTTGTGTCAAAAAAAAATTTTACCTCCTGGGCACAAAAATCCCTGACCCCGGCATCACGAATTATCTTCCCCGGACATCAAAAAATCTTGATTTTTAAAATCTATGAAAAAAACCATTTTTAAGGATGAAATTAAAACTCGAATCTAATTCTGGTGTCTGTTTTTACATTTGGGTCAAAAAAAATTTACCTCCTGGGCACAAAAATCCCTGACCCCGGCATCACGAATTTTCTTCCCTGGACACAAAAAAATCTTGATTTTTAAAATCTATAAAAAAACTCCATTTCTAAGGATGAAATTCAACCCCGAATCTCATACTGAACTCGGTTTTTACATTTGTGTCAAAAAATCTTTTTCACCTCCTGGGCACAAAAATCCCTGACCCCGGCATCACAAATTTACTTGCCCGGACACCAAAAAATGCTTGATTTTTAAAAAGTATAAAAAACACCATTTTTAAGCGTGAAATTAAACCCCGAATGTAATTCTGGTGTCCATTTTTACATTTGGGTCAAAAAAAAAATTCACCTCTTGGGCACAAAAATCCCTGACCCCGGCATCAGAAATTTACTAGCCCGGAAACCAAAAAATTCTTGATTTTTAAAAAGTATAAAAAACACAATTTTTAAGCGTGAAATTAAACCCCGAATGTAATTCTGGCATCCGTTTTTACATTTGGGTCAACAACGAAAAATTCACCTCCTGGGCACAAAAATCCCTCAACCCGGCATCAGGAATTTTCTTCCCCGGACACCAAAAAACCTTGATTTTTAAAAAATATAGAAAACACCATTTTTAAGCATGAAATTAAACCCCAAATCTAATTCTGGCGTCCGTTTTTACATTTGAGTCAAAAAAATAATGTTCACCTCCTAGGCAAATGAAATCCCTGACCCCGGCATCAGTAATTTTCTTTCACGGACAACAAAAAATTCTTGATTTTTAAAAACTATAAAAAACACCATTTTTAAGCGTGAAATTCAACCCCAAATGTAATTCTGGCATCCGTTTTTACATTTGGGTCAACAACGAAAAATTCACCTCCTGGGCACAAAAATCCCTGACCCCGGCATCAGAAATTTACTAGCCCGGACACCAAAAAATGCTTAATTTTTAAAAAGTATAAAAAACACAATTTTTAAGCGTGAAATTAAACCCCGAATGTAATTCTGGCATCCGTTTTTACATTTGGGTCAACAACGAAAAATTCACCTCCTGGGCACAAAAATCCCTCATCAGGAATTTTCTTCCCCGGACACCAAAAAATTCTTGATTTTTAAAAGCTATGAAAAACACCATTTTTAAGCACGAAATTCAACCCCGAATCTCATTCCGGCGTCCGTTTATAGATTTGGGTGGGGAAAAAAAATTCACCTCCTGGGCACAAAAATCCCTGACCCCGGCATCAGGAATTTTCTTCCCCGCACACCAAAAAAATCTTGATTTTTAAATGCTATGAAAAATGACATTTTTAAGGACAAAAAGCAACCCCGAATCTCATTCTGGTGTCCGTTTTTAGATTTGAGTAAAAATAAACATTCACCTCCTGGGCACAAAAATCCCTGACTCCGGCATCAGGAATTTTCTTCCCCGGACACCAAAAAATTCTTGATTTTTAAAAGCTATGAAAAACACCATTTTTAAGCACGAAATTCAACCCCGAATCTCATTCCGGTGTCCGTTTATAGATTTAGGTGGAAAAAAAAATTTCACCTCCTGGGCACAAAAATCCCTCACTCCGGCATCAGGAATTTTCTTCCCAACAAAATCTTGATTTTTAAAAATTATGAAAAACACAATTTTTAAGTACAAAATTCAACCCTGAATCTATTCGGGTGTCTGTTTTTACATTTGAGTCAAAAAAAAAAATTTCACCTCCTGGGCCCAAAAATCCCTGACTCCGGCATCAGGAATTATCTTCCCCTGACACCAAAAAAATCTTCATTTTTAAAAACTATGAAAAACACCATTTTGAAGGACGAAATTCAACCCCAAATCTAATTCTGGCATCCGTTTTTACATTTGGGTCAAAAAAATTATTCACCTCCTGGGCACAAAAATCCCTGACCCTGGCATCAGGAATTTTCTTCCCCGGACACCACAAAAATCTTGATTTTTAAAAGCAATGAAAAACACCATTTTTGAGAATGAAATTCAACCCCGAATCTCATTCTGGTGTCCGTTTTTAGATTTGGGTGGGGAAAAAATTTCACCTCCTGGGCACAAAAATCCCTGACCCCGGCATCAGGAATTTTCTTCCCCGCACACCAAAAAAATCTTGATTTTTAAATGCTATGAAAAATGACATTTTTAAGGACAAAAAGCAACCCCGAATCTCATTCTGGTGTCCGTTTTTAGATTTGAGTCAGAAATTTTTTTTCACCTCCTGGGCACAAAAATCAGCATAAGGAATTTTCTTACCCAGACACCAAAAAAATCTTGATTTTTAAAAGCTATGAAAACACCATTTTTAAGGATGAAATTCAACCCCGAATCTCATTCTGGTGTCCGTTTTTAGATTTGAGTAAAAAAAAAACATTCACCTCCTGGGCACAAAAATCCCTGACTCCGGCATCAGGAATTTTCTTCCCCGCACACCAAAAAAATCTTGAATTTAAAATCTATGAAAAACACCATTTTGAAGGACGAAATTCAACCCCGAATCTCATTCTGGTGTCTATTTATACATTTGGGTTGAAAAAAAAATTCACCTCCTGGGCACAAAAATCGCCGGGACTTAAAAACCTGGTTGTTTGAATTGTCTGGCCTGGACTGAGGGATTTTAAATTAAATTAAATAAAATTAATGAAATTTGAAATTTGAAATTTGAAATTTGAAATAATTTGAAATTTGAAATTTGAAATTTGAAATTTGAAATTTGAAATTTGAAATTTGAAATTTGAAATTTGAAATTTGAAATTTGAAATTTGAAATTTGAAATTTGAAATTTGAAATTTGAAATTTGAAATTTGAAATTTGAAATTTGAAATTTGAAATTTGAAATTTGAAATTTGAAATTTGAAATTTGAAATTTGAAATTTGAAATTTGAAATTTGCCTTGCCTTGCCTTGCTTTGCCTTGCCTTGCCTTGCCTTCGGCATTAGGAATTTTCTTCCCCGGACACCAAAAAATTCTTAATATTTAAAAGCTATGAAAAACACCATTTTTAAGAATGAAATCCAACCCCGAATCTCATTCTAGTGTGCGTTTTTACATTTGGGTGGAAAAAAATTTCACCTCCTGGGCACAAAAATCCCTGACTCCGGCATCAGGAATTTTCTTCCCAACAAAATCTTGATTTTTAAAAATTATGATAAACACCATTTTTAAGGAAGAAATTCAACCCCGAATCTCATTCTGGTGTCCGTTTATAGATTTAGGTGGAAAAAAAAATTCACCTCCTGGGCACAAAAATCTCTGACCCCGGCATCAGGAATTTTCTTCCCCGCACACCAAAAAAATCTTGATTTTTAAATGCTATGAAAAATGACATTTTTAAGGACAAAAAGCAACCTCGAATCTCATTCTGGTGTCCGTTTATAGATTTGGGTGGAAAAATTTTTTTCACCTCCTGGGCACAAAAATCCCTGACCCCGGCATCAGGAATTATCTTCCCCTGACACCAAAAAAATCTTTATTTTTAAAAACTATGAAAAACACCATTATGAAGGACGAAATTCAACCGCAAATCTAATTCTGGCATCCGTTTTTACATTTGGGTCAAAAAAAATATTCACCTCCTGGGCACAAAAATCCCTGACCCTGGCATAAGGAATTTTCTTCCCCGGACACCAAAAAAATCTTGATTTTTAAAAGCAATGAAAAACACCATTTTTGAGAATGAAATTCAACCCCGAATCTCATTCTGGTGTCCGTTTTTAGATTTGGGTGGGAAAAAAATTTCACCTCCTGGGCACAAAAATCCCTGACCCCGGCATCAGGAATTTTCTTCCCCGCACACCAAAAAAATCTTGATTTTTAAATGCTATGAAAAATGACATTTTTAAGGACAAAAAGCAACCCTGAATCTCATTCTGGTGTCCGTTTTTAGATTTGAGTCAGAAATTTTTTTTCACCTCCTGGGCACAAAAATCGGCATAAGGAATTTTCTTACCCAGACACCAAAAAAATCTTGATTTTTAAAAGCTATGAAAACACCATTTTTAAGGATGAAATTCAACCCCGAATCTCATTCTGGTGTCCGTTTTTAGATTTGAGTAAAAAAAAACATTCACCTCCTGGGCACAAAAATCCCTGACTCCGGCATCAGGAATTTTCTTCCCGGACACGTAAAAAATCTTGATTTTTAAAAGCTATGAAAAACACCATTTTTAAGCACGAAATTCAACCCCGAATCTCATTCCGGTGTCCGTTTATAGATTTAGGTGGAAAAAAAATTTCACCTCCTGGGCACAAAAATCCCTCACTCCGGCATCAGGAATTTTCTTCCCAACAAAATCTTGATTTTTAAAAATTATGAAAAACACAATTTTTAAGTACAAAATTCAACCCTGAATCTATTCGGGTGTCTGTTTTTACATTTGAGTCAAAAAAAAAAATTTCACCTCCTGGGCCCAAAAATCCCTGACTCCGGCATCAGGAATTATCTTCCCCTGACACCAAAAAAATCTTCATTTTTAAAAACTATGAAAAACACCATTTTGAAGGACGAAATTCAACCCCAAATCTAATTCTGGCATCCGTTTTTACATTTGGGTCAAAAAAATTATTCACCTCCTGGGCACAAAAATCCCTGACCCTGGCATCAGGAATTTTCTTCCCCGGACACCACAAAAATCTTGATTTTTAAAAGCAATGAAAAACACCATTTTTGAGAATGAAATTCAACCCCGAATCACATTCTGGTGTCCGTTTTTAGATTTGGGTGGGGAAAAATTTCACCTCCTGGGCACAAAAATCCCTGACCCCGGCATCAGGAATTTTCTTCCCCGCACAACAAAAAAATCTTGATTTTTAAATGCTATGAAAAGTGACATTTTTAAGGACAAAAAGCAACCCCGAATCTCATTCTGGTGTCCGTTTATAGATTTGGGTGGAAAAAATTTTTTCACCTCCTGGGCACAAAAATCCCTGACCCCGGCATCAGGAATTATCTTCCCCTGACACCAAAAAAATCTTTATTTTTAAAAACTATTAAAAACACCATTATGAAGGACGAAATTCAACCGCAAATCTAATTCTGGCATCCGTTTTTACATTTGGGTCAAAAAAAATATTCACCTCCTGGGCACAAAAATCCCTGACCCTGGCATAAGGAATTTTCTTCCCCGGACACCAAAAAAATCTTGATTTTTAAAAGCAATGAAAAACACCATTTTTGAGAATGAAATTCAACCCCGAATCTCATTCTGGTGTCTGTTTTTAGATTTGGGTGGGAAAAAAATTTCACCTCCTGGGCACAAAAATCCCTGACCCCGGCATCAGGAATTTTCTTCCCCGCACACCAAAAAAATCTTGATTTTTAAATGCTATGAAAAATGACATTTTTAAGGACAAAAAGCAACCCCGAATCTCATTCTGGTGTCCGTTTTTAGATTTGAGTCAGAAATTTTTTTTCACCTCCTGGGCACAAAAATCGGCATAAGGAATTTTCTTACCCAGACACCAAAAAAATCTTGATTTTTAAAAGCTATGAAAACACCATTTTTAAGGATGAAATTCAACCCCGAATCTCATTCTGGTGTCCGTTTTTAGATTTTCGTAAAAAAAAAACATTCACCTCCTGGGCACAAAAATCCCTGACTCCGGCATCATTAATTTTCTTCCCCGCACACCAAAAAAATCTTGAATTTAAAATCTATTAAAAACACCATTTTGAAGGATGAAATTCAACCCCGAATCTCATTCTGGTGTCTATTTATACATTTGGGTTGAAAAAAAACTTCACCTCCTGGGCACAAAAATCGCCGGGACTTAAAAACCTGGTTGTTTGAATTGTCTGGCCTGGACTGAGGGATTTTAAATTAAATTAAATAAAATTAAAGAAATTTGAAATTTGAAATTTGAAATTTGAAATTTGAAATTTGAAATAATTTGAATTTGAAATTTGAAATTTGAAATTTGAAATTTGAAATTTGAAATTTGAAATTTGAAATTTGAAATTTGAAATTTGAAATTTGAAATTTGAAATTTGAAATTTGAAATTTGAAATTTGAAATTTGAAATTTGAAATTTGAAATTTGAAATTTGAAATTTGAAATTTGAAATTTGAAATTTGAAATTTGAAATTTGAAATTTGCCTTGCCTTGCTTTGCCTTGCCTTGCCTTGCCTTGCCTTCGGCATTAGGAATTTTCTTCCCCGGACACCAAAAAATTCTTAATTTTTAAAAGCTATGTAAAACACCATTTTTAAGAATGAAATTCAACCCCGAATCTCATTCTAGTGTGCGTTTTGACATTTGGGTGGAAAAAAATTTCACCTCCTGGGCACAAAAATCCCTGACTCCGGCATCAGGAATTTTCTTCCCAACAAAATTTTGATTTTTAAAAATTATGATAAACACCATTTTTAAGGAAGAAATTCAACCCCGAATCTCATTCTGGTGTCTGTTTTTACATTTGGGTGGGAAAAAAAATTTCACCTCCTGGGCACAAAAATCCCTGACTCCGACATCAGGAATTTTCTTCCCCGGACACCAAAAAATTCTTGATTTTTAAAAGCTATGAAAAACATCATTTTTAAGAATGAAATTCAAGTCCGAATTTCATTCTGGTGTGCGTTTTTACATTTGGGTGGAAAATAATTTCACCTCCTGGGCACAAAAATCGCCGGGACTTAAAAACCTGGTTTTTTGAATTGTCTGGCCTGGACTTTGGGATTTTAAATTAAATTAAATATAATTAAAGAAATTTGAAATTTGAAATTTGAAATTTGAAATTTGAAATTTGAAATTTGAAATTTGAAATTTGAAATATGAAATTTGCCTTGCCTTGCCTTGCTTTGCCTTGCCTTGCCTTGCCTTCGGCATTAGGAATTTTCTTCCCCGGACACCAAAAAATTCTTAATTTTTAAAAGCTATGAAAAACACCATTTTTAACGAAGAAATTCAACACCGAATCTCATTCTGGTGTCCGTTTTTACATTTGGGTGGAAAAAAAAATTTCAACTCCTGGGCACAAAAATCCCTGACTCCGGCATCAGGAATTTTCTTCCCCGGACACCAAAAAATTCTTTATTTTTAAAAGCAATGAAAAACACCATTTTTGAGAATGAAATTCAACCCCGAATCTCATTCTGGTGTCCGTTTTTAGATTTGGGTGGGAAAAAAATTTCACCTCCTGGGCACAAAAATCACTGACCCCGGCAACAGGAATTTTCTTCCCCGCACACCAAAAAAAGCTTGATTTTTAAAAACTATAAAAAACACCATTTTTAAGCGTGAAATTCAACCCCGAATGTAATTCTGGTGTCCGTTTTTACATTTGGGTCAAAAAAAATGTCACCTCCTGGGCACAAAAATCCCTGACTCCGAAATCAGAAATTTACTTGCCCGGACACCAAAAAATGCTTGATTTTTAAAAAGTATAAAAAACACCATTTCTAAGGATGAAATTCAACCCCGAATCTCATACTGGACTCGGTTTTTACATTTGTGTCAAAAAATCTTTTTCACCTCCTTGGCACAAAAATCCCTGACTCCGGCATCAGGAATTTTCTTCCCGGGACAACAAAAAATTCTTGATTTTTAAAACTATGAAAAACACCATTTTTAAGAATGAAATTCAACCCCGAATCTCATTCTGGTGTGCGTTTTTACATTTGGGTGGAAAATAATTTCACCTCCTGGGCACAAAAATGCCTGACTCCGGCATCAGGAATTTTCTTCCTCAGACACCAAAAAATTCTTGCTTTTTAAAAGCTATGAAAAACACCATTTTTAAGAGTGAAATTCAACCCTGAATCTCATTCTGGTGTCCGTTTTTACAATTGAGTCAATAAAAAAATTTCACCTCCTGGGCACAAAAATCCCTGACTCCGGCATCTTGATTTTCATAAACTATGAAAAACACCATTTTTTAAGGACGAAATTCAACCCCGAATCTCATTCTGGTGTCCGTTTTTACATTTGGGTGGAAAATAATTTCACCTCCTGGGCTCAAAAATCCCTGACTCCGGCATCAGAAATTTTCTTCCTCGGACACCAAAAAATTCTTGATTTTTAAAAGCTATGAAAAACACCATTTTTAAGAATGAAATTCAACCCCGAATCTCATTCTGGTGTCCGTTTTTAGATTTGGGTGGAAAAAAAATTTCACCTCCTGGGCACAAAAATCCCTTACCCCGGCATCAGGAATTTTCTTCCCCGGACAACAAAAAAATCTTGATTTTTAAAACTATGAAAAACACCATTTTTAAGAATGAAATTCAACCCTGAATCTCATTCTGGTGTCTGTTTTTAGATTTGGGTCAAAAAAACTTTTTCACCTCCTGGGCACAAAAATCCCTGACTCCAGCATCAGGAATTTTCTTCCCAACAAAATCTTGATTTTTAAAAATTACGAAAAACACCATTTTTAAGGACAAAATTCAACCCCAAATCTAATTCTGACATCCGTTTTTACATTTGGGTCAAAAAAAATATTCACCTCCTGGGCACAAAAATCCCTGACCCTGGCATCAGGAATTATCTTCCCAGGACACCAAAATAATCTTGATTTTTAAAAACTATGAAAAACACCATATTGAAGGACGAAATTCAACCCCAAATCTAATTCTGGCATCCATTTTTACATTTGGGTCAAAAAAAATATTCACCTCCTGGGCACAAAAATCCCTGACATCAGGAATTTTCTTCCCCGCACACCAAAAAAATCTTGATTTTTAAATGCTATGAAAAATGAGATTTTTAAGGACAAAAAGCAACCCCGAATCTCATTCTGGTGTCCGTTTTTAGATTTGAGTCAGAAATTTTTTTTCACCTCCTGGGCTAAAAATCGGCATAAGGAATTTCTTACCCAGACACCAAAAAAATCTTGATTTTTAAAAGCTATGAAAACACCATTTTTAAGGATGAAATTCAACCCCGAATCTCATTCTGGTGTCCGTTTTTGGATTTGAGTAAAAAAAAACATTCACCTCCTGGGCCCAAAAATCCCTGACTCCGGCATCAGGAATTTTCTTCCACGGACACCAAAAAAATCTTCATTTTTAAAAACTATGAAAAACACCATTTTGAAGGACGAAATTCAACCCCAAATCTAATTCTGGCATCCGTTTTTACATTTGGGTCAACAACGAAAAATTCACCTCCTGGGCACAAAAATCCCTGACCCCGGCATCAGAAATTTACTAGCCCGGACACCAAAAAATGCTTGATTTTTAAAAAGTATAAAAAACACAATTTTTAAGCGTGAAATTAAACCCCGAATGTAATTCTGGCATCCGTTTTTACATTTGGGTCAACAACGAAAAATTCACCTCCTGGGCACAAAAATCCCTGACCCCGGCATCAGAAATTTTCTTCCCCGGACACCAAAAAACCTTGATTTTTAAAATCTATAGAAAACACCATTTTTAAGCATGAAATTAAACCCCAAATCTAATTCTGGCATCCGTTTTTACATTTGAGTGGAAAATAATTTCACCTCCTGGGCACAAAAATCCCTTACCCCGGCATCAGGAATTTTCTTCCCCGGACACGAAATAAATCTTAATTTTTATAAACTATGAAAAACACCATTTTTAAGGATGAAATTCAACCCCGAATCTCATTCTGGTGTCCGTTTTTAGATTTGAGTAAAAAAAAAACATTCACCTCCTGGGCACAAAAGGTCCTGACCCCCGGCATCAGGAATTTCCTTCCCAGGACACCAAAAAATTCTTGATTTTTAAAAGCTATGAAAAGCACCATTTTGAAGGACTAAATTCAACCCCGAATCTAATTCTGGCATCCGTTTTTACATTTGAGTCAATAAAAAAATTTCACCTCCTGGGCACAAAAATCCCTGACCCCGGCATCAGGAATTTTCTTCCCCGGACACGAAATAAATCTTGATTTTCATAAACTATGAAAAACACCATTTTTAAGGACGGAATTCAACCCCGAATCTCATTCTGGTGTCCGTTTTTAGATTTGAGTAAAAAAAAACATTCACCTCCTGGGCACAAAAGTCCCTAACCCCGGCATCAGGAATTTTCTTCCCTGGACACCAAAAAATTCTTGATTTTTAAAAGCTATGAAAAACACCATTTTTAAGAATGAAATTCAACCAAGAATCTTATTCTGGTGTCCGTTTTTACATTTGGGTCAAAAAACAATTTACCTGCTGGGCATAAAAATTCCTGGCATCACGAATTTTCTTCCCCCAACACAAAAAAATCTTGATTTTTAAAATCTATGAAAAACACCATTTTCAAGGATGAAATTAAACCCCAAATCTAATTCTGGAGTCCGTTTTTACATTTGGGTCAAAAAAAAATATTCACCTCCTGGGCACAAAAATCCCTGACCCTGGGATAAGGAATTTTCTTCCCCGGACACCAAAAAAATCTTGATTTTTAAAAGCAATGAAAAACACCATTTTTGAGAATGAAATTCAACCCCGAATCTCATTCTAGTGTGCGTTTTGACATTTGGGTGGAAAAAAATTTCACCTCCTGGGCACAAAAATCCCTGACTCCGGCATCAGGAATTTTCTTCCCCGCACACCAAAAAAATCTTGATTTTTAAATGCTATGAAAAATGACATTTTTAAGGACAAAAAGCAACCCCGAATCTCATTCTGGTGTCCGTTTTTAGATTTGAGTCAGAAATTTTTTTTCACCTCCTGGGCACAAAAATCGGCATAAGGAATTTTCTTACCCAGACACCAAAAAAATCTTGATTTTTAAAAGCTATGAAAACACCATTTTTAAGGATGAAATTCAACCCCAAATCTAATTCTGGCATCCGTTTTTACATTTGAGTGGAAAATAATTTCACCTCCTGGGCACAAAAATCCCTTACCCCGGCATCAGGAATTTTCTTCCCCGGACACGAAATAAATCTTAATTTTTATAAACTATGAAAAACACCATTTTTAAGGATGAAATTCAACCCCGAATCTCATTCTGGTGTCCGTTTTTAGATTTGAGTAAAAAAAAAAACATTCACCTCCTGGGCACAAAAGGTCCTGACCCCCGGCATCAGGAATTTCCTTCCCAGGACACCAAAAAATTCTTGATTTTTAAAAGCTATGAAAAGCACCATTTTGAAGGACTAAATTCAACCCCGAATCTAATTCTGGCATCCGTTTTTACATTTGAGTCAATAAAAAAATTTCACCTCCTGGGCACAAAAATCCCTGACCCCGGCATCAGGAATTTTCTTCCCCGGACACGAAATAAATCTTGATTTTCATAAACTATGAAAAACACCATTTTTAAGGACGGAATTCAACCCCGAATCTCATTCTGGTGTCCGTTTTTAGATTTGAGTAAAAAAAAACATTCACCTCCTGGGCACAAAAGTCCCTAACCCCGGCATCAGGAATTTTCTTCCCCGCACAACAAAAAAATCTTGACTTTTAAATGCTATGTAAAACACCATTTTTAAGGATGAAATTCAACCCCGAATCTCATTCTGGTGTCCGTTTTTAGATTTGGGTGGGGAAAAAATTTCACCTCCTAGGCACAAAAGTCTCTGACCCCCGGAATCAGGAATTTTCTTCCCCGGACACCAAAAAAATCTTGATTTTTAAAAGCTATGAAAACACAACTTTTAAGGATGAAATGAAATTTGAAATTTGAAATTTGAAATTTGAAATTTGAAATTTGAAATTTGAAATTTGAAATTTGAAATTTGAAATTTGAAATTTGAAATTTGAAATTTGAAATTTGAAATTCTAAATTTGAAATTCTAAATTCTAAATTCTAAATTTTAAATTTTAAATTTTAAATTTTAAATTTTAAATTTTAAATTTTAAATTTTAAATTTTAAATTTTAAATTTTAAATTTTAAATTTTAAATTTTAAATTTTAAATTTTAAATTTTAAATTTTAAATTTCAAATTTTAAATTTTAAATTTTAAATTTTAAATTTTAAATTTTAAATTTTAAATTTTAAATTTTAAATTTTAAATTTTAAATTTTAAATTTTAAATTTTAAATTTTAAATTTTAAATTTTAAATTTTACAATTTAAATTTTAAATTTTAAATTTTAAATTTCAAAATTGAAATTTTATATTTTATATTTTAAATTTTAAATTTTAAATTTTAAATTTTAAATTTTAAATTTCAAAATTGAAATTTTATACTTTATATTTTAAATTTTAAATTTTAAATTTCAAATTTTAAATTTCAAAATTGAAATTTTATACTTTATATTTTAAATTTTAAATTTTAAATTTTAAATTTTAAATTTTAAATTTTAAATTTTAAATTTTAAATTTTAAATTTCAAATTTTAAATTTTAAATTTTAAATTTTAAATTTCAAAATTGAAATTTTATATTTTATATTTTAAATTTTAAATTTTAAATTTTAAATTTTAAATTTCAAAATTGAAATTTTATACTTTATATTTTAAATTTTAAATTTTAAATTTCAAATTTTAAATTTCAAAATTGAAATTTTATACTTTATATTTTAAATTTTAAATTTTAAATTTCAAATTTTAAATTTCAAAATTGAAATTTTATACTTTATATTTTAAATTTTAAATTTTAAATTTTAAATTTCAAATTTTAAATTTTATATTTTATATTTTAAATTTATATTTGGGTGGAAAATAATTTCACCTCCTGGGCACAAAAATCCCTGACCCCGGTTTCAGGAATTTTCTTCCCCGGACACGAAATAAATCTTGATTTTTATAAACTATGAAAAACACCATTTTTAAGGAAGAAATTCAACCCCGAATCTCATTCGGGTGTCCATTTTTACATTTGAGTAAATAAAAAAATTTCACCTCCTGGACACAAAAATCCCTGATTCCGGCATCAGGAATTTTCTTCCCTGGACACCAAAAAATTCTTGATTTTTAAAAGCTATGAAAAACACCATTTTTAAGAATGAAATTCAACCAAGAATCTTATTCTGGTGTCCGTTTTTACATTTGGGTCAAAAAACAATTTACCTGCTGGGCATAAATTCCTGGCATCACGAATTTTCTTCCCCCGACACAAAAAAATCTTGATTTTTAAAATCTATGAAAAACACCATTTTCAAGGATGAAATTAAACCCCAAATCTAATTCTGGAGTCCGTTTTTACATTTGGGTCAAAAAAAAATATTCACCTCCTGGGCACAAAAATCCCTGACCCCGGCATCAGGAATTTTCTTCCCTGCACACCAAAAAAATCTTGATTTTTAAATGCTATGAAAAATGACATTTTTAAGGACAAAAAGCAACCCCGAATCTCATTCTGGTGTCCGTTTTTAGATTTGAGTCAGAAATTTTTTTTCACCTCCTGGGCACAAAAATCGGCATAAGGAATTTTCTTACCCAGACACCAAAAAAATCTTGATTTTTAAAAGCTATGAAAACACCATTTTTAAGGATGAAATTCAACCCCGAATCTCATTCTGGTGTCCGTTTTTAGATTTTCGTAAAAAAAAACATTCACCTCCTGGGCACAAAAATCCCTGACTCCGGCATCAGGAATTTTCTTCCCCGCACACCAAAAAAATCTTGAATTTAAAATCTATTAAAAACACCATTTTGAAGGACGAAATTCAACCCCGAATCTCATTCTGGTGTCTATTTATACATTTGGGTTGAAAAAAAATTTCACCTCCTGGGCACAAAAATCGCCGGGACTTAAAAACCTGGTTGTTTGAATTGTCTGGCCTGGACTGAGGGATTTTAAATTTAATTAAATAAAATTAAAGAAATTTGAAATTTGAAATTTGAAATTTGAAATTTGAAATTTGAAATAATTTGAAATTTGAAATTTGAAATTTGAAATTTGAAATTTGAAATTTGAAATTTGAAATTTGAAATTTGAAATTTGAAATTTGAAATTTGAAATTTGAAATTTGAAATTTGAAATTTGAAATTTGAAATTTGAAATTTGAAATTTGAAATTTGAAATTTGAAATTTTCCTTGCCTTGCCTTGCTTTGCCTTGCCTTGCCTTGCCTTGCCTTCGGCTTTAGGAATTTTCTTCCCCGGACACCAAAAAATTCTTAATTTTTAAAAGCTATGTAAAACACCATTTTTAAGAATGAAATTCAACCCCGAATCTCATTCTAGTGTGCGTTTTGACATTTGGGTGGAAAAAAAAATTTCACCTCCTGGGCACAAAAATCCCTGACTCCGACATCAGGAATTTTCTTCCCCGGACACCAAAAAATTCTTGATTTTTAAAAGCTATGAAAAACATCATTTTTAAGAATGAAATTCAAGCCCGAATTTCATTCTGGTGTGCGTTTTTACATTTGGGTGGAAAATAATTTCACCTCCTGGGCACAAAAGTCCCTGACTCCGGCATCAGGAATTTTCTTCCCCGCACACCAAAAAAATCTTGAATTTAAAATCTATGAAAAACACCATTTTGATGGACGAAATTCAACCCCGAATCGCATTCTGGTGTCTATTTATACATTTGGGTGGAAAAAAAATTTCACCTCCTGGGCACAAAAATCGCCGGGACTTAAAAACCTGGTTTTTTGAATTGTCTGGCCTGGACTTTGGGATTTTAAATTAAATTAAATAAAATTAAAGAAATTTGAAATTTGAAATTTGAAATTTGAAATTTGAAATTTGAAATTTGAAATTTGAAATTTGAAATTTGAAATATGAAATTTGCCTTGCCTTGCCTTGCTTTGCCTTGCCTTGCCTTGCCTTCGGCATTAGGAATTTTCTTCCCCGGACACCAAAAAATTCTTAATTTTTAAAAGCAATGAAAAACACCATTTTTGAGAATGAAATTCAACCCTGAATCTCATTCTGGTGTCCGTTTTTACATTTGGGTGGAAAAAAAAATTTCACCTCCTGGGCACAAAAATCCCTGACTCCGGCATCAGGAATTTCCTTCCCCGGACACCAAAAAATTCTTAATTTTTAAAAGCAATGAAAAACACCATTTTTGAGAATGAAATTCAACCCTGAATCTCATTCTGGTGTCCATTTTTAGATTTGGGTGGGAAAAAAATTTCACCTCCTGGGCACAAAAATCCCTGACCCCGGCATCAGTAATTTTCTTTCCCGGACAACAAAAAATTCTTGATTTTTAAAAACTATAAAAAACACCATTTTTAAGCGTGAAATTCAACCCCGAATGTAATTCTGGCATCCGTTTTTACATTTGGGTCAACAACGAAAAATTCACCTCCTGGGCACAAAAATCCCTGACCCCGGCATCAGAAATTTACTAGCCCGGACACCAAAAAATGCTTGATTTTTAAAAAGTATAAAAAACACAATTTTTAAGCGTGAAATTAAACCCCGAATGTAATTCTGGCATCCGTTTTTACATTTGGGTCAACAACGAAAAATTCACCTCCTGGGCACAAATATCCCTCATCCCGGCATCAGGAATTTTCTTCCCCGGACACCAAAAAACCTTGATTTTTAAAATCTATAGAAAACACCATTTTTAAGCATGAAATTAAACCCCAAATTTAATTCTGGCGTCCGTTTTTACATTTGAGTAAAAAAAAAATGTTCACCTCTTAGGCAAATAAAATCCCTGACCCCGGCATCAGTAATTTTCTTTCCCGGACACCAAAAAATTCTTGATTTTTAAAAACTATAAAAAACACCATTTTTAAGCGTGAAATTCAACCCCGAATGTAATTCTGGTGTCCATTTTTACATTTGGGTCAAAAAAAAAATTCACCTCCTGGGCACAAAAATCCCTCATCCCGGCATCAGGAATTTTCTTCCCCGGACACCAAAAAATTCTTGATATTTAAAATCTATGAAAAAAACCATTTTTAAGGATGAAATTAAACCCCAAATCTAATTCTGGCGTCCGTTTTTACATTTGAGTGGAAAATAATTTCACCTCCTGGGCACAAAAGTCCCTGACTCCGGCATCAGGAATTTTCTTCCCCGGACACCAAAAAATTCTTGATTTTTAAAAGCTATGAAAAACACCATTTTTAAGCACAAAATTCAACCCCGAATCTCATTCCGGCGTCCGTTTATAGATTTGGGTGGGAAAAAAAAATTCACCTCCTGGGCACAAAAATCCCTGACTCCGGCATCAGGAATTTTCTTCCCCGCACACCAAAAAAATCTTGATTTTTAAATGCTATGAAAAATGACATTTTTAAGGACAAAAAGCAACCCCGAATCTCATTCTGGTGTCCGTTTTTAGATTTGAGTAAAAATAAACATTCACCTCCTGGGCACAAAAATCCCTGACTCCGGCATCAGGAATTTTCTTCCCCGGACACCAAAAAATTCTTGATTTTTAAAAGCTATGAAAAACACCATTTTTAAGCATGAAATTCAACCCCGAATCTCATTCCGGTGTCTGTTTATAGATTTGGGTGTGGAAAAAAAATTCACCTCCTGGGCACAAAACTCTCTGACCCCGGCATCAGGAATTTTCTTCCCCGGACACCTAAAAAATCTTGATTTTTAAAAGCTATGAAAAACACCATTTTTAAGCACGAAATTCAACCCCGAATCTCATTCTGGTGTCCGTTTATAGATTTAGGTGGAAAAAAAATTTCACCTCCTGGGCACAAAAATCCCTCACTCCGGCATCAGGAATTTTCTTCCCAACAAAATCTTGATTTTTAAAAATTATGAAAAACACAATTTTTAAGTACAAAATTCAACCCTGAATCTATTCGGGTGTCTGTTTTTACATTTGAGTCAAAAAAAAAAATTTCACCTCCTGGGCCCAAAAATCCCTGACTCCGGCATCAGGAATTATCTTCCCCTGACACCAAAAAAATCTTCATTTTTAAAAACTATGAAAAACACCATTTTGAAGGACGAAATTCAACCCCAAATCTAATTCTGGCATCCGTTTTTACATTTGGGTCAAAAAAATTATTCACCTCCTGGGCACAAAAATCCCTGACCCTGGCATCAGGAATTTTCTTCCCCGGACACCACAAAAATCTTGATTTTTAAAAGCAATGAAAAACACCATTTTTGAGAATGAAATTCAACCACGAATCTCATTCTGGTGTCCGTTTTTAGATTTGGGTGGGGAAAAAATTTCACCTCCTGGGCACAAAAATCCCTGACCCCGGCATCAGGAATTTTCTTCCCCGCACACCAAAAAAATCTTGATTTTTAAATGCTATGAAAAATGACATTTTTAAGGACAAAAAGCAACCCCGAATCTCATTCTGGTGTCCGTTTTTAGATTTGAGTCAGAAATTTTTTTTCACCTCCTGGGCACAAAAATCAGCATAAGGAATTTTCTTACCCAGACACCAAAAAAAATCTTGATTTTTAAAAGCTATGAAAACACCATTTTTAAGGATGAAATTCAACCCCGAATCTCATTCTGGTGTCCGTTTTTAGATTTGAGTAAAAAAAAACATTCACCTCCTGGGCACAAAAATCCCTGACTCCGGCATCAGGAATTTTCTTCCCCGCACACCAAAAAAATCTTGAATTTAAAATCTATGAAAAACACCATTTTGAAGGACGAAATTCAACCCCGAATCTCATTCTGGTGTCTATTTATACATTTGGGTTGAAAAAAAAATTCACCTCCTGGGCACAAAAATCGCCGGGACTTAAAAACCTGGTTGTTTGAATTGTCTGGCCTGGACTGAGGGATTTTAAATTAAATTAAATAAAATTAATGAAATTTGAAATTTGAAATAATTTGAAATTTGAAATTTGAAATTTGAAATTTGAAATTTGAAATTTGAAATTTGAAATTTGAAATTTGAAATTTGAAATTTGAAATTTGAAATTTGAAATTTGAACTTCCGGTGGCTCCGCGGCGACGGAGGGAGCCTTCCCGGGCTGCCCGCGGCTCAGCTGGTGTTTTTTCGCCCGAAACAGCGCCGATCAGCTGTTCGGGCGAATCTGAAGCCCCCTCCTCGGGAGAAGAGGAGGGGGTGAGCCCCCAGGTGGGGGTTGAGTTCTCCGGGGCCGCCTGAGCTTGGAGCTTGGGCGGCTGAAGGATTGAACTCCCCCGTAGCCTGGGCTGCTCCCAGCTGGCTAGCGTCTCTGCTCCGGACTTCATGGAGCAGAGCCAGGCGTCTGCGACCATCCCTGCTTGAAGGAGAGACTATGAAAGGGAAAGAGCAGGCAGAGCAGTACAAGAGGGAAAGATGAAGAGATGAAGAAGATTTTATTTTACTCTCAAGCTTGATGGACTTTGCTTAAAACTTAAAGTGAAAGTGCGTCACAATTGTAAGTAAAAGATGGCGGCTAAACCTCCCCCTAGAACTTTTCGGAGTGCTGGAAATTCTCCGGTGCAACAACAATCATTGCTGCAGGCGTTGCATTCTCCTGATGTATTGACATCGAAGGATCTTGAAAAACATACCCAGTTAATTTTGGAGTCAATGGGTGTTAAATTTCTACAGATGGAGGAGAAATTGGAGAAATTGGAGCAGAGAATGGAAGAAAGGATGGAACAGAAACTTAGAGAAATGAAGGTAGACATTTTGTCCTCAGTGCAAAAAGTTGCTAAATGTGTGGAGGTGCTGGATGATCAAGTGCAAGATTTGATTCAAAAGAATGCTTTATTAGAAGCAAAAGTATTGGAAATTGAAGATTTAAAAGACAAAATCGACAGTGAACAGAGCTTGGCCCAATTTTACCAGATGCAGTTTGCTGTGAGAATTAGAGGCCTAAAAGAGAATATTAAGGAAGATTTAAAGCAGCTGGTTTCTGAGGCTTTTGAGGGAGTATTGAACCATCCAGCATCTGAATTAAAACAAGGTATGGACAAAGTGTTTCGTGTGAATTCGTGGATTGCTAAACAGAGAAAGTTGCCTAGAGATGTGGTGGTTTATTTTGTAAAAAGGGAAATTAGAGATGAAGTTATACAAGCTGCCTACGATACCAAAGTTGTGATTGCTGGTCAACAAGTTTTGGTTCTAAAAGAAATTCCTCCAAAGATTTTAAAGAGAAGGAAGGATTTTATATTTCTTGTGCAAGAGCTCAAGCAAAGAGATATAAGGTTCAGATGGGAGATCCCAGCTGGGTTGAGCTTCATGTATGATGGCAAAAGGTACTGTTTGAGTAATGTGAAGCAAGCGCATGATTTTTATAATAATGTCTTGAAAGTAACCCCATCAACACTTCTGGAAGCTGCAGAGGGATCTGGAGAAGGAGAACATCAAGAGGATGAAGATGCACAGATAGACGAGAAGGGTACAGGAGGAGTTCAAGCTGCAACTCTTTTGGATGATCTTAGAGAACAGAGGGTGACGCGTGCTGCCTTAAAACGCTCAAAAAAGGAAAAAAAATAAGACCAGTAGAAATCTATGGAACTTCCACAAAATATTTATAGTTAAGTGGTAGTTGTGTTTTTAATAAAAAAAAAAAAAGTTTTGGGATGCTATGTATGGTAATAGATTTTTTTTTTTTTAATTTGGAATTAATGGACAACTTACTACAGAGGAAGAGGAAGAAAGTTTTGTGGGTTAATGTGGGTTAATTTGTGTAAGAACTATTTATTAATGTGCAAATGAGAATATGTTAAGGTAATAGTGAATTGTGGAAGAACATAGATGGGAATGATGCTAGTTTTCTTTTATTTTAGTTTTTTATATATATTTAGTATTATTAAGGATTGGTTTACTATATACAAGCTAGAGAGTGATGGATTTTAGAGTTTATAATTGTTAGTATATGATTGTTTATGATTGCCTTTTAGATATATACCTTGTATTTTGCTCTGGGAAGTCGGGGGGGGGAGGGGGGAGGAGGGGAAGTGGAGGGGGGGAGGTAGGGGAGGGAGGAGGGGGAGGGGGAGGGGGGGAGATAGGGGGGAGGTAGGGAGGGGAGGAGGGAGGGGGAAGGGGGGTTTTTTTAAAGGAAAATTGTATTTTATAAAACTTTTCAATAAAAAAAAAAAAAAAGAAATTTGAAATTTGAAATTTGCCTTGCCTTGCCTTGCTTTGCCTTGCCTTGCCTTGCCTTCGGCATTAGGAATTTTCTTCCCCGGACACCAAAAAATTCTTAATATTTAAAAGCTATGAAAAACACCATTTTTAAGAATGAAATCCAACCCCGAATCTCATTCTAGTGTGCGTTTTTACATTTGGGTGGAAAAAAATTTCACCTCCTGGGCACAAAAATCCCTGACTCCGGCATCAGGAATTTTCTTCCCAACAAAATCTTGATTTTTAAAAATTATGATAAACACCATTTTTAAGGAAGAAATTCAACCCCGAATCTCATTCTGGTGTCCGTTTATAGATTTAGGTGGAAAAAAAAATTCACCTCCTGGGCACAAAAATCTCTGACCCCGGCATCAGGAATTTTCTTCCCCGCACACCAAAAAAATCTTAATTTTTAAATGCTATGAAAAATGACATTTTTAAGGACAAAAAGCAACCCCGAATCTCATTCTGGTGTCCGTTTTTAGATTTGAGTAAAAATAAACATTCACCTCCTGGGCACAAAAATCCCTGACTCCGGCATCAGGAATTTTCTTCCCGGGACAACAAAAAATTCTTGATTTTTAAAACTATGAAAAACACCATTTTTAAGAATGAAATTCAACCCCGAATCTCATTCTGGTGTGCGTTTTTACATTTGGGTGGAAAATAATTTCACCTCCTGGGCACAAAAATGCCTGACTCCGGCATCAGGAATTTTCTTCCTCAGACACCAAAAAATTCTTGCTTTTTAAAAGCTATGAAAAACACCATTTTTAAGAGTGAAATTCAACCCTGAATCTCATTCTGGTGTCCGTTTTTACAATTGAGTCAATAAAAAAATTTCACCTCCTGGGCACAAAAATCCCTGACTCCGGCATCTTGATTTTCATAAACTATGAAAAACACCATTTTTTAAGGACGAAATTCAACCCCGAATCTCATTCTGGTGTCCGTTTTTACATTTGGGTGGAAAATAATTTCACCTCCTGGGCACAAAAATCCCTGACTCCGGCATCAGAAATTTTCTTCCTCGGACACCAAAAAATTCTTGATTTTTAAAAGCTATGAAAAACACCATTTTTAAGAATGAAATTCAACCCCGAATCTCATTCTGGTGTCCGTTTTTAGATTTGGGTGGAAAAAAAATTTCACCTCCTGGGCACAAAAATCCCTTACCCCGGCATCAGGAATTTTCTTCCCCGGACAACAAAAAAATCTTGATTTTTAAAACTATGAAAAACACCATTTTTAAGAATGAAATTCAACCCCGAATCTCATTCTGGTGTGCGTTTTTACATTTGAGAAAAAAAAACATTCACCTCCTGGGCACAAAAGTCCCTGACCCCCGGCATCAGGAATTTTCTTCCCCGGACAACAAAAAAATCTTGATTTTTAAAACTATGAAAAACACCATTTTTAAGAATGAAATTCAACCCCGAATCTCATTCTGGTGTGCGTTTTTACATTTGGGTGGAAAATAATTTCACCTCCTGGGCACAAAAATCCCTTACCCCGGCATCAGGAATTTTCTTCCCCGGACAACAAAAAAATCTTGCTTTTTAAAAGCTATGAAAAACACCATTTTTAAGAGTGAAATTCAACCCTGAATCTCATTCTGGTGTCTGTTTTTAGATTTGGGTCAAAAAAACTTTTTCACCTCCTGGGCACAAAAATCCCTGACTCCAGCATCAGGAATTTTCTTCCCAACAAAATCTTGATTTTTAAAAATTACGAAAAACACCATTTTTAAGGACAAAATTCAACCCCAAATCTAATTCTGACATCCGTTTTTACATTTGGGTCAAAAAAAATATTCACCTCCTGGGCACAAAAATCCCTGACCCTGGCATCAGGAATTATCTTCCCAGGACACCAAAAAAATCTTGATTTTTAAAAACTATGAAAAACACCATATTGAAGGACGAAATTCAACCCCAAATCTAATTCTGGCATCCATTTTTACATTTGGGTCAAAAAAAATATTCACCTCCTGGGCACAAAAATCCCTGACATCAGGAATTTTCTTCCCCGCACACCAAAAAAATCTTGATTTTTAAATGCTATGAAAAATGAGATTTTTAAGGACAAAAAGCAACCCCGAATCTCATTCTGGTGTCCGTTTTTAGATTTGAGTCAGAAATTTTTTTTCACCTCCTGGGCTAAAAATCGGCATAAGGAATTTCTTACCCAGACACCAAAAAAATCTTGATTTTTAAAAGCTATGAAAACACCATTTTTAAGGATGAAATTCAACCCCGAATCTCATTCTGGTGTCCGTTTTTGGATTTGAGTAAAAAAAAACATTCACCTCCTGGGCCCAAAAATCCCTGACTCCGGCATCAGGAATTTTCTTCCACGGACACCAAAAAAATCTTCATTTTTAAAAACTATGAAAAACACCATTTTGAAGGACGAAATTCAACCCCAAATCTAATTCTGGCATCCGTTTTTACATTTGGGTCAACAACGAAAAATTCACCTCCTGGGCACAAAAATCCCTGACCCCGGCATCAGGAATTTTCTTCCCCGGACACGAAATAAATCTTAATTTTTATAAACTATGAAAAACACCATTTTTAAGGATGAAATTCAACCCCGAATCTCATTCTGGTGTCCGTTTTTAGATTTGAGTAAAAAAAAAAACATTCACCTCCTGGGCACAAAAGGTCCTGACCCCCGGCATCAGGAATTTCCTTCCCAGGACACCAAAAAATTCTTGATTTTTAAAAGCTATGAAAAGCACCATTTTGAAGGACTAAATTCAACCCCGAATCTAATTCTGGCATCCGTTTTTACATTTGAGTCAATAAAAAAATTTCACCTCCTGGGCACAAAAATCCCTGACCCCGGCATCAGGAATTTTCTTCCCCGGACACGAAATAAATCTTGATTTTCATAAACTATGAAAAACACCATTTTTAAGGACGGAATTCAACCCCGAATCTCATTCTGGTGTCCGTTTTTAGATTTGAGTAAAAAAAAACATTAAAAGTCCCTAACCCCGGCATCAGGAATTTTCTTCCCCGCACAACAAAAAAATCTTGACTTTTAAATGCTATGTAAAACACCATTTTTAAGGATGAAATTCAACCCCGAATCTCATTCTGGTGTCCGTTTTTAGATTTGGGTGGGAAAAAAATTTCACCTCCTAGGCACAAAAGTCTCTGACCCCCGGAATCAGGAATTTTCTTCCCCGGACACCAAAAAAATCTTGATTTTTAAAAGCTATGAAAACACAACTTTTAAGGATGAAATGAAATTTGAAATTTGAAATTTGAAATTTGAAATTTGAAATTTGAAATTTGAAATTTGAAATTTGAAATTTGAAATTTGAAATTTGAAATTTGAAATTTGAAATTTGAAATTCTAAATTCTAAATTTGAAATTCTAAATTTAAAATTTAAAATTTAAAATTTAAAATTTAAAATTTAAAATTTAAAATTTAAAATTTAAAATTTAAAATTTAAAATTTAAAATTTAAAATTTAAAATTTAAAATTTAAAATTTAAAATTTAAAATTTAAAATTTAAAATTTAAAATTTAAAATTTAAAATTTAAAATTTAAAATTTAAAATTTAAAATTTAAAATTTAAAATTTAAAATTTAAAATTTAAAATTTAAAATTTAAAATTTAAAATTTAAAATTTAAAATTTAAAATTTAAAATTTAAAATTTAAAATTTAAAATTTAAAATTTAAAATTTAAAATTTAAAATTTAAAAAAATTTAAAATTTAAAATTTAAAAATTGAAATTTTATATTTTATATTTTAAGTTTTAAATTTTAAATTTTAAATTTTAAATTTCAAAATTGAAATTTTATACTTTATATTTTAAATTTTAAATTTTAAATTTCAAATTTTAAATTTCAAAATTGAAATTTTATACTATATATTTTAAATTTTAAATTTTAAATTTCAAATTTTATATTTTATATTTTAAATTTATATTTGGGTGGAAAATAATTTCACCTCCTGGGCACAAAAATCCCTGACCCCGGTTTCAGGAATTTTCTTCCCCGGACACGAAATAAATCTTGATTTTTATAAACTATGAAAAACACCATTTTTAAGGAAGAAATTCAACCCCGAATCTCATTCAGGTGTCCATTTTTACATTTGAGTAAATAAAAAAATTTCACCTCCTGGACACAAAAATCCCTGATTCCGGCATCAGGAATTTTCTTCCCTGGACACCAAAAAATTCTTGATTTTTAAAAGCTATGAAAAACACCATTTTTAAGAATGAAATTCAACCAAGAATCTTATTCTGGTGTCCGTTTTAACATTTGGGTCAAAAAACAATTTACCTGCTGGGCATAAAAATTCCTGGCATCACGAATTTTCTTCCCCCGACACAAAAAAATCTTGATTTTTAAAATCTATGAAAAACACCATTTTCAAGGATGAAATTAAACCCCAAATCTAATTCTGGAGTCCGTTTTTACATTTGGGTCAAAAAAAAATATTCACCTCCTGGGCACAAAAATCCCTGACCCTGGGATAAGGAATTTTCTTCCCCGGACACCAAAAAAATCTTGATTTTTAAAAGCAATGAAAAACACCATTTTTGAGAATGAAATTCAACCCCAAATCTAATTCTGGCATCCGTTTTTACATTTGGGTCAAAAAAATTATTCACCTCCTGGGCACAAAAATCCCTGACCCCGGCATCAGGAATTTTCTTCCCTGCACACCAAAAAAATCTTGATTTTTAAATGCTATGAAAAATGACATTTTTAAGGACAAAAAGCAACCCCGAATCTCATTCTGGTGTCCGTTTTTAGATTTGAGTCAGAAATTTTTTTTCACCTCCTGGGCACAAAAATCGGCATAAGGAATTTTCTTACCCAGACACCAAAAAAATCTTGATTTTTAAAAGCTATGAAAACACCATTTTTAAGGATGAAATTCAACCCCGAATCTCATTCTGGTGTCCGTTTTTAGATTTTCGTAAAAAAAAACATTCACCTCCTGGGCACAAAAATCCCTGACTCCGGCATCAGGAATTTTCTTCCCCGGACACCTAAAAAATCTTGATTTTTAAAAGCTATGAAAAACACCATTTTTAAGCACGAAATTCAACCCCGAATCTCATTCCGGTGTCCGTTTATAGATTTAGGTGGAAAAAAAATTTCACCTCCTAGGCACAAAAATCCCTCACTCCGGCATCAGGAATTTTCTTCCCAACAAAATCTTGATTTTTAAAAATTATGAAAAACACAATTTTTAAGTACAAAATTCAACCCTGAATCTATTCGGGTGTCTGTTTTTACATTTGAGTCAAAAAAAAAAAATTTCACCTCCTGGGCCCAAAAATCCCTGACTCCGGCATCAGGAATTATCTTCCCCTGACACCAAAAAAATCTTCATTTTTAAAAACTATGATAAACACCATTTTGAAGGACGAAATTCAACCCCAAATCTAATTCTGGCATCCGTTTTTACATTTGGGTCAAAAAAATTATTCACCTCCTGGGCACAAAAATCCCTGACCCTGGCATCAGGAATTTTCTTCCCCGGACACCACAAAAATCTTGATTTTTAAAAGCAATGAAAAACACCATTTTTGAGAATGAAATTCAACCCCGAATCACATTCTGGTGTCCGTTTTTAGATTTGGGTGGGGAAAAATTTCACCTCCTGGGCACAAAAATCCCTGACCCCGGCATCAGGAATTTTCTTCCCCGCACAACAAAAAAATCTTGATTTTTAAATGCTATGAAAAATGACATTTTTAAGGACAAAAAGCAACCCCGAATCTCATTCTGGTGTCCGTTTATAGATTTGGGTGGAAAAATTTTTTTCACCTCCTGGGCACAAAAATCCCTGACCCCGGCATCAGGAATTATCTTCCCCTGACACCAAAAAAATCTTTATTTTTAAAAACTATGAAAAACACCATTATGAAGGACGAAATTCAACCGCAAATCTAATTCTGGCATCCGTTTTTACATTTGGGTCAAAAAAAATATTCACCTCCTGGGCACAAAAATCCCTGACCCTGGCATAAGGAATTTTCTTCCCCGGACACCAAAAAAATCTTGATTTTTAAAAGCAATGAAAAACACCATTTTTGAGAATGAAATTCAACCCCGAATCTCATTCTGGTGTCCGTTTTTAGATTTGGGTGGGAAAAAAATTTCACCTCCTGGGCACAAAAATCCCTGACCCCGGCATCAGGAATTTTCTTCCCCGCACACCAAAAAAATCTTGATTTTTAAATGCTATGAAAAATGACATTTTTAAGGACAAAAAGCAACCCCGAATCTCATTCTGGTGTCCGTTTTTAGATTTGAGTCAGAAATTTTTTTTTCACCTCCTGGGCACAAAAATCGGCATAAGGAATTTTCTTACCCAGACACCAAAAAAATCTTGATTTTTAAAAGCTATGAAAACACCATTTTTAAGGATGAAATTCAACCCCGAATCTCATTCTGGTGTCCGTTTTTAGATTTTCGTAAAAAAAAACATTCACCTCCTGGGCACAAAAATCTCTGACTCCGGCATCATTAATTTTCTTCCCCGCACACCAAAAAAATCTTGAATTTGAAATCTATTAAAAACACCATTTTGAAGGACGAAATTCAACCCCGAATCTCATTCTGGTGTCTATTTATACATTTGGGTTGAAAAAAAACTTCACCTCCTTGGCACAAAAATCGCCGGGACTTAAAAACCTGGTTGTTTGAATTGTCTGGCCTGGACTGAGGGATTTTAAATTAAATTAAATAAAATTAAAGAAATTTGAAATTTGAAATTTGAAATTTGAAATTTGAAATAATTTGAATTTGAAATTTGAAATTTGAAATTTGAAATTTGAAATTTGAAATTTGAAATTTGAAATTTGAAATTTGAAATTTGAAATTTGAAATTTGAAATTTGAAATTTGAAATTTGAAATTTGAAATTTGAAATTTGAAATTTGAAATTTGAAATTTGAAATTTGAAATTTGAAATTTGAAATTTGAAATTTGAAATTTGAAATTTGAAATTTGAAATTTGAAATTTGAAATTTGAAATTTGAAATTTGAAATTTGAAATTTGAAATTTGAAATTTGAAATTTGAAATTTGAAATTTGCCTTGCCTTGCTTTGCCTTGCCTTGCCTTGCCTTGCCTTCGGCATTAGGAATTTTCTTCCCCGGACACCAAAAAATTCTTAATTTTTAAAAGCTATGTAAAACACCATTTTTAAGAATGAAATTCAACTCCGAATCTCATTCTAGTGTGTGTTTTGACATTTGGGTGGAAAAAAATTTCACCTCCTGGGCACAAAAATCCCTGACTCCGGCATCAGGAATTTTCTTCCCAACAAAATTTTGATTTTTAAAAATTATGATAAACACCATTTTTAAGGAAGAAATTCAACCCCGAATCTCATTCTGGTGTCCGTTTTTACATTTGGGTGGGAAAAAAAATTTCACCTCCTGGGCACAAAAATCCCTGACTCCGACATCAGGAATTTTCTTCCCCGGACACCAAAAAATTCTTGATTTTTAAAAGCTATGAAAAACATCATTTTTAAGAATGAAATTCAAGCCCGAATTTCATTCTGGTGTGCGTTTTTACATTTGGGTGGAAAATAATTTCACCTCCTGGGCACAAAAATCGCCGGGACTTAAAAACCTGGTTTTTTGAATTGTCTGGCCTGGACTTTGGGATTTTAAATTAAATTAAGTATAATTAAAGCAATTTGAAATTTGAAATTTGAAATTTGAAATTTGAAATTTGAAATATGAAATTTGCCTTGCCTTGCCTTGCTTTGCCTTGCCTTGCCTTGCCTTCGGCATTAGGAATTTTCTTCCCCGGACACCAAAAAATTCTTTATTTTTAAAAGCAATGAAAAACACCATTTTTGAGAATGAAATTCAACCCCGAATCTCATTCTGGTGTCCGTTTTTAGATTTGGGTGGGAAAAAAATTTCACCTCCTGGGCACAAAAATCCCTGACCCCGGCAACAGGAATTTTCTTCCCCGCACACCAAAAAAAGCTTGATTTTTAAAAACTATAAAAAACACCATTTTTAAGCGTGAAATTCAACCCTGAATCTATTCGGGTGTCTGTTTTTACATTTGAGTCAAAAAAAAAAATTTCACCTCCTGGGCCCAAAAATCCCTGACTCCGGCATCAGGAATTATCTTCCCCTGACACCAAAAAAATCTTCATTTTTAAAAACTATGAAAAACACCATTTTGAAGGACGAAATTCAACCCCAAATCTAATTCTGGCATCCGTTTTTACATTTGGGTCAAAAAAATTATTCACCTCCTGGGCACAAAAATCCCTGACCCTGGCATCAGGAATTTTCTTCCCCGGACACCACAAAAATCTTGATTTTTAAAAGCAATGAAAAACACCATTTTTGAGAATGAAATTCAACCCCGAATCACATTCTGGTGTCCGTTTTTAGATTTGGGTGGGGAAAAATTTCACCTCCTGGGCACAAAAATCCCTGACCCCGGCATCAGGAATTTTCTTCCCCGCACACCAAAAAAATCTTGATTTTTAAATGCTATGAAAAATGACATTTTTAAGGACAAAAAGCAACCTCGAATCTCATTCTGGTGTCCGTTTATAGATTTGGGTGGAAAAATTTTTTTCACCTCCTGGGCACAAAAATCCCTGACCCCGGCATCAGGAATTATCTTCCCCTGACACCAAAAAAATCTTTATTTTTAAAAACTATGAAAAACACCATTATGAAGGACGAAATTCAACCGCAAATCTAATTCTAGCATCCGTTTTTACATTTGGGTCAAAAAAAATATTCACCTCCTGGGCACAAAAATCCCTGACCCTGGCATAAGGAATTTTCTTCCCCGGACACCAAAAAAATCTTGATTTTTAAAAGCAATGAAAAACACCATTTTTGAGAATGAAATTCAACCCCGAATCTCATTCTGGTGTCCGTTTTTAGATTTGGGTGGGAAAAAAATTTCACCTCCTGGGCACAAAAATCCCTGACCCCGGCATCAGGAATTTTCTTCCCCGCACACCAAAAAAATCTTGATTTTTAAATGCTATGAAAAATGACATTTTTAAGGACAAAAAGCAACCCCGAATCTCATTCTGGTGTCCGTTTTTAGATTTGAGTCAGAATTTTTTTTTCACCTCCTGGGCACAAAAATCGGCATAAGGAATTTTCTTACCCAGACACCAAAAAAATCTTGATTTTTAAAAGCTATGAAAACACCATTTTTAAGGATGAAATTCAACCCCGAATCTCATTCTGGTGTCCGTTTTTAGATTTGAGTAAAAAAAAACATTCACCTCCTGGGCACAAAAATCCCTGACTCCGGCATCAGGAATTTTCTTCCCGGACACGTAAAAAATCTTGATTTTTAAAAGCTATGAAAAACACCATTTTTAAGCACGAAATTCAACCCCGAATCTCATTCCGGTGTCCGTTTATAGATTTAGGTGGAAAAAAAATTTCACCTCCTGGGCACAAAAATCCCTCACTCCGGCATTAGGAATTTTCTTCCCAACAAAATCTTGATTTTTAAAAATTATGAAAAACACAATTTTTAATTACAAAATTCAACCCTGAATCTATTCGGGTGTCTGTTTTTACATTTGAGTCAAAAAAAAAAATTTCACCTCCTGGGCCCAAAAATCCCTGACTCCGGCATCATTAATTTTCTTCCCCGCACACCAAAAAAATCTTGAATTTAAAATCTATTAAAAACACCATTTTGAAGGACGAAATTCAACCCTGAATCTCATTCTGGTGTCTATTTATACATTTGGTTTGAAAAAAAACTTCACCTCCTGGGCACAAAAATCGCCGGGACTTAAAAACCTGGTTGTTTGAATTGTCTGGCCTGGACTGAGGGATTTTAAATTAAATTAAATAAAATTAAAGAAATTTGAAATTTGAAATTTGAAATTTGAAATTTGAAATTTGAAATAATTTGAAATTTGAAATTTGAAATTTGAAGTTTGAAATTTGAAATTTGAAATTTGAAATTTGAAATTTGAAATTTGAAATTTGAAATTTGAAATTTGAAATTTGAAATTTGAAATTTGAAATTTGAAATTTGAAATTTGAAATTTGAAATTTGAAATTTGAAATTTGAAATTTGAAATTTGAAATTTGAAATTTGAAATTTGAAATTTGAAATTTGAAATTTGCCTTGCTTTGCCTTGCCTTGCCTTGCCTTGCCTTCGGCATTAGGAATTTTCTTCCCCGGACACCAAAAAATTCTTAATTTTTAAAAGCTATGTAAAACACCATTTTTAAGAATGAAATTCAACTCCGAATCTCATTCTAGTGTGTGTTTTGACATTTGGGTGGAAAAAAATATTCACCTCCTGGGCACAAAAATCCCTGACCCTGGCATAAGGAATTTTCTTCCCCGGACACCAAAAAAATCTTGATTTTTAAAAGCAATGAAAAACACCATTTTTGAGAATGAAATTCAACCCCGAATCTCATTCTGGTGTCCGTTTTAGATTTGGGTGGGAAAAAAATTTCACCTCCTGGGCACAAAAATCCCTGACCCCGGCATCAGGAATTTTCTTCCCCGCACACCAAAAAAATCTTGATTTTTAAATGCTATGAAAAATGACATTTTTAAGGACAAAAAGCAACCCCGAATCTCATTCTGGTGTCCGTTTTTAGATTTGAGTCAGAAATTTTTTTTCACCTCCTGGGCACAAAAATCGGCATAAGGAATTTTCTTACCCAGACACCAAAAAAATCTTGATTTTTAAAAGCTATGAAAACACCATTTTTAAGGATGAAATTCAACCCCGAATCTCATTCTGGTGTCCGTTTTTAGATTTGAGTAAAAAAAAACATTCACCTCCTGGGCACAAAAATCCCTGACTCCGGCATCAGGAATTTTCTTCCCGGACACGTAAAAAATCTTGATTTTTAAAAGCTATGAAAAACACCATTTTTAAGCACGAAATTCAACCCCGAATCTCATTCCGGTGTCCGTTTATAGATTTAGGTGGAAAAAAAATTTCACCTCCTGGGCACAAAAATCCCTCACTCCGGCATTAGGAATTTTCTTCCCAACAAAATCTTGATTTTTAAAAATTATGAAAAACACAATTTTTAATTACAAAATTCAACCCTGAATCTATTCGGGTGTCTGTTTTTACATTTGAGTCAAAAAAAAAAATTTCACCTCCTGGGCCCAAAAATCCCTGACTCCGGCATCATTAATTTTCTTCCCCGCACACCAAAAAAATCTTGAATTTAAAATCTATTAAAAACACCATTTTGAAGGACGAAATTCAACCCCGAATCTCATTCTGGTGTCTATTTATACATTTGGGTTGAAAAAAAACTTCACCTCCTGGGCACAAAAATCGCCGGGACTTAAAAACCTGGTTGTTTGAATTGTCTGGCCTGGACTGAGGGATTTTAAATTAAATTAAATAAAATTAAAGAAATTTGAAATTTGAAATTTGAAATTTGAAATTTGAAATTTGAAATAATTTGAAATTTGAAATTTGAAATTTGAAGTTTGAAATTTGAAATTTGAAATTTGAAATTTGAAATTTGAAATTTGAAATTTGAAATTTGAAATTTGAAATTTGAAATTTGAAATTTGAAATTTGAAATTTGAAATTTGAAATTTGAAATTTGAAATTTGAAATTTGAAATTTGAAATTTGAAATTTGAAATTTGAAATTTGAAATTTGAAATTTGAAATTTGAAATTTGAAATTTGCCTTGCCTTGCTTTGCCTTGCCTTGCCTTGCCTTGCCTTCGGCATTAGGAATTTTCTTCCCCGGACACCAAAAAATTCTTAATTTTTAAAAGCTATGTAAAACACCATTTTTAAGAATGAAATTCAACTCCGAATCTCATTCTAGTGTGTGTTTTGACATTTGGGTGGAAAAAAATATTCACCTCCTGGGCACAAAAATCCCTGACCCTGGCATAAGGAATTTTCTTCCCCGGACACCAAAAAAATCTTGATTTTTAAAAGCAATGAAAAACACCATTTTTGAGAATGAAATTCAACCCCGAATCTCATTCTGGTGTCCGTTTTTAGATTTGGGTGGGAAAAAAATTTCACCTCCTGGGCACAAAAATCCCTGACCCCGGCATCAGGAATTTTCTTCCCCGCACACCAAAAAAATCTTGATTTTTAAATGCTATGAAAAATGACATTTTTAAGGACAAAAAGCAACCCCGAATCTCATTCTGGTGTCCGTTTTTAGATTTGAGTCAGAAATTTTTTTTCACCTCCTGGGCACAAAAATCGGCATAAGGAATTTTCTTACCCAGACACCAAAAAAATCTTGATTTTTAAAAGCTATGAAAACACCATTTTTAAGGATGAAATTCAACCCCGAATCTCATTCTGGTGTCCGTTTTTAGATTTGAGTAAAAAAAAACATTCACCTCCTGGGCACAAAAATCCCTGACTCCGGCATCAGGAATTTTCTTCCCGGACACGTAAAAAATCTTGATTTTTAAAAGCTATGAAAAACACCATTTTTAAGCACGAAATTCAACCCCGAATCTCATTCCGGTGTCCGTTTATAGATTTAGGTGGAAAAAAAATTTCACCTCCTGGGCACAAAAATCCCTCACTCCGGCATCAGGAATTTTCTTCCCAACAAAATCTTGATTTTTAAAAATTATGAAAAACACAATTTTTAATTACAAAATTCAACCCTGAATCTATTCAGGTGTCTGTTTTTACATTTGAGTCAAAAAAAAAAATTTCACCTCCTGGGCCCAAAAATCCCTGACTCCGGCATCATTAATTTTCTTCCCCGCACACCAAAAAAATCTTGAATTTAAAATCTATTAAAAACACCATTTTGAAGGACGAAATTCAACCCCGAATCTCATTCTGGTGTCTATTTATACATTTGGGTTGAAAAAAAACTTCACCTCCTGGGCACAAAAATCGCCGGGACTTAAAAACCTGGTTGTTTGAATTGTCTGGCCTGGACTGAGGGATTTTAAATTAAATTAAATAAAATTAAAGAAATTTGAAATTTGAAATTTGAAATTTGAAATTTGAAATTTGAAATAATTTGAATTTGAAATTTGAAATTTGAAATTTGAAGTTTGAAATTTGAAATTTGAAATTTGAAATTTGAAATTTGAAATTTGAAATTTGAAATTTGAAATTTGAAATTTGAAATTTGAAATTTGAAATTTGAAATTTGAAATTTGAAATTTGAAATTTGAAATTTGAAATTTGAAATTTGAAATTTGAAATTTGAAATTTGAAATTTGAAATTTGAAATTTGAAATTTGAAATTTGAAATTTGAAATTTGAAATTTGAAATTTGAAATTTGAAATTTGAAATTTGAAATTTGAAATTTGAAATTTGCCTTGCCTTGCTTTGCCTTGCCTTGCCTTGCCTTGCCTTCGGCATTAGGAATTTTCTTCCCCGGACACCAAAAAATTCTTAATTTTTAAAAGCTATGTAAAACACCATTTTTAAGAATGAAATTCAACTCCGAATCTCATTCTAGTGTGTGTTTTGACATTTGGGTGGAAAAAAATTTCACCTCCTGGGCACAAAAATCCCTGACTCCGGCATCAGGAATTTTCTTCCCAACAAAATTTTGATTTTTAAAAATTATGATAAACACCATTTTTAAGGAAGAAATTCAACCCCGAATCTCATTCTGGTGTCCGTTTTTACATTTGGGTGGGAAAAAAAATTTCACCTTCTGGGCACAAAAATCCCTGACTCCGACATCAGGAATTTTCTTCCCCGGACACCAAAAAATTCTTGATTTTTAAAAGCTATGAAAAACATCATTTTTAAGAATGAAATTCAAGCCCGAATTTCATTCTGGTGTGCGTTTTTACATTTGGGTGGAAAATAATTTCACCTCCTGGGCACAAAAATCGCCGGGACTTAAAAACCTGGTTTTTTGAATTGTCTGGCCTGGACTTTGGGATTTTAAATTAAATTAAGTATAATTAAAGAAATTTGAAATTTGAAATTTGAAATTTGAAATATGAAATTTGCCTTGCCTTGCCTTGCTTTGCCTTGCCTTGCCTTGCCTTCGGCATTAGGAATTTTCTTCCCCGGACACCAAAAAATTCTTTATTTTTAAAAGCAATGAAAAACACCATTTTTGAGAATGAAATTCAACCCCGAATCTCATTCTGGTGTCCGTTTTTAGATTTGGGTGGGAAAAAAATTTCACCTCCTGGGCACAAAAATCCCTGACCCTGGCAACAGGAATTTTCTTCCCCGCACACCAAAAAAAGCTTGATTTTTAAAAACTATAAAAAACACCATTTTTAAGCGTGAAATTCAACCCCGAATGTAATTCTGGTGTCCGTTTTTACATTTGGGTCAAAAAAAATGTCACCTCCTGGGCACAAAAATCCCTGACTCCGAAATCAGAAATTTACTTGCCCGGACACCAAAAAATGCTTGATTTTTAAAAAGTATAAAAAACACCATTTCTAAGGATGAAATTCAACCCCGAATCTCATACTGGACTCGGTTTTTACATTTGTGTCAAAAAATCTTTTTCACCTCCTTGGCACAAAAATCCCTGACTCCGGCATCAGGAATTTTCTTCCCGGGACAACAAAAAATTCTTGCTTTTTAAAAGCTATGAAAAACACCATTTTTAAGAGTGAAATTCAACCCTGAATCTCATTCTGGTGTCCGTTTTTACAATTGAGTCAATAAAAAAATTTCACCTCCTGGGCACAAAAATCCCTGACTCCGGCATCTTGATTTTCATAAACTATGAAAAACACCATTTTTAAGGACGAAATTCAACCCCGAATCTCATTCTGGTGTCCGTTTTTAGATTTGAGTAAAAAAAAAAACATTCACCTCCTGGGCACAAAAATCCCTTACCTCGGCATCAGGAATTTTCTTCCCTGCACACCAAAAAAATCTTGATTTTTAAAAGCTATGAAAAACACCATTTTTAAGAATGAAATTCAACCCTGAATCTCATTCTGGTGTCCGTTTTTACATTTGAGTAAAAAAAAATATTCACCTCTTGGGCACAAAAATCCCTGACCCTGTCATCAGGAAGTTTCTTCCCCGGACAACAAAAAAATCTTGATTTTTATAAACTATGAAAAACACCATTTTTAAGGAAGAAATTCAACCCCGAATCTCATTCTGGTGTGCGTTTTTACATTTGGGTGGAAAATAATTTCACCTCCTGGGCACAAAAATGCCTGACTCCGGCATCAGGAATTTTCTTCCTCAGACACCAAAAAATTCTTGCTTTTTAAAAGCTATGAAAAACACCATTTTTAAGAGTGAAATTCAACCCTGAATCTCATTCTGGTGTCTGTTTTTAGATTTGGGTCAAAAAATTTTTTTCACCTCCTGGGCACAAAAATCCCTGACTCCGGCATCAGGAATTTTCTTCCCCGGACACCAAAAAAATCTTGAATTTAAAAACATTCACCTCCTGGGCCCAAAAATCCCTGACTCCGGCATCAGGAATTATCTTCCCCGGACACCAAAAAAATCTTCATTTTTAAAAACTATGAAAAACACCATTTTTAAGAATGAAATTCAACCCCGAATCTCATTCTGGTGTGCGTTTTTACATTTGGGTGGAAAATAATTTCACCTCCTGGGTACAAAAATGCCTGACTCCGGCGTCAGGAATTTTCTTCCTCAGACACCAAAAAATTCTTGCTTTTTAAAAGCTATGAAAAACACCATTTTTAAGAATGAAATTCAACCCTGAATCTCATTCTGGTGTCCGTTTTAACATTTGAGTCAATAAAAAAATTTCACCTCCTGGGCACAAAAATCCCTGACTCCGGCATCTTGATTTTCATAAACTATGAAAAACACCATTTTTTAAGGACGAAATTCAACCCCGGATCTCATTCTGGTGTGCGTTTTTACATTTGGGTGGAAAATAATTTCACCTCCTTGGCACAAAAATCCCTGACTCCGGCATCAGAAATTTTCTTCCTCGGACACCAAAAAATTCTTGATTTTTAAAAGATATGAAAAACACCATTTTTAAGAATGAAATTCAACCCCGAATCTCATTCTAGTGTGCGTTTTGACATTTGGGTGGAAAAAAATTTCACCTCCTGGGCACAAAAATCCCTGACTCCGGCATCAGGAATTTTCTTCCCCGCACACCAAAAAAATCTTGAATTTAAAATCTATGAAAAACACCATTTTGAAGGACGAAATTCAACCCCGAATCTCATTCTGGTGTCTATTTATACATTTGGGTGGGGAAAAAATTTCACCTCCTGGGCACAAAAATCGCCGGGACTTAAAAACCTGGTTTTTTGAATTGTCTGGCCTGGACTTTGGGATTTTAAATTAAATTAAATAAAATTAAAGAAATTTGAAACTTGAAATTTGAGCCTTGCCTTGCCTTGCCTTGCCTTGCCTTGCCTTGCCTTGCCTTGCCTTGCCTTGCCTTGCCTTGCCTTGCCTTGCCTTGCCTTGCCTTGCCTTGCCTTGCCTTGCCTTGCCTTCGGCATTAGGAATTTTCTTCCCCGGACACCAAAAAATTCTTAATTTTTAAAAGCTATGAAAAACACCATTTTTAAGAATGAAATTCAACCCCAAATCTCATTCTAGTGTGCGTTTTTACATTTGGGTGGAAAAAACATTCACCTCCTGGGCACAAAAATCCCTGACTCCGGCATCACGAATTTTCTTCCCCGGACACCAAAAAATCTTGATTTTCAAAATCTATGAAAAAAACCATTTTTAAGGATGAAATTAAAACTCGAATTTAATTCTGGTGTCTGTTTTTTAAAAGCAATGGAAACACCATTTTTAAGGATGAAATTCAACCCCGAATCTCATTCTGGTGTCCGTTTTTAGATTTTCGTAAAAAAAAACATTCACCTCCTGAGCACAAAAATCCCTGACTCCGGCATCAGGAATTTTCTTCATCGCACACCAAAAAAAATCTTGAATTTAAAATCTATTAAAAACACCATTTTGAAGGACGAAATTCAACCCTGAATCTCATTCTGGTGTCTATTTATACATTTGGGTTGAAAAAAAATTTCACCTCCTGGCACAAAAATCGCCGGGACTTAAAAACCTGGTTGTTTGAATTGTCTGGCCTGGACTCAGGGATTTTAAATTAAATTAAATAAAATTAAAGAAATTTGAAATTTGAAATTTGAAATTTGAAATTTGAAATTTGAAATTTGAAATTTGAAATTTGAAATTTGAAATTTGAAATTTGAAATTTGAAATTTGAAATTTGAAATTTGTAATTTGCCTTGCCTTGCCTTGCTTTGCCTTGCCTTGCCTTGCCTTGCCTTCGGCATTAGGAATTTTCTTCCCCGGACACCAAAAAATTCTTAATTTTTAAAAGCTATTAAAAACACCATTTTTAAGAATGAAATTCAACCCCGAATCTCATTCTGGTGTCCGTTTTTACATTTGGGTGGGGGAAAAAATTTCACCTGCCTGGCATAAAAATCCCTGACTCCGGCATCAGGAATTTTCTTCCCCGGACACCAAAAAATTCTTGATTTTTAAAAGCTATGAAAAACATCATTTTTAAGAATGAAATTCAAGCCCGAATTTCATTCTGGTGTGCGTTTTTACATTTCATTGGAAAATAATTTCACCTCCTGGGAACAAAAGTCCCTGACTCCGGCATCAGGAATTTTCTTCCCCGGACACCAAAAAAAATCTTGATTTTTAAAAGCTATGAAAAACACCATTTTTAAGCATGAAATTCAACCCCGAATCTCATTCCGGCGTCCGTTTATAGATATGGGTGGGAAAAAAAATTTCACCTCCTGGGCACAAAAATCCCTGACTCCGGCATCAGGCATTTTCTTCCCAACAAAATCTTGATTTTTAAAAATTATGAAAAACACCATTTTGAAGGACAAAATTCAACATTGAATCTATTCGGGTGTCTGTTTTTACATTTGAGTCAAAAAAAAAATTTCACCTCTTGGGCCCAGAAATCCCTGACTTTGGCATCAGGATTTATCTTCCCTGGACACCAAAAAAATCTTCATTTTTAAAAACTATGAAAAACACCATTTTGAAGGACGAAATTCAACCCCAAATCTAATTCTGGCATCCGTTTTTACATTTGGGTCAAAAAAAATATTCACCTCCTGGGCACAAAAATCCCTGACCACAGCATCAGGAATTTTCCTCCCCGGACACGAAATAAATCTTCATTTTTAAAAGCTATGAAAAACACCATTTTTGAGAATGAAATTCAACCCCGAATCTCATTCTGGTGTCGGTTTTTAGATTTGGGGGTGGGAAAAAATTTCACCTCCTGGGCACAAAAATCCCTGACTCTGGCATCAGGAATTTTCTTCCCGGGACACCAAAAAATTCTTGATTTTTAAAAGTTATGAAAAACATCATTTTTAAGAATGAAATTCAACCCCGAATCTCATTCTGGTGTGCGTTTTTACATTTGGGTGGAAAATAATTTCACCTCCTGGGCCTGACTCCGGCATCAGGAATTTTCTACCCCGGACACCAAAAAATTCTTGATTTTTTAAAAGCTATGAAAAACACCATTTTTAAGCACGAAATTCAACCCCGAATCTCATTCCAGTGTTTGTTTATAGATTTGGGTGGGGAAAAAAAATTCACCTCCTGGGCAGAAAACTCTCTGACCCCGGCATCAGGAATTTTCTTCCCCGGACACCAAAAAAATCTTGATTTTTAAAAGCTATGAAAAACATCATTTTTAAGAATGAAATTCAACCCCGAATCTCATTCTGGTGTGCGTTTTTACATTTGGGTGGAAAATAATTTCACCTCCTGGGCCTGACTCCGGCATCAGGAATTTTCTTCCCGGGACACCAAAAAATTGTTGATTATTAAAAGCTATGAAAAACATCATTTTTAAGAATGAAATTCAAGCCCGAATTTCATTCTGGTGTGCGTTTTTACATTTCATTGGAAAATAATTTCGCCTCCTGGGCACAAAAGTCCCTGACAAAATTCAACCCCGAATCTCATTCTGGTGTCCGTTTTTACATTTGGGTGGGGAAAAAAATTTCACCTCCTGGGCACAAAAATCCCTGACCCCGGCATCAGTAATTTTCTTTCCCGGACAACAAAAAATTCTTGATTTTTAAAAACTATAAAAAACACCATTTTTAAGCGTGAAATTCAACCCCGAAACTAATTCTAGTGTCCATTTTTACATTTGGGTCAAAAAAAAAATTCACCCCCTGGGCACAAAAATCCCTGACCCCGGCATCAAAAATTTACTTGCCCGGACACCAAAAAATGCTTGATTTTTAAAAAGTATAAAAAACACAATTTTTAAGCGTGAAATTAAACCCCGAATGTAATTCTGGCATCCGTTTTTACATTTGGGTCAACAACGAAAAATTCACCTCCTGGGCACAAAAATCCCTCACACCGGCATCAGGAATTTTCTTCCCCGGACACCAAAAAACCTTGATTTTTAAAATCTATAGAAAACACCATTTTTAAGCATGAAATTAAACCCCAAATCTAATTCTGGCGTCCGTTTTTTCATTTGAGTCAAAAAAATAATGTTCACCTCCTAGGCAAATAAAATCCCTGACCCCGGCATCAGTAATTTTCTTTCCCGGACAACAAAAAATTCTTGACTTTTCAAAACTATAAAAAACACCATTTTTAAGCGTGAAATTCAACCCCGAATGTAATTCTGGCATCCGTTTTTACATTTGGGTCAACAACGAAAAATTCACCTCCTGGGCACAAAAATCCCTCACCCCGGCATCAGGAATTTTCTTCCCTGGACACTAAAAAACCTTGATTTTTAAAATCTATAGAAAAAACCATTTTTAAGCATGAAATTAAACCCCAAATCTAATTCTGGCATCCGTTTTTACATTTGAGTGGAAAATAATTTCACCTCCTGGGCACAAAAGGTCCCAGATTGTTGGGGGCAATTAAGCTGACTTTGTAATAATGCTGCTTGGGGTGTGTGTGAAAGCCCTAATAAGCAGGCATATACATAGAATGAAGGCTACTGCTAAGCTTGTAAGCCGCCCTGAGTCTTCGGAGAAGGGCGGGATATAAATGGAATTAAAATAAATAAATAAATAAATAAAAGTCCCTGACTCCGGCATCAGGAATTTTCTTCCCCGGACACCAAAAAATTCTTGATTTTTAAAAGCTATAAAAAACACCATTTTTAAGCACGAAATTCAACCCCGAATCTCATTCCGGCGTCTGTTTATAGATTTGGGTGGGAAAAAAAAATTCACCTCCTGGGCACAAAACTCTCTGACCCCGGCATCAGGAATTTTCTTCCCCGTACACCAAAAAAATCTTGATTTTTAAAAGCTATGAAAAACACCATTTTTAAGCACGAAATTCAACCCCGAATCTCATTCTGGTGTCCGTTTATAGATTTGGGTGGAAAAAAAAATTCACCTCCTGGGCACAAAAATCCCTGACCCCGGCATCAGGAATTTTCTTCCCCGCACACCAAAAAAATCTTGATTTTTAAATGCTATGAAAAATGACATTTTTAAGGACAAAAAGCAACCCCGAATCTCATTCTGGTGTCCGTTTTTAGATTTGAGTAAAAATAAACATTCACCTCCTGGGCACAAAAATCCCTGACTCCGGCATCAGGAATTTTCTTCCCTGGACACCAAAAATATCTTCATTTATAAAAAGTATAGAAAACACCATTTTTAAGGATGCAATTAAACCTCGAATCTAATTCTGGTGTCTGCTTTTACATTTGGGTCAAAAAACAATTTACCTGCTGGGCATAAAAATTCCTGGCATCACGAATTTTCTTCCCCGGACACAAAAAAATCTTGATTTTTAAAATCTATGAAAAACACCATTTTCAAGGATGAAATTAAACCCCAAATCTAATTCTGGAGTCCGTTTTTACATTTGGGTAAAAAAAAAATATTTCACCTCCTGGGCACAAAAATCCCTGACCCCAGCATCACGAATTTTCTTCCCCGGACACCAAAAAATGCTTGATTTTTAAAAACTATTAAAAACACCATTTCTAAGGATGAAATTCAACCCCGAATCTCATATTGGCCTCGGTTTTTACATTTGTGTCAAAAAAAATTTACCTCCTGGGCACAAAAATCCCTAATCACGAATTTTCTTCCCCGGACACCAAAAAATCTTGATTTTTAAAATCTATGAAAAAAACCATTTTTAAGGATGAAATTAAAACTCGAATCTAATTCTGGTGTCTGTTTTTACATTTGGGTCAAAAAAAATTTACCTCCTGGGCACAAAAATCCCTGACCCCGGCATCACGAATTTTCTTCCCTGGACACAAAAAAATCTTGATTTTTAAAATCTATAAAAAACACCATTTCTAAGGATGAAATTCAACCCCGAATCTCATACTGGCCTCGGTTTTTACATTTGTGTCAAAAAATCTTTTTCACCCCCTGGGCACAAAAATCCCTGACCCCGGCATCAAAAATTTACTTGCCCGGACACCAAAAAATGCTTGATTTTTAAAATCTATAGAAAACACCATTTTTAAGCATGAAATTAAACCCCAAATCTAATTCTGGCGTCCGTTTTTACATTTGAGTAAAAAAAAAATGTTCACCTCCTAGGCAAATAAAATCCCTGACCCCGGCAAAAGTAATTTTCTTTCCCGGACAACAAAAAATTCTTGATTTTTAAAAACTATAAAAAACACCAGTTTTAAGCGTGAAATTCAACCCCGAATGTAATTCTGGTGTCCATTTTTACATTTGGGTCAAAAAAAAAATTCACCTCCTGGGCACAAAAATCCCTGACCCTGGCATCAGGAATTTTCTTGCCCGGACACCAAAAAATTCTTGATTTTTAAAATCTATGAAAAAAAAAATTTTTAAGGATGAAATTAAAACTCGAATCTAATTCTGGTGTCTGTTTTTACATTTGGGTCAAAAAAAATTTACCTCCTGGGCACAAAAATCCTGACCCCGGCATCACGAATTTTCTTCCCTGGACACAAAAAAATCTTGATTTTTAAAATCTATAAAAAACACCATTTCTAAGGATGAAATTCAACCCCGAATCTCATACTGTCCTAGGTTTTTACATTTGTGTCAAAAAAAAAATTCACCTCCTGGGCACAAAAATCCCTGACCCCGTCAACAGGAATTTTCTTCCCCGGACACCAAAAAACCTTGATTTTTAAAATCTATAAAAAACACCATTTTTAAGCATGAAATTAAACCCCAAATCTAATTCTGGCATCCGTTTTTACATTTGGGTAAAAAAAAATGTTTACCTCCTAGGCAAATAAAATCCCTGACCCCGGCATCAGAAATTTACTAGCCCGGACACCAAAAAATGCTTGATTTTTAAAAAGTATAAAAAACACCATTTTTAAGCGTGAAATTAAACCCCGAATGTAATTCTGGCATCCGTTTTTACATTTGGGTCAACAAAAAAAAATTCAACTCCTGGGCACAAAAATCCCTGACCCTGGCATCACGAATTTTCTTCCCCTGACACCAAAAAAATCTTGATTTTTAAAATCTATGAAAAACACCATTTTCAAGGGTGAAATTCAACCCCGAATCTAATTCTGGCGTCCATTTTTACATTTGGGTCAAAAAAAAATCTCACCTCCCGGGCACAAAAATCCCTGACTCCGGCATCAGGAATTCTCTTCCCCGGACACCAAAAAATCTTGATTTTTAAAATCTATGAAAAACACCATTTTCAAGGATGAAATTCAACCCTGAATCTAATTCTGGCGTCCGTTTTTACATTTGGGTCAAAAAAAAATTTTCACCCGCTGGGCACAAAAATCCCTGAACCCGGCAACAGGAATTTTCTTCCCCGGACACCAAAAAATGCTTGATTTTTAAAAACTATAAAAAGCACCATTTTTAAGCGTGAAATTCAACCCCGAATGTAATTCTGGCGTCCGTTTTTACATTTGGGTCAAAAAAAATGTCACCTCCTGGGCACAAAAATCCCTGACTCTGAAATCAGAAATTTACTTGCCCGGACACCAAAAAATGCTTGATTTTTAAAAAGTATAAAAAACACCATTTCTAAGGATGAAATTCAACCCCGAATCTCATACTGGACTCGATTTTACATTTGTGTCAAAAAATCTTTTTCACCTCCTGGGCACAAAAATCCCTGACCCCGGCATCAGAAATTTACTAGCCCGGACACCAAAAAATGCTTGATTTTTAAAAAGTATAAAAAACACCATTTTTAAGCGTGAAATTAAACCCCGAATGTAATTCTGGCATCCGTTTTTACATTTGGGTCAACAAAAAAAAATTCAACTCCTGGGCACAAAAATCCCTGACCCTGGCATCACGAATTTTCTTCCCCTGACACCAAAAAAATCTTGATTTTTAAAATCTATGAAAAACACCATTTTCAAGGGTGAAATTCAACCCCGAATCTAATTCTGGCGTCCATTTTTACATTTGGGTCAAAAAAAAATCTCACCTCCCGGGCACAAAAATCCCTGACTCCGGCATCAGGAATTCTCTTCCCCGGACACCAAAAAATCTTGATTTTTAAAATCTATGAAAAACACCATTTTCAAGGATGAAATTCAACCCTGAATCTAATTCTGGCGTCCGTTTTTACATTTGGGTCAAAAAAAAATTTTCACCCGCTGGGCACAAAAATCCCTGAACCCGGCAACAGGAATTTTCTTCCCCGGACACCAAAAAATGCTTGATTTTTAAAAACTATAAAAAGCACCATTTTTAAGCGTGAAATTCAACCCCGAATGTAATTCTGGCGTCCGTTTTTACATTTGGGTCAAAAAAAATGTCACCTCCTGGGCACAAAAATCCCTGACTCTGAAATCAGAAATTTACTTGCCCGGACACCAAAAAATGCTTGATTTTTAAAAAGTATAAAAAACACCATTTCTAAGGATGAAATTCAACCCCGAATCTCATACTGGACTCGATTTTACATTTGTGTCAAAAAATCTTTTTCACCTCCTGGGCACAAAAATCCCTGACCCCGGCATCAGAAATTTACTAGCCCGGACACCAAAAAATGCTTGATTTTTAAAAAGTATAAAAAACACCATTTTTAAGCGTGAAATTAAACCCCGAATGTAATTCTGGCATCCGTTTTTACATTTGGGTAAACAACGAAATATTCACCTCCTGGGAACAAAAATCCCTCACCCCGGCATCAGGAATTTTCTTCCCCGGACACCAAAAAACCTTGATTTTTAAAATCTATAGAAAACACCATTTTTAAGCATGAAATTAAACCCCAAATCTAATTCTGGCGTCCGTTTTTACATTTGAGTCAAAAAAAAATGTTCACCTCCTAGGCAAATAAAATCCCTGACCCCGGCATCAGTAATTTTCTTTCCCGGACAACAAAAAATTCTTGATTTTTAAAAACTATAAAAAACACCATTTTTAAGCGTGAAATTCAACCCCGAATGTAATTCTGGTGTCCATTTTTACATTTGGGTCAAAAAAAAATTCACCTCCTGGGCACAAAAATCCCTGACCCCGGCATCAGAAATTTACTAGCCCGGACACCAAAAAATTCTTGATTTTTAAAAAGTATAAAAAACACAATTTTTAAGCGTGAAATTAAACCCCGAATGTAATTCTGGAATCCGTTTTTACATTTGGGTCAACAATGAAAAATTCACGTCCTGGGCACAAAAATCCCTCACCCCGGCATCAGGAATTTTCTTCCCCGGACACCAAAAAACCTTGATTTTTAAAATCTATAGAAAACACCATTTTTAAGCATGAAATTAAACCCCAAATCTAATTCTGGCGTCCGTTTTTACATTTGAGTCAAAAAAAAAAAAATCACCTCCTGGGCACAAAAATCCCTGACCCCGGCATCAGTAATTTTCTTTCCCGGACAACAAAAAATTCTTGATTTTTAAAAACTATAAAAAACACCATTTTTAAGCGTGAAATTCAACCCCGAAACTAATTCTAGTGTCCATTTTTACATTTGGGTCAAAAAAAAAATTTCACCCCCTGGGCACAAAAATCCCTGACCCCGGAATCAAAAATTTATTTGCCCGGACACCAAAAAATGCTTGATTTTTAAAAAGTATAAAAAACACCATTTTTAAGCGTGAAATTAAACCCCGAATGTAATTCTGGCATCCGTTTTTACATTTGGGTCAACAACGAAATATTCACCTCCTGGGCAGAAAAATCCCTCACCCCGGCATCAGGAATTTTCTTCCCCGGACACCAAAATACCTTGATTTTTAAAATCTATAGAAAACACCATTTTTAAGCATGAAATTAAACCCCAAATCTAATTCTGGCGTCCGTTTTTTCATTTGAGTCAAAAAAATAATGTTCACCTCCTAGGCAAATAAAATCCCTGACCCCGGCATCAGTAATTTTCTTTCCCGGACAACAAAAAATTCTTGACTTTTCAAAACTATAAAAAACACCATTTTTAAGCGTGAAATTCAACCCCGAATGTAATTCTGGCATCCGTTTTTACATTTGGGTCAACAATGAAAAATTCACCTCCTGGGCACAAAAATCCCTGACCCCGGCATCAGAAATTTACTAGCCCGGACACCAAAAAATGCTTGATTTTTAAAAAGTATAAAAAACACAATTTTTAAGCGTGAAATTAAACCCCGAATGTAATTCTGGCATCCGTTTTTACATTTGGGTCAACAACGAAAAATTCACCTCCTGGGCACAAAAATCCCTCACCCCGGCATCAGGAATTTTCTTCCCTGGACACTAAAAAACCTTGATTTTTAAAATCTATAGAAAAAACCATTTTTAAGCATGAAATTAAACCCCAAATCTAATTCTGGCATCCGTTTTTACATTTGAGTGGAAAATAATTTCACCTCCTGGGCACAAAAGGACCCAGATTGTTGGGGGCAATTAAGCTGACTTTGTAATAATGCCGCTTGGGGTGTGTGTGAAAGCCCTAATAAGCAGGCATATACATAGAATAAAGGCTACTGCTAAGCTTGTAAGCCGCCCTGAGTCTTCGGAGAAGGGCGGGATATAAATGGAATTAAAATAAATAAATAAATAAATAAAAGTCCCTGACTCCGGCATCAGGAATTTTCTTCCCCGGACACCAAAAAATTCTTGATTTTTAAAAGCTATAAAAAACACCATTTTTAAGCACGAAATTCAACCCCGAATCTCATTCCGGCGTCTGTTTATAGATTTGGGTGGGAAAAAAAAATTCACCTCCTGGGCACAAAACTCTCTGACCCCGGCATCAGGAATTTTCTTCCCCGTACACCAAAAAAATCTTGATTTTTAAAAGCTATGAAAAACACCATTTTTAAGCACGAAATTCAACCCCGAATCTCATTCTGGTGTCCGTTTATAGATTTGGGTGGAAAAAAAAAATCACCTCCTGGGCACAAAAATCCCTGACCCCGGCATCAGGAATTTTCTTCCCCGCACACCAAAAAAATCTTGATTTTTAAATGCTATCAAAAATGACATTTTTAAGGACAAAAAGCAACCCCGAATCTCATTCTGGTGTCCGTTTTTAGATTTGAGTAAAAATAAACATTCACCTCCTGGGCACAAAAATCCCTGACTCCGGCATCAGGAATTTTCTTCCCTGGACACCAAAAATATCTTCATTTATAAAAAGTATAGAAAACACCATTTTTAAGGATGCAATTAAACCTCGAATCTAATTCTGGTGTCTGCTTTTACATTTGGGTCAAAAAACAATTTACCTGCTGGGCATAAAAATTCCTGGCATCACGAATTTTCTTCCCCGGACACAAAAAAATCTTGATTTTTAAAATCTATGAAAAACACCATTTTCAAGGATGAAATTAAACCCCAAATCTAATTCTGGAGTCCGTTTTTACATTTGGGTCAAAAAAAAATATTTCACCTCCTGGGCACAAAAATCCCTGACCCCAGCATCACGAATTTTCTTCCCCGGACACCAAAAAATGCTTGATTTTTAAAAACTATTAAAAACACCATTTCTAAGGATGAAATTCAACCCCGAATCTCATATTGGCCTCGGTTTTTACATTTGTGTCAAAAAAAATTTACCTCCTGGGCACAAAAATCCCTAATCACGAATTTTCTTCCCCGGACACCAAAAAATCTTGATTTTTAAAATCTATGAAAAAAACCATTTTTAAGGATGAAATTAAAACTCGAAACTAATTCTGGTGTCTGTTTTTACATTTGGGTCAAAAAAAATTTACCTCCTGGGCACAAAAATCCCTGACCCCGGCATCACGAATTTTCTTCCCTGGACACAAAAAAATCTTGATTTTTAAAATCTATGAAAAACACCATTTTTAAGCACGAAATTCAACCCCGAATCTCATTCTGGTGTCCGTTTATAGATTTGGGTGGAAAAAAAAAATCACCTCCTGGGCACAAAAATCCCTGACCCCGGCATCAGGAATTTTCTTCCCCGCACACCAAAAAAATCTTGATTTTTAAATGCTATCAAAAATGACATTTTTAAGGACAAAAAGCAACCCCGAATCTCATTCTGGTGTCCGTTTTTAGATTTGAGTAAAAATAAACATTCACCTCCTGGGCACAAAAATCCCTGACTCCGGCATCAGGAATTTTCTTCCCTGGACACCAAAAATATCTTCATTTATAAAAAGTATAGAAAACACCATTTTTAAGGATGCAATTAAACCTCGAATCTAATTCTGGTGTCTGCTTTTACATTTGGGTCAAAAAACAATTTACCTGCTGGGCATAAAAATTCCTGGCATCACGAATTTTCTTCCCCGGACACAAAAAAATCTTGATTTTTAAAATCTATGAAAAACACCATTTTCAAGGATGAAATTAAACCCCAAATCTAATTCTGGAGTCCGTTTTTACATTTGGGTCAAAAAAAAATATTTCACCTCCTGGGCACAAAAATCCCTGACCCCAGCATCACGAATTTTCTTCCCCGGACACCAAAAAATGCTTGATTTTTAAAAACTATTAAAAACACCATTTCTAAGGATGAAATTCAACCCCGAATCTCATATTGGCCTCGGTTTTTACATTTGTGTCAAAAAAAATTTACCTCCTGGGCACAAAAATCCCTAATCACGAATTTTCTTCCCCGGACACCAAAAAATCTTGATTTTTAAAATCTATGAAAAAAACCATTTTTAAGGATGAAATTAAAACTCGAAACTAATTCTGGTGTCTGTTTTTACATTTGGGTCAAAAAAAATTTACCTCCTGGGCACAAAAATCCCTGACCCCGGCATCACGAATTTTCTTCCCTGGACACAAAAAAATCTTGATTTTTAAAATCTATAAAAAACACCATTTCTAAGGATGAAATTCAACCCCGAATCTCATACTGGCCTCGGTTTTTACATTTGTGTCAAAAAATCTTTTTCACCCCCTGGGCACAAAAATCCCTGACCCCGGCATCAAAAATTTACTTGCCCGGACACCAAAAAATGCTTGATTTTTAAAATCTATAGAAAACACCATTTTTAAGCATGAAATTAAACCCCAAATCTAATTCTGGCGTCCGTTTTTACATTTGAGTAAAAAAAAAAATGTTCACCTCCTAGGCAAATAAAATCCCTGACCCCGGCAAAAGTAATTTTCTTTCCCAGACACCAAAAAATGCTTGATTTTTAAAAACTATAAAAAACACCAGTTTTAAGCGTGAAATTCAACCCCGAATGTAATTCTGGTGTCCATTTTTACATTTGGGTAAAAAAAAAATTCACCTCCTGGGCACAAAAGTCCCTGACCCCGGCATCAGAAATTTACTTGCCCGGACACCAAAAAATGCTTGATTTTTAAAAAGTATAAAAAACACAATTTTAAGGACGAAATTCAACCCCGAAACTAATTCTAGTGTCCATTTTTACATTTGGGTCAAAAAAAAAATTTCACCCCCTGGGCACAAAAATCCCTGACTCCGGCATCAGGAATTTTCTTCCCCGGACACCAAAAAATCTTGGTTTTTAAAATCTATGAAAAAAAAGATTTTTAAGGATTAAATTCAACCCCGAATCTCATACTGGCCTCGGTATTTACATTTGTGTCAAAAAAAAAATTTACCTCCTGGGCACAAAAATCCCTGACCCCGGCATCACGAATTTTCTTCCCCGGACATCAAAAAATCTTGATTTTTAAAATCTATGAAAAAAACCATTTTTAAGGATGAAATTAAAACTCGAATCTAATTCTGGTGTCTCTTTTTACATTTGGGTCAAAAAAAATTTACCTCCTGGGCACAAAAATCCTGACCCCGGCATCACGAATTTTCTTCCCTGGACACAAAAAAATCTTGATTTTTAAAATCTATAAAAAACACCATTTCTAAGGATGAAATTCAACCCCGAATCTCATACTGTCCTAGGTTTTTACATTTGTGTCAAAAAAAAAATTCACCTCCTGGGCACAAAAATCCCTGACCCCGTCAACAGGAATTTTCTTCCCCGGACACCAAAAAACCTTGATTTTTAAAATCTATAAAAAACACCATTTTTAAGCATGAAATTAAACCCCAAATCTAACTCTGGCGTCCGTTTTTACATTTGGGTTAAAAAAAATGTTTACCTCCTAGGCAAATAAAATCCCTGACCCCGGCATCAGAAATTTACTTGGCCAGACACCAAAAAATGCTTGATTTTTAAAAAGTATAAAAAACACCATTTTTAAGCGTGAAATTCAACCCCGAATGTAATTCTGGTGTCCATTTTTACATTTGGGTCAAAAAAAAATTCACCTCCTGGGCACAAAAGTCCCTGACCCCGGCATCAGAAATTTACTTGCCCGGACACCAAAAAATGCTTGATTTTTAAAAAGTATAAAAAACACAATTTTTAAGGACGAAATTCAACCCCGAAACTAATTCTTGTGTCCATTTTTACATTTGGGTCAAAAAAAAAATTTCACCCCCTGGGCACAAAAATCCCAGACTCCGGCATCAGGAATTTTCTTCCCCGGACACCAAAAAATCTTGATTTTTAAAATCTATAAAAAACACCATTTCTAAGGATGAAATTCAACCCCGAATCTCATACTGTCCTAGGTTTTTACATTTGTGTCAAAAAAAAAATTCACCTCCTGGGCACAAAAATCCCTGACCCCGTCAACAGGAATTTTCTTCCCCGGACACCAAAAAACCTTGATTTTTAAAATCTATAAAAAACACCATTTTTAAGCATGAAATTAAACCCCAAATCTAATTCTGGTGTCTGTTTTTACATTTGGGTCAAAAAAAATTTACCTCCTGGGCACAAAAATCCCTGACCCCGGCATCACGAATTTTCTTCCCTGGACACAAAAAAATCTTGATTTTTAAAATCTATAAAAAAACTCCATTTCTAAGGATGAAATTCAACCCCGAATCTCATACTGGACTCGGTTTTTACATTTGTGTCAAAAAATCTTTTTCACCTCCTGGGCACAAAAGTCCCTGACCCCGGCATCAGAAATTTACTTGCCCGGACACCAAAAAATGCTTGATTTTTAAAAAGTATAAAAAACACCATTTTTAAGCGTGAAATTAAACCCCGAATGTAATTCTGGCATCCGTTTTTACATTTGGGTCAACAAAAAAAAATTCAACTCCTGGGCACAAAAATCCCTGACCCTGGCATCACGAATTTTCTTCCCCTGACACCAAAAAAATCTTGATTTTTAAAATCTATGAAAAACACCATTTTCAAGGGTGAAATTCAACCCCGAATCTAATTCTGGCGTCCATTTTTACATTTGGGTCAAAAAAAAATTTTCACCCGCTGGGCACAAAAATCCCTGAACCCGGCAACAGGAATTTTCTTCCCCGGACACCAAAAAATGCCTGATTTTTAAAAACTATAAAAAACACCATTTTTAAGTGTGAAATTCAACCCCGAATGTAATTCTGGCATCCGTTTTTACATTTGGGTCAAAAAAAATGTCACCTCCTGGGCACAAAAATCCCTGACTCCGAAATCAGAAATTTACTTGCCCGGACACCAAAAAATGCTTGATTTTTAAAAAGTATAAAAAACACCATTTCTAAGGATGAAATTCAACCCCGAATCTCATACTGGACTCGGTTTTTACATTTGTGTCAAAAAATCTTTTTCACCTCCTGGGCACAAAAATCCCTGACCCCGGCATCAGAAATTTACTAGCCCGGACACCAAAAAATGCTTGATTTTTAAAAAGTATAAAAAACACCATTTTTAAGCGTGAAATTAAACCCCGAATGTAATTCTGGCATCCGTTTTTACATTTGGGTCAACAACGAAATATTCACCTCCTGGGCACAAAAATCCCTCACCCCGGCATCAGGAATTTTCTTCCCCGGACACCAAAAAACCTTGATTTTTAAAATCTATAGAAAACACCATTTTTAAGCATGAAATTAAACCCCAAATCTAATTCTGGCATCCGTTTTTACATTTGAGTCAAAAAAAAAATGTTCACCTCCTAGGCAAATAAAATCCCTGACCCCGGCATCAGTAATTTTCTTTCCCGGACAACAAAAAATTCTTGATTTTTAAAAACTATAAAAAACACCATTTTTAAGCGTGAAATTCAACCCCGAATGTAATTCTGGTGTCCATTTTTACATTTGGGTCAAAAAAAAAATTTCACCCCCTGGGCACAAAAATCCCTGACTCCGGCATCAGGAATTTTCTTCCCCGGACACCAAAAAATCTTGGTTTTTAAAATCTATGAAAAAAAAGATTTTTAAGGATTAAATTCAACCCCGAATCTCATACTGGCCTCGGTTTTTACATTTGTGTCAAAAAAAAAATTTACCTCCTGGGCACAAAAATCCCTGACCCCGGCATCACGAATTATCTTCCCCGGACATCAAAAAATCTTGATTTTTAAAATCTATGAAAAAAACCATTTTTAAGGATGAAATTAAAACTCGAATCTAATTCTGGTGTCTATTTTTACATTTGGGTCAAAAAAAATTTACCTCCTGGGCACAAAAATCCCTGACCCCGGCATCACGAATTTTCTTCCCTGGACACAAAAAAATCTTGATTTTTAAAATCTATAAAAAAACTCCATTTCTAAGGATGAAATTCAACCCCGAATCTCATACTGAACTCGGTTTTTACATTTGTGTCAAAAAATCATTTTCACCTCCTGGGCACAAAAATCCCTGACCCCGGCATCACAAATTTACTTGCCCGGACACCAAAAAATGCTTGATTTTTAAAAAGTATAAAAAACACCATTTTTAAGCGTGAAATTAAACCCCGAATGTAATTCTGGTGTCCATTTTTACATTTGGGTCAAAAAAAAAATTCACCTCCTGGGCACAAAAATCCCTGACCCCGGCATCAGAAATTTACTAGCCCGGACACCAAAAAATTCTTGATTTTTAAAAAGTATAAAAAACACAATTTTTAAGCGTGAAATTAAACCCCGAATGTAATTCTGGCATCCGTTTTTACATTTGGGTCAACAACGAAATATTCACCTCCTGGGCACAAAAATCCCTCACCCCGGCATCAGGAATTTTCTTCCCCGGACACCAAAAAACCTTGATTTTTAAAATCTATAGAAAACACCATTTTTAAGCATGAAATTAAACCCCAAATCTAATTCTGGCGTCCGTTTTTACATTTGAGTCAAAAAAAAATGTTCACCTCCTAGGCAAATAAAATCCCTGACCCCGGCATCAGTAATTTTCTTTCCCGGACAACAAAAAATTCTTGATTTTTAAAAACTATAAAAAACACCATTTTTAAGCGTGAAATTCAACCCCGAATGTAATTCTGGTGTCCATTTTTACATTTGGGTCAAAAAAAAAATTTCACCCCCTCGGCACAAAAATCCCTGACTCCGGCATCAGGAATTTTCTTCCCCGGACACCAAAAAATCTTGGTTTTTAAAATCTATGAAAAAAAAGATTTTTAAGGATTAAATTCAACCCCGAATCTCATACTGGCCTCGGTTTTTACATTTGTGTCAAAAAAAAAATTTACCTCCTGGGCACAAAAATCCCTGACCCCGGCATCACGAATTATCTTCCCCGGACATCAAAAAATCTTGATTTTTAAAATCTATGAAAAAAACCATTTTTAAGGATGAAATTAAAACTCGAATCTAATTCTGGTGTCTATTTTTACATTTGGGTCAAAAAAAATTTACCTCCTGGGCACAAAAATCCCTGACCCCGGCATCACGAATTTTCTTCCCTGGACACAAAAAAATCTTGATTTTTAAAATCTATAAAAAAACTCCATTTCTAAGGATGAAATTCAACCCCGAATCTCATACTGAACTCGGTTTTTACATTTGTGTCAAAAAATCATTTTCACCTCCTGGGCACAAAAATCCCTGACCCCAGCATCACAAATTTACTTGCCCGGACACCAAAAAATGCTTGATTTTTAAAAAGTATAAAAAACACCATTTTTAAGCGTGAAATTAAACCCCGAATGTAATTCTGGTGTCCATTTTTACATTTGGGTCAAAAAAAAAATTCACCTCTGGGCACAAAAATCCATGACCCCGGCATCAGAAATTTACTAGCCCGGACACCAAAAAATTCTTGATTTTTAAAAAGTATAAAAAACACAATTTTTAAGCGTGAAATTAAACCCCGAATGTAATTCTGGCATCCGTTTTTACATTTGGGTCAACAACGAAAAATTCACCTCCTGGGCACAAAAATCCCTCAACCCGGCATCAGGAATTTTCTTCCCCGGACACCAAAAAACCTTGATTTTTAAAATCTATAGAAAACACCATTTTTAAGCATGAAATTAAACCCCAAATCTAATTCTGGCGTCCGTTTTTACATTTGAGTAAAAAAAAAATGTTCACCTCTTAGGCAAATAAAATCCCTGACCCCGGCATCAGTAATTTTCTTTCCCGGACAACAAAAAATTCTTGATTTTTAAAAAGTATAAAAAACACCATTTTTAAGCGTGAAATTCAACCCCGAATGTAATTCTGGTGTCCATTTTTACATTTGGGTCAAAAAAAAATTCACCTCCTGGGCACAAAAGTCCCTGACCCCGGCATCAGAAATTTACTTGCCCGGACACCAAAAAATGCTTGATTTTTAAAAAGTATAAAAAACACAATTTTTAAGGACGAAATTCAACCCCGAAACTAATTCTAGTGTCCATTTTTACATTTGGGTCAAAAAAAAAATTTCACCCCCTGGGCACAAAAATCCCTGACTCCGGCATCAGGAATTTTCTTCCCCGGACACCAAAAAATCTTGGTTTTTAAAATCTATGAAAAAAAAGATTTTTAAGGATTAAATTCAACCCCGAATCTCATACTGGCCTCGGTATTTACATTTGTGTCAAAAAAAAAATTTACCTCCTGGGCACAAAAATCCCTGACCCCGGCATCACGAATTTTCTTCCCCGGACATCAAAAAATCTTGATTTTTAAAATCTATGAAAAAAACCATTTTTAAGGATGAAATTAAAACTCGAATCTAATTCTGGTGTCTGTTTTTACATTTGGGTCAAAAAAAATTTACCTCCTGGGCACAAAAATCCCTGACCCCGGCATCACGAATTTTCTTCCCTGGACACAAAAAAATCTTGATTTTTAAAATCTATAAAAAAACTCCATTTCTAAGGATGAAATTCAACCCCGAATCTCATACTGAACTCGGTTTTTACATTTGTGTCAAAAAATCTTTTTCACCTCCTGGGCACAAAAATCCCTGACCCCGGCATCACAAATTTACTTGCCCGGACACCAAAAAATGCTTGATTTTTAAAAAGTATAAAAAACACCATTTTTAAGCGTGAAATTAAACCCCGAATGTAATTCTGGCATCCGTTTTTACATTTGGGTCAACAAAAAAAAATTCAACTCCTGGGCACAAAAATCCCTGACCCTGGCATCATGAATTTTCTTCCCCTGACACCAAAAAAATCTTGATTTTTAAAATCTATGAAAAACACCATTTTCAAGGGTGAAATTCAACCCCGAATCTAATTCTGGCGTCCATTTTTACATTTGGGTCAAAAAAAATTTTTCACCCGCTGGGCACAAAAATCCCTGAACCCGGCAACAGGAATTTTCTTCCCCGGACACCAAAAAATGCTTGATTTTTAAAAACTATAAAAAACACCATTTTTAAGCGTGAAATTCAACCCCGAATGTAATTCTGGCATCCGTTTTTACATTTGGGTCAAAAAAAATGTCACCTCCTGGGCACAAAAATCCCTGACTCCGAAATCAGAAATTTACTTGCCCGGACACCAAAAAATGCTTGATTTTTAACAAGTATAAAAAACACCATTTCTAAGGATGAAATTCAACCCCGAATCTCATACTGGACTCGGTTTTTACATTTGTGTCAAAAAATCTTTTTCACCTCCTGGGCACAAAAATCCCTGACCCCGGCATCAGAAATTTACTAGCCCGGACACCAAAAAATGCTTGATTTTTAAAAAGTATAAAAAACACCATTTTTAAGCGTGAAATTCAACCCCGAATGTAATTCTGGTGTCCATTTTTACATTTGGGTCAAAAAAAAATTCACCTCCTGGGCACAAAAGTCCCTGACCCCGGCATCAGAAATTTACTTGCCCGGACACCAAAAAATGCTTGATTTTTAAAAAGTATAAAAAACACAATTTTTAAGGACGAAATTCAACCCCGAAACTAATTCTAGTGTCCATTTTTACATTTGGGTCAAAAAAAAAATTTCACCCCCTGGGCACAAAAATCCCTGACTCCGGCATCAGGAATTTTCTTTCCCGGACACCAAAAAATCTTGGTTTTTAAAATCTATGAAAAAAAAGATTTTTAAGGATTAAATTCAACCCCGAATCTCATACTGGCCTCGGTATTTACATTTGTGTCAAAAAAAAAATTTACCTCCTGGGCACAAAAATCCCTGACCCTGGCATCATGAATTTTCTTCCCCTGACACCAAAAAAATCTTGATTTTTAAAATCTATGAAAAACACCATTTTCAAGGGTGAAATTCAACCCCGAATCTAATTCTGGCGTCCATTTTTACATTTGGGTCAAAAAAAATTTTTCACCCGCTGGGCACAAAAATCCCTGAACCCGGCAACAGGAATTTTCTTCCCCGGACACCAAAAAATGCTTGATTTTTAAAAACTATAAAAAACACCATTTTTAAGCGTGAAATTCAACCCCGAATGTAATTCTGGCATCCGTTTTTACATTTGGGTCAAAAAAAATGTCACCTCCTGGGCACAAAAATCCCTGACTCCGAAATCAGAAATTTACTTGCCCGGACACCAAAAAATGCTTGATTTTTAACAAGTATAAAAAACACCATTTCTAAGGATGAAATTCAACCCCGAATCTCATACTGGACTCGGTTTTTACATTTGTGTCAAAAAATCTTTTTCACCTCCTGGGCACAAAAATCCCTGACCCCGGCATCAGAAATTTACTAGCCCGGACACCAAAAAATGCTTGATTTTTAAAAAGTATAAAAAACACCATTTTTAAGCGTGAAATTCAACCCCGAATGTAATTCTGGTGTCCATTTTTACATTTGGGTCAAAAAAAAATTCACCTCCTGGGCACAAAAGTCCCTGACCCCGGCATCAGAAATTTACTTGCCCGGACACCAAAAAATGCTTGATTTTTAAAAAGTATAAAAAACACAATTTTTAAGGACGAAATTCAACCCCGAAACTAATTCTAGTGTCCATTTTTACATTTGGGTCAAAAAAAAAATTTCACCCCCTGGGCACAAAAATCCCTGACTCCGGCATCAGGAATTTTCTTCCCCGGACACCAAAAAATCTTGGTTTTTAAAATCTATGAAAAAAAAGATTTTTAAGGATTAAATTCAACCCCGAATCTCATACTGGCCTCGGTATTTACATTTGTGTCAAAAAAAAAATTTACCTCCTGGGCACAAAAATCCCTGACCCCGGCATCACGAATTTTCTTCCCCGGACATCAAAAAATCTTGATTTTTAAAATCTATGAAAAAAACCATTTTTAAGGATGAAATTAAAACTCGAATCTAATTCTGGTGTCTGTTTTTACATTTGGGTCAAAAAAAATTTACCTCCTGGGCACAAAAATCCCTGACCCCGGCATCACGAATTTTCTTCCCTGGACACAAAAAAATCTTGATTTTTAAAATCTATAAAAAAACTCCATTTCTAAGGATGAAATTCAACCCCGAATCTCATACTGAACTCGGTTTTTACATTTGTGTCAAAAAATCTTTTTCACCTCCTGGGCACAAAAATCCCTGACCCCGGCATCACAAATTTACTTGCCCGGACACCAAAAAATGCTTGATTTTTAAAAAGTATAAAAAACACCATTTTTAAGCGTGAAATTAAACCCCGAATGTAATTCTGGCATCCGTTTTTACATTTGGGTCAACAAAAAAAAATTCAACTCCTGGGCACAAAAATCCCTGACCCTGGCATCATGAATTTTCTTCCCCTGACACCAAAAAAATCTTGATTTTTAAAATCTATGAAAAACACCATTTTCAAGGGTGAAATTCAACCCCGAATCTAATTCTGGCGTCCATTTTTACATTTGGGTCAAAAAAAATTTTTCACCCGCTGGGCACAAAAATCCCTGAACCCGGCAACAGGAATTTTCTTCCCCGGACACCAAAAAATGCTTGATTTTTAAAAACTATAAAAAACACCATTTTTAAGCGTGAAATTCAACCCCGAATGTAATTCTGGCATCCGTTTTTACATTTGGGTCAAAAAAAATGTCACCTCCTGGGCACAAAAATCCCTGACTCCGAAATCAGAAATTTACTTGCCCGGACACCAAAAAATGCTTGATTTTTAACAAGTATAAAAAACACCATTTCTAAGGATGAAATTCAACCCCGAATCTCATACTGGACTCGGTTTTTACATTTGTGTCAAAAAATCTTTTTCACCTCCTGGGCACAAAAATCCCTGACCCCGGCATCAGAAATTTACTAGCCCGGACACCAAAAAATGCTTGATTTTTAAAAAGTATAAAAAAACACCATTTTTAAGCGTGAAATTAAACCCCGAATGTAATTCTGGCATCCGTTTTTACATTTGGGTCAACAACGAAATATTCACCTCCTGGGCACAAAAATCCCTCACCCCGGCATCAGGAATTTTCTTCCCCGGACACCAAAAAACCTTGATTTTTAAAATCTATAGAAAACACCATTTTTAAGCATGAAATTAAACCCCAAATCTAATTCTGGCGTCCGTTTTTACATTTGAGTCAAAAAAAAAATGTTCACCTCCTAGGCAAATAAAATCCCTGACCCCGGCATCAGTAATTTTCTTTCCCGGACAACAAAAAATTCTTGATTTTTAAAAACTATAAAAAACACCATTTTTAAGCGTGAAATTCAACCCCGAATGTAATTCTGGTGTCCATTTTTACATTTGGGTCAAAAAAAAAATTTCACCCCCTGGGCACAAAAATCCCTGACTCCGGCATCAGGAATTTTCTTCCCCGGACACCAAAAAATCTTGGTTTTTAAAATCTATGAAAAAAAAGATTTTTAAGGATTAAATTCAACCCCGAATCTCATACTGGCCTCGGTTTTTACATTTGTGTCAAAAAAAATTTTTACCTCCTGGGCACAAAAATCCCTGACCCCGGCATCACGAATTATCTTCCCCGGACATCAAAAAATCTTGATTTTTAAAATCTATGAAAAAAACCATTTTTAAGGATGAAATTAAAACTCGAATCTAATTCTGGTGTCTGTTTTTACATTTGGGTCAAAAAAAATTTACCTCCTGGGCACAAAAATCCCTGACCCCGGCATCACGAATTTTCTTCCCTGGACACAAAAAAATCTTGATTTTTAAAATCTATAAAAAAACTCCATTTCTAAGGATGAAATTCAACCCCGAATCTCATACTGAACTCGGTTTTTACATTTGTGTCAAAAAATCTTTTTCACCTCTTGGGCACAAAAATCCCTGACCCCGGCATCACAAATTTACTTGCCCGGACACCAAAAAATGCTTGATTTTTAAAAAGTATAAAAAACACCATTTTTAAGCGTGAAATTAAACCCCGAATGTAATTCTGGTGTCCATTTTTACATTTGGGTCAAAAAAAAAATTCACCTCTTGGGCACAAAAATCCCTGACCCCGGCATCAGAAATTTACTAGCCCGGAAACCAAAAAATTCTTGATTTTTAAAAAGTATAAAAAAAACAATTTTTAAGCGTGAAATTAAACCCCGAATGTAATTCTGGCATCCGTTTTTACATTTGGGTCAACAACGAAAAATTCACCTCCTGGGCACAAAAATCCCTCAACCCGGCATCAGGAATTTTCTTCCCCGGACACCAAAAAACCTTGATTTTTAAAAAATATAGAAAACACCATTTTTAAGCATGAAATTAAACCCCAAATCTAATTCTGGCGTCCGTTTTTACATTTGAGTCAAAAAAATAATGTTCACCTCCTAGGCAAATGAAATCCCTGACCCCGGCATCAGTAATTTTCTTTCACGGACAACAAAAAATTCTTGATTTTTAAAAACTATAAAAAACACCATTTTTAAGCGTGAAATTCAACCCCGAATGTAATTCTGGCATCCGTTTTTACATTTGGGTCAACAACGAAAAATTCACCTCCTGGGCACAAAAATCCCTGACCCCGGCATCAGAAATTTACTTGCCCGGACACCAAAAAATGCTTGATTTTTAAAAAGTATAAAAAACACAATTTTTAAGCGTGAAATTAAACCCCGAATGTAATTCTGGCATCCGTTTTTACATTTGGGTCAACAACGAAAAATTCACCTCCTGGGCACAAAAATCCCTCACCCCGGCATCAGGAATTTTCTTCCCCGGACACCAAAAAATTCTTGATTTTTAAAAGCTATGAAAAACACCATTTTTAAGCACGAAATTCAACCCCGAATCTCATTCCGGCGTCCGTTTATAGATTTGGGTGGGGAAAAAAAATTCACCTCCTGGGCACAAAAATCCCTGACCCCGGCATCAGGAATTTTCTTCCCCGCACACCAAAAAAATCTTGATTTTTAAATGCTATGAAAAATGACATTTTTAAGGACAAAAAGCAACCCCGAATCTCATTCTGGTGTCCGTTTTTAGATTTGAGTAAAAATAAACATTCACCTCCTGGGCACAAAAATCCCTGACTCCGGCATCAGGAATTTTCTTCCCCGGACACCAAAAAATTCTTGATTTTTAAAAGCTATGAAAAACACCATTTTTAAGCATGAAATTCAACCCCGAATCTCATTCCGGCGTCTGTTTATAGATTTGGGTGTGGAAAAAAAATTCACCTCCTGGGCACAAAACTCTCTGACCCCGGAATCAGGAATTTTCTTCCCCGGACACCTAAAAAATCTTGATTTTTAAAAGCTATGAAAAACACCATTTTTAAGCACGAAATTCAACCCCGAATCTCATTCCGGTGTCCGTTTATAGATTTAGGTGGAAAAAAAAATTTCACCTCCTGGGCACAAAAATCCCTCACTCCAGCATCAGGAATTTTCTTCCCAACAAAATCTTGATTTTTAAAAATTATGAAAAACACAATTTTTAAGTACAAAATTCAACCCTGAATCTATTCGGGTGTCTGTTTTTACATTTGAGTCAAAAAAAAAAAAATTCACCTCCTGGGCCCAAAAATCCCTGACTCCGGCATCAGGAATTATCTTCCCCTGACACCAAAAAAATCTTCATTTTTAAAAACTATGAAAAACACCATTTTGAAGGACGAAATTCAACCCCAAATCTAATTCTGGCATCCGTTTTTACATTTGGGTCAAAAAAATTATTCACCTCCTGGGCACAAAAATCCCTGACCCTGGCATCAGGAATTTTCTTCCCCGGACACCACAAAAATCTTGATTCTTAAAAGCAATGAAAAACACCATTTTTGAGAATGAAATTCAACCCCGAATCTCATTCTGGTGTCCGTTTTTAGATTTGGGTGGGGAAAAAATTTCACCTCCTGGGCACAAAAATCCCTGACCCCGGCATCAGGAATTTTCTTCCCCGCACACCAAAAAAATCTTGATTTTTAAATGCTATGAAAAATGACATTTTTAAGGACAAAAAGCAACCCCGAATCTCATTCTGGTGTCCGTTTTAAGATTTGAGTCAGAAATTTTTTTCACCTCCTGGGCACAAAAATCAGCATAAGGAATTTTCTTACCCAGACACCAAAAAAATCTTGATTTTTAAAAGCTATGAAAACACCATTTTTAAGGATGAAATTCAACCCCGAATCTCATTCTGGTGTCCGTTTTTAGATTTGAGTAAAAAAAAAACATTCACCTCCTGGGCACAAAAATCCCTGACTCCGGCATCAGGAATTTTCTTCCCCGCACACCAAAAAAATCTTGAATTTAAAATCTATGAAAAACACCATTTTGAAGGACGAAATTCAACCCCGAATCTCATTCTGGTGTCTATTTATACATTTGGGTTGAAAAAAAAATTCACCTCCTGGGCACAAAAATCGCCGGGACTTAAAAACCTGGTTGTTTGAATTGTCTGGCCTGGACTGAGGGATTTTAAATTAAATTAAATAAAATTAATGAAATTTGAAATTTGAAATTTGAAATTTGAAATAATTTGAAATTTGAAATTTGAAATTTGAAATTTGAAATTTGAAATTTGAAATTTGAAATTTGAAATTTGAAATTTGAAATTTGAAATTTGAAATTTGAAATTTGAAATTTGAAATTTGAAATTTGAAATTTGAAATTTGAAATTTGAAATTTGAAATTTGAAATTTGAAATTTGAAATTTGAAATTTGAAATTTGAAATTTGAAATTTGCCTTGCCTTGCCTTGCTTTGCCTTGCCTTGCCTTGCCTTCGGCATTAGGAATTTTCTTCCCCGGACACCAAAAAATTCTTAATATTTAAAAGCTATGAAAAACACCATTTTTAAGAATGAAATCCAACCCCGAATCTCATTCTAGTGTGCGTTTTTACATTTGGGTGGAAAAAAATTTCACCTCCTGGGCACAAAAATCCCTGACTCCGGCATCAGGAATTTTCTTCCCAACAAAATCTTGATTTTTAAAAATTATGATAAACACCATTTTTAAGGAAGAAATTCAACCCCGAATCTCATTCTGGTGTCCGTTTATAGATTTAGGTGGGAAAAAAAATTCACCTCCTGGGCACAAAAATCTCTGACCCCGGCATCAGGAATTTTCTTCCCCGCACACCAAAAAAATCTTGATTTTTAAATGGTATGAAAAATGATATTTTTAAGGACAAAAAGCAACCCCGAATCTCATTCTGGTGTCCGTTTTTAGATTTGAGTAAAAATAAACATTCACCTCCTGGGCACAAAAATCCCTGACTCCGGCATCAGGAATTTTCTTCCCCGGACACCTAAAAAATCTTGATTTTTAAAAGCTATGAAAAACACCATTTTTAAGCACGAAATTCAACCCCGAATCTCATTCCGGTGTCCGTTTATAGATTTAGGTGGAAAAAAATTTTCACCTCCTGGGCAAAAAAATCCCTCACTCCGGCATCAGTAATTTTCTTCCCAACAAAATCTTGATTTTTAAAAATTATGAAAAACACAATTTTTAAGTACAAAATTCAACCCTGAATCTATTCGGGTGTCTGTTTTTACATTTGAGTCAAAAAAAAAAAATTTCACCTCCTGGGCCCAAAAATCCCTGACTCCGGCATCAGGAATTATCTTCCCCTGACACCAAAAAAATCTTCATTTTTAAAAACTATGAAAAACACCATTTTGAAGGACGAAATTCAACCCCAAATCTAATTCTGGCATCCGTTTTTACATTTGGGTCAAAAAAATTATTCACCTCCTGGGCACAAAAATCCCTGACCCTGGCATCAGGAATTTTCTTCCCCGGACACCACAAAAATCTTGATTTTTAAAAGCAATGAAAAACACCATTTTTGAGAATGAAATTCAACCCCGAATCACATTCTGGTGTCCGTTTTTAGATTTGGGTGGGGAAAAATTTCACCTCCTGGGCACAAAAATCCCTGACCCCGGCATCAGGAATTTTCTTCCCCGCACACCAAAAAAATCTTGATTTTTAAATGCTATGAAAAATGACATTTTTAAGGACAAAAAGCAACCTCGAATCTCATTCTGGTGTCCGTTTATAGATTTGGGTGGAAAAAATTTTTTCACCTCCTGGGCACAAAAATCCCTGACCCCGGCATCAGGAATTATCTTCCCCTGACACCAAAAAAATCTTTATTTTTAAAAACTATGAAAAACACCATTATGAAGGACGAAATTCAACCGCAAATCTAATTCTGGCATCCGTTTTTACATTTGGGTCAAAAAAAATATTCACCTCCTGGGCACAAAAATCCCTGACCCTGGCATAAGGAATTTTCTTCCCCGGACACCAAAAAAATCTTGATTTTTAAAAGCAATGAAAAACACCATTTTTGAGAATGAAATTCAACCCCGAATCTCATTCTGGTGTCCGTTTTTAGATTTGGGTGGGAAAAAAATTTCACCTCCTGGGCACAAAAATCCCTGACCCCGGCATCAGGAATTTTCTTCCCCGCACACCAAAAAAATCTTGATTTTTAAATGCTATGAAAAATGACATTTTTAAGGACAAAAAGCAACCCCGAATCTCATTCTGGTGTCCGTTTTTAGATTTGAGTCAGAAATTTTTTTTCACCTCCTGGGCACAAAAATCGGCATAAGGAATTTTCTTACCCAGACACCAAAAAAATCTTGATTTTTAAAAGCTATGAAAACACCATTTTTAAGGATGAAATTCAACCCCGAATCTCATTCTGGTGTCCGTTTTTAGATTTGAGTAAAAAAAAACATTCACCTCCTGGGCACAAAAATCCCTGACTCCGGCATCAGGAATTTTCTTCCCGGACACGTAAAAAATCTTGATTTTTAAAAGCTATGAAAAACACCATTTTTAAGCACGAAATTCAACCCCGAATCTCATTCCGGTGTCCGTTTATAGATTTAGGTGGAAAAAAAATTTCACCTCCTGGGCACAAAAATCCCTCACTCCGGCATCAGGAATTTTCTTCCCAACAAAATCTTGATTTTTAAAAATTATGAAAAACACAATTTTTAAGTACAAAATTCAACCCTGAATCTATTCGGGTGTCTGTTTTTACATTTGAGTCAAAAAAAAAAATTTCACCTCCTGGGCCCAAAAATCCCTGACTCCGGCATCAGGAATTATCTTCCCCTGACACCAAAAAAATCTTCATTTTTAAAAACTATGAAAAACACCATTTTGAAGGACGAAATTCAACCCCAAATCTAATTCTGGCATCCGTTTTTACATTTGGGTCAAAAAAATTATTCACCTCCTGGGCACAAAAATCCCTGACCCCGGCATCAGGAATTTTCTTCCCCGCACACCAAAAAAATCTTGATTTTTAAATGCTATGAAAAATGACATTTTTAAGGACAAAAAGCAACCCCGAATCTCATTCTGGTGTCCGTTTTTAGATTTGAGTCAGAAATTTTTTTTCACCTCCTGGGCACAAAAATCGGCATAAGGAATTTTCTTACCCAGACACCAAAAAAATCTTGATTTTTAAAAGCTATGAAAACACCATTTTTAAGGATGAAATTCAACCCCGAATCTCATTCTGGTGTCCGTTTTTAGATTTTCGTAAAAAAAAACATTCACCTCCTGGGCACAAAAATCCCTGACTCCGGCATCATTAATTTTCTTCCCCGCACACCAAAAAAATCTTGAATTTAAAATCTATTAAAAACACCATTTTGAAGGATGAAATTCAACCCCGAATCTCATTCTGGTGTCTATTTATACATTTGGGTTGAAAAAAAACTTCACCTCCTGGGCACAAAAATCGCCGGGACTTAAAAACCTGGTTGTTTGAATTGTCTGGCCTGGACTGAGGGATTTTAAATTAAATTAAATAAAATTAAAGAAATTTGAAATTTGAAATTTGAAATTTGAAATTTGAAATAATTTGAATTTGAAATTTGAAATTTGAAATTTGAAATTTGAAATTTGAAATTTGAAATTTGAAATTTGAAATTTGAAATTTGAAATTTGAAATTTGAAATTTGAAATTTGAAATTTGAAATTTGAAATTTGAAATTTGAAATTTGAAATTTGAAATTTGAAATTTGAAATTTGAAATTTGAAATTTGAAATTTGAAATTTGAAATTTGAAATTTGAAATTTGAAATTTGCCTTGCCTTGCTTTGCCTTGCCTTGCCTTGCCTTGCCTTCGGCATTAGGAATTTTCTTCCCCGGACACCAAAAAATTCTTAATTTTTAAAAGCTATGTAAAACACCATTTTTAAGAATGAAATTCAACCCCGAATCTCATTCTAGTGTGCGTTTTGACATTTGGGTGGAAAAAAATTTCACCTCCTGGGCACAAAAATCCCTGACTCCGGCATCAGGAATTTTCTTCCCAACAAAATTTTGATTTTTAAAAATTATGATAAACACCATTTTTAAGGAAGAAATTCAACCCCGAATCTCATTCTGGTGTCCGTTTTTACATTTGGGTGGGAAAAAAAATTTCACCTCCTGGGCACAAAAATCCCTGACTCCGACATCAGGAATTTTCTTCCCCGGACACCAAAAAATTCTTGATTTTTAAAAGCTATGAAAAACATCATTTTTAAGAATGAAATTCAAGTCCGAATTTCATTCTGGTGTGCGTTTTTACATTTGGGTGGAAAATAATTTCACCTCCTGGGCACAAAAATCGCCGGGACTTAAAAACCTGGTTTTTTGAATTGTCTGGCCTGGACTTTGGGATTTTAAATTAAATTAAATATAATTAAAGAAATTTGAAATTTGAAATTTGAAATTTGAAATTTGAAATTTGAAATTTGAAATTTGAAATTTGAAATTTGAAATTTGAAATATGAAATTTGCCTTGCCTTGCCTTGCTTTGCCTTGCCTTGCCTTGCCTTCGGCATTAGGAATTTTCTTCCCCGGACACCAAAAAATTCTTAATTTTTAAAAGCTATGAAAAACACCATTTTTAAGGAAGAAATTCAACACCGAATCTCATTCTGGTGTCCGTTTTTACATTTGGGTGGAAAAAAAAATTTCAACTCCTGGGCACAAAAATCCCTGACTCCGGCATCAGGAATTTTCTTCCCCGGACACCAAAAAATTCTTTATTTTTAAAAGCAATGAAAAACACCATTTTTGAGAATGAAATTCAACCCCGAATCTCATTCTGGTGTCCGTTTTTAGATTTGGGTGGGAAAAAAATTTCACCTCCTGGGCACAAAAATCACTGACCCCGGCAACAGGAATTTTCTTCCCCGCACACCAAAAAAAGCTTGATTTTTAAAAACTATAAAAAACACCATTTTTAAGCGTGAAATTCAACCCCGAATGTAATTCTGGTGTCCGTTTTTACATTTGGGTCAAAAAAAATGTCACCTCCTGGGCACAAAAATCCCTGACTCCGAAATCAGAAATTTACTTGCCCGGACACCAAAAAATGCTTGATTTTTAAAAAGTATAAAAAACACCATTTCTAAGGATGAAATTCAACCCCGAATCTCATACTGGACTCGGTTTTTACATTTGTGTCAAAAAATCTTTTTCACCTCCTTGGCACAAAAATCCCTGACTCCGGCATCAGGCATTTTCTTCCCAACAAAATCTTGATTTTTAAAAATTATGAAAAACACCATTTTTAAGGACAAAATTCAACCCCGAATCTATTCGGGTGTCTCTTTTTATATTTGAATCAAAAAAAAAAATTTCACCTCCTGGGCCCAAAAATCCCTGACTCCGGCATCAGGAATTATCTTCCCCGGACACCAAAAAAATCTTCATTTTTAAAAACTATGAAAAACACGATTTTGAAGGACGAAATTCAACCCCAAATCTAATTCTGGCATCCGTTTTTATATTTGGGTCAAAAAAAATATTCACCTCCTGGGCACAAAAATCCCTGACCCTGGCATCAGGAATTTTCTTCCCCAGACACCAAAAAAATCTTGATTTTTAAAAGCAATGAAAAACACCATTTTTGAGAATGAAATTCAACCCCGAATCTCATTCTGGTGTGCGTTTTTACATTTGGGTGGAAAAAAATTTCACCTCCTGGGCACAAAACTCCCTGACTCCGGCATCAGGAATTTATTATGATAAACACCATTTTAAAGGACAAAATTCAACCCTGAATCTCATTCGGGTGTCTGTTTTTACATTTGAGTCAAAAAAATTTTTTCACCTCCTGGGCACAAAAATCCCTGACTCCGGCATCAGGAATTTTCTTCCCCGGACACGAAATAAATCTTGATTTTTAAAAGCTATGAAAAACACCATTTTTGAGAATGAAATTCAACCCCGAATCTCATTCTGGTGTCGGTTTTTAGATTTGGGGGTGGGAAAAAATTTCACCTCCTGGGCACAAAAATCCCTGACTCCGGCATCAGGAATTTTCTCCCCGGGACACCAAAAAATTCTTGATTTTTAAAAGCTATGAAAAACACCATTTTTAAGCACGAAATTCAACCCCGAATCTCATTCCGGCGTCTGTTTATAGATTTGGGTGGGGGGAAAAAATTCACCTCCTGGGCACAAAACTCTCTGACCCCGGCATCAGGAATTTTCTCCCCGGGACACCAAAAATTTCTTGATTTTTAAAAGCTATGAAAAACACCATTTTTAAGCACGAAATTCAACCCCGAATCTCATTCCGGCGTCTGTTTATAGATTTGGGTGGGGGGGAAAAATTCACCTCCTGGGCACAAAACTCTCTGACCCCGGCATCAGGAATTTTCTTCCCCGGACACCAAAAAAATCTTGATTTTTAAAAGCTATGAAAAACACCATTTTTAAGCACGAAATTCAACCCCGAATCTCATTCCGGCGTCCGTTTATAGATTTGGGTGAAAAAAAAAATTTCACCTCCTGGGCACAAAAATCTCTGACTCCGGCATCAGGCATTTTCTTCCCAACAAAATCTTGATTTTTAAAAATTATGAAAAACACCATTTTTAAGGACAAAATTCAACCCCGAATCTATTCGGGTGTCTGTTTTTATATTTGAATCAAAAAAAAAAATTTCACCTCCTGGGCCCAAAAATCCCTGACTCCGGCATCAGGAATTATCTTCCCCGGACACCAAAAAAATCTTCATTTTTAAAAACTATGAAAAACACCATTTTGAAGGACGAAATTCAACCCCAAATCTAATTCTGGCATCCGTTTTTATATTTGGGTCAAAAAAAATATTCACCTCCTGGGCACAAAAATCCCTGACCCTGGCATCAGGAATTTTCTTCCCCAGACACCAAAAAAATCTTGATTTTTAAAAGCAATGAAAAACACCATTTTTGAGAATGAAATTCAACCCCGAATCTCATTCTGGTGTGCGTTTTTACATTTGGGTGGAAAAAAATTTCACCTCCTGGGCACAAAACTCCCTGACTCCGGCATCAGGAATTTATTATGATAAACACCATTTTAAAGGACAAAATTCAACCCTGAATCTCATTCGGGTGTCTGTTTTTACATTTGAGTCAAAAAAAATTTTTCACCTCCTGGGCACAAAAATCCCTGACTCCGGCATCAGGAATTTTCTTCCCCGGACACGAAATAAATCTTGATTTTTAAAAGCTATGAAAAACACCATTTTTGAGAATGAAATTCAACCCCGAATCTCATTCTGGTGTCGGTTTTTAGATTTGGGGGTGGGAAAAAATTTCACCTCCTGGGCACAAAAATCCCTGACTTTGGCATCAGGAATTTTCTCCCCGGGACACCAAAAAATTCTTGATTTTTAAAAGCTATGAAAAACACCATTTTTAAGCACGAAATTCAACCCCGAATCTCATTCCGGCGTCCGTTTATAGATTTGGGTGGGAAAAAAAATTTCACCTCCTGGGCACAAAAATCTCTGACTCCGGCATCAGGCATTTTCTTCCCAACAAAATCTTGATTTTTAAAAATTATGAAAAACACCATTTTTAAGGACAAAATTCAACCCCGAATCTATTCGGGTGTCTGTTTTTATGTTTGAATCAAAAAAAAAAATTTCACCTCCTGGGCCCAAAAATCCCTGACTCCGGCATCAGGAATTATCTTCCCCGGACACCAAAAAAATCTTCATTTTTAAAAACTATGAAAAACACCATTTTGAAGGACGAAATTCAACCCCAAATCTAATTCTGGCATCCGTTTTTATATTTGGGTCAAAAAAAATATTCACCTCCTGGGCACAAAAATCCCTGACCCTGGCATCAGGAATTTTCTTCCCCAGACACCAAAAAAATCTTGATTTTTAAAAGCAATGAAAAACACCATTTTTGAGAATGAAATTCAACCCCGAATCTCATTCTGGTGTGCGTTTTTACATTTGGGTGGAAAAAAATTTCACCTCCTGGGCACAAAACTCCCTGACTCCGGCATCAGGAATTTATTATGATAAACACCATTTTAAAGGACAAAATTCAACCCTGAATCTCATTCGGGTGTCTGTTTTTACATTTGAGTCAAAAAAATTTTTTCACCTCCTGGGCACAAAAATCCCTGACTCCGGCATCAGGAATTTTCTTCCCCGGACACGAAATAAATCTTGATTTTTAAAAGCTATGAAAAACACCATTTTTGAGAATGAAATTCAACCCCGAATCTCATTCTGGTGTCGGTTTTTAGATTTGGGGGTGGGAAAAAATTTCACCTCCTGGGCACAAAAATCCCTGACTTTGGCATCAGGAATTTTCTCCCCGGGACACCAAAAAATTCTTGATTTTTAAAAGCTATGAAAAACACCATTTTTAAGCACGAAATTCAACCCCAAATCTCATTCCGGTGTCCGTTTATAGATTTGGGTGGAAAAAAAAATTTCACCTCCTGGGCACAAAAATCTCTGACTCCGGCATCAGGCATTTTCTTCCCAACAAAATCTTGATTTTTAAAAATTATGAAAAACACCATTTTTAAGGACAAAATTCAACCCCGAATCTATTCGGGTGTCTGTTTTTATATTTGAATCAAAAAAAAAAAATTCACCTCCTGGGCCCAAAAATCCCTGACTCCGGCATCAGGAATTATCTTCCCCGGACACCAAAAAAATCTTCATTTTTAAAAACTATGAAAAACACCATTTTGAAGGACGAAATTCAACCCCAAATCTAATTCTGGCATCCGTTTTTATATTTGGGTCAAAAAAAATATTCACCTCCTGGGCACAAAAATCCCTGACCCTGGCATCAGGAATTTTCTTCCCCAGACACCAAAAAAATCTTGATTTTTAAAAGCAATGAAAAACACCATTTTTGAGAATGAAATTCAACCCCGAATCTCATTCTGGTGTGCGTTTTTACATTTGGGTGGAAAAAAATTTCACCTCCTGGGCACAAAACTCCCTGACTCCGGCATCAGGAATTTATTATGATAAACACCATTTTAAAGGACAAAATTCAACCCTGAATCTCATTCGGGTGTCTGTTTTTACATTTGAGTCAAAAAAATTTTTTCACCTCCTGGGCACAAAAATCCCTGACTCCGGCATCAGGAATTTTCTTCCCCGGACACGAAATAAATCTTGATTTTTAAAAGCTATGAAAAACACCATTTTTGAGAATGAAATTCAACCCCGAATCTCATTCTGGTGTCGGTTTTTAGATTTGGGGGTGGGGAAAAATTTCACCTCCTGGGCACAAAAATCCCTGACTCCGGCATCAGGAATTTTCTCCCCGGGACACCAAAAAATTCTTGATTTTTAAAAGCTATGAAAAACACCATTTTTAAGCACGAAATTCAACCCCGAATCTCATTCCGGCGTCTGTTTATAGATTTGGGTGGGGGGAAAAAATTCACCTCCTGGGCACAAAACTCTCTGACCCCGGCATCAGGAATTTTCTCCCCGGGAAACCAAAAAATTCTTGATTTTTAAAAGCTATGAAAAACACCATTTTTAAGCACGAAATTCAACCCCGAATCTCATTCCGGCGTCTGTTTATAGATTTGGGTGGGGGGGAAAAATTCACCTCCTGGGCACAAAACTCTCTGACCCCGGCATCAGGAATTTTCTTCCCCGGACACCAAAAAAATCTTGATTTTTAAAAGCTATGAAAAACACCATTTTTAAGCACGAAATTCAACCCCGAATCTCATTCTGGCGTCCGTTTATAGATTTGGGTGGAAAAAAAAATTTCACCTCCTGGGCACAAAAATCTCTGACTCCGGCATCAGGCATTTTCTTCCCAACAAAATCTTGATTTTTAAAAATTATGAAAAACACCATTTTTAAGGACAAAATTCAACCCCGAATCTATTCGGGTGTCTGTTTTTATATTTGAATCAAAAAAAAAAATTTCACCTCCTGGGCCCAAAAATCCCTGACTCCGGCATCAGGAATTATCTTCCCCGGACACCAAAAAAATCTTCATTTTTAAAAACTATGAAAAACACCATTTTGAAGGACGAAATTCAACCCCAAATCTAATTCTGGCATCCGTTTTTATATTTGGGTCAAAAAAAATATTCACCTCCTGGGCACAAAAATCCCTGACCCTGGCATCAGGAATTTTCTTCCCCAGACACCAAAAAAATCTTGATTTTTAAAAGCAATGAAAAACACCATTTTTGAGAATGAAATTCAACCCCGAATCTCATTCTGGTGTGCGTTTTTACATTTGGGTGGAAAAAAAATTTCACCTCCTGGGCACAAAACTCCCTGACTCCGGCATCAGGAATTTATTATGATAAACACCATTTTAAAGGACAAAATTCAACCCTGAATCTCATTCGGGTGTCTGTTTTTACATTTGAGTCAAAAAAATTTTTTCACCTCCTGGGCACAAAAATCCCTGACTCCGGCATCAGGAATTTTCTTCCCCGGACACGAAATAAATCTTGATTTTTAAAAGCTATGAAAAACACCATTTTTGAGAATGAAATTCAACCCCGAATCTCATTCTGGTGTCGGTTTTTAGATTTGGGGGTGGGAAAAAATTTCACCTCCTGGGCACAAAAATCCCTGACTTTGGCATCAGGAATTTTCTCCCCGGGACACCAAAAAATTCTTGATTTTTAAAAGCTATGAAAAACACCATTTTTAAGCACGAAATTCAACCCCGAATCTCATTCCGGCGTCTGTTTATAGATTTGGGTGGGGGGAAAAAATTCACCTCCTGGGCACAAAACTCTCTGACCCCGGCATCAGGAATTTTCTCCCCGGGAAACCAAAAAATTCTTGATTTTTAAAAGCTATGAAAAACACCATTTTTAAGCACGAAATTCAACCCCGAATCTCATTCCGGCGTCTGTTTATAGATTTGGGTGGGGGGGAAAAATTCACCTCCTGGGCACAAAACTCTCTGACCCCGGCATCAGGAATTTTCTTCCCCGGACACCAAAAAAATCTTGATTTTTAAAAGCTATGAAAAACACCATTTTTAAGCACGAAATTCAACCCCGAATCTCATTCTGGCGTCCGTTTATAGATTTGGGTGGAAAAAAAAATTTCACCTCCTGGGCACAAAAATCTCTGACTCCGGCATCAGGCATTTTCTTCCCAACAAAATCTTGATTTTTAAAAATTATGAAAAACACCATTTTTAAGGACAAAATTCAACCCCGAATCTATTCGGGTGTCTGTTTTTATATTTGAATCAAAAAAAAAAATTTCACCTCCTGGGCCCAAAAATCCCTGACTCCGGCATCAGGAATTATCTTCCCCGGACACCAAAAAAATCTTCATTTTTAAAAACTATGAAAAACACCATTTTGAAGGACGAAATTCAACCCCAAATCTAATTCTGGCATCCGTTTTTATATTTGGGTCAAAAAAAATATTCACCTCCTGGGCACAAAAATCCCTGACCCTGGCATCAGGAATTTTCTTCCCCAGACACCAAAAAAATCTTGATTTTTAAAAGCAATGAAAAACACCATTTTTGAGAATGAAATTCAACCCCGAATCTCATTCTGGTGTGCGTTTTTACATTTGGGTGGAAAAAAATTTCACCTCCTGGGCACAAAACTCCCTGACTCCGGCATCAGGAATTTATTATGATAAACACCATTTTAAAGGACAAAATTCAACCCTGAATCTCATTCGGGTGTCTGTTTTTACATTTGAGTCAAAAAAATTTTTTCACCTCCTGGGCACAAAAATCCCTGACTCCGGCATCAGGAATTTTCTTCCCCGGACACGAAATAAATCTTGATTTTTAAAAGCTATGAAAAACACCATTTTTGAGAATGAAATTCAACCCCGAATCTCATTCTGGTGTCGGTTTTTAGATTTGGGGGTGGGAAAAAATTTCACCTCCTGGGCACAAAAATCCCTGACTTTGGCATCAGGAATTTTCTCCCCGGGACACCAAAAAATTCTTGATTTTTAAAAGCTATGAAAAACACCATTTTTAAGCACGAAATTCAACCCCGAATCTCATTCCGGCGTCCGTTTATAGATTTGGGTGGAAAAAAAAATTTCACCTCCTGGGCACAAAAATCTCTGACTCCGGCATCAGGCATTTTCTTCCCAACAAAATCTTGATTTTTAAAAATTATGAAAAACACCATTTTTAAGGACAAAATTCAACCCCGAATCTATTCGGGTGTCTGTTTTTATATTTGAATCAAAAAAAAAAATTTCACCTCCTGGGCCCAAAAATCCCTGACTCCGGCATCAGGAATTATCTTCCCCGGACACCAAAAAAATCTTCATTTTTAAAAACTATGAAAAACACCATTTTGAAGGACGAAATTCAACCCCAAATCTAATTCTGGCATCCGTTTTTATATTTGGGTCAAAAAAAATATTCACCTCCTGGGCACAAAAATCCCTGACCCTGGCATCAGGAATTTTCTTCCCCAGACACCAAAAAAATCTTGATTTTTAAAAGCAATGAAAAACACCATTTTTGAGAATGAAATTCAACCCCGAATCTCATTCTGGTGTGCGTTTTTACATTTGGGTGGAAAAAAATTTCACCTCCTGGGCACAAAACTCCCTGACTCCGGCATCAGGAATTTATTATGATAAACACCATTTTAAAGGACAAAATTCAACCCTGAATCTCATTCGGGTGTCTGTTTTTACATTTGAGTCAAAAAAATTTTTTCACCTCCTGGGCACAAAAATCCCTGACTCCGGCATCAGGAATTTTCTTCCCCGGACACGAAATAAATCTTGATTTTTAAAAGCTATGAAAAACACCATTTTTGAGAATGAAATTCAACCCCGAATCTCATTCTGGTGTCGGTTTTTAGATTTGGGGGTGGGAAAAAATTTCACCTCCTGGGCACAAAAATCCCTGACTTTGGCATCAGGAATTTTCTCCCCGGGACACCAAAAAATTCTTGATTTTTAAAAGCTATGAAAAACACCATTTTTAAGCACGAAATTCAACCCCGAATCTCATTCCGGCGTCCGTTTATAGATTTGGGTGGAAAAAAAAATTTCACCTCCTGGGCACAAAAATCTCTGACTCCGGCATCAGGCATTTTCTTCCCAACAAAATCTTGATTTTTAAAAATTATGAAAAACACCATTTTTAAGGACAAAATTCAACCCCGAATCTATTCGGGTGTCTGTTTTTATATTTGAATCAAAAAAAAAAAATTTCACCTCCTGGGCCCAAAAATCCCTGACTCCGGCATCAGGAATTATCTTCCCCGGACACCAAAAAAATCTTCATTTTTAAAAACTATGAAAAACACCATTTTGAAGGACGAAATTCAACCCCAAATCTAATTCTGGCATCCGTTTTTATATTTGGGTCAAAAAAAATATTCACCTCCTGGGCACAAAAATCCCTGACCCTGGCATCAGGAATTTTCTTCCCCAGACACCAAAAAAATCTTGATTTTTAAAAGCAATGAAAAACACCATTTTTGAGAATGAAATTCAACCCCGAATCTCATTCTGGTGTGCGTTTTTACATTTGGGTGGAAAAAAATTTCACCTCCTGGGCACAAAACTCCCTGACTCCGGCATCAGGAATTTATTATGATAAACACCATTTTAAAGGACAAAATTCAACCCTGAATCTCATTCGGGTGTCTGTTTTTACATTTGAGTCAAAAAAATTTTTTCACCTCCTGGGCACAAAAATCCCTGACTCCGGCATCAGGAATTTTCTTCCCCGGACACGAAATAAATCTTGATTTTTAAAAGCTATGAAAAACACCATTTTTGAGAATGAAATTCAACCCCGAATCTCATTCTGGTGTCGGTTTTTAGATTTGGGGGTGGGAAAAAATTTCACCTCCTGGGCACAAAAATCCCTGACTTTGGCATCAGGAATTTTCTCCCCGGGACACCAAAAAATTCTTGATTTTTAAAAGCTATGAAAAACACCATTTTTAAGCACGAAATTCAACCCCGAATCTCATTCCGGCGTCCGTTTATAGATTTGGGTGGAAAAAAAAATTTCACCTCCTGGGCACAAAAATCTCTGACTCCGGCATCAGGCATTTTCTTCCCAACAAAATCTTGATTTTTAAAAATTATGAAAAACACCATTTTTAAGGACAAAATTCAACCCCGAATCTATTCGGGTGTCTGTTTTTATATTTGAATCAAAAAAAAAAATTTCACCTCCTGGGCCCAAAAATCCCTGACTCCGGCATCAGGAATTATCTTCCCCGGACACCAAAAAAATCTTCATTTTTAAAAACTATGAAAAACACCATTTTGAAGGACGAAATTCAACCCCAAATCTAATTCTGGCATCCGTTTTTATATTTGGGTCAAAAAAAATATTCACCTCCTGGGCACAAAAATCCCTGACCCTGGCATCAGGAATTTTCTTCCCCAGACACCAAAAAAATCTTGATTTTTAAAAGCAATGAAAAACACCATTTTTGAGAATGAAATTCAACCCCGAATCTCATTCTGGTGTGCGTTTTTACATTTGGGTGGAAAAAAATTTCACCTCCTGGGCACAAAACTCCCTGACTCCGGCATCAGGAATTTATTATGATAAACACCATTTTAAAGGACAAAATTCAACCCTGAATCTCATTCGGGTGTCTGTTTTTACATTTGAGTCAAAAAAATTTTTTCACCTCCTGGGCACAAAAATCCCTGACTCCGGCATCAGGAATTTTCTTCCCCGGACACGAAATAAATCTTGATTTTTAAAAGCTATGAAAAACACCATTTTTGAGAATGAAATTCAACCCCGAATCTCATTCTGGTGTCGGTTTTTAGATTTGGGGGTGGGAAAAAATTTCACCTCCTGGGCACAAAAATCCCTGACTTTGGCATCAGGAATTTTCTCCCCGGGACACCAAAAAATTCTTGATTTTTAAAAGCTATGAAAAACACCATTTTTAAGCACGAAATTCAACCCCGAATCTCATTCCGGCGTCCGTTTATAGATTTGGGTGGAAAAAAAAATTTCACCTCCTGGGCACAAAAATCTCTGACTCCGGCATCAGGCATTTTCTTCCCAACAAAATCTTGATTTTTAAAAATTATGAAAAACACCATTTTTAAGGACAAAATTCAACCCCGAATCTATTCGGGTGTCTGTTTTTATATTTGAATCAAAAAAAAAAAATTTCACCTCCTGGGCCCAAAAATCCCTGACTCCGGCATCAGGAATTATCTTCCCCGGACACCAAAAAAATCTTCATTTTTAAAAACTATGAAAAACACCATTTTGAAGGACGAAATTCAACCCCAAATCTAATTCTGGCATCCGTTTTTATATTTGGGTCAAAAAAAATATTCACCTCCTGGGCACAAAAATCCCTGACCCTGGCATCAGGAATTTTCTTCCCCAGACACCAAAAAAATCTTGATTTTTAAAAGCAATGAAAAACACCATTTTTGAGAATGAAATTCAACCCCGAATCTCATTCTGGTGTGCGTTTTTACATTTGGGTGGAAAAAAATTTCACCTCCTGGGCACAAAACTCCCTGACTCCGGCATCAGGAATTTATTATGATAAACACCATTTTAAAGGACAAAATTCAACCCTGAATCTCATTCGGGTGTCTGTTTTTACATTTGAGTCAAAAAAATTTTTTCACCTCCTGGGCACAAAAATCCCTGACTCCGGCATCAGGAATTTTCTTCCCCGGACACGAAATAAATCTTGATTTTTAAAAGCTATGAAAAACACCATTTTTGAGAATGAAATTCAACCCCGAATCTCATTCTGGTGTCGGTTTTTAGATTTGGGGGTGGGAAAAAATTTCACCTCCTGGGCACAAAAATCCCTGACTCCGGCATCAGGAATTATCTCCCCGGGACACCAAAAAATTCTTGATTTTTAAAAGCTATGAAAAACACCATTTTTAAGCACGAAATTCAACCCCGAATCTCATTCCGGCGTCCGTTTATAGATTTGGGTGGAAAAAAAAATTTCACCTCCTGGGCACAAAAATCTCTGACTCCGGCATCAGGCATTTTCTTCCCAACAAAATCTTGATTTTTAAAAATTATGAAAAACACCATTTTTAAGGACAAAATTCAACCCCGAATCTATTCGGGTGTCTGTTTTTATATTTGAATCAAAAAAAAAAATTTCACCTCCTGGGCCCAAAAATCCCTGACTCCGGCATCAGGAATTATCTTCCCCGGACACCAAAAAAATCTTCATTTTTAAAAACTATGAAAAACACCATTTTGAAGGACGAAATTCAACCCCAAATCTAATTCTGGCATCCGTTTTTATATTTGGGTCAAAAAAAATATTCACCTCCTGGGCACAAAAATCCCTGACCCTGGCATCAGGAATTTTCTTCCCCAGACACCAAAAAAATCTTGATTTTTAAAAGCAATGAAAAACACCATTTTTGAGAATGAAATTCAACCCCGAATCTCATTCTGGTGTGCGTTTTTACATTTGGGTGGAAAAAAATTTCACCTCCTGGGCACAAAACTCCCTGACTCCGGCATCAGGAATTTATTATGATAAACACCATTTTAAAGGACAAAATTCAACCCTGAATCTCATTCGGGTGTCTGTTTTTACATTTGAGTCAAAAAAATTTTTTCACCTCCTGGGCACAAAAATCCCTGACTCCGGCATCAGGAATTTTCTTCCCCGGACACGAAATAAATCTTGATTTTTAAAAGCTATGAAAAACACCATTTTTGAGAATGAAATTCAACCCCGAATCTCATTCTGGTGTCGGTTTTTAGATTTGGGGGTGGGAAAAAATTTCACCTCCTGGGCACAAAAATCCCTGACTTTGGCATCAGGAATTTTCTCCCCGGGACACCAAAAAATTCTTGATTTTTAAAAGCTATGAAAAACACCATTTTTAAGCACGAAATTCAACCCCGAATCTCATTCCGGCGTCCGTTTATAGATTTGGGTGGAAAAAAAAATTTCACCTCCTGGGCACAAAAATCTCTGACTCCGGCATCAGGCATTTTCTTCCCAACAAAATCTTGATTTTTAAAAATTATGAAAAACACCATTTTTAAGGACAAAATTCAACCCCGAATCTATTCGGGTGTCTGTTTTTATATTTGAATCAAAAAAAAAAATTTCACCTCCTGGGCCCAAAAATCCCTGACTCCGGCATCAGGAATTATCTTCCCCGGACACCAAAAAAATCTTCATTTTTAAAAACTATGAAAAACACCATTTTGAAGGACGAAATTCAACCCCAAATCTAATTCTGGCATCCGTTTTTATATTTGGGTCAAAAAAAATATTCACCTCCTGGGCACAAAAATCCCTGACCCTGGCATCAGGAATTTTCTTCCCCAGACACCAAAAAAATCTTGATTTTTAAAAGCAATGAAAAACACCATTTTTGAGAATGAAATTCAACCCCGAATCTCATTCTGGTGTGCGTTTTTACATTTGGGTGGAAAAAAATTTCACCTCCTGGGCACAAAACTCCCTGACTCCGGCATCAGGAATTTATTATGATAAACACCATTTTAAAGGACAAAATTCAACCCTGAATCTCATTCGGGTGTCTGTTTTTACATTTGAGTCAAAAAAATTTTTTCACCTCCTGGGCACAAAAATCCCTGACTCCGGCATCAGGAATTTTCTTCCCCGGACACGAAATAAATCTTGATTTTTAAAAGCTATGAAAAACACCATTTTTGAGAATGAAATTCAACCCCGAATCTCATTCTGGTGTCGGTTTTTAGATTTGGGGGTGGGAAAAAATTTCACCTCCTGGGCACAAAAATCCCTGACTCCGGCATCAGGAATTATCTCCCCGGGACACCAAAAAATTCTTGATTTTTAAAAGCTATGAAAAACACCATTTTTAAGCACGAAATTCAACCCCGAATCTCATTCCGGCGTCCGTTTATAGATTTGGGTGGAAAAAAAAATTTCACCTCCTGGGCACAAAAATCTCTGACTCCGGCATCAGGCATTTTCTTCCCAACAAAATCTTGATTTTTAAAAATTATGAAAAACACCATTTTTAAGGACAAAATTCAACCCCGAATCTATTCGGGTGTCTGTTTTTATATTTGAATCAAAAAAAAAAATTTCACCTCCTGGGCCCAAAAATCCCTGACTCCGGCATCAGGAATTATCTTCCCCGGACACCAAAAAAATCTTCATTTTTAAAAACTATGAAAAACACCATTTTGAAGGACGAAATTCAACCCCAAATCTAATTCTGGCATCCGTTTTTATATTTGGGTCAAAAAAAATATTCACCTCCTGGGCACAAAAATCCCTGACCCTGGCATCAGGAATTTTCTTCCCCAGACACCAAAAAAATCTTGATTTTTAAAAGCAATGAAAAACACCATTTTTGAGAATGAAATTCAACCCCGAATCTCATTCTGGTGTGCGTTTTTACATTTGGGTGGAAAAAAATTTCACCTCCTGGGCACAAAACTCCCTGACTCCGGCATCAGGAATTTATTATGATAAACACCATTTTAAAGGACAAAATTCAACCCTGAATCTCATTCGGGTGTCTGTTTTTACATTTGAGTCAAAAAAATTTTTTCACCTCCTGGGCACAAAAATCCCTGACTCCGGCATCAGGAATTTTCTTCCCCGGACACGAAATAAATCTTGATTTTTAAAAGCTATGAAAAACACCATTTTTGAGAATGAAATTCAACCCCGAATCTCATTCTGGTGTCGGTTTTTAGATTTGGGGGTGGGAAAAAATTTCACCTCCTGGGCACAAAAATCCCTGACTTTGGCATCAGGAATTTTCTCCCCGGGACACCAAAAAATTCTTGATTTTTAAAAGCTATGAAAAACACCATTTTTAAGCACGAAATTCAACCCCGAATCTCATTCCGGCGTCCGTTTATAGATTTGGGTGGAAAAAAAAATTTCACCTCCTGGGCACAAAAATCTCTGACTCCGGCATCAGGCATTTTCTTCCCAACAAAATCTTGATTTTTAAAAATTATGAAAAACACCATTTTTAAGGACAAAATTCAACCCCGAATCTATTCGGGTGTCTGTTTTTATATTTGAATCAAAAAAAAAAATTTCACCTCCTGGGCCCAAAAATCCCTGACTCCGGCATCAGGAATTATCTTCCCCGGACACCAAAAAAATCTTCATTTTTAAAAACTATGAAAAACACCATTTTGAAGGACGAAATTCAACCCCAAATCTAATTCTGGCATCCGTTTTTATATTTGGGTCAAAAAAAATATTCACCTCCTGGGCACAAAAATCCCTGACCCTGGCATCAGGAATTTTCTTCCCCAGACACCAAAAAAATCTTGATTTTTAAAAGCAATGAAAAACACCATTTTTGAGAATGAAATTCAACCCCGAATCTCATTCTGGTGTGCGTTTTTACATTTGGGTGGAAAAAAATTTCACCTCCTGGGCACAAAACTCCCTGACTCCGGCATCAGGAATTTATTATGATAAACACCATTTTAAAGGACAAAATTCAACCCTGAATCTCATTCGGGTGTCTGTTTTTACATTTGAGTCAAAAAAATTTTTTCACCTCCTGGGCACAAAAATCCCTGACTCCGGCATCAGGAATTTTCTTCCCCGGACACGAAATAAATCTTGATTTTTAAAAGCTATGAAAAACACCATTTTTGAGAATGAAATTCAACCCCGAATCTCATTCTGGTGTCGGTTTTTAGATTTGGGGGTGGGAAAAAATTTCACCTCCTGGGCACAAAAATCCCTGACTCCGGCATCAGGAATTATCTCCCCGGGACACCAAAAAATTCTTGATTTTTAAAAGCTATGAAAAACACCATTTTTAAGCACGAAATTCAACCCCGAATCTCATTCCGGCGTCCGTTTATAGATTTGGGTGGAAAAAAAAATTTCACCTCCTGGGCACAAAAATCTCTGACTCCGGCATCAGGCATTTTCTTCCCAACAAAATCTTGATTTTTAAAAATTATGAAAAACACCATTTTTAAGGACAAAATTCAACCCCGAATCTATTCGGGTGTCTGTTTTTATATTTGAATCAAAAAAAAAAATTTCACCTCCTGGGCCCAAAAATCCCTGACTCCGGCATCAGGAATTATCTTCCCCGGACACCAAAAAAATCTTCATTTTTAAAAACTATGAAAAACACCATTTTGAAGGACGAAATTCAACCCCAAATCTAATTCTGGCATCCGTTTTTATATTTGGGTCAAAAAAAATATTCACCTCCTGGGCACAAAAATCCCTGACCCTGGCATCAGGAATTTTCTTCCCCAGACACCAAAAAAATCTTGATTTTTAAAAGCAATGAAAAACACCATTTTTGAGAATGAAATTCAACCCCGAATCTCATTCTGGTGTGCGTTTTTACATTTGGGTGGAAAAAAATTTCACCTCCTGGGCACAAAACTCCCTGACTCCGGCATCAGGAATTTATTATGATAAACACCATTTTAAAGGACAAAATTCAACCCTGAATCTCATTCGGGTGTCTGTTTTTACATTTGAGTCAAAAAAATTTTTTCACCTCCTGGGCACAAAAATCCCTGACTCCGGCATCAGGAATTTTCTTCCCCGGACACGAAATAAATCTTGATTTTTAAAAGCTATGAAAAACACCATTTTTGAGAATGAAATTCAACCCCGAATCTCATTCTGGTGTCGGTTTTTAGATTTGGGGGTGGGAAAAAATTTCACCTCCTGGGCACAAAAATCCCTGACTTTGGCATCAGGAATTTTCTCCCCGGGACACCAAAAAATTCTTGATTTTTAAAAGCTATGAAAAACACCATTTTTAAGCACGAAATTCAACCCCGAATCTCATTCCGGCGTCCGTTTATAGATTTGGGTGGAAAAAAAAATTTCACCTCCTGGGCACAAAAATCTCTGACTCCGGCATCAGGCATTTTCTTCCCAACAAAATCTTGATTTTTAAAAATTATGAAAAACACCATTTTTAAGGACAAAATTCAACCCCGAATCTATTCGGGTGTCTGTTTTTATATTTGAATCAAAAAAAAAAATTTCACCTCCTGGGCCCAAAAATCCCTGACTCCGGCATCAGGAATTATCTTCCCCGGACACCAAAAAAATCTTCATTTTTAAAAACTATGAAAAACACCATTTTGAAGGACGAAATTCAACCCCAAATCTAATTCTGGCATCCGTTTTTATATTTGGGTCAAAAAAAATATTCACCTCCTGGGCACAAAAATCCCTGACCCTGGCATCAGGAATTTTCTTCCCCAGACACCAAAAAAATCTTGATTTTTAAAAGCAATGAAAAACACCATTTTTGAGAATGAAATTCAACCCCGAATCTCATTCTGGTGTGCGTTTTTACATTTGGGTGGAAAAAAATTTCACCTCCTGGGCACAAAACTCCCTGACTCCGGCATCAGGAATTTATTATGATAAACACCATTTTAAAGGACAAAATTCAACCCTGAATCTCATTCGGGTGTCTGTTTTTACATTTGAGTCAAAAAAATTTTTTCACCTCCTGGGCACAAAAATCCCTGACTCCGGCATCAGGAATTTTCTTCCCCGGACACGAAATAAATCTTGATTTTTAAAAGCTATGAAAAACACCATTTTTGAGAATGAAATTCAACCCCGAATCTCATTCTGGTGTCGGTTTTTAGATTTGGGGGTGGGAAAAAATTTCACCTCCTGGGCACAAAAATCCCTGACTCCGGCATCAGGAATTATCTCCCCGGGACACCAAAAAATTCTTGATTTTTAAAAGCTATGAAAAACACCATTTTTAAGCACGAAATTCAACCCCGAATCTCATTCCGGCGTCCGTTTATAGATTTGGGTGGAAAAAAAAATTTCACCTCCTGGGCACAAAAATCTCTGACTCCGGCATCAGGCATTTTCTTCCCAACAAAATCTTGATTTTTAAAAATTATGAAAAACACCATTTTTAAGGACAAAATTCAACCCCGAATCTATTCGGGTGTCTGTTTTTATATTTGAATCAAAAAAAAAAATTTCACCTCCTGGGCCCAAAAATCCCTGACTCCGGCATCAGGAATTATCTTCCCCGGACACCAAAAAAATCTTCATTTTTAAAAACTATGAAAAACACCATTTTGAAGGACGAAATTCAACCCCAAATCTAATTCTGGCATCCGTTTTTATATTTGGGTCAAAAAAAATATTCACCTCCTGGGCACAAAAATCCCTGACCCTGGCATCAGGAATTTTCTTCCCCAGACACCAAAAAAATCTTGATTTTTAAAAGCAATGAAAAACACCATTTTTGAGAATGAAATTCAACCCCGAATCTCATTCTGGTGTGCGTTTTTACATTTGGGTGGAAAAAAATTTCACCTCCTGGGCACAAAACTCCCTGACTCCGGCATCAGGAATTTATTATGATAAACACCATTTTAAAGGACAAAATTCAACCCTGAATCTCATTCGGGTGTCTGTTTTTACATTTGAGTCAAAAATATTTTTTCACCTCCTGGGCACAAAAATCCCTGACTCCGGCATCAGGAATTTTCTTCCCCGGACACGAAATAAATCTTGATTTTTAAAAGCTATGAAAAACACCATTTTTGAGAATGAAATTCAATCCCGAATCTCATTCTGGTGTCGGTTTTTAGATTTGGGGGTGGGAAAAAATTTCACCTCCTGGGCACAAAAATCCCTGACTTTGGCATCAGGAATTTTCTCCCCGGGACACCAAAAAATTCTTGATTTTTAAAAGCTATGAAAAACACCATTTTTAAGCACGAAATTCAACCCCGAATCTCATTCCGGCGTCCGTTTATAGATTTGGGTGGAAAAAAAATTTCACCTCCTGGGCACAAAAATCTCTGACTCCGGCATCAGGCATTTTCTTCCCAACAAAATCTTGATTTTTAAAAATTATGAAAAACACCATTTTTAAGGACAAAATTCAACCCCGAATCTATTCGGGTGTCTGTTTTTATATTTGAATCAAAAAAAAAAAATTCACCTCCTGGGCCCAAAAATCCCTGACTCCGGCATCAGGAATTATCTTCCCCGGACACCAAAAAAATCTTCATTTTTAAAAACTATGAAAAACACCATTTTGAAGGACGAAATTCAACCCCGAATCTAATTCTGGCATCCGTTTTTATATTTGGGTCAAAAAAAATATTCACCTCCTGGGCACAAAAATCCCTGACCCTGGCATCAGGAATTTTCTTCCCCAGACACCAAAAAAATCTTGATTTTTAAAAGCAATGAAAAACACCATTTTTGAGAATGAAATTCAACCCCGAATCTCATTCTGGTGTGCGTTTTTACATTTGGGTGGAAAAAAATTTCACCTCCTGGGCACAAAACTCCCTGACTCCGGCATCAGGAATTTATTATGATAAACACCATTTTAAAGGACAAAATTCAACCCTGAATCTCATTCGGGTGTCTGTTTTTACATTTGAGTCAAAAATATTTTTTCACCTCCTGGGCACAAAAATCCCTGACTCCGGCATCAGGAATTTTCTTCCCCGGACACGAAATAAATCTTGATTTTTAAAAGCTATGAAAAACACCATTTTTGAGAATGAAATTCAACCCCGAATCTCATTCTGGTGTCGGTTTTTAGATTTGGGGGTGGGAAAAAATTTCACCTCCTGGGCACAAAAATCCCTGACTCCGGCATCAGGAATTTTCTCCCCGGGACACCAAAAAATTCTTGATTTTTAAAAGCTATGAAAAACACCATTTTTAAGCACGAAATTCAACCCCGAATCTCATTCCAGCATCTGTTTATAGATTTGGGTGGGGGGAAAAAATTCACCTCCTGGGCACAAAACTCTCTGACCCCGGCATCAGGAATTTTCTTCCCCGGACACCAAAAAAATCTTGATTTTTAAAAGCTATGAAAAACACCATTTTTAAGCACGAAATTCAACCCCGAATCTCATTCCGGCGTCCGTTTATAGATTTGGGTGGGAAAAAAAATTTCACCTCCTGGGCACAAAAATCTCTGACTCCGGCATCAGGCATTTTCTTCCCAACAAAATCTTGATTTTTAAAAATTATGAAAAACACCATTTTTAAGGACAAAATTCAACCCCGAATCTATTCGGGTGTCTCTTTTTATATTTGAATCAAAAAAAAAAATTTCACCTCCTGGGCCCAAAAATCCCTGACTCCGGCATCAGGAATTATCTTCCCCGGACACCAAAAAAATCTTCATTTTTAAAAACTATGAAAAACACCATTTTGAAGGACGAAATTCAACCCCAAATCTAATTCTGGCATCCGTTTTTATATTTGGGTCAAAAAAAATATTCACCTCCTGGGCACAAAAATCCCTGACCCTGGCATCAGGAATTTTCTTCCCCAGACACCAAAAAAATCTTGATTTTTAAAAGCAATGAAAAACACCATTTTTGAGAATGAAATTCAACCCCGAATCTCATTCTGGTGTGCGTTTTTACATTTGGGTGGAAAAAAATTTCACCTCCTGGGCACAAAACTCCCTGACTCCGGCATCAGGAATTTATTATGATAAACACCATTTTAAAGGACAAAATTCAACCCTGAATCTCATTCGGGTGTCTGTTTTTACATTTGAGTCAAAAAAAATTTTTCACCTCCTGGGCACAAAAATCCCTGACTCCGGCATCAGGAATTTTCTTCCCCGGACACGAAATAAATCTTGATTTTTAAAAGCTATGAAAACCACCATTTTTGAGAATGAAATTCAACCCCGAATCTCATTCTGGTGTCGGTTTTTAGATTTGGGGGTGGGAAAAAATTTCACCTCCTGGGCACAAAAATCCCTGACTTTGGCATCAGGAATTTTCTCCCCGGGACACCAAAAAATTCTTGATTTTTAAAAGCTATGAAAAACACCATTTTTAAGCACGAAATTCAACCCCGAATCTCATTCCGGCGTCTGTTTATAGATTTGGGTGGGGGGAAAAAATTCACCTCCTGGGCACAAAACTCTCTGACCCCGGCATCAGGAATTTTCTTCCCCGGACACCAAAAAAATCTTGATTTTTAAAAGCAATGAAAAACACCATTTTTGAGAATGAAATTCAACCCCGAATCTCATTCTGGTATGCGTTTTTACATTTGGGTGGAAAAAAATTTCACCTCCTGGGCACAAAACTCCCTGACTCCGGCATCAGGAATTTATTATGATAAACACCATTTTAAAGGACAAAATTCAACCCTGAATCTCATTCGGGTGTCTGTTTTTACATTTGAGTCAAAAAAAATTTTTCACCTCCTGGGCACAAAAATCCCTGACTCCGACATCAGGAATTTTCTTCCCCGGACACGAAATAAATCTTGATTTTTAAAAGCTATGAAAAACACCATTTTTGAGAATGAAATTCAACCCCGAATCTCATTCTGGTGTCGGTTTTTAGATTTGGGGGTGGGGAAAAATTTCACCTCCTGGGCACAAAAATCCCTGACTCCGGCATCAGGAATTTTCTCCCCGGGACACCAAAAAATTCTTGATTTTTAAAAGCTATGAAAAACACCATTTTTAAGCACGAAATTCAACCCCGAATCTCATTCCGGCGTCCGTTTATAGATTTGGGTGGAAAAAAAAATTTCACCTCCTGGACACAAAAATCTCTGACTCCGGCATCAGGCATTTTCTTCCCAACAAAATCTTGATTTTTAAAAATTATGAAAAACACCATTTTTAAGGACAAAATTCAACCCCGAATCTATTCGGGGGTCTGTTTTTATATTTGAATCAAAAAAAAAATTTCACCTCCTGGGCCCAAAAATCCCTGACTCCGGCATCAGGAATTATCTTCCCCGGACACCAAAAAAATCTTGATTTTTAAAAGCTATGAAAAACACCATTTTTGAGAATGAAATTCAACCCCGAATCTCATTCTGGTGTCGGTTTTTAGATTTGGGGGTGGGAAAAAATTTCACCTCCTGGGCACAAAAATCCCTGACTCCGGCATCAGGAATTTTCTCCCCGGGACACCAAAAAATTCTTGATTTTTAAAAGCTATGAAAAACACCATTTTTAAGCACGAAATTCAACCCCGAATCTCATTCCGGCGTCTGTTTATAGATTTGGGTGGGGGGAAAAAATTCACCTCCTGGGCACAAAACTCTCTGACCCCGGCATCAGGAATTTTCTTCCCCGGACACCAAAAAAATCTTGATTTTTAAAAGCTATGAAAAACACCATTTTTAAGCACGAAATTCAACCCCGAATCTCATTCCGGCGTCCGTTTATAGATTTGGGTGGAAAAAAAAATTTCACCTCCTGGGCACAAAAATCTCTGACTCCGGCATCAGGCATTTTCTTCCCAACAAAATCTTGATTTTTAAAAATTATGAAAAACACCATTTTTAAGGACAAAATTCAACCCCGAATCTATTCGGGTGTCTGTTTTTATATTTGAATCAAAAAAAAAAATTTCACCTCCTGGGCCCAAAAATCCCTGACTCCGGCATCAGGAATTATCTTCCCCGGACACCAAAAAAATCTTCATTTTTAAAAACTATGAAAAACACCATTTTGAAGGACGAAATTCAACCCCAAATCTAATTCTGGCATCCGTTTTTATATTTGGGTCAAAAAAAATATTCACCTCCTGGGCACAAAAATCCCTGACCCTGGCATCAGGAATTTTCTTCCCCAGACACCAAAAAAATCTTGATTTTTAAAAGCAATGAAAAACACCATTTTTGAGAATGAAATTCAACCCCGAATCTCATTCTGGTGTGCGTTTTTACATTTGGGTGGAAAAAAATTTCACCTCCTGGGCACAAAACTCCCTGACTCCGGCATCAGGAATTTATTATGATAAACACCATTTTAAAGGACAAAATTCAACCCTGAATCTCATTCGGGTGTCTGTTTTTACATTTGAGTCAAAAAAATTTTTTCACCTCCTGGGCACAAAAATCCCTGACTCCGGCATCAGGAATTTTCTTCCCCGGACACGAAATAAATCTTGATTTTTAAAAGCTATGAAAAACACCATTTTTGAGAATGAAATTCAACCCCGAATCTCATTCTGGTGTCGGTTTTTAGATTTGGGGGTGGGAAAAAATTTCACCTCCTGGGCACAAAAATCCCTGACTCCGGCATCAGGAATTTTCTCCCCGGGACACCAAAAAATTCTTGATTTTTAAAAGCTATGAAAAACACCATTTTTAAGCACGAAATTCAACCCCGAATCTCATTCCGGCATCTGTTTATAGATTTGGGTGGGGGAAAAAAATTCACCTCCTGGGCACAAAACTCTCTGACCCCGGCATCAGGAATTTTCTTCCCCGGACACCAAAAAAATCTTGATTTTTAAAAGCTACGAAAAACACCATTTTTAAGCACGAAATTCAACCCCGAATCTCATTCCGGCGTCCGTTTATAGATTTGGGTGGGAAAAAAAATTTCACCTCCTGGGCACAAAAATCTCTGACTCCGGCATCAGGCATTTTCTTCCCAACAAAATCTTGATTTTTAAAAATTATGAAAAACACCATTTTTAAGGACAAAATTCAACCCCGAATCTATTCGGGTGTCTCTTTTTATATTTGAATCAAAAAAAAAAATTTCACCTCCTGGGCCCAAAAATCCCTGACTCCGGCATCAGGAATTATCTTCCCCGGACACCAAAAAAATCTTCATTTTTAAAAACTATGAAAAACACCATTTTGAAGGACGAAATTCAACCCCAAATCTAATTCTGGCATCCGTTTTTATATTTGGGTCAAAAAAAATATTCACCTCCTGGGCACAAAAATCCCTGACCCTGGCATCAGGAATTTTCTTCCCCAGACACCAAAAAAATCTTGATTTTTAAAAGCAATGAAAAACACCATTTTTGAGAATGAAATTCAACCCCGAATCTCATTCTGGTGTGCGTTTTTACATTTGGGTGGAAAAAAATTTCACCTCCTGGGCACAAAACTCCCTGACTCCGGCATCAGGAATTTATTATGATAAACACCATTTTAAAGGACAAAATTCAACCCTGAATCTCATTCGGGTGTCTGTTTTTACATTTGAGTCAAAAATATTTTTTCACCTCCTGGGCACAAAAATCCCTGACTCCGGCATCAGGAATTTTCTTCCCCGGACACGAAATAAATCTTGATTTTTAAAAGCTATGAAAAACACCATTTTTGAGAATGAAATTCAACCCCGAATCTCATTCTGGTGTCGGTTTTTAGATTTGGGGGTGGGAAAAAATTTCACCTCCTGGGCACAAAAATCCCTGACTCCGGCATCAGGAATTTTCTCCCCGGGACACCAAAAAATTCTTGATTTTTAAAAGCTATGAAAAACACCATTTTTAAGCACGAAATTCAACCCCGAATCTCATTCCAGCATCTGTTTATAGATTTGGGTGGGGGGAAAAAATTCACCTCCTGGGCACAAAACTCTCTGACCCCGGCATCAGGAATTTTCTTCCCCGGACACCAAAAAAATCTTGATTTTTAAAAGCTATGAAAAACACCATTTTTAAGCACGAAATTCAACCCCGAATCTCATTCCGGCGTCCGTTTATAGATTTGGGTGGGAAAAAAAATTTCACCTCCTGGGCACAAAAATCTCTGACTCCGGCATCAGGCATTTTCTTCCCAACAAAATCTTGATTTTTAAAAATTATGAAAAACACCATTTTTAAGGACAAAATTCAACCCCGAATCTATTCGGGTGTCTCTTTTTATATTTGAATCAAAAAAAAAAATTTCACCTCCTGGGCCCAAAAATCCCTGACTCCGGCATCAGGAATTATCTTCCCCGGACACCAAAAAAATCTTCATTTTTAAAAACTATGAAAAACACCATTTTGAAGGACGAAATTCAACCCCAAATCTAATTCTGGCATCCGTTTTTATATTTGGGTCAAAAAAAATATTCACCTCCTGGGCACAAAAATCCCTGACCCTGGCATCAGGAATTTTCTTCCCCAGACACCAAAAAAATCTTGATTTTTAAAAGCAATGAAAAACACCATTTTTGAGAATGAAATTCAACCCCGAATCTCATTCTGGTGTGCGTTTTTACATTTGGGTGGAAAAAAATTTCACCTCCTGGGCACAAAACTCCCTGACTCCGGCATCAGGAATTTATTATGATAAACACCATTTTAAAGGACAAAATTCAACCCTGAATCTCATTCGGGTGTCTGTTTTTACATTTGAGTCAAAAAAATTTTTTCACCTCCTGGGCACAAAAATCCCTGACTCCGGCATCAGGAATTTTCTTCCCCGGACACGAAATAAATCTTGATTTTTAAAAGCTATGAAAAACACCATTTTTGAGAATGAAATTCAACCCCGAATCTCATTCTGGTGTCGGTTTTTAGATTTGGGGGTGGGAAAAAATTTCACCTCCTGGGCACAAAAATCCCTGACTTTGGCATCAGGAATTTTCTCCCCGGGACACCAAAAAATTCTTGATTTTTAAAAGCTATGAAAAACACCATTTTTAAGCACGAAATTCAACCCCGAATCTCATTCCGGCGTCTGTTTATAGATTTGGGTGGGGGGAAAAAATTCACCTCCTGGGCACAAAACTCTCTGACCCCGGCATCAGGAATTTTCTTCCCCGGACACCAAAAAAATCTTGATTTTTAAAAGCAATGAAAAACACCATTTTTGAGAATGAAATTCAACCCCGAATCTCAATCTGGTATGCGTTTTTACATTTGGGTGGAAAAAAATTTCACCTCCTGGGCACAAACCTCCCTGACTCCGGCATCAGGAATTTATTATGATAAACACCATTTTAAAGGACAAAATTCAACCCTGAATCTCATTCGGGTGTCTGTTTTTACATTTGAGTCAAAAAAAATTTTTCACCTCCTGGGCACAAAAATCCCTGACTCCGACATCAGGAATTTTCTTCCCCGGACACGAAATAAATCTTGATTTTTAAAAGCTATGAAAAACACCATTTTTGAGAATGAAATTCAACCCCGAATCTCATTCTGGTGTCGGTTTTTAGATTTGGGGGTGGGGAAAAATTTCACCTCCTGGGCACAAAAATCCCTGACTCCGGCATCAGGAATTTTCTCCCCGGGACACCAAAAAATTCTTGATTTTTAAAAGCTATGAAAAACACCATTTTTAAGCACGAAATTCAACCCCGAATCTCATTCCGGCGTCCGTTTATAGATTTGGGTGGAAAAAAAAATTTCACCTCCTGGGCACAAAAATCTCTGACTCCGGCATCAGGCATTTTCTTCCCAACAAAATCTTGATTTTTAAAAATTATGAAAAACACCATTTTTAAGGACAAAATTCAACCCCGAATCTATTCGGGGGTCTGTTTTTATATTTGAATCAAAAAAAAAAATTTCACCTCCTGGGCCCAAAAATCCCTGACTCCGGCATCAGGAATTATCTTCCCCGGACACCAAAAAAATCTTGATTTTTAAAAGCTATGAAAAACACCATTTTTGAGAATGAAATTCAACCCCGAATCTCATTCTGGTGTCGGTTTTTAGATTTGGGGGTGGGAAAAAATTTCACCTCCTGGGCACAAAAATCCCTGACTCCGGCATCAGGAATTTTCTCCCCGGGACACCAAAAAATTCTTGATTTTTAAAAGCTATGAAAAACACCATTTTTAAGCACGAAATTCAACCCCGAATCTCATTCCGGCGTCTGTTTATAGATTTGGGTGGGGGGAAAAAATTCACCTCCTGGGCACAAAACTCTCTGACCCCGGCATCAGGAATTTTCTTCCCCGGACACCAAAAAAATCTTGATTTTTAAAAGCTATGAAAAACACCATTTTTAAGCACGAAATTCAACCCCGAATCTCATTCCGGCGTCCGTTTATAGATTTGGGTGGAAAAAAAAATTTCACCTCCTGGGCACAAAAATCTCTGACTCCGGCATCAGGCATTTTCTTCCCAACAAAATCTTGATTTTTAAAAATTATGAAAAACACCATTTTGAAGGACGAAATTCAACCCCAAATCTAATTCTGGCATCCGTTTTTACATTTGGGTCAAAAAAATTATTCACCTCCTGGGCACAAAAATCCCTGACCCTGGCATCAGGAATTTTCTTCCCCGGACACCACAAAAATCTTGATTTTTAAAAGCAATGAAAAACACCATTTTTGAGAATGAAATTCAACCACGAATCTCATTCTGGTGTCCGTTTTTAGATTTGGGTGGGGAAAAAATTTCACCTCCTGGGCACAAAAATCCCTGACCCCGGCATCAGGAATTTTCTTCCCCGCACACCAAAAAAATCTTGATTTTTAAATGCTATGAAAAATGACATTTTTAAGGACAAAAAGCAACCCCGAATCTCATTCTGGTGTCCGTTTTTAGATTTGAGTCAGAAATTTTTTTTCACCTCCTGGGCACAAAAATCAGCATAAGGAATTTTCTTACCCAGACACCAAAAAAAATCTTGATTTTTAAAAGCTATGAAAACACCATTTTTAAGGATGAAATTCAACCCCGAATCTCATTCTGGTGTCCGTTTTTGGATTTGAGTAAAAAAAAACATTCACCTCCTGGGCCCAAAAATCCCTGACTCCGGCATCAGGAATTTTCTTCCACGGACACCAAAAAAATCTTCATTTTTAAAAACTATGAAAAACACCATTTTGAAGGACGAAATTCAACCCCAAATCTAATTCTGGCATCCGTTTTTACATTTGGGTCAACAACGAAAAATTCACCTCCTGGGCACAAAAATCCCTGACCCCGGCATCAGGAATTTTCTTCCCCGGACACGAAATAAATCTTAATTTTTATAAACTATGAAAAACACCATTTTTAAGGATGAAATTCAACCCCGAATCTCATTCTGGTGTCCGTTTTTAGATTTGAGTAAAAAAAAAAACATTCACCTCCTGGGCACAAAAGGTCCTGACCCCCGGCATCAGGAATTTCCTTCCCAGGACACCAAAAAATTCTTGATTTTTAAAAGCTATGAAAAGCACCATTTTGAAGGACTAAATTCAACCCCGAATCTAATTCTGGCATCCGTTTTTACATTTGAGTCAATAAAAAAATTTCACCTCCTGGGCACAAAAATCCCTGACCCCGGCATCAGGAATTTTCTTCCCCGGACACGAAATAAATCTTGATTTTCATAAACTATGAAAAACACCATTTTTAAGGACGGAATTCAACCCCGAATCTCATTCTGGTGTCCGTTTTTAGATTTGAGTAAAAAAAAACATTCACCTCCTGGGCACAAAAGTCCCTAACCCCGGCATCAGGAATTTTCTTCCCCGCACAACAAAAAAATCTTGACTTTTAAATGCTATGTAAAACACCATTTTTAAGGATGAAATTCAACCCCGAATCTCATTCTGGTGTCCGTTTTTAGATTTGGGTGGGAAAAAAATTTCACCTCCTAGGCACAAAAGTCTCTGACCCCCGGAATCAGGAATTTTCTTCCCCGGACACCAAAAAAATCTTGATTTTTAAAAGCTATGAAAACACAACTTTTAAGGATGAAATGAAATTTGAAATTTGAAATTTGAAATTTGAAATTTGAAATTTGAAATTTGAAATTTGAAATTTGAAATTTGAAATTTGAAATTTGAAATTTGAAATTTGAAATTTGAAATTCTAAATTCTAAATTTGAAATTCTAAATTTAAAATTTAAAATTTAAAATTTAAAATTTAAAATTTAAAATTTAAAATTTAAAATTTAAAATTTAAAATTTAAAATTTAAAAATTGAAATTTTATATTTTATATTTTAAGTTTTAAATTTTAAATTTTAAATTTTAAATTTCAAAATTGAAATTTTATACTTTATATTTTAAATTTTAAATTTTAAATTTCAAATTTTAAATTTCAAAATTGAAATTTTATACTATATATTTTAAATTTTAAATTTTAAATTTCAAATTTTATATTTTATATTTTAAATTTATATTTGGGTGGAAAATAATTTCACCTCCTGGGCACAAAAATCCCTGACCCCGGTTTCAGGAATTTTCTTCCCCGGACACGAAATAAATCTTGATTTTTATAAACTATGAAAAACACCATTTTTAAGGAAGAAATTCAACCCCGAATCTCATTCAGGTGTCCATTTTTACATTTGAGTAAATAAAAAAATTTCACCTCCTGGACACAAAAATCCCTGATTCCGGCATCAGGAATTTTCTTCCCTGGACACCAAAAAATTCTTGATTTTTAAAAGCTATGAAAAACACCATTTTTAAGAATGAAATTCAACCAAGAATCTTATTCTGGTGTCCGTTTTAACATTTGGGTCAAAAAACAATTTACCTGCTGGGCATAAAAATTCCTGGCATCACGAATTTTCTTCCCCCGACACAAAAAAATCTTGATTTTTAAAATCTATGAAAAACACCATTTTCAAGGATGAAATTAAACCCCAAATCTAATTCTGGAGTCCGTTTTTACATTTGGGTCAAAAAAAAATATTCACCTCCTGGGCACAAAAATCCCTGACCCTGGGATAAGGAATTTTCTTCCCCGGACACCAAAAAAATCTTGATTTTTAAAAGCAATGAAAAACACCATTTTTGAGAATGAAATTCAACCCCAAATCTAATTCTGGCATCCGTTTTTACATTTGGGTCAAAAAAATTATTCACCTCCTGGGCACAAAAATCCCTGACCCCGGCATCAGGAATTTTCTTCCCTGCACACCAAAAAAATCTTGATTTTTAAATGCTATGAAAAATGACATTTTTAAGGACAAAAAGCAACCCCGAATCTCATTCTGGTGTCCGTTTTTAGATTTGAGTCAGAAATTTTTTTTCACCTCCTGGGCACAAAAATCGGCATAAGGAATTTTCTTACCCAGACACCAAAAAAATCTTGATTTTTAAAAGCTATGAAAACACCATTTTTAAGGATGAAATTCAACCCCGAATCTCATTCTGGTGTCCGTTTTTAGATTTTCGTAAAAAAAAACATTCACCTCCTGGGCACAAAAATCCCTGACTCCGGCATCAGGAATTTTCTTCCCCGGACACCTAAAAAATCTTGATTTTTAAAAGCTATGAAAAACACCATTTTTAAGCACGAAATTCAACCCCGAATCTCATTCCGGTGTCCGTTTATAGATTTAGGTGGAAAAAAAATTTCACCTCCTAGGCACAAAAATCCCTCACTCCGGCATCAGGAATTTTCTTCCCAACAAAATCTTGATTTTTAAAAATTATGAAAAACACAATTTTTAAGTACAAAATTCAACCCTGAATCTATTCGGGTGTCTGTTTTTACATTTGAGTCAAAAAAAAAAAATTTCACCTCCTGGGCCCAAAAATCCCTGACTCCGGCATCAGGAATTATCTTCCCCTGACACCAAAAAAATCTTCATTTTTAAAAACTATGATAAACACCATTTTGAAGGACGAAATTCAACCCCAAATCTAATTCTGGCATCCGTTTTTACATTTGGGTCAAAAAAATTATTCACCTCCTGGGCACAAAAATCCCTGACCCTGGCATCAGGAATTTTCTTCCCCGGACACCACAAAAATCTTGATTTTTAAAAGCAATGAAAAACACCATTTTTGAGAATGAAATTCAACCCCGAATCACATTCTGGTGTCCGTTTTTAGATTTGGGTGGGGAAAAATTTCACCTCCTGGGCACAAAAATCCCTGACCCCGGCATCAGGAATTTTCTTCCCCGCACAACAAAAAAATCTTGATTTTTAAATGCTATGAAAAATGACATTTTTAAGGACAAAAAGCAACCCCGAATCTCATTCTGGTGTCCGTTTATAGATTTGGGTGGAAAAATTTTTTTCACCTCCTGGGCACAAAAATCCCTGACCCCGGCATCAGGAATTATCTTCCCCTGACACCAAAAAAATCTTTATTTTTAAAAACTATGAAAAACACCATTATGAAGGACGAAATTCAACCGCAAATCTAATTCTGGCATCCGTTTTTACATTTGGGTCAAAAAAAATATTCACCTCCTGGGCACAAAAATCCCTGACCCTGGCATAAGGAATTTTCTTCCCCGGACACCAAAAAAATCTTGATTTTTAAAAGCAATGAAAAACACCATTTTTGAGAATGAAATTCAACCCCGAATCTCATTCTGGTGTCCGTTTTTAGATTTGGGTGGGAAAAAAATTTCACCTCCTGGGCACAAAAATCCCTGACCCCGGCATCAGGAATTTTCTTCCCCGCACACCAAAAAAATCTTGATTTTTAAATGCTATGAAAAATGACATTTTTAAGGACAAAAAGCAACCCCGAATCTCATTCTGGTGTCCGTTTTTAGATTTGAGTCAGAAATTTTTTTTTCACCTCCTGGGCACAAAAATCGGCATAAGGAATTTTCTTACCCAGACACCAAAAAAATCTTGATTTTTAAAAGCTATGAAAACACCATTTTTAAGGATGAAATTCAACCCCGAATCTCATTCTGGTGTCCGTTTTTAGATTTTCGTAAAAAAAAACATTCACCTCCTGGGCACAAAAATCTCTGACTCCGGCATCATTAATTTTCTTCCCCGCACACCAAAAAAATCTTGAATTTGAAATCTATTAAAAACACCATTTTGAAGGACGAAATTCAACCCCGAATCTCATTCTGGTGTCTATTTATACATTTGGGTTGAAAAAAAACTTCACCTCCTTGGCACAAAAATCGCCGGGACTTAAAAACCTGGTTGTTTGAATTGTCTGGCCTGGACTGAGGGATTTTAAATTAAATTAAATAAAATTAAAGAAATTTGAAATTTGAAATTTGAAATTTGAAATTTGAAATAATTTGAATTTGAAATTTGAAATTTGAAATTTGAAATTTGAAATTTGAAATTTGAAATTTGAAATTTGAAATTTGAAATTTGAAATTTGAAATTTGAAATTTGAAATTTGAAATTTGAAATTTGAAATTTGAAATTTGAAATTTGAAATTTGAAATTTGAAATTTGAAATTTGAAATTTGAAATTTGAAATTTGAAATTTGAAATTTGAAATTTGAAATTTGAAATTTGAAATTTGAAATTTGAAATTTGAAATTTGAAATTTGAAATTTGAAATTTGAAATTTGAAATTTGCCTTGCCTTGCTTTGCCTTGCCTTGCCTTGCCTTGCCTTCGGCATTAGGAATTTTCTTCCCCGGACACCAAAAAATTCTTAATTTTTAAAAGCTATGTAAAACACCATTTTTAAGAATGAAATTCAACTCCGAATCTCATTCTAGTGTGTGTTTTGACATTTGGGTGGAAAAAAATTTCACCTCCTGGGCACAAAAATCCCTGACTCCGGCATCAGGAATTTTCTTCCCAACAAAATTTTGATTTTTAAAAATTATGATAAACACCATTTTTAAGGAAGAAATTCAACCCCGAATCTCATTCTGGTGTCCGTTTTTACATTTGGGTGGGAAAAAAAATTTCACCTCCTGGGCACAAAAATCCCTGACTCCGACATCAGGAATTTTCTTCCCCGGACACCAAAAAATTCTTGATTTTTAAAAGCTATGAAAAACATCATTTTTAAGAATGAAATTCAAGCCCGAATTTCATTCTGGTGTGCGTTTTTACATTTGGGTGGAAAATAATTTCACCTCCTGGGCACAAAAATCGCCGGGACTTAAAAACCTGGTTTTTTGAATTGTCTGGCCTGGACTTTGGGATTTTAAATTAAATTAAGTATAATTAAAGAAATTTGAAATTTGAAATTTGAAATTTGAAATTTGAAATTTGAAATATGAAATTTGCCTTGCCTTGCCTTGCTTTGCCTTGCCTTGCCTTGCCTTCGGCATTAGGAATTTTCTTCCCCGGACACCAAAAAATTCTTTATTTTTAAAAGCAATGAAAAACACCATTTTTGAGAATGAAATTCAACCCCGAATCTCATTCTGGTGTCCGTTTTTAGATTTGGGTGGGAAAAAAATTTCACCTCCTGGGCACAAAAATCCCTGACCCCGGCAACAGGAATTTTCTTCCCCGCACACCAAAAAAAGCTTGATTTTTAAAAACTATAAAAAACACCATTTTTAAGCGTGAAATTCAACCCTGAATCTATTCGGGTGTCTGTTTTTACATTTGAGTCAAAAAAAAAAATTTCACCTCCTGGGCCCAAAAATCCCTGACTCCGGCATCAGGAATTATCTTCCCCTGACACCAAAAAAATCTTCATTTTTAAAAACTATGAAAAACACCATTTTGAAGGACGAAATTCAACCCCAAATCTAATTCTGGCATCCGTTTTTACATTTGGGTCAAAAAAATTATTCACCTCCTGGGCACAAAAATCCCTGACCCTGGCATCAGGAATTTTCTTCCCCGGACACCACAAAAATCTTGATTTTTAAAAGCAATGAAAAACACCATTTTTGAGAATGAAATTCAACCCCGAATCACATTCTGGTGTCCGTTTTTAGATTTGGGTGGGGAAAAATTTCACCTCCTGGGCACAAAAATCCCTGACCCCGGCATCAGGAATTTTCTTCCCCGCACACCAAAAAAATCTTGATTTTTAAATGCTATGAAAAATGACATTTTTAAGGACAAAAAGCAACCTCGAATCTCATTCTGGTGTCCGTTTATAGATTTGGGTGGAAAAATTTTTTTCACCTCCTGGGCACAAAAATCCCTGACCCCGGCATCAGGAATTATCTTCCCCTGACACCAAAAAAATCTTTATTTTTAAAAACTATGAAAAACACCATTATGAAGGACGAAATTCAACCGCAAATCTAATTCTAGCATCCGTTTTTACATTTGGGTCAAAAAAAATATTCACCTCCTGGGCACAAAAATCCCTGACCCTGGCATAAGGAATTTTCTTCCCCGGACACCAAAAAAATCTTGATTTTTAAAAGCAATGAAAAACACCATTTTTGAGAATGAAATTCAACCCCGAATCTCATTCTGGTGTCCGTTTTTAGATTTGGGTGGGAAAAAAATTTCACCTCCTGGGCACAAAAATCCCTGACCCCGGCATCAGGAATTTTCTTCCCCGCACACCAAAAAAATCTTGATTTTTAAATGCTATGAAAAATGACATTTTTAAGGACAAAAAGCAACCCCGAATCTCATTCTGGTGTCCGTTTTTAGATTTGAGTCAGAATTTTTTTTTCACCTCCTGGGCACAAAAATCGGCATAAGGAATTTTCTTACCCAGACACCAAAAAAATCTTGATTTTTAAAAGCTATGAAAACACCATTTTTAAGGATGAAATTCAACCCCGAATCTCATTCTGGTGTCCGTTTTTAGATTTGAGTAAAAAAAAACATTCACCTCCTGGGCACAAAAATCCCTGACTCCGGCATCAGGAATTTTCTTCCCGGACACGTAAAAAATCTTGATTTTTAAAAGCTATGAAAAACACCATTTTTAAGCACGAAATTCAACCCCGAATCTCATTCCGGTGTCCGTTTATAGATTTAGGTGGAAAAAAAATTTCACCTCCTGGGCACAAAAATCCCTCACTCCGGCATTAGGAATTTTCTTCCCAACAAAATCTTGATTTTTAAAAATTATGAAAAACACAATTTTTAATTACAAAATTCAACCCTGAATCTATTCGGGTGTCTGTTTTTACATTTGAGTCAAAAAAAAAAATTTCACCTCCTGGGCCCAAAAATCCCTGACTCCGGCATCATTAATTTTCTTCCCCGCACACCAAAAAAATCTTGAATTTAAAATCTATTAAAAACACCATTTTGAAGGACGAAATTCAACCCTGAATCTCATTCTGGTGTCTATTTATACATTTGGTTTGAAAAAAAACTTCACCTCCTGGGCACAAAAATCGCCGGGACTTAAAAACCTGGTTGTTTGAATTGTCTGGCCTGGACTGAGGGATTTTAAATTAAATTAAATAAAATTAAAGAAATTTGAAATTTGAAATTTGAAATTTGAAATTTGAAATTTGAAATAATTTGAAATTTGAAATTTGAAATTTGAAGTTTGAAATTTGAAATTTGAAATTTGAAATTTGAAATTTGAAATTTGAAATTTGAAATTTGAAATTTGAAATTTGAAATTTGAAATTTGAAATTTGAAATTTGAAATTTGAAATTTGAAATTTGAAATTTGAAATTTGAAATTTGAAATTTGAAATTTGAAATTTGAAATTTGAAATTTGAAATTTGAAATTTGCCTTGCTTTGCCTTGCCTTGCCTTGCCTTGCCTTCGGCATTAGGAATTTTCTTCCCCGGACACCAAAAAATTCTTAATTTTTAAAAGCTATGTAAAACACCATTTTTAAGAATGAAATTCAACTCCGAATCTCATTCTAGTGTGTGTTTTGACATTTGGGTGGAAAAAAATATTCACCTCCTGGGCACAAAAATCCCTGACCCTGGCATAAGGAATTTTCTTCCCCGGACACCAAAAAAATCTTGATTTTTAAAAGCAATGAAAAACACCATTTTTGAGAATGAAATTCAACCCCGAATCTCATTCTGGTGTCCGTTTTAGATTTGGGTGGGAAAAAAATTTCACCTCCTGGGCACAAAAATCCCTGACCCCGGCATCAGGAATTTTCTTCCCCGCACACCAAAAAAATCTTGATTTTTAAATGCTATGAAAAATGACATTTTTAAGGACAAAAAGCAACCCCGAATCTCATTCTGGTGTCCGTTTTTAGATTTGAGTCAGAAATTTTTTTTCACCTCCTGGGCACAAAAATCGGCATAAGGAATTTTCTTACCCAGACACCAAAAAAATCTTGATTTTTAAAAGCTATGAAAACACCATTTTTAAGGATGAAATTCAACCCCGAATCTCATTCTGGTGTCCGTTTTTAGATTTGAGTAAAAAAAAACATTCACCTCCTGGGCACAAAAATCCCTGACTCCGGCATCAGGAATTTTCTTCCCGGACACGTAAAAAATCTTGATTTTTAAAAGCTATGAAAAACACCATTTTTAAGCACGAAATTCAACCCCGAATCTCATTCCGGTGTCCGTTTATAGATTTAGGTGGAAAAAAAATTTCACCTCCTGGGCACAAAAATCCCTCACTCCGGCATTAGGAATTTTCTTCCCAACAAAATCTTGATTTTTAAAAATTATGAAAAACACAATTTTTAATTACAAAATTCAACCCTGAATCTATTCGGGTGTCTGTTTTTACATTTGAGTCAAAAAAAAAAATTTCACCTCCTGGGCCCAAAAATCCCTGACTCCGGCATCATTAATTTTCTTCCCCGCACACCAAAAAAATCTTGAATTTAAAATCTATTAAAAACACCATTTTGAAGGACGAAATTCAACCCCGAATCTCATTCTGGTGTCTATTTATACATTTGGGTTGAAAAAAAACTTCACCTCCTGGGCACAAAAATCGCCGGGACTTAAAAACCTGGTTGTTTGAATTGTCTGGCCTGGACTGAGGGATTTTAAATTAAATTAAATAAAATTAAAGAAATTTGAAATTTGAAATTTGAAATTTGAAATTTGAAATTTGAAATAATTTGAAATTTGAAATTTGAAATTTGAAGTTTGAAATTTGAAATTTGAAACTTGAAATTTGAAATTTGAAATTTGAAATTTGAAATTTGAAATTTGAAATTTGAAATTTGAAATTTGAAATTTGAAATTTGAAATTTGAAATTTGAAATTTGAAATTTGAAATTTGAAATTTGAAATTTGAAATTTGAAATTTGAAATTTGAAATTTGAAATTTGAAATTTGAAATTTGCCTTGCCTTGCTTTGCCTTGCCTTGCCTTGCCTTGCCTTCGGCATTAGGAATTTTCTTCCCCGGACACCAAAAAATTCTTAATTTTTAAAAGCTATGTAAAACACCATTTTTAAGAATGAAATTCAACTCCGAATCTCATTCTAGTGTGTGTTTTGACATTTGGGTGGAAAAAAATATTCACCTCCTGGGCACAAAAATCCCTGACCCTGGCATAAGGAATTTTCTTCCCCGGACACCAAAAAAATCTTGATTTTTAAAAGCAATGAAAAACACCATTTTTGAGAATGAAATTCAACCCCGAATCTCATTCTGGTGTCCGTTTTTAGATTTGGGTGGGAAAAAAATTTCACCTCCTGGGCACAAAAATCCCTGACCCCGGCATCAGGAATTTTCTTCCCCGCACACCAAAAAAATCTTGATTTTTAAATGCTATGAAAAATGACATTTTTAAGGACAAAAAGCAACCCCGAATCTCATTCTGGTGTCCGTTTTTAGATTTGAGTCAGAAATTTTTTTTCACCTCCTGGGCACAAAAATCGGCATAAGGAATTTTCTTACCCAGACACCAAAAAAATCTTGATTTTTAAAAGCTATGAAAACACCATTTTTAAGGATGAAATTCAACCCCGAATCTCATTCTGGTGTCCGTTTTTAGATTTGAGTAAAAAAAAACATTCACCTCCTGGGCACAAAAATCCCTGACTCCGGCATCAGGAATTTTCTTCCCGGACACGTAAAAAATCTTGATTTTTAAAAGCTATGAAAAACACCATTTTTAAGCACGAAATTCAACCCCGAATCTCATTCCGGTGTCCGTTTATAGATTTAGGTGGAAAAAAAATTTCACCTCCTGGGCACAAAAATCCCTCACTCCGGCATCAGGAATTTTCTTCCCAACAAAATCTTGATTTTTAAAAATTATGAAAAACACAATTTTTAATTACAAAATTCAACCCTGAATCTATTCAGGTGTCTGTTTTTACATTTGAGTCAAAAAAAAAAATTTCACCTCCTGGGCCCAAAAATCCCTGACTCCGGCATCATTAATTTTCTTCCCCGCACACCAAAAAAATCTTGAATTTAAAATCTATTAAAAACACCATTTTGAAGGACGAAATTCAACCCCGAATCTCATTCTGGTGTCTATTTATACATTTGGGTTGAAAAAAAACTTCACCTCCTGGGCACAAAAATCGCCGGGACTTAAAAACCTGGTTGTTTGAATTGTCTGGCCTGGACTGAGGGATTTTAAATTAAATTAAATAAAATTAAAGAAATTTGAAATTTGAAATTTGAAATTTGAAATTTGAAATTTGAAATAATTTGAATTTGAAATTTGAAATTTGAAATTTGAAGTTTGAAATTTGAAATTTGAAATTTGAAATTTGAAATTTGAAATTTGAAATTTGAAATTTGAAATTTGAAATTTGAAATTTGAAATTTGAAATTTGAAATTTGAAATTTGAAATTTGAAATTTGAAATTTGAAATTTGAAATTTGAAATTTGAAATTTGAAATTTGAAATTTGAAATTTGAAATTTGAAATTTGAAATTTGAAATTTGAAATTTGAAATTTGAAATTTGAAATTTGAAATTTGAAATTTGAAATTTGAAATTTGAAATTTGCCTTGCCTTGCTTTGCCTTGCCTTGCCTTGCCTTGCCTTCGGCATTAGGAATTTTCTTCCCCGGACACCAAAAAATTCTTAATTTTTAAAAGCTATGTAAAACACCATTTTTAAGAATGAAATTCAACTCCGAATCTCATTCTAGTGTGTGTTTTGACATTTGGGTGGAAAAAAATTTCACCTCCTGGGCACAAAAATCCCTGACTCCGGCATCAGGAATTTTCTTCCCAACAAAATTTTGATTTTTAAAAATTATGATAAACACCATTTTTAAGGAAGAAATTCAACCCCGAATCTCATTCTGGTGTCCGTTTTTACATTTGGGTGGGAAAAAAAATTTCACCTTCTGGGCACAAAAATCCCTGACTCCGACATCAGGAATTTTCTTCCCCGGACACCAAAAAATTCTTGATTTTTAAAAGCTATGAAAAACATCATTTTTAAGAATGAAATTCAAGCCCGAATTTCATTCTGGTGTGCGTTTTTACATTTGGGTGGAAAATAATTTCACCTCCTGGGCACAAAAATCGCCGGGACTTAAAAACCTGGTTTTTTGAATTGTCTGGCCTGGACTTTGGGATTTTAAATTAAATTAAGTATAATTAAAGAAATTTGAAATTTGAAATTTGAAATTTGAAATATGAAATTTGCCTTGCCTTGCCTTGCTTTGCCTTGCCTTGCCTTGCCTTCGGCATTAGGAATTTTCTTCCCCGGACACCAAAAAATTCTTTATTTTTAAAAGCAATGAAAAACACCATTTTTGAGAATGAAATTCAACCCCGAATCTCATTCTGGTGTCCGTTTTTAGATTTGGGTGGGAAAAAAATTTCACCTCCTGGGCACAAAAATCCCTGACCCTGGCAACAGGAATTTTCTTCCCCGCACACCAAAAAAAGCTTGATTTTTAAAAACTATAAAAAACACCATTTTTAAGCGTGAAATTCAACCCCGAATGTAATTCTGGTGTCCGTTTTTACATTTGGGTCAAAAAAAATGTCACCTCCTGGGCACAAAAATCCCTGACTCCGAAATCAGAAATTTACTTGCCCGGACACCAAAAAATGCTTGATTTTTAAAAAGTATAAAAAACACCATTTCTAAGGATGAAATTCAACCCCGAATCTCATACTGGACTCGGTTTTTACATTTGTGTCAAAAAATCTTTTTCACCTCCTTGGCACAAAAATCCCTGACTCCGGCATCAGGAATTTTCTTCCCGGGACAACAAAAAATTCTTGCTTTTTAAAAGCTATGAAAAACACCATTTTTAAGAGTGAAATTCAACCCTGAATCTCATTCTGGTGTCCGTTTTTACAATTGAGTCAATAAAAAAATTTCACCTCCTGGGCACAAAAATCCCTGACTCCGGCATCTTGATTTTCATAAACTATGAAAAACACCATTTTTAAGGACGAAATTCAACCCCGAATCTCATTCTGGTGTCCGTTTTTAGATTTGAGTAAAAAAAAAAACATTCACCTCCTGGGCACAAAAATCCCTTACCTCGGCATCAGGAATTTTCTTCCCTGCACACCAAAAAAATCTTGATTTTTAAAAGCTATGAAAAACACCATTTTTAAGAATGAAATTCAACCCTGAATCTCATTCTGGTGTCCGTTTTTACATTTGAGTAAAAAAAAATATTCACCTCTTGGGCACAAAAATCCCTGACCCTGTCATCAGGAAGTTTCTTCCCCGGACAACAAAAAAATCTTGATTTTTATAAACTATGAAAAACACCATTTTTAAGGAAGAAATTCAACCCCGAATCTCATTCTGGTGTGCGTTTTTACATTTGGGTGGAAAATAATTTCACCTCCTGGGCACAAAAATGCCTGACTCCGGCATCAGGAATTTTCTTCCTCAGACACCAAAAAATTCTTGCTTTTTAAAAGCTATGAAAAACACCATTTTTAAGAGTGAAATTCAACCCTGAATCTCATTCTGGTGTCTGTTTTTAGATTTGGGTCAAAAAATTTTTTTCACCTCCTGGGCACAAAAATCCCTGACTCCGGCATCAGGAATTTTCTTCCCCGGACACCAAAAAAATCTTGAATTTAAAAACATTCACCTCCTGGGCCCAAAAATCCCTGACTCCGGCATCAGGAATTATCTTCCCCGGACACCAAAAAAATCTTCATTTTTAAAAACTATGAAAAACACCATTTTTAAGAATGAAATTCAACCCCGAATCTCATTCTGGTGTGCGTTTTTACATTTGGGTGGAAAATAATTTCACCTCCTGGGTACAAAAATGCCTGACTCCGGCGTCAGGAATTTTCTTCCTCAGACACCAAAAAATTCTTGCTTTTTAAAAGCTATGAAAAACACCATTTTTAAGAATGAAATTCAACCCTGAATCTCATTCTGGTGTCCGTTTTAACATTTGAGTCAATAAAAAAATTTCACCTCCTGGGCACAAAAATCCCTGACTCCGGCATCTTGATTTTCATAAACTATGAAAAACACCATTTTTTAAGGACGAAATTCAACCCCGGATCTCATTCTGGTGTGCGTTTTTACATTTGGGTGGAAAATAATTTCACCTCCTTGGCACAAAAATCCCTGACTCCGGCATCAGAAATTTTCTTCCTCGGACACCAAAAAATTCTTGATTTTTAAAAGATATGAAAAACACCATTTTTAAGAATGAAATTCAACCCCGAATCTCATTCTAGTGTGCGTTTTGACATTTGGGTGGAAAAAAATTTCACCTCCTGGGCACAAAAATCCCTGACTCCGGCATCAGGAATTTTCTTCCCCGCACACCAAAAAAATCTTGAATTTAAAATCTATGAAAAACACCATTTTGAAGGACGAAATTCAACCCCGAATCTCATTCTGGTGTCTATTTATACATTTGGGTGGGGAAAAAATTTCACCTCCTGGGCACAAAAATCGCCGGGACTTAAAAACCTGGTTTTTTGAATTGTCTGGCCTGGACTTTGGGATTTTAAATTAAATTAAATAAAATTAAAGAAATTTGAAACTTGAAATTTGAGCCTTGCCTTGCCTTGCCTTGCCTTGCCTTGCCTTGCCTTGCCTTGCCTTGCCTTGCCTTGCCTTGCCTTGCCTTGCCTTGCCTTGCCTTGCCTTGCCTTGCCTTGCCTTGCCTTCGGCATTAGGAATTTTCTTCCCCGGACACCAAAAAATTCTTAATTTTTAAAAGCTATGAAAAACACCATTTTTAAGAATGAAATTCAACCCCAAATCTCATTCTAGTGTGCGTTTTTACATTTGGGTGGAAAAAACATTCACCTCCTGGGCACAAAAATCCCTGACTCCGGCATCACGAATTTTCTTCCCCGGACACCAAAAAATCTTGATTTTCAAAATCTATGAAAAAAACCATTTTTAAGGATGAAATTAAAACTCGAATTTAATTCTGGTGTCTGTTTTTTAAAAGCAATGGAAACACCATTTTTAAGGATGAAATTCAACCCCGAATCTCATTCTGGTGTCCGTTTTTAGATTTTCGTAAAAAAAAACATTCACCTCCTGAGCACAAAAATCCCTGACTCCGGCATCAGGAATTTTCTTCATCGCACACCAAAAAAAATCTTGAATTTAAAATCTATTAAAAACACCATTTTGAAGGACGAAATTCAACCCTGAATCTCATTCTGGTGTCTATTTATACATTTGGGTTGAAAAAAAATTTCACCTCCTGGCACAAAAATCGCCGGGACTTAAAAACCTGGTTGTTTGAATTGTCTGGCCTGGACTCAGGGATTTTAAATTAAATTAAATAAAATTAAAGAAATTTGAAATTTGAAATTTGAAATTTGAAATTTGAAATTTGAAATTTGAAATTTGAAATTTGAAATTTGAAATTTGAAATTTGAAATTTGAAATTTGAAATTTGAAATTTGTAATTTGCCTTGCCTTGCCTTGCTTTGCCTTGCCTTGCCTTGCCTTGCCTTCGGCATTAGGAATTTTCTTCCCCGGACACCAAAAAATTCTTAATTTTTAAAAGCTATTAAAAACACCATTTTTAAGAATGAAATTCAACCCCGAATCTCATTCTGGTGTCCGTTTTTACATTTGGGTGGGGGAAAAAATTTCACCTGCCTGGCATAAAAATCCCTGACTCCGGCATCAGGAATTTTCTTCCCCGGACACCAAAAAATTCTTGATTTTTAAAAGCTATGAAAAACATCATTTTTAAGAATGAAATTCAAGCCCGAATTTCATTCTGGTGTGCGTTTTTACATTTCATTGGAAAATAATTTCACCTCCTGGGAACAAAAGTCCCTGACTCCGGCATCAGGAATTTTCTTCCCCGGACACCAAAAAAAATCTTGATTTTTAAAAGCTATGAAAAACACCATTTTTAAGCATGAAATTCAACCCCGAATCTCATTCCGGCGTCCGTTTATAGATATGGGTGGGAAAAAAAATTTCACCTCCTGGGCACAAAAATCCCTGACTCCGGCATCAGGCATTTTCTTCCCAACAAAATCTTGATTTTTAAAAATTATGAAAAACACCATTTTGAAGGACAAAATTCAACATTGAATCTATTCGGGTGTCTGTTTTTACATTTGAGTCAAAAAAAAAATTTCACCTCTTGGGCCCAGAAATCCCTGACTTTGGCATCAGGATTTATCTTCCCTGGACACCAAAAAAATCTTCATTTTTAAAAACTATGAAAAACACCATTTTGAAGGACGAAATTCAACCCCAAATCTAATTCTGGCATCCGTTTTTACATTTGGGTCAAAAAAAATATTCACCTCCTGGGCACAAAAATCCCTGACCACAGCATCAGGAATTTTCCTCCCCGGACACGAAATAAATCTTCATTTTTAAAAGCTATGAAAAACACCATTTTTGAGAATGAAATTCAACCCCGAATCTCATTCTGGTGTCGGTTTTTAGATTTGGGGGTGGGAAAAAATTTCACCTCCTGGGCACAAAAATCCCTGACTCTGGCATCAGGAATTTTCTTCCCGGGACACCAAAAAATTCTTGATTTTTAAAAGTTATGAAAAACATCATTTTTAAGAATGAAATTCAACCCCGAATCTCATTCTGGTGTGCGTTTTTACATTTGGGTGGAAAATAATTTCACCTCCTGGGCCTGACTCCGGCATCAGGAATTTTCTACCCCGGACACCAAAAAATTCTTGATTTTTTAAAAGCTATGAAAAACACCATTTTTAAGCACGAAATTCAACCCCGAATCTCATTCCAGTGTTTGTTTATAGATTTGGGTGGGGAAAAAAAATTCACCTCCTGGGCAGAAAACTCTCTGACCCCGGCATCAGGAATTTTCTTCCCCGGACACCAAAAAAATCTTGATTTTTAAAAGCTATGAAAAACATCATTTTTAAGAATGAAATTCAACCCCGAATCTCATTCTGGTGTGCGTTTTTACATTTGGGTGGAAAATAATTTCACCTCCTGGGCCTGACTCCGGCATCAGGAATTTTCTTCCCGGGACACCAAAAAATTGTTGATTATTAAAAGCTATGAAAAACATCATTTTTAAGAATGAAATTCAAGCCCGAATTTCATTCTGGTGTGCGTTTTTACATTTCATTGGAAAATAATTTCGCCTCCTGGGCACAAAAGTCCCTGACAAAATTCAACCCCGAATCTCATTCTGGTGTCCGTTTTTACATTTGGGTGGGGAAAAAAATTTCACCTCCTGGGCACAAAAATCCCTGACCCCGGCATCAGTAATTTTCTTTCCCGGACAACAAAAAATTCTTGATTTTTAAAAACTATAAAAAACACCATTTTTAAGCGTGAAATTCAACCCCGAAACTAATTCTAGTGTCCATTTTTACATTTGGGTCAAAAAAAAAATTCACCCCCTGGGCACAAAAATCCCTGACCCCGGCATCAAAAATTTACTTGCCCGGACACCAAAAAATGCTTGATTTTTAAAAAGTATAAAAAACACAATTTTTAAGCGTGAAATTAAACCCCGAATGTAATTCTGGCATCCGTTTTTACATTTGGGTCAACAACGAAAAATTCACCTCCTGGGCACAAAAATCCCTCACACCGGCATCAGGAATTTTCTTCCCCGGACACCAAAAAACCTTGATTTTTAAAATCTATAGAAAACACCATTTTTAAGCATGAAATTAAACCCCAAATCTAATTCTGGCGTCCGTTTTTTCATTTGAGTCAAAAAAATAATGTTCACCTCCTAGGCAAATAAAATCCCTGACCCCGGCATCAGTAATTTTCTTTCCCGGACAACAAAAAATTCTTGACTTTTCAAAACTATAAAAAACACCATTTTTAAGCGTGAAATTCAACCCCGAATGTAATTCTGGCATCCGTTTTTACATTTGGGTCAACAACGAAAAATTCACCTCCTGGGCACAAAAATCCCTCACCCCGGCATCAGGAATTTTCTTCCCTGGACACTAAAAAACCTTGATTTTTAAAATCTATAGAAAAAACCATTTTTAAGCATGAAATTAAACCCCAAATCTAATTCTGGCATCCGTTTTTACATTTGAGTGGAAAATAATTTCACCTCCTGGGCACAAAAGGTCCCAGATTGTTGGGGGCAATTAAGCTGACTTTGTAATAATGCTGCTTGGGGTGTGTGTGAAAGCCCTAATAAGCAGGCATATACATAGAATGAAGGCTACTGCTAAGCTTGTAAGCCGCCCTGAGTCTTCGGAGAAGGGCGGGATATAAATGGAATTAAAATAAATAAATAAATAAATAAAAGTCCCTGACTCCGGCATCAGGAATTTTCTTCCCCGGACACCAAAAAATTCTTGATTTTTAAAAGCTATAAAAAACACCATTTTTAAGCACGAAATTCAACCCCGAATCTCATTCCGGCGTCTGTTTATAGATTTGGGTGGGAAAAAAAAATTCACCTCCTGGGCACAAAACTCTCTGACCCCGGCATCAGGAATTTTCTTCCCCGTACACCAAAAAAATCTTGATTTTTAAAAGCTATGAAAAACACCATTTTTAAGCACGAAATTCAACCCCGAATCTCATTCTGGTGTCCGTTTATAGATTTGGGTGGAAAAAAAAATTCACCTCCTGGGCACAAAAATCCCTGACCCCGGCATCAGGAATTTTCTTCCCCGCACACCAAAAAAATCTTGATTTTTAAATGCTATGAAAAATGACATTTTTAAGGACAAAAAGCAACCCCGAATCTCATTCTGGTGTCCGTTTTTAGATTTGAGTAAAAATAAACATTCACCTCCTGGGCACAAAAATCCCTGACTCCGGCATCAGGAATTTTCTTCCCTGGACACCAAAAATATCTTCATTTATAAAAAGTATAGAAAACACCATTTTTAAGGATGCAATTAAACCTCGAATCTAATTCTGGTGTCTGCTTTTACATTTGGGTCAAAAAACAATTTACCTGCTGGGCATAAAAATTCCTGGCATCACGAATTTTCTTCCCCGGACACAAAAAAATCTTGATTTTTAAAATCTATGAAAAACACCATTTTCAAGGATGAAATTAAACCCCAAATCTAATTCTGGAGTCCGTTTTTACATTTGGGTAAAAAAAAAATATTTCACCTCCTGGGCACAAAAATCCCTGACCCCAGCATCACGAATTTTCTTCCCCGGACACCAAAAAATGCTTGATTTTTAAAAACTATTAAAAACACCATTTCTAAGGATGAAATTCAACCCCGAATCTCATATTGGCCTCGGTTTTTACATTTGTGTCAAAAAAAATTTACCTCCTGGGCACAAAAATCCCTAATCACGAATTTTCTTCCCCGGACACCAAAAAATCTTGATTTTTAAAATCTATGAAAAAAACCATTTTTAAGGATGAAATTAAAACTCGAATCTAATTCTGGTGTCTGTTTTTACATTTGGGTCAAAAAAAATTTACCTCCTGGGCACAAAAATCCCTGACCCCGGCATCACGAATTTTCTTCCCTGGACACAAAAAAATCTTGATTTTTAAAATCTATAAAAAACACCATTTCTAAGGATGAAATTCAACCCCGAATCTCATACTGGCCTCGGTTTTTACATTTGTGTCAAAAAATCTTTTTCACCCCCTGGGCACAAAAATCCCTGACCCCGGCATCAAAAATTTACTTGCCCGGACACCAAAAAATGCTTGATTTTTAAAATCTATAGAAAACACCATTTTTAAGCATGAAATTAAACCCCAAATCTAATTCTGGCGTCCGTTTTTACATTTGAGTAAAAAAAAAATGTTCACCTCCTAGGCAAATAAAATCCCTGACCCCGGCAAAAGTAATTTTCTTTCCCGGACAACAAAAAATTCTTGATTTTTAAAAACTATAAAAAACACCAGTTTTAAGCGTGAAATTCAACCCCGAATGTAATTCTGGTGTCCATTTTTACATTTGGGTCAAAAAAAAAATTCACCTCCTGGGCACAAAAATCCCTGACCCTGGCATCAGGAATTTTCTTGCCCGGACACCAAAAAATTCTTGATTTTTAAAATCTATGAAAAAAAAAATTTTTAAGGATGAAATTAAAACTCGAATCTAATTCTGGTGTCTGTTTTTACATTTGGGTCAAAAAAAATTTACCTCCTGGGCACAAAAATCCTGACCCCGGCATCACGAATTTTCTTCCCTGGACACAAAAAAATCTTGATTTTTAAAATCTATAAAAAACACCATTTCTAAGGATGAAATTCAACCCCGAATCTCATACTGTCCTAGGTTTTTACATTTGTGTCAAAAAAAAAATTCACCTCCTGGGCACAAAAATCCCTGACCCCGTCAACAGGAATTTTCTTCCCCGGACACCAAAAAACCTTGATTTTTAAAATCTATAAAAAACACCATTTTTAAGCATGAAATTAAACCCCAAATCTAATTCTGGCATCCGTTTTTACATTTGGGTAAAAAAAAATGTTTACCTCCTAGGCAAATAAAATCCCTGACCCCGGCATCAGAAATTTACTAGCCCGGACACCAAAAAATGCTTGATTTTTAAAAAGTATAAAAAACACCATTTTTAAGCGTGAAATTAAACCCCGAATGTAATTCTGGCATCCGTTTTTACATTTGGGTCAACAAAAAAAAATTCAACTCCTGGGCACAAAAATCCCTGACCCTGGCATCACGAATTTTCTTCCCCTGACACCAAAAAAATCTTGATTTTTAAAATCTATGAAAAACACCATTTTCAAGGGTGAAATTCAACCCCGAATCTAATTCTGGCGTCCATTTTTACATTTGGGTCAAAAAAAAATCTCACCTCCCGGGCACAAAAATCCCTGACTCCGGCATCAGGAATTCTCTTCCCCGGACACCAAAAAATCTTGATTTTTAAAATCTATGAAAAACACCATTTTCAAGGATGAAATTCAACCCTGAATCTAATTCTGGCGTCCGTTTTTACATTTGGGTCAAAAAAAAATTTTCACCCGCTGGGCACAAAAATCCCTGAACCCGGCAACAGGAATTTTCTTCCCCGGACACCAAAAAATGCTTGATTTTTAAAAACTATAAAAAGCACCATTTTTAAGCGTGAAATTCAACCCCGAATGTAATTCTGGCGTCCGTTTTTACATTTGGGTCAAAAAAAATGTCACCTCCTGGGCACAAAAATCCCTGACTCTGAAATCAGAAATTTACTTGCCCGGACACCAAAAAATGCTTGATTTTTAAAAAGTATAAAAAACACCATTTCTAAGGATGAAATTCAACCCCGAATCTCATACTGGACTCGATTTTACATTTGTGTCAAAAAATCTTTTTCACCTCCTGGGCACAAAAATCCCTGACCCCGGCATCAGAAATTTACTAGCCCGGACACCAAAAAATGCTTGATTTTTAAAAAGTATAAAAAACACCATTTTTAAGCGTGAAATTAAACCCCGAATGTAATTCTGGCATCCGTTTTTACATTTGGGTCAACAAAAAAAAATTCAACTCCTGGGCACAAAAATCCCTGACCCTGGCATCACGAATTTTCTTCCCCTGACACCAAAAAAATCTTGATTTTTAAAATCTATGAAAAACACCATTTTCAAGGGTGAAATTCAACCCCGAATCTAATTCTGGCGTCCATTTTTACATTTGGGTCAAAAAAAAATCTCACCTCCCGGGCACAAAAATCCCTGACTCCGGCATCAGGAATTCTCTTCCCCGGACACCAAAAAATCTTGATTTTTAAAATCTATGAAAAACACCATTTTCAAGGATGAAATTCAACCCTGAATCTAATTCTGGCGTCCGTTTTTACATTTGGGTCAAAAAAAAATTTTCACCCGCTGGGCACAAAAATCCCTGAACCCGGCAACAGGAATTTTCTTCCCCGGACACCAAAAAATGCTTGATTTTTAAAAACTATAAAAAGCACCATTTTTAAGCGTGAAATTCAACCCCGAATGTAATTCTGGCGTCCGTTTTTACATTTGGGTCAAAAAAAATGTCACCTCCTGGGCACAAAAATCCCTGACTCTGAAATCAGAAATTTACTTGCCCGGACACCAAAAAATGCTTGATTTTTAAAAAGTATAAAAAACACCATTTCTAAGGATGAAATTCAACCCCGAATCTCATACTGGACTCGATTTTACATTTGTGTCAAAAAATCTTTTTCACCTCCTGGGCACAAAAATCCCTGACCCCGGCATCAGAAATTTACTAGCCCGGACACCAAAAAATGCTTGATTTTTAAAAAGTATAAAAAACACCATTTTTAAGCGTGAAATTAAACCCCGAATGTAATTCTGGCATCCGTTTTTACATTTGGGTAAACAACGAAATATTCACCTCCTGGGAACAAAAATCCCTCACCCCGGCATCAGGAATTTTCTTCCCCGGACACCAAAAAACCTTGATTTTTAAAATCTATAGAAAACACCATTTTTAAGCATGAAATTAAACCCCAAATCTAATTCTGGCGTCCGTTTTTACATTTGAGTCAAAAAAAAATGTTCACCTCCTAGGCAAATAAAATCCCTGACCCCGGCATCAGTAATTTTCTTTCCCGGACAACAAAAAATTCTTGATTTTTAAAAACTATAAAAAACACCATTTTTAAGCGTGAAATTCAACCCCGAATGTAATTCTGGTGTCCATTTTTACATTTGGGTCAAAAAAAAATTCACCTCCTGGGCACAAAAATCCCTGACCCCGGCATCAGAAATTTACTAGCCCGGACACCAAAAAATTCTTGATTTTTAAAAAGTATAAAAAACACAATTTTTAAGCGTGAAATTAAACCCCGAATGTAATTCTGGAATCCGTTTTTACATTTGGGTCAACAATGAAAAATTCACGTCCTGGGCACAAAAATCCCTCACCCCGGCATCAGGAATTTTCTTCCCCGGACACCAAAAAACCTTGATTTTTAAAATCTATAGAAAACACCATTTTTAAGCATGAAATTAAACCCCAAATCTAATTCTGGCGTCCGTTTTTACATTTGAGTCAAAAAAAAAAAAATCACCTCCTGGGCACAAAAATCCCTGACCCCGGCATCAGTAATTTTCTTTCCCGGACAACAAAAAATTCTTGATTTTTAAAAACTATAAAAAACACCATTTTTAAGCGTGAAATTCAACCCCGAAACTAATTCTAGTGTCCATTTTTACATTTGGGTCAAAAAAAAAATTTCACCCCCTGGGCACAAAAATCCCTGACCCCGGAATCAAAAATTTATTTGCCCGGACACCAAAAAATGCTTGATTTTTAAAAAGTATAAAAAACACCATTTTTAAGCGTGAAATTAAACCCCGAATGTAATTCTGGCATCCGTTTTTACATTTGGGTCAACAACGAAATATTCACCTCCTGGGCAGAAAAATCCCTCACCCCGGCATCAGGAATTTTCTTCCCCGGACACCAAAATACCTTGATTTTTAAAATCTATAGAAAACACCATTTTTAAGCATGAAATTAAACCCCAAATCTAATTCTGGCGTCCGTTTTTTCATTTGAGTCAAAAAAATAATGTTCACCTCCTAGGCAAATAAAATCCCTGACCCCGGCATCAGTAATTTTCTTTCCCGGACAACAAAAAATTCTTGACTTTTCAAAACTATAAAAAACACCATTTTTAAGCGTGAAATTCAACCCCGAATGTAATTCTGGCATCCGTTTTTACATTTGGGTCAACAATGAAAAATTCACCTCCTGGGCACAAAAATCCCTGACCCCGGCATCAGAAATTTACTAGCCCGGACACCAAAAAATGCTTGATTTTTAAAAAGTATAAAAAACACAATTTTTAAGCGTGAAATTAAACCCCGAATGTAATTCTGGCATCCGTTTTTACATTTGGGTCAACAACGAAAAATTCACCTCCTGGGCACAAAAATCCCTCACCCCGGCATCAGGAATTTTCTTCCCTGGACACTAAAAAACCTTGATTTTTAAAATCTATAGAAAAAACCATTTTTAAGCATGAAATTAAACCCCAAATCTAATTCTGGCATCCGTTTTTACATTTGAGTGGAAAATAATTTCACCTCCTGGGCACAAAAGGACCCAGATTGTTGGGGGCAATTAAGCTGACTTTGTAATAATGCCGCTTGGGGTGTGTGTGAAAGCCCTAATAAGCAGGCATATACATAGAATAAAGGCTACTGCTAAGCTTGTAAGCCGCCCTGAGTCTTCGGAGAAGGGCGGGATATAAATGGAATTAAAATAAATAAATAAATAAATAAAAGTCCCTGACTCCGGCATCAGGAATTTTCTTCCCCGGACACCAAAAAATTCTTGATTTTTAAAAGCTATAAAAAACACCATTTTTAAGCACGAAATTCAACCCCGAATCTCATTCCGGCGTCTGTTTATAGATTTGGGTGGGAAAAAAAAATTCACCTCCTGGGCACAAAACTCTCTGACCCCGGCATCAGGAATTTTCTTCCCCGTACACCAAAAAAATCTTGATTTTTAAAAGCTATGAAAAACACCATTTTTAAGCACGAAATTCAACCCCGAATCTCATTCTGGTGTCCGTTTATAGATTTGGGTGGAAAAAAAAAATCACCTCCTGGGCACAAAAATCCCTGACCCCGGCATCAGGAATTTTCTTCCCCGCACACCAAAAAAATCTTGATTTTTAAATGCTATCAAAAATGACATTTTTAAGGACAAAAAGCAACCCCGAATCTCATTCTGGTGTCCGTTTTTAGATTTGAGTAAAAATAAACATTCACCTCCTGGGCACAAAAATCCCTGACTCCGGCATCAGGAATTTTCTTCCCTGGACACCAAAAATATCTTCATTTATAAAAAGTATAGAAAACACCATTTTTAAGGATGCAATTAAACCTCGAATCTAATTCTGGTGTCTGCTTTTACATTTGGGTCAAAAAACAATTTACCTGCTGGGCATAAAAATTCCTGGCATCACGAATTTTCTTCCCCGGACACAAAAAAATCTTGATTTTTAAAATCTATGAAAAACACCATTTTCAAGGATGAAATTAAACCCCAAATCTAATTCTGGAGTCCGTTTTTACATTTGGGTCAAAAAAAAATATTTCACCTCCTGGGCACAAAAATCCCTGACCCCAGCATCACGAATTTTCTTCCCCGGACACCAAAAAATGCTTGATTTTTAAAAACTATTAAAAACACCATTTCTAAGGATGAAATTCAACCCCGAATCTCATATTGGCCTCGGTTTTTACATTTGTGTCAAAAAAAATTTACCTCCTGGGCACAAAAATCCCTAATCACGAATTTTCTTCCCCGGACACCAAAAAATCTTGATTTTTAAAATCTATGAAAAAAACCATTTTTAAGGATGAAATTAAAACTCGAAACTAATTCTGGTGTCTGTTTTTACATTTGGGTCAAAAAAAATTTACCTCCTGGGCACAAAAATCCCTGACCCCGGCATCACGAATTTTCTTCCCTGGACACAAAAAAATCTTGATTTTTAAAATCTATGAAAAACACCATTTTTAAGCACGAAATTCAACCCCGAATCTCATTCTGGTGTCCGTTTATAGATTTGGGTGGAAAAAAAAAATCACCTCCTGGGCACAAAAATCCCTGACCCCGGCATCAGGAATTTTCTTCCCCGCACACCAAAAAAATCTTGATTTTTAAATGCTATCAAAAATGACATTTTTAAGGACAAAAAGCAACCCCGAATCTCATTCTGGTGTCCGTTTTTAGATTTGAGTAAAAATAAACATTCACCTCCTGGGCACAAAAATCCCTGACTCCGGCATCAGGAATTTTCTTCCCTGGACACCAAAAATATCTTCATTTATAAAAAGTATAGAAAACACCATTTTTAAGGATGCAATTAAACCTCGAATCTAATTCTGGTGTCTGCTTTTACATTTGGGTCAAAAAACAATTTACCTGCTGGGCATAAAAATTCCTGGCATCACGAATTTTCTTCCCCGGACACAAAAAAATCTTGATTTTTAAAATCTATGAAAAACACCATTTTCAAGGATGAAATTAAACCCCAAATCTAATTCTGGAGTCCGTTTTTACATTTGGGTCAAAAAAAAATATTTCACCTCCTGGGCACAAAAATCCCTGACCCCAGCATCACGAATTTTCTTCCCCGGACACCAAAAAATGCTTGATTTTTAAAAACTATTAAAAACACCATTTCTAAGGATGAAATTCAACCCCGAATCTCATATTGGCCTCGGTTTTTACATTTGTGTCAAAAAAAATTTACCTCCTGGGCACAAAAATCCCTAATCACGAATTTTCTTCCCCGGACACCAAAAAATCTTGATTTTTAAAATCTATGAAAAAAACCATTTTTAAGGATGAAATTAAAACTCGAAACTAATTCTGGTGTCTGTTTTTACATTTGGGTCAAAAAAAATTTACCTCCTGGGCACAAAAATCCCTGACCCCGGCATCACGAATTTTCTTCCCTGGACACAAAAAAATCTTGATTTTTAAAATCTATAAAAAACACCATTTCTAAGGATGAAATTCAACCCCGAATCTCATACTGGCCTCGGTTTTTACATTTGTGTCAAAAAATCTTTTTCACCCCCTGGGCACAAAAATCCCTGACCCCGGCATCAAAAATTTACTTGCCCGGACACCAAAAAATGCTTGATTTTTAAAATCTATAGAAAACACCATTTTTAAGCATGAAATTAAACCCCAAATCTAATTCTGGCGTCCGTTTTTACATTTGAGTAAAAAAAAAAATGTTCACCTCCTAGGCAAATAAAATCCCTGACCCCGGCAAAAGTAATTTTCTTTCCCAGACACCAAAAAATGCTTGATTTTTAAAAACTATAAAAAACACCAGTTTTAAGCGTGAAATTCAACCCCGAATGTAATTCTGGTGTCCATTTTTACATTTGGGTAAAAAAAAAATTCACCTCCTGGGCACAAAAGTCCCTGACCCCGGCATCAGAAATTTACTTGCCCGGACACCAAAAAATGCTTGATTTTTAAAAAGTATAAAAAACACAATTTTAAGGACGAAATTCAACCCCGAAACTAATTCTAGTGTCCATTTTTACATTTGGGTCAAAAAAAAAATTTCACCCCCTGGGCACAAAAATCCCTGACTCCGGCATCAGGAATTTTCTTCCCCGGACACCAAAAAATCTTGGTTTTTAAAATCTATGAAAAAAAAGATTTTTAAGGATTAAATTCAACCCCGAATCTCATACTGGCCTCGGTATTTACATTTGTGTCAAAAAAAAAATTTACCTCCTGGGCACAAAAATCCCTGACCCCGGCATCACGAATTTTCTTCCCCGGACATCAAAAAATCTTGATTTTTAAAATCTATGAAAAAAACCATTTTTAAGGATGAAATTAAAACTCGAATCTAATTCTGGTGTCTCTTTTTACATTTGGGTCAAAAAAAATTTACCTCCTGGGCACAAAAATCCTGACCCCGGCATCACGAATTTTCTTCCCTGGACACAAAAAAATCTTGATTTTTAAAATCTATAAAAAACACCATTTCTAAGGATGAAATTCAACCCCGAATCTCATACTGTCCTAGGTTTTTACATTTGTGTCAAAAAAAAAATTCACCTCCTGGGCACAAAAATCCCTGACCCCGTCAACAGGAATTTTCTTCCCCGGACACCAAAAAACCTTGATTTTTAAAATCTATAAAAAACACCATTTTTAAGCATGAAATTAAACCCCAAATCTAACTCTGGCGTCCGTTTTTACATTTGGGTTAAAAAAAATGTTTACCTCCTAGGCAAATAAAATCCCTGACCCCGGCATCAGAAATTTACTTGGCCAGACACCAAAAAATGCTTGATTTTTAAAAAGTATAAAAAACACCATTTTTAAGCGTGAAATTCAACCCCGAATGTAATTCTGGTGTCCATTTTTACATTTGGGTCAAAAAAAAATTCACCTCCTGGGCACAAAAGTCCCTGACCCCGGCATCAGAAATTTACTTGCCCGGACACCAAAAAATGCTTGATTTTTAAAAAGTATAAAAAACACAATTTTTAAGGACGAAATTCAACCCCGAAACTAATTCTTGTGTCCATTTTTACATTTGGGTCAAAAAAAAAATTTCACCCCCTGGGCACAAAAATCCCAGACTCCGGCATCAGGAATTTTCTTCCCCGGACACCAAAAAATCTTGATTTTTAAAATCTATAAAAAACACCATTTCTAAGGATGAAATTCAACCCCGAATCTCATACTGTCCTAGGTTTTTACATTTGTGTCAAAAAAAAAATTCACCTCCTGGGCACAAAAATCCCTGACCCCGTCAACAGGAATTTTCTTCCCCGGACACCAAAAAACCTTGATTTTTAAAATCTATAAAAAACACCATTTTTAAGCATGAAATTAAACCCCAAATCTAATTCTGGTGTCTGTTTTTACATTTGGGTCAAAAAAAATTTACCTCCTGGGCACAAAAATCCCTGACCCCGGCATCACGAATTTTCTTCCCTGGACACAAAAAAATCTTGATTTTTAAAATCTATAAAAAAACTCCATTTCTAAGGATGAAATTCAACCCCGAATCTCATACTGGACTCGGTTTTTACATTTGTGTCAAAAAATCTTTTTCACCTCCTGGGCACAAAAGTCCCTGACCCCGGCATCAGAAATTTACTTGCCCGGACACCAAAAAATGCTTGATTTTTAAAAAGTATAAAAAACACCATTTTTAAGCGTGAAATTAAACCCCGAATGTAATTCTGGCATCCGTTTTTACATTTGGGTCAACAAAAAAAAATTCAACTCCTGGGCACAAAAATCCCTGACCCTGGCATCACGAATTTTCTTCCCCTGACACCAAAAAAATCTTGATTTTTAAAATCTATGAAAAACACCATTTTCAAGGGTGAAATTCAACCCCGAATCTAATTCTGGCGTCCATTTTTACATTTGGGTCAAAAAAAAATTTTCACCCGCTGGGCACAAAAATCCCTGAACCCGGCAACAGGAATTTTCTTCCCCGGACACCAAAAAATGCCTGATTTTTAAAAACTATAAAAAACACCATTTTTAAGTGTGAAATTCAACCCCGAATGTAATTCTGGCATCCGTTTTTACATTTGGGTCAAAAAAAATGTCACCTCCTGGGCACAAAAATCCCTGACTCCGAAATCAGAAATTTACTTGCCCGGACACCAAAAAATGCTTGATTTTTAAAAAGTATAAAAAACACCATTTCTAAGGATGAAATTCAACCCCGAATCTCATACTGGACTCGGTTTTTACATTTGTGTCAAAAAATCTTTTTCACCTCCTGGGCACAAAAATCCCTGACCCCGGCATCAGAAATTTACTAGCCCGGACACCAAAAAATGCTTGATTTTTAAAAAGTATAAAAAACACCATTTTTAAGCGTGAAATTAAACCCCGAATGTAATTCTGGCATCCGTTTTTACATTTGGGTCAACAACGAAATATTCACCTCCTGGGCACAAAAATCCCTCACCCCGGCATCAGGAATTTTCTTCCCCGGACACCAAAAAACCTTGATTTTTAAAATCTATAGAAAACACCATTTTTAAGCATGAAATTAAACCCCAAATCTAATTCTGGCATCCGTTTTTACATTTGAGTCAAAAAAAAAATGTTCACCTCCTAGGCAAATAAAATCCCTGACCCCGGCATCAGTAATTTTCTTTCCCGGACAACAAAAAATTCTTGATTTTTAAAAACTATAAAAAACACCATTTTTAAGCGTGAAATTCAACCCCGAATGTAATTCTGGTGTCCATTTTTACATTTGGGTCAAAAAAAAAATTTCACCCCCTGGGCACAAAAATCCCTGACTCCGGCATCAGGAATTTTCTTCCCCGGACACCAAAAAATCTTGGTTTTTAAAATCTATGAAAAAAAAGATTTTTAAGGATTAAATTCAACCCCGAATCTCATACTGGCCTCGGTTTTTACATTTGTGTCAAAAAAAAAATTTACCTCCTGGGCACAAAAATCCCTGACCCCGGCATCACGAATTATCTTCCCCGGACATCAAAAAATCTTGATTTTTAAAATCTATGAAAAAAACCATTTTTAAGGATGAAATTAAAACTCGAATCTAATTCTGGTGTCTATTTTTACATTTGGGTCAAAAAAAATTTACCTCCTGGGCACAAAAATCCCTGACCCCGGCATCACGAATTTTCTTCCCTGGACACAAAAAAATCTTGATTTTTAAAATCTATAAAAAAACTCCATTTCTAAGGATGAAATTCAACCCCGAATCTCATACTGAACTCGGTTTTTACATTTGTGTCAAAAAATCATTTTCACCTCCTGGGCACAAAAATCCCTGACCCCGGCATCACAAATTTACTTGCCCGGACACCAAAAAATGCTTGATTTTTAAAAAGTATAAAAAACACCATTTTTAAGCGTGAAATTAAACCCCGAATGTAATTCTGGTGTCCATTTTTACATTTGGGTCAAAAAAAAAATTCACCTCCTGGGCACAAAAATCCCTGACCCCGGCATCAGAAATTTACTAGCCCGGACACCAAAAAATTCTTGATTTTTAAAAAGTATAAAAAACACAATTTTTAAGCGTGAAATTAAACCCCGAATGTAATTCTGGCATCCGTTTTTACATTTGGGTCAACAACGAAATATTCACCTCCTGGGCACAAAAATCCCTCACCCCGGCATCAGGAATTTTCTTCCCCGGACACCAAAAAACCTTGATTTTTAAAATCTATAGAAAACACCATTTTTAAGCATGAAATTAAACCCCAAATCTAATTCTGGCGTCCGTTTTTACATTTGAGTCAAAAAAAAATGTTCACCTCCTAGGCAAATAAAATCCCTGACCCCGGCATCAGTAATTTTCTTTCCCGGACAACAAAAAATTCTTGATTTTTAAAAACTATAAAAAACACCATTTTTAAGCGTGAAATTCAACCCCGAATGTAATTCTGGTGTCCATTTTTACATTTGGGTCAAAAAAAAAATTTCACCCCCTCGGCACAAAAATCCCTGACTCCGGCATCAGGAATTTTCTTCCCCGGACACCAAAAAATCTTGGTTTTTAAAATCTATGAAAAAAAAGATTTTTAAGGATTAAATTCAACCCCGAATCTCATACTGGCCTCGGTTTTTACATTTGTGTCAAAAAAAAAATTTACCTCCTGGGCACAAAAATCCCTGACCCCGGCATCACGAATTATCTTCCCCGGACATCAAAAAATCTTGATTTTTAAAATCTATGAAAAAAACCATTTTTAAGGATGAAATTAAAACTCGAATCTAATTCTGGTGTCTATTTTTACATTTGGGTCAAAAAAAATTTACCTCCTGGGCACAAAAATCCCTGACCCCGGCATCACGAATTTTCTTCCCTGGACACAAAAAAATCTTGATTTTTAAAATCTATAAAAAAACTCCATTTCTAAGGATGAAATTCAACCCCGAATCTCATACTGAACTCGGTTTTTACATTTGTGTCAAAAAATCATTTTCACCTCCTGGGCACAAAAATCCCTGACCCCAGCATCACAAATTTACTTGCCCGGACACCAAAAAATGCTTGATTTTTAAAAAGTATAAAAAACACCATTTTTAAGCGTGAAATTAAACCCCGAATGTAATTCTGGTGTCCATTTTTACATTTGGGTCAAAAAAAAAATTCACCTCTGGGCACAAAAATCCATGACCCCGGCATCAGAAATTTACTAGCCCGGACACCAAAAAATTCTTGATTTTTAAAAAGTATAAAAAACACAATTTTTAAGCGTGAAATTAAACCCCGAATGTAATTCTGGCATCCGTTTTTACATTTGGGTCAACAACGAAAAATTCACCTCCTGGGCACAAAAATCCCTCAACCCGGCATCAGGAATTTTCTTCCCCGGACACCAAAAAACCTTGATTTTTAAAATCTATAGAAAACACCATTTTTAAGCATGAAATTAAACCCCAAATCTAATTCTGGCGTCCGTTTTTACATTTGAGTAAAAAAAAAATGTTCACCTCTTAGGCAAATAAAATCCCTGACCCCGGCATCAGTAATTTTCTTTCCCGGACAACAAAAAATTCTTGATTTTTAAAAAGTATAAAAAACACCATTTTTAAGCGTGAAATTCAACCCCGAATGTAATTCTGGTGTCCATTTTTACATTTGGGTCAAAAAAAAATTCACCTCCTGGGCACAAAAGTCCCTGACCCCGGCATCAGAAATTTACTTGCCCGGACACCAAAAAATGCTTGATTTTTAAAAAGTATAAAAAACACAATTTTTAAGGACGAAATTCAACCCCGAAACTAATTCTAGTGTCCATTTTTACATTTGGGTCAAAAAAAAAATTTCACCCCCTGGGCACAAAAATCCCTGACTCCGGCATCAGGAATTTTCTTCCCCGGACACCAAAAAATCTTGGTTTTTAAAATCTATGAAAAAAAAGATTTTTAAGGATTAAATTCAACCCCGAATCTCATACTGGCCTCGGTATTTACATTTGTGTCAAAAAAAAAATTTACCTCCTGGGCACAAAAATCCCTGACCCCGGCATCACGAATTTTCTTCCCCGGACATCAAAAAATCTTGATTTTTAAAATCTATGAAAAAAACCATTTTTAAGGATGAAATTAAAACTCGAATCTAATTCTGGTGTCTGTTTTTACATTTGGGTCAAAAAAAATTTACCTCCTGGGCACAAAAATCCCTGACCCCGGCATCACGAATTTTCTTCCCTGGACACAAAAAAATCTTGATTTTTAAAATCTATAAAAAAACTCCATTTCTAAGGATGAAATTCAACCCCGAATCTCATACTGAACTCGGTTTTTACATTTGTGTCAAAAAATCTTTTTCACCTCCTGGGCACAAAAATCCCTGACCCCGGCATCACAAATTTACTTGCCCGGACACCAAAAAATGCTTGATTTTTAAAAAGTATAAAAAACACCATTTTTAAGCGTGAAATTAAACCCCGAATGTAATTCTGGCATCCGTTTTTACATTTGGGTCAACAAAAAAAAATTCAACTCCTGGGCACAAAAATCCCTGACCCTGGCATCATGAATTTTCTTCCCCTGACACCAAAAAAATCTTGATTTTTAAAATCTATGAAAAACACCATTTTCAAGGGTGAAATTCAACCCCGAATCTAATTCTGGCGTCCATTTTTACATTTGGGTCAAAAAAAATTTTTCACCCGCTGGGCACAAAAATCCCTGAACCCGGCAACAGGAATTTTCTTCCCCGGACACCAAAAAATGCTTGATTTTTAAAAACTATAAAAAACACCATTTTTAAGCGTGAAATTCAACCCCGAATGTAATTCTGGCATCCGTTTTTACATTTGGGTCAAAAAAAATGTCACCTCCTGGGCACAAAAATCCCTGACTCCGAAATCAGAAATTTACTTGCCCGGACACCAAAAAATGCTTGATTTTTAACAAGTATAAAAAACACCATTTCTAAGGATGAAATTCAACCCCGAATCTCATACTGGACTCGGTTTTTACATTTGTGTCAAAAAATCTTTTTCACCTCCTGGGCACAAAAATCCCTGACCCCGGCATCAGAAATTTACTAGCCCGGACACCAAAAAATGCTTGATTTTTAAAAAGTATAAAAAACACCATTTTTAAGCGTGAAATTCAACCCCGAATGTAATTCTGGTGTCCATTTTTACATTTGGGTCAAAAAAAAATTCACCTCCTGGGCACAAAAGTCCCTGACCCCGGCATCAGAAATTTACTTGCCCGGACACCAAAAAATGCTTGATTTTTAAAAAGTATAAAAAACACAATTTTTAAGGACGAAATTCAACCCCGAAACTAATTCTAGTGTCCATTTTTACATTTGGGTCAAAAAAAAAATTTCACCCCCTGGGCACAAAAATCCCTGACTCCGGCATCAGGAATTTTCTTCCCCGGACACCAAAAAATCTTGGTTTTTAAAATCTATGAAAAAAAAGATTTTTAAGGATTAAATTCAACCCCGAATCTCATACTGGCCTCGGTATTTACATTTGTGTCAAAAAAAAAATTTACCTCCTGGGCACAAAAATCCCTGACCCTGGCATCATGAATTTTCTTCCCCTGACACCAAAAAAATCTTGATTTTTAAAATCTATGAAAAACACCATTTTCAAGGGTGAAATTCAACCCCGAATCTAATTCTGGCGTCCATTTTTACATTTGGGTCAAAAAAAATTTTTCACCCGCTGGGCACAAAAATCCCTGAACCCGGCAACAGGAATTTTCTTCCCCGGACACCAAAAAATGCTTGATTTTTAAAAACTATAAAAAACACCATTTTTAAGCGTGAAATTCAACCCCGAATGTAATTCTGGCATCCGTTTTTACATTTGGGTCAAAAAAAATGTCACCTCCTGGGCACAAAAATCCCTGACTCCGAAATCAGAAATTTACTTGCCCGGACACCAAAAAATGCTTGATTTTTAACAAGTATAAAAAACACCATTTCTAAGGATGAAATTCAACCCCGAATCTCATACTGGACTCGGTTTTTACATTTGTGTCAAAAAATCTTTTTCACCTCCTGGGCACAAAAATCCCTGACCCCGGCATCAGAAATTTACTAGCCCGGACACCAAAAAATGCTTGATTTTTAAAAAGTATAAAAAACACCATTTTTAAGCGTGAAATTCAACCCCGAATGTAATTCTGGTGTCCATTTTTACATTTGGGTCAAAAAAAAATTCACCTCCTGGGCACAAAAGTCCCTGACCCCGGCATCAGAAATTTACTTGCCCGGACACCAAAAAATGCTTGATTTTTAAAAAGTATAAAAAACACAATTTTAAGGACGAAATTCAACCCCGAAACTAATTCTAGTGTCCATTTTTACATTTGGGTCAAAAAAAAAATTTCACCCCCTGGGCACAAAAATCCCTGACTCCGGCATCAGGAATTTTCTTCCCCGGACACCAAAAAATCTTGGTTTTTAAAATCTATGAAAAAAAAGATTTTTAAGGATTAAATTCAACCCCGAATCTCATACTGGCCTCGGTATTTACATTTGTGTCAAAAAAAAAATTTACCTCCTGGGCACAAAAATCCCTGACCCCGGCATCACGAATTTTCTTCCCCGGACATCAAAAAATCTTGATTTTTAAAATCTATGAAAAAAACCATTTTTAAGGATGAAATTAAAACTCGAATCTAATTCTGGTGTCTCTTTTTACATTTGGGTCAAAAAAAATTTACCTCCTGGGCACAAAAATCCTGACCCCGGCATCACGAATTTTCTTCCCTGGACACAAAAAAATCTTGATTTTTAAAATCTATAAAAAACACCATTTCTAAGGATGAAATTCAACCCCGAATCTCATACTGTCCTAGGTTTTTACATTTGTGTCAAAAAAAAAATTCACCTCCTGGGCACAAAAATCCCTGACCCCGTCAACAGGAATTTTCTTCCCCGGACACCAAAAAACCTTGATTTTTAAAATCTATAAAAAACACCATTTTTAAGCATGAAATTAAACCCCAAATCTAACTCTGGCGTCCGTTTTTACATTTGGGTTAAAAAAAATGTTTACCTCCTAGGCAAATAAAATCCCTGACCCCGGCATCAGAAATTTACTTGGCCAGACACCAAAAAATGCTTGATTTTTAAAAAGTATAAAAAACACCATTTTTAAGCGTGAAATTCAACCCCGAATGTAATTCTGGTGTCCATTTTTACATTTGGGTCAAAAAAAAATTCACCTCCTGGGCACAAAAGTCCCTGACCCCGGCATCAGAAATTTACTTGCCCGGACACCAAAAAATGCTTGATTTTTAAAAAGTATAAAAAACACAATTTTTAAGGACGAAATTCAACCCCGAAACTAATTCTTGTGTCCATTTTTACATTTGGGTCAAAAAAAAAATTTCACCCCCTGGGCACAAAAATCCCAGACTCCGGCATCAGGAATTTTCTTCCCCGGACACCAAAAAATCTTGATTTTTAAAATCTATAAAAAACACCATTTCTAAGGATGAAATTCAACCCCGAATCTCATACTGTCCTAGGTTTTTACATTTGTGTCAAAAAAAAAATTCACCTCCTGGGCACAAAAATCCCTGACCCCGTCAACAGGAATTTTCTTCCCCGGACACCAAAAAACCTTGATTTTTAAAATCTATAAAAAACACCATTTTTAAGCATGAAATTAAACCCCAAATCTAATTCTGGTGTCTGTTTTTACATTTGGGTCAAAAAAAATTTACCTCCTGGGCACAAAAATCCCTGACCCCGGCATCACGAATTTTCTTCCCTGGACACAAAAAAATCTTGATTTTTAAAATCTATAAAAAAACTCCATTTCTAAGGATGAAATTCAACCCCGAATCTCATACTGGACTCGGTTTTTACATTTGTGTCAAAAAATCTTTTTCACCTCCTGGGCACAAAAGTCCCTGACCCCGGCATCAGAAATTTACTTGCCCGGACACCAAAAAATGCTTGATTTTTAAAAAGTATAAAAAACACCATTTTTAAGCGTGAAATTAAACCCCGAATGTAATTCTGGCATCCGTTTTTACATTTGGGTCAACAAAAAAAAATTCAACTCCTGGGCACAAAAATCCCTGACCCTGGCATCACGAATTTTCTTCCCCTGACACCAAAAAAATCTTGATTTTTAAAATCTATGAAAAACACCATTTTCAAGGGTGAAATTCAACCCCGAATCTAATTCTGGCGTCCATTTTTACATTTGGGTCAAAAAAAAATTTTCACCCGCTGGGCACAAAAATCCCTGAACCCGGCAACAGGAATTTTCTTCCCCGGACACCAAAAAATGCCTGATTTTTAAAAACTATAAAAAACACCATTTTTAAGTGTGAAATTCAACCCCGAATGTAATTCTGGCATCCGTTTTTACATTTGGGTCAAAAAAAATGTCACCTCCTGGGCACAAAAATCCCTGACTCCGAAATCAGAAATTTACTTGCCCGGACACCAAAAAATGCTTGATTTTTAAAAAGTATAAAAAACACCATTTCTAAGGATGAAATTCAACCCCGAATCTCATACTGGACTCGGTTTTTACATTTGTGTCAAAAAATCTTTTTCACCTCCTGGGCACAAAAATCCCTGACCCCGGCATCAGAAATTTACTAGCCCGGACACCAAAAAATGCTTGATTTTTAAAAAGTATAAAAAACACCATTTTTAAGCGTGAAATTAAACCCCGAATGTAATTCTGGCATCCGTTTTTACATTTGGGTCAACAACGAAATATTCACCTCCTGGGCACAAAAATCCCTCACCCCGGCATCAGGAATTTTCTTCCCCGGACACCAAAAAACCTTGATTTTTAAAATCTATAGAAAACACCATTTTTAAGCATGAAATTAAACCCCAAATCTAATTCTGGCATCCGTTTTTACATTTGAGTCAAAAAAAAAATGTTCACCTCCTAGGCAAATAAAATCCCTGACCCCGGCATCAGTAATTTTCTTTCCCGGACAACAAAAAATTCTTGATTTTTAAAAACTATAAAAAACACCATTTTTAAGCGTGAAATTCAACCCCGAATGTAATTCTGGTGTCCATTTTTACATTTGGGTCAAAAAAAAAATTTCACCCCCTGGGCACAAAAATCCCTGACTCCGGCATCAGGAATTTTCTTCCCCGGACACCAAAAAATCTTGGTTTTTAAAATCTATGAAAAAAAAGATTTTTAAGGATTAAATTCAACCCCGAATCTCATACTGGCCTCGGTTTTTACATTTGTGTCAAAAAAAAAATTTACCTCCTGGGCACAAAAATCCCTGACCCCGGCATCACGAATTATCTTCCCCGGACATCAAAAAATCTTGATTTTTAAAATCTATGAAAAAAACCATTTTTAAGGATGAAATTAAAACTCGAATCTAATTCTGGTGTCTATTTTTACATTTGGGTCAAAAAAAATTTACCTCCTGGGCACAAAAATCCCTGACCCCGGCATCACGAATTTTCTTCCCTGGACACAAAAAAATCTTGATTTTTAAAATCTATAAAAAAACTCCATTTCTAAGGATGAAATTCAACCCCGAATCTCATACTGAACTCGGTTTTTACATTTGTGTCAAAAAATCATTTTCACCTCCTGGGCACAAAAATCCCTGACCCCGGCATCACAAATTTACTTGCCCGGACACCAAAAAATGCTTGATTTTTAAAAAGTATAAAAAACACCATTTTTAAGCGTGAAATTAAACCCCGAATGTAATTCTGGTGTCCATTTTTACATTTGGGTCAAAAAAAAAATTCACCTCCTGGGCACAAAAATCCCTGACCCCGGCATCAGAAATTTACTAGCCCGGACACCAAAAAATTCTTGATTTTTAAAAAGTATAAAAAACACAATTTTTAAGCGTGAAATTAAACCCCGAATGTAATTCTGGCATCCGTTTTTACATTTGGGTCAACAACGAAATATTCACCTCCTGGGCACAAAAATCCCTCACCCCGGCATCAGGAATTTTCTTCCCCGGACACCAAAAAACCTTGATTTTTAAAATCTATAGAAAACACCATTTTTAAGCATGAAATTAAACCCCAAATCTAATTCTGGCGTCCGTTTTTACATTTGAGTCAAAAAAAAATGTTCACCTCCTAGGCAAATAAAATCCCTGACCCCGGCATCAGTAATTTTCTTTCCCGGACAACAAAAAATTCTTGATTTTTAAAAACTATAAAAAACACCATTTTTAAGCGTGAAATTCAACCCCGAATGTAATTCTGGTGTCCATTTTTACATTTGGGTCAAAAAAAAAATTTCACCCCCTCGGCACAAAAATCCCTGACTCCGGCATCAGGAATTTTCTTCCCCGGACACCAAAAAATCTTGGTTTTTAAAATCTATGAAAAAAAAGATTTTTAAGGATTAAATTCAACCCCGAATCTCATACTGGCCTCGGTTTTTACATTTGTGTCAAAAAAAAAATTTACCTCCTGGGCACAAAAATCCCTGACCCCGGCATCACGAATTATCTTCCCCGGACATCAAAAAATCTTGATTTTTAAAATCTATGAAAAAAACCATTTTTAAGGATGAAATTAAAACTCGAATCTAATTCTGGTGTCTATTTTTACATTTGGGTCAAAAAAAATTTACCTCCTGGGCACAAAAATCCCTGACCCCGGCATCACGAATTTTCTTCCCTGGACACAAAAAAATCTTGATTTTTAAAATCTATAAAAAAACTCCATTTCTAAGGATGAAATTCAACCCCGAATCTCATACTGAACTCGGTTTTTACATTTGTGTCAAAAAATCATTTTCACCTCCTGGGCACAAAAATCCCTGACCCCAGCATCACAAATTTACTTGCCCGGACACCAAAAAATGCTTGATTTTTAAAAAGTATAAAAAACACCATTTTTAAGCGTGAAATTAAACCCCGAATGTAATTCTGGTGTCCATTTTTACATTTGGGTCAAAAAAAAAATTCACCTCTGGGCACAAAAATCCATGACCCCGGCATCAGAAATTTACTAGCCCGGACACCAAAAAATTCTTGATTTTTAAAAAGTATAAAAAACACAATTTTTAAGCGTGAAATTAAACCCCGAATGTAATTCTGGCATCCGTTTTTACATTTGGGTCAACAACGAAAAATTCACCTCCTGGGCACAAAAATCCCTCAACCCGGCATCAGGAATTTTCTTCCCCGGACACCAAAAAACCTTGATTTTTAAAATCTATAGAAAACACCATTTTTAAGCATGAAATTAAACCCCAAATCTAATTCTGGCGTCCGTTTTTACATTTGAGTAAAAAAAAAATGTTCACCTCTTAGGCAAATAAAATCCCTGACCCCGGCATCAGTAATTTTCTTTCCCGGACAACAAAAAATTCTTGATTTTTAAAAAGTATAAAAAACACCATTTTTAAGCGTGAAATTCAACCCCGAATGTAATTCTGGTGTCCATTTTTACATTTGGGTCAAAAAAAAATTCACCTCCTGGGCACAAAAGTCCCTGACCCCGGCATCAGAAATTTACTTGCCCGGACACCAAAAAATGCTTGATTTTTAAAAAGTATAAAAAACACAATTTTTAAGGACGAAATTCAACCCCGAAACTAATTCTAGTGTCCATTTTTACATTTGGGTCAAAAAAAAAATTTCACCCCCTGGGCACAAAAATCCCTGACTCCGGCATCAGGAATTTTCTTCCCCGGACACCAAAAAATCTTGGTTTTTAAAATCTATGAAAAAAAAGATTTTTAAGGATTAAATTCAACCCCGAATCTCATACTGGCCTCGGTATTTACATTTGTGTCAAAAAAAAAATTTACCTCCTGGGCACAAAAATCCCTGACCCCGGCATCACGAATTTTCTTCCCCGGACATCAAAAAATCTTGATTTTTAAAATCTATGAAAAAAACCATTTTTAAGGATGAAATTAAAACTCGAATCTAATTCTGGTGTCTGTTTTTACATTTGGGTCAAAAAAAATTTACCTCCTGGGCACAAAAATCCCTGACCCCGGCATCACGAATTTTCTTCCCTGGACACAAAAAAATCTTGATTTTTAAAATCTATAAAAAAACTCCATTTCTAAGGATGAAATTCAACCCCGAATCTCATACTGAACTCGGTTTTTACATTTGTGTCAAAAAATCTTTTTCACCTCCTGGGCACAAAAATCCCTGACCCCGGCATCACAAATTTACTTGCCCGGACACCAAAAAATGCTTGATTTTTAAAAAGTATAAAAAACACCATTTTTAAGCGTGAAATTAAACCCCGAATGTAATTCTGGCATCCGTTTTTACATTTGGGTCAACAAAAAAAAATTCAACTCCTGGGCACAAAAATCCCTGACCCTGGCATCATGAATTTTCTTCCCCTGACACCAAAAAAATCTTGATTTTTAAAATCTATGAAAAACACCATTTTCAAGGGTGAAATTCAACCCCGAATCTAATTCTGGCGTCCATTTTTACATTTGGGTCAAAAAAAATTTTTCACCCGCTGGGCACAAAAATCCCTGAACCCGGCAACAGGAATTTTCTTCCCCGGACACCAAAAAATGCTTGATTTTTAAAAACTATAAAAAACACCATTTTTAAGCGTGAAATTCAACCCCGAATGTAATTCTGGCATCCGTTTTTACATTTGGGTCAAAAAAAATGTCACCTCCTGGGCACAAAAATCCCTGACTCCGAAATCAGAAATTTACTTGCCCGGACACCAAAAAATGCTTGATTTTTAACAAGTATAAAAAACACCATTTCTAAGGATGAAATTCAACCCCGAATCTCATACTGGACTCGGTTTTTACATTTGTGTCAAAAAATCTTTTTCACCTCCTGGGCACAAAAATCCCTGACCCCGGCATCAGAAATTTACTAGCCCGGACACCAAAAAATGCTTGATTTTTAAAAAGTATAAAAAACACCATTTTTAAGCGTGAAATTCAACCCCGAATGTAATTCTGGTGTCCATTTTTACATTTGGGTCAAAAAAAAATTCACCTCCTGGGCACAAAAGTCCCTGACCCCGGCATCAGAAATTTACTTGCCCGGACACCAAAAAATGCTTGATTTTTAAAAAGTATAAAAAACACAATTTTTAAGGACGAAATTCAACCCCGAAACTAATTCTAGTGTCCATTTTTACATTTGGGTCAAAAAAAAAATTTCACCCCCTGGGCACAAAAATCCCTGACTCCGGCATCAGGAATTTTCTTCCCCGGACACCAAAAAATCTTGGTTTTTAAAATCTATGAAAAAAAAGATTTTTAAGGATTAAATTCAACCCCGAATCTCATACTGGCCTCGGTATTTACATTTGTGTCAAAAAAAAAATTTACCTCCTGGGCACAAAAATCCCTGACCCTGGCATCATGAATTTTCTTCCCCTGACACCAAAAAAATCTTGATTTTTAAAATCTATGAAAAACACCATTTTCAAGGGTGAAATTCAACCCCGAATCTAATTCTGGCGTCCATTTTTACATTTGGGTCAAAAAAAATTTTTCACCCGCTGGGCACAAAAATCCCTGAACCCGGCAACAGGAATTTTCTTCCCCGGACACCAAAAAATGCTTGATTTTTAAAAACTATAAAAAACACCATTTTTAAGCGTGAAATTCAACCCCGAATGTAATTCTGGCATCCGTTTTTACATTTGGGTCAAAAAAAATGTCACCTCCTGGGCACAAAAATCCCTGACTCCGAAATCAGAAATTTACTTGCCCGGACACCAAAAAATGCTTGATTTTTAACAAGTATAAAAAACACCATTTCTAAGGATGAAATTCAACCCCGAATCTCATACTGGACTCGGTTTTTACATTTGTGTCAAAAAATCTTTTTCACCTCCTGGGCACAAAAATCCCTGACCCCGGCATCAGAAATTTACTAGCCCGGACACCAAAAAATGCTTGATTTTTAAAAAGTATAAAAAACACCATTTTTAAGCGTGAAATTCAACCCCGAATGTAATTCTGGTGTCCATTTTTACATTTGGGTCAAAAAAAAATTCACCTCCTGGGCACAAAAGTCCCTGACCCCGGCATCAGAAATTTACTTGCCCGGACACCAAAAAATGCTTGATTTTTAAAAAGTATAAAAAACACAATTTTTAAGGACGAAATTCAACCCCGAAACTAATTCTAGTGTCCATTTTTACATTTGGGTCAAAAAAAAAATTTCACCCCCTGGGCACAAAAATCCCTGACTCCGGCATCAGGAATTTTCTTCCCCGGACACCAAAAAATCTTGGTTTTTAAAATCTATGAAAAAAAAGATTTTTAAGGATTAAATTCAACCCCGAATCTCATACTGGCCTCGGTATTTACATTTGTGTCAAAAAAAAAATTTACCTCCTGGGCACAAAAATCCCTGACCCCGGCATCACGAATTTTCTTCCCCGGACATCAAAAAATCTTGATTTTTAAAATCTATGAAAAAAACCATTTTTAAGGATGAAATTAAAACTCGAATCTAATTCTGGTGTCTGTTTTTACATTTGGGTCAAAAAAAATTTACCTCCTGGGCACAAAAATCCCTGACCCCGGCATCACGAATTTTCTTCCCTGGACACAAAAAAATCTTGATTTTTAAAATCTATAAAAAAACTCCATTTCTAAGGATGAAATTCAACCCCGAATCTCATACTGAACTCGGTTTTTACATTTGTGTCAAAAAATCTTTTTCACCTCCTGGGCACAAAAATCCCTGACCCCGGCATCACAAATTTACTTGCCCGGACACCAAAAAATGCTTGATTTTTAAAAAGTATAAAAAACACCATTTTTAAGCGTGAAATTAAACCCCGAATGTAATTCTGGCATCCGTTTTTACATTTGGGTCAACAAAAAAAAATTCAACTCCTGGGCACAAAAATCCCTGACCCTGGCATCATGAATTTTCTTCCCCTGACACCAAAAAAATCTTGATTTTTAAAATCTATGAAAAACACCATTTTCAAGGGTGAAATTCAACCCCGAATCTAATTCTGGCGTCCATTTTTACATTTGGGTCAAAAAAAATTTTTCACCCGCTGGGCACAAAAATCCCTGAACCCGGCAACAGGAATTTTCTTCCCCGGACACCAAAAAATGCTTGATTTTTAAAAACTATAAAAAACACCATTTTTAAGCGTGAAATTCAACCCCGAATGTAATTCTGGCATCCGTTTTTACATTTGGGTCAAAAAAAATGTCACCTCCTGGGCACAAAAATCCCTGACTCCGAAATCAGAAATTTACTTGCCCGGACACCAAAAAATGCTTGATTTTTAACAAGTATAAAAAACACCATTTCTAAGGATGAAATTCAACCCCGAATCTCATACTGGACTCGGTTTTTACATTTGTGTCAAAAAATCTTTTTCACCTCCTGGGCACAAAAATCCCTGACCCCGGCATCAGAAATTTACTAGCCCGGACACCAAAAAATGCTTGATTTTTAAAAAGTATAAAAAAACACCATTTTTAAGCGTGAAATTAAACCCCGAATGTAATTCTGGCATCCGTTTTTACATTTGGGTCAACAACGAAATATTCACCTCCTGGGCACAAAAATCCCTCACCCCGGCATCAGGAATTTTCTTCCCCGGACACCAAAAAACCTTGATTTTTAAAATCTATAGAAAACACCATTTTTAAGCATGAAATTAAACCCCAAATCTAATTCTGGCGTCCGTTTTTACATTTGAGTCAAAAAAAAAATGTTCACCTCCTAGGCAAATAAAATCCCTGACCCCGGCATCAGTAATTTTCTTTCCCGGACAACAAAAAATTCTTGATTTTTAAAAACTATAAAAAACACCATTTTTAAGCGTGAAATTCAACCCCGAATGTAATTCTGGTGTCCATTTTTACATTTGGGTCAAAAAAAAAATTTCACCCCCTGGGCACAAAAATCCCTGACTCCGGCATCAGGAATTTTCTTCCCCGGACACCAAAAAATCTTGGTTTTTAAAATCTATGAAAAAAAAGATTTTTAAGGATTAAATTCAACCCCGAATCTCATACTGGCCTCGGTTTTTACATTTGTGTCAAAAAAAATTTTTACCTCCTGGGCACAAAAATCCCTGACCCCGGCATCACGAATTATCTTCCCCGGACATCAAAAAATCTTGATTTTTAAAATCTATGAAAAAAACCATTTTTAAGGATGAAATTAAAACTCGAATCTAATTCTGGTGTCTGTTTTTACATTTGGGTCAAAAAAAATTTACCTCCTGGGCACAAAAATCCCTGACCCCGGCATCACGAATTTTCTTCCCTGGACACAAAAAAATCTTGATTTTTAAAATCTATAAAAAAACTCCATTTCTAAGGATGAAATTCAACCCCGAATCTCATACTGAACTCGGTTTTTACATTTGTGTCAAAAAATCTTTTTCACCTCTTGGGCACAAAAATCCCTGACCCCGGCATCACAAATTTACTTGCCCGGACACCAAAAAATGCTTGATTTTTAAAAAGTATAAAAAACACCATTTTTAAGCGTGAAATTAAACCCCGAATGTAATTCTGGTGTCCATTTTTACATTTGGGTCAAAAAAAAAATTCACCTCTTGGGCACAAAAATCCCTGACCCCGGCATCAGAAATTTACTAGCCCGGAAACCAAAAAATTCTTGATTTTTAAAAAGTATAAAAAAAACAATTTTTAAGCGTGAAATTAAACCCCGAATGTAATTCTGGCATCCGTTTTTACATTTGGGTCAACAACGAAAAATTCACCTCCTGGGCACAAAAATCCCTCAACCCGGCATCAGGAATTTTCTTCCCCGGACACCAAAAAACCTTGATTTTTAAAAAATATAGAAAACACCATTTTTAAGCATGAAATTAAACCCCAAATCTAATTCTGGCGTCCGTTTTTACATTTGAGTCAAAAAAATAATGTTCACCTCCTAGGCAAATGAAATCCCTGACCCCGGCATCAGTAATTTTCTTTCACGGACAACAAAAAATTCTTGATTTTTAAAAACTATAAAAAACACCATTTTTAAGCGTGAAATTCAACCCCGAATGTAATTCTGGCATCCGTTTTTACATTTGGGTCAACAACGAAAAATTCACCTCCTGGGCACAAAAATCCCTGACCCCGGCATCAGAAATTTACTTGCCCGGACACCAAAAAATGCTTGATTTTTAAAAAGTATAAAAAACACAATTTTTAAGCGTGAAATTAAACCCCGAATGTAATTCTGGCATCCGTTTTTACATTTGGGTCAACAACGAAAAATTCACCTCCTGGGCACAAAAATCCCTCACCCCGGCATCAGGAATTTTCTTCCCCGGACACCAAAAAATTCTTGATTTTTAAAAGCTATGAAAAACACCATTTTTAAGCACGAAATTCAACCCCGAATCTCATTCCGGCGTCCGTTTATAGATTTGGGTGGGGAAAAAAAATTCACCTCCTGGGCACAAAAATCCCTGACCCCGGCATCAGGAATTTTCTTCCCCGCACACCAAAAAAATCTTGATTTTTAAATGCTATGAAAAATGACATTTTTAAGGACAAAAAGCAACCCCGAATCTCATTCTGGTGTCCGTTTTTAGATTTGAGTAAAAATAAACATTCACCTCCTGGGCACAAAAATCCCTGACTCCGGCATCAGGAATTTTCTTCCCCGGACACCAAAAAATTCTTGATTTTTAAAAGCTATGAAAAACACCATTTTTAAGCATGAAATTCAACCCCGAATCTCATTCCGGCGTCTGTTTATAGATTTGGGTGTGGAAAAAAAATTCACCTCCTGGGCACAAAACTCTCTGACCCCGGAATCAGGAATTTTCTTCCCCGGACACCTAAAAAATCTTGATTTTTAAAAGCTATGAAAAACACCATTTTTAAGCACGAAATTCAACCCCGAATCTCATTCCGGTGTCCGTTTATAGATTTAGGTGGAAAAAAAAATTTCACCTCCTGGGCACAAAAATCCCTCACTCCAGCATCAGGAATTTTCTTCCCAACAAAATCTTGATTTTTAAAAATTATGAAAAACACAATTTTTAAGTACAAAATTCAACCCTGAATCTATTCGGGTGTCTGTTTTTACATTTGAGTCAAAAAAAAAAAAATTCACCTCCTGGGCCCAAAAATCCCTGACTCCGGCATCAGGAATTATCTTCCCCTGACACCAAAAAAATCTTCATTTTTAAAAACTATGAAAAACACCATTTTGAAGGACGAAATTCAACCCCAAATCTAATTCTGGCATCCGTTTTTACATTTGGGTCAAAAAAATTATTCACCTCCTGGGCACAAAAATCCCTGACCCTGGCATCAGGAATTTTCTTCCCCGGACACCACAAAAATCTTGATTCTTAAAAGCAATGAAAAACACCATTTTTGAGAATGAAATTCAACCCCGAATCTCATTCTGGTGTCCGTTTTTAGATTTGGGTGGGGAAAAAATTTCACCTCCTGGGCACAAAAATCCCTGACCCCGGCATCAGGAATTTTCTTCCCCGCACACCAAAAAAATCTTGATTTTTAAATGCTATGAAAAATGACATTTTTAAGGACAAAAAGCAACCCCGAATCTCATTCTGGTGTCCGTTTTAAGATTTGAGTCAGAAATTTTTTTCACCTCCTGGGCACAAAAATCAGCATAAGGAATTTTCTTACCCAGACACCAAAAAAATCTTGATTTTTAAAAGCTATGAAAACACCATTTTTAAGGATGAAATTCAACCCCGAATCTCATTCTGGTGTCCGTTTTTAGATTTGAGTAAAAAAAAAACATTCACCTCCTGGGCACAAAAATCCCTGACTCCGGCATCAGGAATTTTCTTCCCCGCACACCAAAAAAATCTTGAATTTAAAATCTATGAAAAACACCATTTTGAAGGACGAAATTCAACCCCGAATCTCATTCTGGTGTCTATTTATACATTTGGGTTGAAAAAAAAATTCACCTCCTGGGCACAAAAATCGCCGGGACTTAAAAACCTGGTTGTTTGAATTGTCTGGCCTGGACTGAGGGATTTTAAATTAAATTAAATAAAATTAATGAAATTTGAAATTTGAAATTTGAAATTTGAAATAATTTGAAATTTGAAATTTGAAATTTGAAATTTGAAATTTGAAATTTGAAATTTGAAATTTGAAATTTGAAATTTGAAATTTGAAATTTGAAATTTGAAATTTGAAATTTGAAATTTGAAATTTGAAATTTGAAATTTGAAATTTGAAATTTGAAATTTGAAATTTGAAATTTGAAATTTGAAATTTGAAATTTGAAATTTGAAATTTGCCTTGCCTTGCCTTGCTTTGCCTTGCCTTGCCTTGCCTTCGGCATTAGGAATTTTCTTCCCCGGACACCAAAAAATTCTTAATATTTAAAAGCTATGAAAAACACCATTTTTAAGAATGAAATCCAACCCCGAATCTCATTCTAGTGTGCGTTTTTACATTTGGGTGGAAAAAAATTTCACCTCCTGGGCACAAAAATCCCTGACTCCGGCATCAGGAATTTTCTTCCCAACAAAATCTTGATTTTTAAAAATTATGATAAACACCATTTTTAAGGAAGAAATTCAACCCCGAATCTCATTCTGGTGTCCGTTTATAGATTTAGGTGGGAAAAAAAATTCACCTCCTGGGCACAAAAATCTCTGACCCCGGCATCAGGAATTTTCTTCCCCGCACACCAAAAAAATCTTGATTTTTAAATGGTATGAAAAATGATATTTTTAAGGACAAAAAGCAACCCCGAATCTCATTCTGGTGTCCGTTTTTAGATTTGAGTAAAAATAAACATTCACCTCCTGGGCACAAAAATCCCTGACTCCGGCATCAGGAATTTTCTTCCCCGGACACCTAAAAAATCTTGATTTTTAAAAGCTATGAAAAACACCATTTTTAAGCACGAAATTCAACCCCGAATCTCATTCCGGTGTCCGTTTATAGATTTAGGTGGAAAAAAATTTTCACCTCCTGGGCAAAAAAATCCCTCACTCCGGCATCAGTAATTTTCTTCCCAACAAAATCTTGATTTTTAAAAATTATGAAAAACACAATTTTTAAGTACAAAATTCAACCCTGAATCTATTCGGGTGTCTGTTTTTACATTTGAGTCAAAAAAAAAAAATTTCACCTCCTGGGCCCAAAAATCCCTGACTCCGGCATCAGGAATTATCTTCCCCTGACACCAAAAAAATCTTCATTTTTAAAAACTATGAAAAACACCATTTTGAAGGACGAAATTCAACCCCAAATCTAATTCTGGCATCCGTTTTTACATTTGGGTCAAAAAAATTATTCACCTCCTGGGCACAAAAATCCCTGACCCTGGCATCAGGAATTTTCTTCCCCGGACACCACAAAAATCTTGATTTTTAAAAGCAATGAAAAACACCATTTTTGAGAATGAAATTCAACCCCGAATCACATTCTGGTGTCCGTTTTTAGATTTGGGTGGGGAAAAATTTCACCTCCTGGGCACAAAAATCCCTGACCCCGGCATCAGGAATTTTCTTCCCCGCACACCAAAAAAATCTTGATTTTTAAATGCTATGAAAAATGACATTTTTAAGGACAAAAAGCAACCTCGAATCTCATTCTGGTGTCCGTTTATAGATTTGGGTGGAAAAAATTTTTTCACCTCCTGGGCACAAAAATCCCTGACCCCGGCATCAGGAATTATCTTCCCCTGACACCAAAAAAATCTTTATTTTTAAAAACTATGAAAAACACCATTATGAAGGACGAAATTCAACCGCAAATCTAATTCTGGCATCCGTTTTTACATTTGGGTCAAAAAAAATATTCACCTCCTGGGCACAAAAATCCCTGACCCTGGCATAAGGAATTTTCTTCCCCGGACACCAAAAAAATCTTGATTTTTAAAAGCAATGAAAAACACCATTTTTGAGAATGAAATTCAACCCCGAATCTCATTCTGGTGTCCGTTTTTAGATTTGGGTGGGAAAAAAATTTCACCTCCTGGGCACAAAAATCCCTGACCCCGGCATCAGGAATTTTCTTCCCCGCACACCAAAAAAATCTTGATTTTTAAATGCTATGAAAAATGACATTTTTAAGGACAAAAAGCAACCCCGAATCTCATTCTGGTGTCCGTTTTTAGATTTGAGTCAGAAATTTTTTTTCACCTCCTGGGCACAAAAATCGGCATAAGGAATTTTCTTACCCAGACACCAAAAAAATCTTGATTTTTAAAAGCTATGAAAACACCATTTTTAAGGATGAAATTCAACCCCGAATCTCATTCTGGTGTCCGTTTTTAGATTTGAGTAAAAAAAAACATTCACCTCCTGGGCACAAAAATCCCTGACTCCGGCATCAGGAATTTTCTTCCCGGACACGTAAAAAATCTTGATTTTTAAAAGCTATGAAAAACACCATTTTTAAGCACGAAATTCAACCCCGAATCTCATTCCGGTGTCCGTTTATAGATTTAGGTGGAAAAAAAATTTCACCTCCTGGGCACAAAAATCCCTCACTCCGGCATCAGGAATTTTCTTCCCAACAAAATCTTGATTTTTAAAAATTATGAAAAACACAATTTTTAAGTACAAAATTCAACCCTGAATCTATTCGGGTGTCTGTTTTTACATTTGAGTCAAAAAAAAAAATTTCACCTCCTGGGCCCAAAAATCCCTGACTCCGGCATCAGGAATTATCTTCCCCTGACACCAAAAAAATCTTCATTTTTAAAAACTATGAAAAACACCATTTTGAAGGACGAAATTCAACCCCAAATCTAATTCTGGCATCCGTTTTTACATTTGGGTCAAAAAAATTATTCACCTCCTGGGCACAAAAATCCCTGACCCCGGCATCAGGAATTTTCTTCCCCGCACACCAAAAAAATCTTGATTTTTAAATGCTATGAAAAATGACATTTTTAAGGACAAAAAGCAACCCCGAATCTCATTCTGGTGTCCGTTTTTAGATTTGAGTCAGAAATTTTTTTTCACCTCCTGGGCACAAAAATCGGCATAAGGAATTTTCTTACCCAGACACCAAAAAAATCTTGATTTTTAAAAGCTATGAAAACACCATTTTTAAGGATGAAATTCAACCCCGAATCTCATTCTGGTGTCCGTTTTTAGATTTTCGTAAAAAAAAACATTCACCTCCTGGGCACAAAAATCCCTGACTCCGGCATCATTAATTTTCTTCCCCGCACACCAAAAAAATCTTGAATTTAAAATCTATTAAAAACACCATTTTGAAGGATGAAATTCAACCCCGAATCTCATTCTGGTGTCTATTTATACATTTGGGTTGAAAAAAAACTTCACCTCCTGGGCACAAAAATCGCCGGGACTTAAAAACCTGGTTGTTTGAATTGTCTGGCCTGGACTGAGGGATTTTAAATTAAATTAAATAAAATTAAAGAAATTTGAAATTTGAAATTTGAAATTTGAAATTTTGAAATAATTTGAATTTGAAATTTGAAATTTGAAATTTGAAATTTGAAATTTGAAATTTGAAATTTGAAATTTGAAATTTGAAATTTGAAATTTGAAATTTGAAATTTGAAATTTGAAATTTGAAATTTGAAATTTGAAATTTGAAATTTGAAATTTGAAATTTGAAATTTGAAATTTGAAATTTGAAATTTGAAATTTGAAATTTGAAATTTGAAATTTGAAATTTGCCTTGCCTTGCTTTGCCTTGCCTTGCCTTGCCTTGCCTTCGGCATTAGGAATTTTCTTCCCCGGACACCAAAAAATTCTTAATTTTTAAAAGCTATGTAAAACACCATTTTTAAGAATGAAATTCAACCCCGAATCTCATTCTAGTGTGCGTTTTGACATTTGGGTGGAAAAAAATTTCACCTCCTGGGCACAAAAATCCCTGACTCCGGCATCAGGAATTTTCTTCCCAACAAAATTTTGATTTTTAAAAATTATGATAAACACCATTTTTAAGGAAGAAATTCAACCCCGAATCTCATTCTGGTGTCCGTTTTTACATTTGGGTGGGAAAAAAAATTTCACCTCCTGGGCACAAAAATCCCTGACTCCGACATCAGGAATTTTCTTCCCCGGACACCAAAAAATTCTTGATTTTTAAAAGCTATGAAAAACATCATTTTTAAGAATGAAATTCAAGTCCGAATTTCATTCTGGTGTGCGTTTTTACATTTGGGTGGAAAATAATTTCACCTCCTGGGCACAAAAATCGCCGGGACTTAAAAACCTGGTTTTTTGAATTGTCTGGCCTGGACTTTGGGATTTTAAATTAAATTAAATATAATTAAAGAAATTTGAAATTTGAAATTTGAAATTTGAAATTTGAAATTTGAAATTTGAAATTTGAAATTTGAAATTTGAAATTTGAAATATGAAATTTGCCTTGCCTTGCCTTGCTTTGCCTTGCCTTGCCTTGCCTTCGGCATTAGGAATTTTCTTCCCCGGACACCAAAAAATTCTTAATTTTTAAAAGCTATGAAAAACACCATTTTTAAGGAAGAAATTCAACACCGAATCTCATTCTGGTGTCCGTTTTTACATTTGGGTGGAAAAAAAAATTTCAACTCCTGGGCACAAAAATCCCTGACTCCGGCATCAGGAATTTTCTTCCCCGGACACCAAAAAATTCTTTATTTTTAAAAGCAATGAAAAACACCATTTTTGAGAATGAAATTCAACCCCGAATCTCATTCTGGTGTCCGTTTTTAGATTTGGGTGGGAAAAAAATTTCACCTCCTGGGCACAAAAATCACTGACCCCGGCAACAGGAATTTTCTTCCCCGCACACCAAAAAAAGCTTGATTTTTAAAAACTATAAAAAACACCATTTTTAAGCGTGAAATTCAACCCCGAATGTAATTCTGGTGTCCGTTTTTACATTTGGGTCAAAAAAAATGTCACCTCCTGGGCACAAAAATCCCTGACTCCGAAATCAGAAATTTACTTGCCCGGACACCAAAAAATGCTTGATTTTTAAAAAGTATAAAAAACACCATTTCTAAGGATGAAATTCAACCCCGAATCTCATACTGGACTCGGTTTTTACATTTGTGTCAAAAAATCTTTTTCACCTCCTTGGCACAAAAATCCCTGACTCCGGCATCAGGCATTTTCTTCCCAACAAAATCTTGATTTTTAAAAATTATGAAAAACACCATTTTTAAGGACAAAATTCAACCCCGAATCTATTCGGGTGTCTCTTTTTATATTTGAATCAAAAAAAAAAATTTCACCTCCTGGGCCCAAAAATCCCTGACTCCGGCATCAGGAATTATCTTCCCCGGACACCAAAAAAATCTTCATTTTTAAAAACTATGAAAAACACGATTTTGAAGGACGAAATTCAACCCCAAATCTAATTCTGGCATCCGTTTTTATATTTGGGTCAAAAAAAATATTCACCTCCTGGGCACAAAAATCCCTGACCCTGGCATCAGGAATTTTCTTCCCCAGACACCAAAAAAATCTTGATTTTTAAAAGCAATGAAAAACACCATTTTTGAGAATGAAATTCAACCCCGAATCTCATTCTGGTGTGCGTTTTTACATTTGGGTGGAAAAAAATTTCACCTCCTGGGCACAAAACTCCCTGACTCCGGCATCAGGAATTTATTATGATAAACACCATTTTAAAGGACAAAATTCAACCCTGAATCTCATTCGGGTGTCTGTTTTTACATTTGAGTCAAAAAAATTTTTTCACCTCCTGGGCACAAAAATCCCTGACTCCGGCATCAGGAATTTTCTTCCCCGGACACGAAATAAATCTTGATTTTTAAAAGCTATGAAAAACACCATTTTTGAGAATGAAATTCAACCCCGAATCTCATTCTGGTGTCGGTTTTTAGATTTGGGGGTGGGAAAAAATTTCACCTCCTGGGCACAAAAATCCCTGACTCCGGCATCAGGAATTTTCTCCCCGGGACACCAAAAAATTCTTGATTTTTAAAAGCTATGAAAAACACCATTTTTAAGCACGAAATTCAACCCCGAATCTCATTCCGGCGTCTGTTTATAGATTTGGGTGGGGGGAAAAAATTCACCTCCTGGGCACAAAACTCTCTGACCCCGGCATCAGGAATTTTCTCCCCGGGACACCAAAAATTTCTTGATTTTTAAAAGCTATGAAAAACACCATTTTTAAGCACGAAATTCAACCCCGAATCTCATTCCGGCGTCTGTTTATAGATTTGGGTGGGGGGGAAAAATTCACCTCCTGGGCACAAAACTCTCTGACCCCGGCATCAGGAATTTTCTTCCCCGGACACCAAAAAAATCTTGATTTTTAAAAGCTATGAAAAACACCATTTTTAAGCACGAAATTCAACCCCGAATCTCATTCCGGCGTCCGTTTATAGATTTGGGTGAAAAAAAAAATTTCACCTCCTGGGCACAAAAATCTCTGACTCCGGCATCAGGCATTTTCTTCCCAACAAAATCTTGATTTTTAAAAATTATGAAAAACACCATTTTTAAGGACAAAATTCAACCCCGAATCTATTCGGGTGTCTGTTTTTATATTTGAATCAAAAAAAAAAATTTCACCTCCTGGGCCCAAAAATCCCTGACTCCGGCATCAGGAATTATCTTCCCCGGACACCAAAAAAATCTTCATTTTTAAAAACTATGAAAAACACCATTTTGAAGGACGAAATTCAACCCCAAATCTAATTCTGGCATCCGTTTTTATATTTGGGTCAAAAAAAATATTCACCTCCTGGGCACAAAAATCCCTGACCCTGGCATCAGGAATTTTCTTCCCCAGACACCAAAAAAATCTTGATTTTTAAAAGCAATGAAAAACACCATTTTTGAGAATGAAATTCAACCCCGAATCTCATTCTGGTGTGCGTTTTTACATTTGGGTGGAAAAAAATTTCACCTCCTGGGCACAAAACTCCCTGACTCCGGCATCAGGAATTTATTATGATAAACACCATTTTAAAGGACAAAATTCAACCCTGAATCTCATTCGGGTGTCTGTTTTTACATTTGAGTGAAAAAAAATTTTTCACCTCCTGGGCACAAAAATCCCTGACTCCGGCATCAGGAATTTTCTTCCCCGGACACGAAATAAATCTTGATTTTTAAAAGCTATGAAAAACACCATTTTTGAGAATGAAATTCAACCCCGAATCTCATTCTGGTGTCGGTTTTTAGATTTGGGGGTGGGAAAAAATTTCACCTCCTGGGCACAAAAATCCCTGACTTTGGCATCAGGAATTTTCTCCCCGGGACACCAAAAAATTCTTGATTTTTAAAAGCTATGAAAAACACCATTTTTAAGCACGAAATTCAACCCCGAATCTCATTCCGGCGTCCGTTTATAGATTTGGGTGGGAAAAAAAATTTCACCTCCTGGGCACAAAAATCTCTGACTCCGGCATCAGGCATTTTCTTCCCAACAAAATCTTGATTTTTAAAAATTATGAAAAACACCATTTTTAAGGACAAAATTCAACCCCGAATCTATTCGGGTGTCTGTTTTTATGTTTGAATCAAAAAAAAAAATTTCACCTCCTGGGCCCAAAAATCCCTGACTCCGGCATCAGGAATTATCTTCCCCGGACACCAAAAAAATCTTCATTTTTAAAAACTATGAAAAACACCATTTTGAAGGACGAAATTCAACCCCAAATCTAATTCTGGCATCCGTTTTTATATTTGGGTCAAAAAAAATATTCACCTCCTGGGCACAAAAATCCCTGACCCTGGCATCAGGAATTTTCTTCCCCAGACACCAAAAAAATCTTGATTTTTAAAAGCAATGAAAAACACCATTTTTGAGAATGAAATTCAACCCCGAATCTCATTCTGGTGTGCGTTTTTACATTTGGGTGGAAAAAAATTTCACCTCCTGGGCACAAAACTCCCTGACTCCGGCATCAGGAATTTATTATGATAAACACCATTTTAAAGGACAAAATTCAACCCTGAATCTCATTCGGGTGTCTGTTTTTACATTTGAGTCAAAAAAATTTTTTCACCTCCTGGGCACAAAAATCCCTGACTCCGGCATCAGGAATTTTCTTCCCCGGACACGAAATAAATCTTGATTTTTAAAAGCTATGAAAAACACCATTTTTGAGAATGAAATTCAACCCCGAATCTCATTCTGGTGTCGGTTTTTAGATTTGGGGGTGGGAAAAAATTTCACCTCCTGGGCACAAAAATCCCTGACTTTGGCATCAGGAATTTTCTCCCCGGGACACCAAAAAATTCTTGATTTTTAAAAGCTATGAAAAACACCATTTTTAAGCACGAAATTCAACCCCAAATCTCATTCCGGTGTCCGTTTATAGATTTGGGTGGAAAAAAAAATTTCACCTCCTGGGCACAAAAATCTCTGACTCCGGCATCAGGCATTTTCTTCCCAACAAAATCTTGATTTTTAAAAATTATGAAAAACACCATTTTTAAGGACAAAATTCAACCCCGAATCTATTCGGGTGTCTGTTTTTATATTTGAATCAAAAAAAAAAAATTCACCTCCTGGGCCCAAAAATCCCTGACTCCGGCATCAGGAATTATCTTCCCCGGACACCAAAAAAATCTTCATTTTTAAAAACTATGAAAAACACCATTTTGAAGGACGAAATTCAACCCCAAATCTAATTCTGGCATCCGTTTTTATATTTGGGTCAAAAAAAATATTCACCTCCTGGGCACAAAAATCCCTGACCCTGGCATCAGGAATTTTCTTCCCCAGACACCAAAAAAATCTTGATTTTTAAAAGCAATGAAAAACACCATTTTTGAGAATGAAATTCAACCCCGAATCTCATTCTGGTGTGCGTTTTTACATTTGGGTGGAAAAAAATTTCACCTCCTGGGCACAAAACTCCCTGACTCCGGCATCAGGAATTTATTATGATAAACACCATTTTAAAGGACAAAATTCAACCCTGAATCTCATTCGGGTGTCTGTTTTTACATTTGAGTCAAAAAAATTTTTTCACCTCCTGGGCACAAAAATCCCTGACTCCGGCATCAGGAATTTTCTTCCCCGGACACGAAATAAATCTTGATTTTTAAAAGCTATGAAAAACACCATTTTTGAGAATGAAATTCAACCCCGAATCTCATTCTGGTGTCGGTTTTTAGATTTGGGGGTGGGGAAAAATTTCACCTCCTGGGCACAAAAATCCCTGACTCCGGCATCAGGAATTTTCTCCCCGGGACACCAAAAAATTCTTGATTTTTAAAAGCTATGAAAAACACCATTTTTAAGCACGAAATTCAACCCCGAATCTCATTCCGGCGTCTGTTTATAGATTTGGGTGGGGGGAAAAAATTCACCTCCTGGGCACAAAACTCTCTGACCCCGGCATCAGGAATTTTCTCCCCGGGAAACCAAAAAATTCTTGATTTTTAAAAGCTATGAAAAACACCATTTTTAAGCACGAAATTCAACCCCGAATCTCATTCCGGCGTCTGTTTATAGATTTGGGTGGGGGGGAAAAATTCACCTCCTGGGCACAAAACTCTCTGACCCCGGCATCAGGAATTTTCTTCCCCGGACACCAAAAAAATCTTGATTTTTAAAAGCTATGAAAAACACCATTTTTAAGCACGAAATTCAACCCCGAATCTCATTCTGGCGTCCGTTTATAGATTTGGGTGGAAAAAAAAATTTCACCTCCTGGGCACAAAAATCTCTGACTCCGGCATCAGGCATTTTCTTCCCAACAAAATCTTGATTTTTAAAAATTATGAAAAACACCATTTTTAAGGACAAAATTCAACCCCGAATCTATTCGGGTGTCTGTTTTTATATTTGAATCAAAAAAAAAATTTCACCTCCTGGGCCCAAAAATCCCTGACTCCGGCATCAGGAATTATCTTCCCCGGACACCAAAAAAATCTTCATTTTTAAAAACTATGAAAAACACCATTTTGAAGGACGAAATTCAACCCCAAATCTAATTCTGGCATCCGTTTTTATATTTGGGTCAAAAAAAATATTCACCTCCTGGGCACAAAAATCCCTGACCCTGGCATCAGGAATTTTCTTCCCCAGACACCAAAAAAATCTTGATTTTTAAAAGCAATGAAAAACACCATTTTTGAGAATGAAATTCAACCCCGAATCTCATTCTGGTGTGCGTTTTTACATTTGGGTGGAAAAAAAATTTCACCTCCTGGGCACAAAACTCCCTGACTCCGGCATCAGGAATTTATTATGATAAACACCATTTTAAAGGACAAAATTCAACCCTGAATCTCATTCGGGTGTCTGTTTTTACATTTGAGTCAAAAAAATTTTTTCACCTCCTGGGCACAAAAATCCCTGACTCCGGCATCAGGAATTTTCTTCCCCGGACACGAAATAAATCTTGATTTTTAAAAGCTATGAAAAACACCATTTTTGAGAATGAAATTCAACCCCGAATCTCATTCTGGTGTCGGTTTTTAGATTTGGGGGTGGGAAAAAATTTCACCTCCTGGGCACAAAAATCCCTGACTTTGGCATCAGGAATTTTCTCCCCGGGACACCAAAAAATTCTTGATTTTTAAAAGCTATGAAAAACACCATTTTTAAGCACGAAATTCAACCCCGAATCTCATTCCGGCGTCTGTTTATAGATTTGGGTGGGGGGAAAAAATTCACCTCCTGGGCACAAAACTCTCTGACCCCGGCATCAGGAATTTTCTCCCCGGGAAACCAAAAAATTCTTGATTTTTAAAAGCTATGAAAAACACCATTTTTAAGCACGAAATTCAACCCCGAATCTCATTCCGGCGTCTGTTTATAGATTTGGGTGGGGGGGAAAAATTCACCTCCTGGGCACAAAACTCTCTGACCCCGGCATCAGGAATTTTCTTCCCCGGACACCAAAAAAATCTTGATTTTTAAAAGCTATGAAAAACACCATTTTTAAGCACGAAATTCAACCCCGAATCTCATTCTGGCGTCCGTTTATAGATTTGGGTGGAAAAAAAAATTTCACCTCCTGGGCACAAAAATCTCTGACTCCGGCATCAGGCATTTTCTTCCCAACAAAATCTTGATTTTTAAAAATTATGAAAAACACCATTTTTAAGGACAAAATTCAACCCCGAATCTATTCGGGTGTCTGTTTTTATATTTGAATCAAAAAAAAAAATTTCACCTCCTGGGCCCAAAAATCCCTGACTCCGGCATCAGGAATTATCTTCCCCGGACACCAAAAAAATCTTCATTTTTAAAAACTATGAAAAACACCATTTTGAAGGACGAAATTCAACCCCAAATCTAATTCTGGCATCCGTTTTTATATTTGGGTCAAAAAAAATATTCACCTCCTGGGCACAAAAATCCCTGACCCTGGCATCAGGAATTTTCTTCCCCAGACACCAAAAAAATCTTGATTTTTAAAAGCAATGAAAAACACCATTTTTGAGAATGAAATTCAACCCCGAATCTCATTCTGGTGTGCGTTTTTACATTTGGGTGGAAAAAAATTTCACCTCCTGGGCACAAAACTCCCTGACTCCGGCATCAGGAATTTATTATGATAAACACCATTTTAAAGGACAAAATTCAACCCTGAATCTCATTCGGGTGTCTGTTTTTACATTTGAGTCAAAAAAATTTTTTCACCTCCTGGGCACAAAAATCCCTGACTCCGGCATCAGGAATTTTCTTCCCCGGACACGAAATAAATCTTGATTTTTAAAAGCTATGAAAAACACCATTTTTGAGAATGAAATTCAACCCCGAATCTCATTCTGGTGTCGGTTTTTAGATTTGGGGGTGGGAAAAAATTTCACCTCCTGGGCACAAAAATCCCTGACTTTGGCATCAGGAATTTTCTCCCCGGGACACCAAAAAATTCTTGATTTTTAAAAGCTATGAAAAACACCATTTTTAAGCACGAAATTCAACCCCGAATCTCATTCCGGCGTCCGTTTATAGATTTGGGTGGAAAAAAAAATTTCACCTCCTGGGCACAAAAATCTCTGACTCCGGCATCAGGCATTTTCTTCCCAACAAAATCTTGATTTTTAAAAATTATGAAAAACACCATTTTTAAGGACAAAATTCAACCCCGAATCTATTCGGGTGTCTGTTTTTATATTTGAATCAAAAAAAAAAATTTCACCTCCTGGGCCCAAAAATCCCTGACTCCGGCATCAGGAATTATCTTCCCCGGACACCAAAAAAATCTTCATTTTTAAAAACTATGAAAAACACCATTTTGAAGGACGAAATTCAACCCCAAATCTAATTCTGGCATCCGTTTTTATATTTGGGTCAAAAAAAATATTCACCTCCTGGGCACAAAAATCCCTGACCCTGGCATCAGGAATTTTCTTCCCCAGACACCAAAAAAATCTTGATTTTTAAAAGCAATGAAAAACACCATTTTTGAGAATGAAATTCAACCCCGAATCTCATTCTGGTGTGCGTTTTTACATTTGGGTGGAAAAAAATTTCACCTCCTGGGCACAAAACTCCCTGACTCCGGCATCAGGAATTTATTATGATAAACACCATTTTAAAGGACAAAATTCAACCCTGAATCTCATTCGGGTGTCTGTTTTTACATTTGAGTCAAAAAAATTTTTTCACCTCCTGGGCACAAAAATCCCTGACTCCGGCATCAGGAATTTTCTTCCCCGGACACGAAATAAATCTTGATTTTTAAAAGCTATGAAAAACACCATTTTTGAGAATGAAATTCAACCCCGAATCTCATTCTGGTGTCGGTTTTTAGATTTGGGGGTGGGAAAAAATTTCACCTCCTGGGCACAAAAATCCCTGACTTTGGCATCAGGAATTTTCTCCCCGGGACACCAAAAAATTCTTGATTTTTAAAAGCTATGAAAAACACCATTTTTAAGCACGAAATTCAACCCCGAATCTCATTCCGGCGTCCGTTTATAGATTTGGGTGGAAAAAAAAATTTCACCTCCTGGGCACAAAAATCTCTGACTCCGGCATCAGGCATTTTCTTCCCAACAAAATCTTGATTTTTAAAAATTATGAAAAACACCATTTTTAAGGACAAAATTCAACCCCGAATCTATTCGGGTGTCTGTTTTTATATTTGAATCAAAAAAAAAAAATTTCACCTCCTGGGCCCAAAAATCCCTGACTCCGGCATCAGGAATTATCTTCCCCGGACACCAAAAAAATCTTCATTTTTAAAAACTATGAAAAACACCATTTTGAAGGACGAAATTCAACCCCAAATCTAATTCTGGCATCCGTTTTTATATTTGGGTCAAAAAAAATATTCACCTCCTGGGCACAAAAATCCCTGACCCTGGCATCAGGAATTTTCTTCCCCAGACACCAAAAAAATCTTGATTTTTAAAAGCAATGAAAAACACCATTTTTGAGAATGAAATTCAACCCCGAATCTCATTCTGGTGTGCGTTTTTACATTTGGGTGGAAAAAAATTTCACCTCCTGGGCACAAAACTCCCTGACTCCGGCATCAGGAATTTATTATGATAAACACCATTTTAAAGGACAAAATTCAACCCTGAATCTCATTCGGGTGTCTGTTTTTACATTTGAGTCAAAAAAATTTTTTCACCTCCTGGGCACAAAAATCCCTGACTCCGGCATCAGGAATTTTCTTCCCCGGACACGAAATAAATCTTGATTTTTAAAAGCTATGAAAAACACCATTTTTGAGAATGAAATTCAACCCCGAATCTCATTCTGGTGTCGGTTTTTAGATTTGGGGGTGGGAAAAAATTTCACCTCCTGGGCACAAAAATCCCTGACTTTGGCATCAGGAATTTTCTCCCCGGGACACCAAAAAATTCTTGATTTTTAAAAGCTATGAAAAACACCATTTTTAAGCACGAAATTCAACCCCGAATCTCATTCCGGCGTCCGTTTATAGATTTGGGTGGAAAAAAAAATTTCACCTCCTGGGCACAAAAATCTCTGACTCCGGCATCAGGCATTTTCTTCCCAACAAAATCTTGATTTTTAAAAATTATGAAAAACACCATTTTTAAGGACAAAATTCAACCCCGAATCTATTCGGGTGTCTGTTTTTATATTTGAATCAAAAAAAAAAATTTCACCTCCTGGGCCCAAAAATCCCTGACTCCGGCATCAGGAATTATCTTCCCCGGACACCAAAAAAATCTTCATTTTTAAAAACTATGAAAAACACCATTTTGAAGGACGAAATTCAACCCCAAATCTAATTCTGGCATCCGTTTTTATATTTGGGTCAAAAAAAATATTCACCTCCTGGGCACAAAAATCCCTGACCCTGGCATCAGGAATTTTCTTCCCCAGACACCAAAAAAATCTTGATTTTTAAAAGCAATGAAAAACACCATTTTTGAGAATGAAATTCAACCCCGAATCTCATTCTGGTGTGCGTTTTTACATTTGGGTGGAAAAAAATTTCACCTCCTGGGCACAAAACTCCCTGACTCCGGCATCAGGAATTTATTATGATAAACACCATTTTAAAGGACAAAATTCAACCCTGAATCTCATTCGGGTGTCTGTTTTTACATTTGAGTCAAAAAAATTTTTTCACCTCCTGGGCACAAAAATCCCTGACTCCGGCATCAGGAATTTTCTTCCCCGGACACGAAATAAATCTTGATTTTTAAAAGCTATGAAAAACACCATTTTTGAGAATGAAATTCAACCCCGAATCTCATTCTGGTGTCGGTTTTTAGATTTGGGGGTGGGAAAAAATTTCACCTCCTGGGCACAAAAATCCCTGACTTTGGCATCAGGAATTTTCTCCCCGGGACACCAAAAAATTCTTGATTTTTAAAAGCTATGAAAAACACCATTTTTAAGCACGAAATTCAACCCCGAATCTCATTCCGGCGTCCGTTTATAGATTTGGGTGGAAAAAAAAATTTCACCTCCTGGGCACAAAAATCTCTGACTCCGGCATCAGGCATTTTCTTCCCAACAAAATCTTGATTTTTAAAAATTATGAAAAACACCATTTTTAAGGACAAAATTCAACCCCGAATCTATTCGGGTGTCTGTTTTTATATTTGAATCAAAAAAAAAAAATTTCACCTCCTGGGCCCAAAAATCCCTGACTCCGGCATCAGGAATTATCTTCCCCGGACACCAAAAAAATCTTCATTTTTAAAAACTATGAAAAACACCATTTTGAAGGACGAAATTCAACCCCAAATCTAATTCTGGCATCCGTTTTTATATTTGGGTCAAAAAAAATATTCACCTCCTGGGCACAAAAATCCCTGACCCTGGCATCAGGAATTTTCTTCCCCAGACACCAAAAAAATCTTGATTTTTAAAAGCAATGAAAAACACCATTTTTGAGAATGAAATTCAACCCCGAATCTCATTCTGGTGTGCGTTTTTACATTTGGGTGGAAAAAAATTTCACCTCCTGGGCACAAAACTCCCTGACTCCGGCATCAGGAATTTATTATGATAAACACCATTTTAAAGGACAAAATTCAACCCTGAATCTCATTCGGGTGTCTGTTTTTACATTTGAGTCAAAAAAATTTTTTCACCTCCTGGGCACAAAAATCCCTGACTCCGGCATCAGGAATTTTCTTCCCCGGACACGAAATAAATCTTGATTTTTAAAAGCTATGAAAAACACCATTTTTGAGAATGAAATTCAACCCCGAATCTCATTCTGGTGTCGGTTTTTAGATTTGGGGGTGGGAAAAAATTTCACCTCCTGGGCACAAAAATCCCTGACTCCGGCATCAGGAATTATCTCCCCGGGACACCAAAAAATTCTTGATTTTTAAAAGCTATGAAAAACACCATTTTTAAGCACGAAATTCAACCCCGAATCTCATTCCGGCGTCCGTTTATAGATTTGGGTGGAAAAAAAAATTTCACCTCCTGGGCACAAAAATCTCTGACTCCGGCATCAGGCATTTTCTTCCCAACAAAATCTTGATTTTTAAAAATTATGAAAAACACCATTTTTAAGGACAAAATTCAACCCCGAATCTATTCGGGTGTCTGTTTTTATATTTGAATCAAAAAAAAAAATTTCACCTCCTGGGCCCAAAAATCCCTGACTCCGGCATCAGGAATTATCTTCCCCGGACACCAAAAAAATCTTCATTTTTAAAAACTATGAAAAACACCATTTTGAAGGACGAAATTCAACCCCAAATCTAATTCTGGCATCCGTTTTTATATTTGGGTCAAAAAAAATATTCACCTCCTGGGCACAAAAATCCCTGACCCTGGCATCAGGAATTTTCTTCCCCAGACACCAAAAAAATCTTGATTTTTAAAAGCAATGAAAAACACCATTTTTGAGAATGAAATTCAACCCCGAATCTCATTCTGGTGTGCGTTTTTACATTTGGGTGGAAAAAAATTTCACCTCCTGGGCACAAAACTCCCTGACTCCGGCATCAGGAATTTATTATGATAAACACCATTTTAAAGGACAAAATTCAACCCTGAATCTCATTCGGGTGTCTGTTTTTACATTTGAGTCAAAAAAATTTTTTCACCTCCTGGGCACAAAAATCCCTGACTCCGGCATCAGGAATTTTCTTCCCCGGACACGAAATAAATCTTGATTTTTAAAAGCTATGAAAAACACCATTTTTGAGAATGAAATTCAACCCCGAATCTCATTCTGGTGTCGGTTTTTAGATTTGGGGGTGGGAAAAAATTTCACCTCCTGGGCACAAAAATCCCTGACTCCGGCATCAGGAATTATCTCCCCGGGACACCAAAAAATTCTTGATTTTTAAAAGCTATGAAAAACACCATTTTTAAGCACGAAATTCAACCCCGAATCTCATTCCGGCGTCCGTTTATAGATTTGGGTGGAAAAAAAAATTTCACCTCCTGGGCACAAAAATCTCTGACTCCGGCATCAGGCATTTTCTTCCCAACAAAATCTTGATTTTTAAAAATTATGAAAAACACCATTTTTAAGGACAAAATTCAACCCCGAATCTATTCGGGTGTCTGTTTTTATATTTGAATCAAAAAAAAAAATTTCACCTCCTGGGCCCAAAAATCCCTGACTCCGGCATCAGGAATTATCTTCCCCGGACACCAAAAAAATCTTCATTTTTAAAAACTATGAAAAACACCATTTTGAAGGACGAAATTCAACCCCAAATCTAATTCTGGCATCCGTTTTTATATTTGGGTCAAAAAAAATATTCACCTCCTGGGCACAAAAATCCCTGACCCTGGCATCAGGAATTTTCTTCCCCAGACACCAAAAAAATCTTGATTTTTAAAAGCAATGAAAAACACCATTTTTGAGAATGAAATTCAACCCCGAATCTCATTCTGGTGTGCGTTTTTACATTTGGGTGGAAAAAAATTTCACCTCCTGGGCACAAAACTCCCTGACTCCGGCATCAGGAATTTATTATGATAAACACCATTTTAAAGGACAAAATTCAACCCTGAATCTCATTCGGGTGTCTGTTTTTACATTTGAGTCAAAAAAATTTTTTCACCTCCTGGGCACAAAAATCCCTGACTCCGGCATCAGGAATTTTCTTCCCCGGACACGAAATAAATCTTGATTTTTAAAAGCTATGAAAAACACCATTTTTGAGAATGAAATTCAACCCCGAATCTCATTCTGGTGTCGGTTTTTAGATTTGGGGGTGGGAAAAAATTTCACCTCCTGGGCACAAAAATCCCTGACTTTGGCATCAGGAATTTTCTCCCCGGGACACCAAAAAATTCTTGATTTTTAAAAGCTATGAAAAACACCATTTTTAAGCACGAAATTCAACCCCGAATCTCATTCCGGCGTCCGTTTATAGATTTGGGTGGAAAAAAAAATTTCACCTCCTGGGCACAAAAATCTCTGACTCCGGCATCAGGCATTTTCTTCCCAACAAAATCTTGATTTTTAAAAATTATGAAAAACACCATTTTTAAGGACAAAATTCAACCCCGAATCTATTCGGGTGTCTGTTTTTATATTTGAATCAAAAAAAAAAATTTCACCTCCTGGGCCCAAAAATCCCTGACTCCGGCATCAGGAATTATCTTCCCCGGACACCAAAAAAATCTTCATTTTTAAAAACTATGAAAAACACCATTTTGAAGGACGAAATTCAACCCCAAATCTAATTCTGGCATCCGTTTTTATATTTGGGTCAAAAAAAATATTCACCTCCTGGGCACAAAAATCCCTGACCCTGGCATCAGGAATTTTCTTCCCCAGACACCAAAAAAATCTTGATTTTTAAAAGCAATGAAAAACACCATTTTTGAGAATGAAATTCAACCCCGAATCTCATTCTGGTGTGCGTTTTTACATTTGGGTGGAAAAAAATTTCACCTCCTGGGCACAAAACTCCCTGACTCCGGCATCAGGAATTTATTATGATAAACACCATTTTAAAGGACAAAATTCAACCCTGAATCTCATTCGGGTGTCTGTTTTTACATTTGAGTCAAAAAAATTTTTTCACCTCCTGGGCACAAAAATCCCTGACTCCGGCATCAGGAATTTTCTTCCCCGGACACGAAATAAATCTTGATTTTTAAAAGCTATGAAAAACACCATTTTTGAGAATGAAATTCAACCCCGAATCTCATTCTGGTGTCGGTTTTTAGATTTGGGGGTGGGAAAAAATTTCACCTCCTGGGCACAAAAATCCCTGACTCCGGCATCAGGAATTATCTCCCCGGGACACCAAAAAATTCTTGATTTTTAAAAGCTATGAAAAACACCATTTTTAAGCACGAAATTCAACCCCGAATCTCATTCCGGCGTCCGTTTATAGATTTGGGTGGAAAAAAAAATTTCACCTCCTGGGCACAAAAATCTCTGACTCCGGCATCAGGCATTTTCTTCCCAACAAAATCTTGATTTTTAAAAATTATGAAAAACACCATTTTTAAGGACAAAATTCAACCCCGAATCTATTCGGGTGTCTGTTTTTATATTTGAATCAAAAAAAAAAATTTCACCTCCTGGGCCCAAAAATCCCTGACTCCGGCATCAGGAATTATCTTCCCCGGACACCAAAAAAATCTTCATTTTTAAAAACTATGAAAAACACCATTTTGAAGGACGAAATTCAACCCCAAATCTAATTCTGGCATCCGTTTTTATATTTGGGTCAAAAAAAATATTCACCTCCTGGGCACAAAAATCCCTGACCCTGGCATCAGGAATTTTCTTCCCCAGACACCAAAAAAATCTTGATTTTTAAAAGCAATGAAAAACACCATTTTTGAGAATGAAATTCAACCCCGAATCTCATTCTGGTGTGCGTTTTTACATTTGGGTGGAAAAAAATTTCACCTCCTGGGCACAAAACTCCCTGACTCCGGCATCAGGAATTTATTATGATAAACACCATTTTAAAGGACAAAATTCAACCCTGAATCTCATTCGGGTGTCTGTTTTTACATTTGAGTCAAAAAAATTTTTTCACCTCCTGGGCACAAAAATCCCTGACTCCGGCATCAGGAATTTTCTTCCCCGGACACGAAATAAATCTTGATTTTTAAAAGCTATGAAAAACACCATTTTTGAGAATGAAATTCAACCCCGAATCTCATTCTGGTGTCGGTTTTTAGATTTGGGGGTGGGAAAAAATTTCACCTCCTGGGCACAAAAATCCCTGACTTTGGCATCAGGAATTTTCTCCCCGGGACACCAAAAAATTCTTGATTTTTAAAAGCTATGAAAAACACCATTTTTAAGCACGAAATTCAACCCCGAATCTCATTCCGGCGTCCGTTTATAGATTTGGGTGGAAAAAAAAATTTCACCTCCTGGGCACAAAAATCTCTGACTCCGGCATCAGGCATTTTCTTCCCAACAAAATCTTGATTTTTAAAAATTATGAAAAACACCATTTTTAAGGACAAAATTCAACCCCGAATCTATTCGGGTGTCTGTTTTTATATTTGAATCAAAAAAAAAAAATTTCACCTCCTGGGCCCAAAAATCCCTGACTCCGGCATCAGGAATTATCTTCCCCGGACACCAAAAAAATCTTCATTTTTAAAAACTATGAAAAACACCATTTTGAAGGACGAAATTCAACCCCAAATCTAATTCTGGCATCCGTTTTTATATTTGGGTCAAAAAAAATATTCACCTCCTGGGCACAAAAATCCCTGACCCTGGCATCAGGAATTTTCTTCCCCAGACACCAAAAAAATCTTGATTTTTAAAAGCAATGAAAAACACCATTTTTGAGAATGAAATTCAACCCCGAATCTCATTCTGGTGTGCGTTTTTACATTTGGGTGGAAAAAAATTTCACCTCCTGGGCACAAAACTCCCTGACTCCGGCATCAGGAATTTATTATGATAAACACCATTTTAAAGGACAAAATTCAACCCTGAATCTCATTCGGGTGTCTGTTTTTACATTTGAGTCAAAAAAATTTTTTCACCTCCTGGGCACAAAAATCCCTGACTCCGGCATCAGGAATTTTCTTCCCCGGACACGAAATAAATCTTGATTTTTAAAAGCTATGAAAAACACCATTTTTGAGAATGAAATTCAACCCCGAATCTCATTCTGGTGTCGGTTTTTAGATTTGGGGGTGGGAAAAAATTTCACCTCCTGGGCACAAAAATCCCTGACTCCGGCATCAGGAATTATCTCCCCGGGACACCAAAAAATTCTTGATTTTTAAAAGCTATGAAAAACACCATTTTTAAGCACGAAATTCAACCCCGAATCTCATTCCGGCGTCCGTTTATAGATTTGGGTGGAAAAAAAAATTTCACCTCCTGGGCACAAAAATCTCTGACTCCGGCATCAGGCATTTTCTTCCCAACAAAATCTTGATTTTTAAAAATTATGAAAAACACCATTTTTAAGGACAAAATTCAACCCCGAATCTATTCGGGTGTCTGTTTTTATATTTGAATCAAAAAAAAAAATTTCACCTCCTGGGCCCAAAAATCCCTGACTCCGGCATCAGGAATTATCTTCCCCGGACACCAAAAAAATCTTCATTTTTAAAAACTATGAAAAACACCATTTTGAAGGACGAAATTCAACCCCAAATCTAATTCTGGCATCCGTTTTTATATTTGGGTCAAAAAAAATATTCACCTCCTGGGCACAAAAATCCCTGACCCTGGCATCAGGAATTTTCTTCCCCAGACACCAAAAAAATCTTGATTTTTAAAAGCAATGAAAAACACCATTTTTGAGAATGAAATTCAACCCCGAATCTCATTCTGGTGTGCGTTTTTACATTTGGGTGGAAAAAAATTTCACCTCCTGGGCACAAAACTCCCTGACTCCGGCATCAGGAATTTATTATGATAAACACCATTTTAAAGGACAAAATTCAACCCTGAATCTCATTCGGGTGTCTGTTTTTACATTTGAGTCAAAAATATTTTTTCACCTCCTGGGCACAAAAATCCCTGACTCCGGCATCAGGAATTTTCTTCCCCGGACACGAAATAAATCTTGATTTTTAAAAGCTATGAAAAACACCATTTTTGAGAATGAAATTCAATCCCGAATCTCATTCTGGTGTCGGTTTTTAGATTTGGGGGTGGGAAAAAATTTCACCTCCTGGGCACAAAAATCCCTGACTTTGGCATCAGGAATTTTCTCCCCGGGACACCAAAAAATTCTTGATTTTTAAAAGCTATGAAAAACACCATTTTTAAGCACGAAATTCAACCCCGAATCTCATTCCGGCGTCCGTTTATAGATTTGGGTGGAAAAAAAATTTCACCTCCTGGGCACAAAAATCTCTGACTCCGGCATCAGGCATTTTCTTCCCAACAAAATCTTGATTTTTAAAAATTATGAAAAACACCATTTTTAAGGACAAAATTCAACCCCGAATCTATTCGGGTGTCTGTTTTTATATTTGAATCAAAAAAAAAAAATTCACCTCCTGGGCCCAAAAATCCCTGACTCCAGCATCAGGAATTATCTTCCCCGGACACCAAAAAAATCTTCATTTTTAAAAACTATGAAAAACACCATTTTGAAGGACGAAATTCAACCCCAAATCTAATTCTGGCATCCGTTTTTATATTTGGGTCAAAAAAAATATTCACCTCCTGGGCACAAAAATCCCTGACCCTGGCATCAGGAATTTTCTTCCCCAGACACCAAAAAAATCTTGATTTTTAAAAGCAATGAAAAACACCATTTTTGAGAATGAAATTCAACCCCGAATCTCATTCTGGTGTGCGTTTTTACATTTGGGTGGAAAAAAATTTCACCTCCTGGGCACAAAACTCCCTGACTCCGGCATCAGGAATTTATTATGATAAACACCATTTTAAAGGACAAAATTCAACCCTGAATCTCATTCGGGTGTCTGTTTTTACATTTGAGTCAAAAAAATTTTTTCACCTCCTGGGCACAAAAATCCCTGACTCCGGCATCAGGAATTTTCTTCCCCGGACACGAAATAAATCTTGATTTTTAAAAGCTATGAAAAACACCATTTTTGAGAATGAAATTCAACCCCGAATCTCATTCTGGTGTCGGTTTTTAGATTTGGGGGTGGGAAAAAATTTCACCTCCTGGGCACAAAAATCCCTGACTTTGGCATCAGGAATTTTCTCCCCGGGACACCAAAAAATTCTTGATTTTTAAAAGCTATGAAAAACACCATTTTTAAGCACGAAATTCAACCCCGAATCTCATTCCGGCGTCCGTTTATAGATTTGGGTGGAAAAAAAAATTTCACCTCCTGGGCACAAAAATCTCTGACTCCGGCATCAGGCATTTTCTTCCCAACAAAATCTTGATTTTTAAAAATTATGAAAAACACCATTTTTAAGGACAAAATTCAACCCCGAATCTATTCGGGTGTCTGTTTTTATATTTGAATCAAAAAAAAAAAATTTCACCTCCTGGGCCCAAAAATCCCTGACTCCGGCATCAGGAATTATCTTCCCCGGACACCAAAAAAATCTTCATTTTTAAAAACTATGAAAAACACCATTTTGAAGGACGAAATTCAACCCCAAATCTAATTCTGGCATCCGTTTTTATATTTGGGTCAAAAAAAATATTCACCTCCTGGGCACAAAAATCCCTGACCCTGGCATCAGGAATTTTCTTCCCCAGACACCAAAAAAATCTTGATTTTTAAAAGCAATGAAAAACACCATTTTTGAGAATGAAATTCAACCCCGAATCTCATTCTGGTGTGCGTTTTTACATTTGGGTGGAAAAAAATTTCACCTCCTGGGCACAAAACTCCCTGACTCCGGCATCAGGAATTTATTATGATAAACACCATTTTAAAGGACAAAATTCAACCCTGAATCTCATTCGGGTGTCTGTTTTTACATTTGAGTCAAAAAAATTTTTTCACCTCCTGGGCACAAAAATCCCTGACTCCGGCATCAGGAATTTTCTTCCCCGGACACGAAATAAATCTTGATTTTTAAAAGCTATGAAAAACACCATTTTTGAGAATGAAATTCAACCCCGAATCTCATTCTGGTGTCGGTTTTTAGATTTGGGGGTGGGAAAAAATTTCACCTCCTGGGCACAAAAATCCCTGACTCCGGCATCAGGAATTATCTCCCCGGGACACCAAAAAATTCTTGATTTTTAAAAGCTATGAAAAACACCATTTTTAAGCACGAAATTCAACCCCGAATCTCATTCCGGCGTCCGTTTATAGATTTGGGTGGAAAAAAAAATTTCACCTCCTGGGCACAAAAATCTCTGACTCCGGCATCAGGCATTTTCTTCCCAACAAAATCTTGATTTTTAAAAATTATGAAAAACACCATTTTTAAGGACAAAATTCAACCCCGAATCTATTCGGGTGTCTGTTTTTATATTTGAATCAAAAAAAAAAATTTCACCTCCTGGGCCCAAAAATCCCTGACTCCGGCATCAGGAATTATCTTCCCCGGACACCAAAAAAATCTTCATTTTTAAAAACTATGAAAAACACCATTTTGAAGGACGAAATTCAACCCCAAATCTAATTCTGGCATCCGTTTTTATATTTGGGTCAAAAAAAATATTCACCTCCTGGGCACAAAAATCCCTGACCCTGGCATCAGGAATTTTCTTCCCCAGACACCAAAAAAATCTTGATTTTTAAAAGCAATGAAAAACACCATTTTTGAGAATGAAATTCAACCCCGAATCTCATTCTGGTGTGCGTTTTTACATTTGGGTGGAAAAAAATTTCACCTCCTGGGCACAAAACTCCCTGACTCCGGCATCAGGAATTTATTATGATAAACACCATTTTAAAGGACAAAATTCAACCCTGAATCTCATTCGGGTGTCTGTTTTTACATTTGAGTCAAAAATATTTTTTCACCTCCTGGGCACAAAAATCCCTGACTCCGGCATCAGGAATTTTCTTCCCCGGACACGAAATAAATCTTGATTTTTAAAAGCTATGAAAAACACCATTTTTGAGAATGAAATTCAATCCCGAATCTCATTCTGGTGTCGGTTTTTAGATTTGGGGGTGGGAAAAAATTTCACCTCCTGGGCACAAAAATCCCTGACTTTGGCATCAGGAATTTTCTCCCCGGGACACCAAAAAATTCTTGATTTTTAAAAGCTATGAAAAACACCATTTTTAAGCACGAAATTCAACCCCGAATCTCATTCCGGCGTCCGTTTATAGATTTGGGTGGAAAAAAAATTTCACCTCCTGGGCACAAAAATCTCTGACTCCGGCATCAGGCATTTTCTTCCCAACAAAATCTTGATTTTTAAAAATTATGAAAAACACCATTTTTAAGGACAAAATTCAACCCCGAATCTATTCGGGTGTCTGTTTTTATATTTGAATCAAAAAAAAAAAATTCACCTCCTGGGCCCAAAAATCCCTGACTCCAGCATCAGGAATTATCTTCCCCGGACACCAAAAAAATCTTCATTTTTAAAAACTATGAAAAACACCATTTTGAAGGACGAAATTCAACCCCAAATCTAATTCTGGCATCCGTTTTTATATTTGGGTCAAAAAAAATATTCACCTCCTGGGCACAAAAATCCCTGACCCTGGCATCAGGAATTTTCTTCCCCAGACACCAAAAAAATCTTGATTTTTAAAAGCAATGAAAAACACCATTTTTGAGAATGAAATTCAACCCCGAATCTCATTCTGGTGTGCGTTTTTACATTTGGGTGGAAAAAAATTTCACCTCCTGGGCACAAAACTCCCTGACTCCGGCATCAGGAATTTATTATGATAAACACCATTTTAAAGGACAAAATTCAACCCTGAATCTCATTCGGGTGTCTGTTTTTACATTTGAGTCAAAAAAATTTTTTCACCTCCTGGGCACAAAAATCCCTGACTCCGGCATCAGGAATTTTCTTCCCCGGACACGAAATAAATCTTGATTTTTAAAAGCTATGAAAAACACCATTTTTGAGAATGAAATTCAACCCCGAATCTCATTCTGGTGTCGGTTTTTAGATTTGGGGGTGGGAAAAAATTTCACCTCCTGGGCACAAAAATCCCTGACTTTGGCATCAGGAATTTTCTCCCCGGGACACCAAAAAATTCTTGATTTTTAAAAGCTATGAAAAACACCATTTTTAAGCACGAAATTCAACCCCGAATCTCATTCCGGCGTCCGTTTATAGATTTGGGTGGAAAAAAAAATTTCACCTCCTGGGCACAAAAATCTCTGACTCCGGCATCAGGCATTTTCTTCCCAACAAAATCTTGATTTTTAAAAATTATGAAAAACACCATTTTTAAGGACAAAATTCAACCCCGAATCTATTCGGGTGTCTGTTTTTATATTTGAATCAAAAAAAAAAAATTTCACCTCCTGGGCCCAAAAATCCCTGACTCCGGCATCAGGAATTATCTTCCCCGGACACCAAAAAAATCTTCATTTTTAAAAACTATGAAAAACACCATTTTGAAGGACGAAATTCAACCCCAAATCTAATTCTGGCATCCGTTTTTATATTTGGGTCAAAAAAAATATTCACCTCCTGGGCACAAAAATCCCTGACCCTGGCATCAGGAATTTTCTTCCCCAGACACCAAAAAAATCTTGATTTTTAAAAGCAATGAAAAACACCATTTTTGAGAATGAAATTCAACCCCGAATCTCATTCTGGTGTGCGTTTTTACATTTGGGTGGAAAAAAATTTCACCTCCTGGGCACAAAACTCCCTGACTCCGGCATCAGGAATTTATTATGATAAACACCATTTTAAAGGACAAAATTCAACCCTGAATCTCATTCGGGTGTCTGTTTTTACATTTGAGTCAAAAAAATTTTTTCACCTCCTGGGCACAAAAATCCCTGACTCCGGCATCAGGAATTTTCTTCCCCGGACACGAAATAAATCTTGATTTTTAAAAGCTATGAAAAACACCATTTTTGAGAATGAAATTCAACCCCGAATCTCATTCTGGTGTCGGTTTTTAGATTTGGGGGTGGGAAAAAATTTCACCTCCTGGGCACAAAAATCCCTGACTCCGGCATCAGGAATTATCTCCCCGGGACACCAAAAAATTCTTGATTTTTAAAAGCTATGAAAAACACCATTTTTAAGCACGAAATTCAACCCCGAATCTCATTCCGGCGTCCGTTTATAGATTTGGGTGGAAAAAAAAATTTCACCTCCTGGGCACAAAAATCTCTGACTCCGGCATCAGGCATTTTCTTCCCAACAAAATCTTGATTTTTAAAAATTATGAAAAACACCATTTTTAAGGACAAAATTCAACCCCGAATCTATTCGGGTGTCTGTTTTTATATTTGAATCAAAAAAAAAAATTTCACCTCCTGGGCCCAAAAATCCCTGACTCCGGCATCAGGAATTATCTTCCCCGGACACCAAAAAAATCTTCATTTTTAAAAACTATGAAAAACACCATTTTGAAGGACGAAATTCAACCCCAAATCTAATTCTGGCATCCGTTTTTATATTTGGGTCAAAAAAAATATTCACCTCCTGGGCACAAAAATCCCTGACCCTGGCATCAGGAATTTTCTTCCCCAGACACCAAAAAAATCTTGATTTTTAAAAGCAATGAAAAACACCATTTTTGAGAATGAAATTCAACCCCGAATCTCATTCTGGTGTGCGTTTTTACATTTGGGTGGAAAAAAATTTCACCTCCTGGGCACAAAACTCCCTGACTCCGGCATCAGGAATTTATTATGATAAACACCATTTTAAAGGACAAAATTCAACCCTGAATCTCATTCGGGTGTCTGTTTTTACATTTGAGTCAAAAAAATTTTTTCACCTCCTGGGCACAAAAATCCCTGACTCCGGCATCAGGAATTTTCTTCCCCGGACACGAAATAAATCTTGATTTTTAAAAGCTATGAAAAACACCATTTTTGAGAATGAAATTCAACCCCGAATCTCATTCTGGTGTCGGTTTTTAGATTTGGGGGTGGGAAAAAATTTCACCTCCTGGGCACAAAAATCCCTGACTCCGGCATCAGGAATTATCTCCCCGGGACACCAAAAAATTCTTGATTTTTAAAAGCTATGAAAAACACCATTTTTAAGCACGAAATTCAACCCCGAATCTCATTCCGGCGTCCGTTTATAGATTTGGGTGGAAAAAAAAATTTCACCTCCTGGGCACAAAAATCTCTGACTCCGGCATCAGGCATTTTCTTCCCAACAAAATCTTGATTTTTAAAAATTATGAAAAACACCATTTTTAAGGACAAAATTCAACCCCGAATCTATTCGGGTGTCTGTTTTTATATTTGAATCAAAAAAAAAAATTTCACCTCCTGGGCCCAAAAATCCCTGACTCCGGCATCAGGAATTATCTTCCCCGGACACCAAAAAAATCTTCATTTTTAAAAACTATGAAAAACACCATTTTGAAGGACGAAATTCAACCCCAAATCTAATTCTGGCATCCGTTTTTATATTTGGGTCAAAAAAAATATTCACCTCCTGGGCACAAAAATCCCTGACCCTGGCATCAGGAATTTTCTTCCCCAGACACCAAAAAAATCTTGATTTTTAAAAGCAATGAAAAACACCATTTTTGAGAATGAAATTCAACCCCGAATCTCATTCTGGTGTGCGTTTTTACATTTGGGTGGAAAAAAATTTCACCTCCTGGGCACAAAACTCCCTGACTCCGGCATCAGGAATTTATTATGATAAACACCATTTTAAAGGACAAAATTCAACCCTGAATCTCATTCGGGTGTCTGTTTTTACATTTGAGTCAAAAATATTTTTTCACCTCCTGGGCACAAAAATCCCTGACTCCGGCATCAGGAATTTTCTTCCCCGGACACGAAATAAATCTTGATTTTTAAAAGCTATGAAAAACACCATTTTTGAGAATGAAATTCAATCCCGAATCTCATTCTGGTGTCGGTTTTTAGATTTGGGGGTGGGAAAAAATTTCACCTCCTGGGCACAAAAATCCCTGACTTTGGCATCAGGAATTTTCTCCCCGGGACACCAAAAAATTCTTGATTTTTAAAAGCTATGAAAAACACCATTTTTAAGCACGAAATTCAACCCCGAATCTCATTCCGGCGTCCGTTTATAGATTTGGGTGGAAAAAAAATTTCACCTCCTGGGCACAAAAATCTCTGACTCCGGCATCAGGCATTTTCTTCCCAACAAAATCTTGATTTTTAAAAATTATGAAAAACACCATTTTTAAGGACAAAATTCAACCCCGAATCTATTCGGGTGTCTGTTTTTATATTTGAATCAAAAAAAAAAAATTCACCTCCTGGGCCCAAAAATCCCTGACTCCAGCATCAGGAATTATCTTCCCCGGACACCAAAAAAATCTTCATTTTTAAAAACTATGAAAAACACCATTTTGAAGGACGAAATTCAACCCCAAATCTAATTCTGGCATCCGTTTTTATATTTGGGTCAAAAAAAATATTCACCTCCTGGGCACAAAAATCCCTGACCCTGGCATCAGGAATTTTCTTCCCCAGACACCAAAAAAATCTTGATTTTTAAAAGCAATGAAAAACACCATTTTTGAGAATGAAATTCAACCCCGAATCTCATTCTGGTGTGCGTTTTTACATTTGGGTGGAAAAAAATTTCACCTCCTGGGCACAAAACTCCCTGACTCCGGCATCAGGAATTTATTATGATAAACACCATTTTAAAGGACAAAATTCAACCCTGAATCTCATTCGGGTGTCTGTTTTTACATTTGAGTCAAAAAATTTTTTTCACCTCCTGGGCACAAAAATCCCTGACTCCGGCATCAGGAATTTTCTTCCCCGGACACGAAATAAATCTTGATTTTTAAAAGCTATGAAAAACACCATTTTTGAGAATGAAATTCAACCCCGAATCTCATTCTGGTGTCGGTTTTTAGATTTGGGGGTGGGAAAAAATTTCACCTCCTGGGCACAAAAATCCCTGACTTTGGCATCAGGAATTTTCTCCCCGGGACACCAAAAAATTCTTGATTTTTAAAAGCTATGAAAAACACCATTTTTATGCACGAAATTCAACCCCGAATCTCCTTCCGGCGTCTGTTTATAGATTTGGGTGGGGGGAAAAAATTCACCTCCTGGGCACAAAACTCTCTGACCCCGGCATCAGGAATTTTCTTCCCCGGACACCAAAAAAATCTTGATTTTTAAAAATTATGAAAAACACCATTTTTAAGGACAAAATTCAACCCCGAATCTATTCGGGTGTCTGTTTTTATATTTGAATCAAAAAAAAAAATTTCACCTCCTGGGCCCAAAAATCCCTGACTCCGGCATCAGGAATTATCTTCCCCGGACACCAAAAAATTCTTGATTTTTAAAAGCTATGAAAAACACCATTTTTAAGCACGAAATTCAACCCCGAATCTCATTCCGGCGTCTGTTTATAGATTTGGGTGGGGGGAAAAAATTCACCTCCTGGGCACAAAACTCTCTGACCCCGGCATCAGGAATTTTCTTCCCCAGACACCAAAAAAATCTTGATTTTTAAAAGCTATGAAAAACACCATTTTTAAGCACGAAATTCAACCCCGAATCTCATTCCGGCGTCCGTTTATAGATTTGGGTGGAAAAAAAAATTTCACCTCCTGGGCACAAAAATCTCTGACTCCGGCATCAGGCATTTTCTTCCCAACAAAATCTTGATTTTTAAAAATTATGAAAAACACCATTTTTAAGGACAAAATTCAACCCCGAATCTATTCGGGGGTCTGTTTTTATATTTGAATCAAAAAAAAAAATTTCACCTCCTGGGCCCAAAAATCCCTGACTCCGGCATCAGGAATTATCTTCCCCGGACACCAAAAAAATCTTGATTTTTAAAAGCTATGAAAAACACCATTTTTAAGCACGAAATTCAACCCCGAATCTCATTCCGGCATCCGTTTATAGATTTGGGTGGAAAAAAAAATATTCACCTCCTGGGCACAAAAATCCCTGACCCTGGCATCAGGAATTTTCTTCCCCAGACACCAAAAAAATCTTGATTTTTAAAAGCAATGAAAAACACCATTTTTGAGAATGAAATTCAACCCCGAATCTCATTCTGGTGTGCGTTTTTACATTTGGGTGGAAAAAAATTTCACCTCCTGGGCACAAAAATCCCTGACTCCGGCATCAGGCATTTTCTTCCCAACAAAATCTTGATTTTTAAAAATTATGAAAAACACCATTTTTAAGGACAAAATTCAACCCCGAATCTATTCGGGTGTCTGTTTTTATATTTGAATCAAAAAAAAAAATTCACCTCCTGGGCCCAAAAATCCCTGACTCCAGCATCAGGAATTATCTTCCCCGGACACCAAAAAAATCTTCATTTTTAAAAACTATGAAAAACACCATTTTGAAGGACGAAATTCAACCCCAAATCTAATTCTGGCATCCGTTTTTATATTTGGGTCAAAAAAAATATTCACCTCCTGGGCACAAAAATCCCTGACCCTGGCATCAGGAATTTTCTTCCCCAGACACCAAAAAAATCTTGATTTTTAAAAGCAATGAAAAACACCATTTTTGAGAATGAAATTCAACCCCGAATCTCATTCTGGTGTGCGTTTTTACATTTGGGTGGAAAAAAATTTCACCTCCTGGGCACAAAACTCCCTGACTCCGGCATCAGGAATTTATTATGATAAACACCATTTTAAAGGACAAAATTCAACCCTGAATCTCATTCGGGTGTCTGTTTTTACATTTGAGTCAAAAAATTTTTTTCACCTCCTGGGCACAAAAATCCCTGACTCCGGCATCAGGAATTTTCTTCCCCGGACACGAAATAAATCTTGATTTTTAAAAGCTATGAAAAACACCATTTTTGAGAATGAAATTCAACCCCGAATCTCATTCTGGTGTCGGTTTTTAGATTTGGGGGTGGGAAAAAATTTCACCTCCTGGGCACAAAAATCCCTGACTTTGGCATCAGGAATTTTCTCCCCGGGACACCAAAAAATTCTTGATTTTTAAAAGCTATGAAAAACACCATTTTTAAGCACGAAATTCAACCCCGAATCTCATTCCGGCGTCTGTTTATAGATTTGGGTGGGGGGAAAAAATTCACCTCCTGGGCACAAAACTCTCTGACCCCGGCATCAGGAATTTTCTTCCCCGGACACCAAAAAAATCTTGATTTTTAAAAATTATGAAAAACACCATTTTTAAGGACAAAATTCAACCCCGAATCTATTCGGGTGTCTGTTTTTATATTTGAATCAAAAAAAAAATTTCACCTCCTGGGCCCAAAAATCCCTGACTCCGGCATCAGGAATTATCTTCCCCGGACACCAAAAAATTCTTGATTTTTAAAAGCTATGAAAAACACCATTTTTAAGCACGAAATTCAACCCCGAATCTCATTCCGGCGTCTGTTTATAGATTTGGGTGGGGGGAAAAAATTCACCTCCTGGGCACAAAACTCTCTGACCCCGGCATCAGGAATTTTCTTCCCCAGACACCAAAAAAATCTTGATTTTTAAAAGCTATGAAAAACACCATTTTTAAGCACGAAATTCAACCCCGAATCTCATTCCGGCGTCCGTTTATAGATTTGGGTGGAAAAAAAAATTTCACCTCCTGGGCACAAAAATCTCTGACTCCGGCATCAGGCATTTTCTTCCCAACAAAATCTTGATTTTTAAAAATTATGAAAAACACCATTTTTAAGGACAAAATTCAACCCCGAATCTATTCGGGGGTCTGTTTTTATATTTGAATCAAAAAAAAAAATTTCACCTCCTGGGCCCAAAAATCCCTGACTCCGGCATCAGGAATTATCTTCCCCGGACACCAAAAAAATCTTCATTTTTAAAAACTATGAAAAACACCATTTTGAAGGACGAAATTCAACCCCGAATCTAATTCTGGCATCCGTTTTTATATTTGGGTCAAAAAAAATATTCACCTCCTGGGCACAAAAATCCCTGACCCTGGCATCAGGAATTTTCTTCCCCAGACACCAAAAAAATCTTGATTTTTAAAAGCAATGAAAAACACCATTTTTGAGAATGAAATTCAACCCCGAATCTCATTCTGGTGTGCGTTTTTACATTTGGGTGGAAAAAAATTTCACCTCCTGGGCACAAAACTCCCTGACTCCGGCATCAGGAATTTATTATGATAAACACCATTTTAAAGGACAAAATTCAACCCTGAATCTCATTCGGGTGTCTGTTTTTACATTTGAGTCAAAAAATTTTTTTCACCTCCTGGGCACAAAAATCCCTGACTCCGGCATCAGGAATTTTCTTCCCCGGACACGAAATAAATCTTGATTTTTAAAAGCTATGAAAAACACCATTTTTGAGAATGAAATTCAACCCCGAATCTCATTCTGGTGTCGGTTTTTAGATTTGGGGGTGGGAAAAAATTTCACCTCCTGGGCACAAAAATCCCTGACTTTGGCATCAGGAATTTTCTCCCCGGGACACCAAAAAATTCTTGATTTTTAAAAGCTATGAAAAACACCATTTTTAAGCACGAAATTCAACCCCGAATCTCCTTCCGGCGTCTGTTTATAGATTTGGGTGGGGGGAAAAAATTCACCTCCTGGGCACAAAACTCTCTGACCCCGGCATCAGGAATTTTCTTCCCCGGACACCAAAAAAATCTTGATTTTTAAAAATTATGAAAAACACCATTTTTAAGGACAAAATTCAACCCCGAATCTATTCGGGTGTCTGTTTTTATATTTGAATCAAAAAAAAAAATTTCACCTCCTGGGCCCAAAAATCCCTGACTCCGGCATCAGGAATTATCTTCCCCGGACACCAAAAAATTCTTGATTTTTAAAAGCTATGAAAAACACCATTTTTAAGCACGAAATTCAACCCCGAATCTCATTCCGGCGTCTGTTTATAGATTTGGGTGGGGGGAAAAAATTCACCTCCTGGGCACAAAACTCTCTGACCCCGGCATCAGGAATTTTCTTCCCCAGACACCAAAAAAATCTTGATTTTTAAAAGCTATGAAAAACACCATTTTTAAGCACGAAATTCAACCCCGAATCTCATTCCGGCGTCCGTTTATAGATTTGGGTGGAAAAAAAAATTTCACCTCCTGGGCACAAAAATCTCTGACTCCGGCATCAGGCATTTTCTTCCCAACAAAATCTTGATTTTTAAAAATTATGAAAAACACCATTTTTAAGGACAAAATTCAACCCCGAATCTATTCGGGGGTCTGTTTTTATATTTGAATCAAAAAAAAAAATTTCACCTCCTGGGCCCAAAATTCCCTGACTCCGGCATCAGGAATTATCTTCCCCGGACACCAAAAAAATCTTGATTTTTAAAAGCTATGAAAAACACCATTTTTAAGCACGAAATTCAACCCCGAATCTCATTCCGGCATCCGTTTATAGATTTGGGTGGAAAAAAAAATATTCACCTCCTGGGCACAAAAATCCCTGACCCTGGCATCAGGAATTTTCTTCCCCAGACACCAAAAAAATCTTGATTTTTAAAAGCAATGAAAAACACCATTTTTGAGAATGAAATTCAACCCCGAATCTCATTCTGGTGTGCGTTTTTACATTTGGGTGGAAAAAAATTTCACCTCCTGGGCACAAAAATCCCTGACTCCGGCATCAGGCATTTTCTTCCCAACAAAATCTTGATTTTTAAAAATTATGAAAAACACCATTTTTAAGGACAAAATTCAACCCCGAATCTATTCGGGTGTCTGTTTTTATATTTGAATCAAAAAAAAAAATTCACCTCCTGGGCCCAAAAATCCCTGACTCCAGCATCAGGAATTATCTTCCCCGGACACCAAAAAAATCTTCATTTTTAAAAACTATGAAAAACACCATTTTGAAGGACGAAATTCAACCCCAAATCTAATTCTGGCATCCGTTTTTATATTTGGGTCAAAAAAAATATTCACCTCCTGGGCACAAAAATCCCTGACCCTGGCATCAGGAATTTTCTTCCCCAGACACCAAAAAAATCTTGATTTTTAAAAGCAATGAAAAACACCATTTTTGAGAATGAAATTCAACCCCGAATCTCATTCTGGTGTGCGTTTTTACATTTGGGTGGAAAAAAATTTCACCTCCTGGGCACAAAACTCCCTGACTCCGGCATCAGGAATTTATTATGATAAACACCATTTTAAAGGACAAAATTCAACCCTGAATCTCATTCGGGTGTCTGTTTTTACATTTGAGTCAAAAAATTTTTTTCACCTCCTGGGCACAAAAATCCCTGACTCCGGCATCAGGAATTTTCTTCCCCGGACACGAAATAAATCTTGATTTTTAAAAGCTATGAAAAACACCATTTTTGAGAATGAAATTCAACCCCGAATCTCATTCTGGTGTCGGTTTTTAGATTTGGGGGTGGGAAAAAATTTCACCTCCTGGGCACAAAAATCCCTGACTTTGGCATCAGGAATTTTCTCCCCGGGACACCAAAAAATTCTTGATTTTTAAAAGCTATGAAAAACACCATTTTTAAGCACGAAATTCAACCCCGAATCTCATTCCGGCGTCTGTTTATAGATTTGGGTGGGGGGAAAAAATTCACCTCCTGGGCACAAAACTCTCTGACCCCGGCATCAGGAATTTTCTTCCCCGGACACCAAAAAAATCTTGATTTTTAAAAATTATGAAAAACACCATTTTTAAGGACAAAATTCAACCCCGAATCTATTCGGGTGTCTGTTTTTATATTTGAATCAAAAAAAAAATTTCACCTCCTGGGCCCAAAAATCCCTGACTCCGGCATCAGGAATTATCTTCCCCGGACACCAAAAAATTCTTGATTTTTAAAAGCTATGAAAAACACCATTTTTAAGCACGAAATTCAACCCCGAATCTCATTCCGGCGTCTGTTTATAGATTTGGGTGGGGGGAAAAAATTCACCTCCTGGGCACAAAACTCTCTGACCCCGGCATCAGGAATTTTCTTCCCCAGACACCAAAAAAATCTTGATTTTTAAAAGCTATGAAAAACACCATTTTTAAGCACGAAATTCAACCCCGAATCTCATTCCGGCGTCCGTTTATAGATTTGGGTGGAAAAAAAAATTTCACCTCCTGGGCACAAAAATCTCTGACTCCGGCATCAGGCATTTTCTTCCCAACAAAATCTTGATTTTTAAAAATTATGAAAAACACCATTTTTAAGGACAAAATTCAACCCCGAATCTATTCGGGGGTCTGTTTTTATATTTGAATCAAAAAAAAAAATTTCACCTCCTGGGCCCAAAAATCCCTGACTCCGGCATCAGGAATTATCTTCCCCGGACACCAAAAAAATCTTGATTTTTAAAAGCTATGAAAAACACCATTTTTAAGCACGAAATTCAACCCCGAATCTCATTCCGGCATCCGTTTATAGATTTGGGTGGAAAAAAAAATATTCACCTCCTGGGCACAAAAATCCCTGACCCTGGCATCAGGAATTTTCTTCCCCAGACACCAAAAAAATCTTGATTTTTAAAAGCAATGAAAAACACCATTTTTGAGAATGAAATTCAACCCCGAATCTCATTCTGGTGTGCGTTTTTACATTTGGGTGGAAAAAAATTTCACCTCCTGGGCACAAAACTCCCTGACTCCGGCATCAGGAATTTATTATGATAAACACCATTTTAAAGGACAAAATTCAACCCTGAATCTCATTCGGGTGTCTGTTTTTACATTTGAGTCAAAAAAAAATTTTCACCTCCTCGGCACAAAAATCCCTGACTCCGGCATCAGGAATTTTCTTCCCCGGACACGAAATAAATCTTGATTTTTAAAAGCTATGAAAAACACCATTTTTGAGAATGAAATTCAACCCCGAATCTCATTCTGGTGTCGGTTTTTAGATTTGGGGGTGGGAAAAAATTTCACCTCCTGGGCACAAAAATCCCTGACTCCGGCATCAGGAATTTTCTCCCCGGGACACCAAAAAATTCTTGATTTTTAAAAGCTATGAAAAACACCATTTTTAAGCACGAAATTCAACCCCGAATCTCATTCCGGCGTCTGTTTATAGATTTGGGTGGGGGGAAAAAATTCACCTCCTGGGCACAAAACTCTCTGACCCCGGCATCAGGAATTTTCTTCCCCGGACACCAAAAAAATCCTGATTTTTAAAAGCTATGAAAAACACCATTTTTAAGCACGAAATTCAACCCCGAATCTCATTCCGGCGTCCGTTTATAGATTTGGGTGGAAAAAAAAATTTCACCTCCTGGGCACAAAAATCTCTGACTCCGGCATCAGGCATTTTCTTCCCAACAAAATCTTGATTTTTAAAAATTATGAAAAACACCATTTTTAAGGACAAAATTCAACCCCGAATCTATTCGGGTGTCTGTTTTTATATTTGAATCAAAAAAAAAAATTTCACCTCCTGGGCCCAAAAATCCCTGACTCCGGCATCAGGAATTATCTTCCCCGGACACCAAAAAAATCTTCATTTTTAAAAACTATGAAAAACACCATTTTGAAGGACGAAATTCAACCCCGAATCTAATTCTGGCATCCGTTTTTATATTTGGGTCAAAAAAAATATTCACCTCCTGGGCACAAAAATCCCTGACCCTGGCATCAGGAATTTTCTTCCCCAGACACCAAAAAAATCTTGATTTTTAAAAGCAATGAAAAACACCATTTTTGAGAATGAAATTCAACCCCGAATCTCATTCTGGTGTGCGTTTTTACATTTGGGTGGAAAAAAATTTCACCTCCTGGGCACAAAACTCCCTGACTCCGGCATCAGGAATTTATTATGATAAACACCATTTTAAAGGACAAAATTCAACCCTGAATCTCATTCGGGTGTCTGTTTTTACATTTGAGTCAAAAATATTTTTTCACCTCCTGGGCACAAAAATCCCTGACTCCGGCATCAGGAATTTTCTTCCCCGGACACGAAATAAATCTTGATTTTTAAAAGCTATGAAAAACACCATTTTTGAGAATGAAATTCAACCCCGAATCTCATTCTGGTGTCGGTTTTTAGATTTGGGGGTGGGAAAAAATTTCACCTCCTGGGCACAAAAATCCCTGACTCCGGCATCAGGAATTTTCTCCCCGGGACACCAAAAAATTCTTGATTTTTAAAAGCTATGAAAAACACCATTTTTAAGCACGAAATTCAACCCCGAATCTCATTCCGGCGTCTGTTTATAGATTTGGGTGGGGGGAAAAAATTCACCTCCTGGGCACAAAACTCTCTGACCCCGGCATCAGGAATTTTCTTCCCCGGACACCAAAAAAATCCTGATTTTTAAAAGCTATGAAAAACACCATTTTTAAGCACGAAATTCAACCCCGAATCTCATTCCGGCGTCCGTTTATAGATTTGGGTGGAAAAAAAAATTTCACCTCCTGGGCACAAAAATCTCTGACTCCGGCATCAGGCATTTTCTTCCCAACAAAATCTTGATTTTTAAAAATTATGAAAAACACCATTTTTAAGGACAAAATTCAACCCCGAATCTATTCGGGTGTCTGTTTTTATATTTGAATCAAAAAAAAAAATTTCACCTCCTGGGCCCAAAAATCCCTGACTCCGGCATCAGGAATTATCTTCCCCGGACACCAAAAAAATCTTCATTTTTAAAAACTATGAAAAACACCATTTTGAAGGACGAAATTCAACCCCGAATCTAATTCTGGCATCCGTTTTTATATTTGGGTCAAAAAAAATATTCACCTCCTGGGCACAAAAATCCCTGACCCTGGCATCAGGAATTTTCTTCCCCAGACACCAAAAAAATCTTGATTTTTAAAAGCAATGAAAAACACCATTTTTGAGAATGAAATTCAACCCCGAATCTCATTCTGGTGTGCGTTTTTACATTTGGGTGGAAAAAAATTTCACCTCCTGGGCACAAAACTCCCTGACTCCGGCATCAGGAATTTATTATGATAAACACCATTTTAAAGGACAAAATTCAACCCTGAATCTCATTCGGGTGTCTGTTTTTACATTTGAGTCAAAAATATTTTTTCACCTCCTGGGCACAAAAATCCCTGACTCCGGCATCAGGAATTTTCTTCCCCGGACACGAAATAAATCTTGATTTTTAAAAGCTATGAAAAACACCATTTTTGAGAATGAAATTCAACCCCGAATCTCATTCTGGTGTCGGTTTTTAGATTTGGGGGTGGGAAAAAATTTCACCTCCTGGGCACAAAAATCCCTGACTCCGGCATCAGGAATTTTCTCCCCGGGACACCAAAAAATTCTTGATTTTTAAAAGCTATGAAAAACACCATTTTTAAGCACGAAATTCAACCCCGAATCTCATTCCAGCATCTGTTTATAGATTTGGGTGGGGGGAAAAAATTCACCTCCTGGGCACAAAACTCTCTGACCCCGGCATCAGGAATTTTCTTCCCCGGACACCAAAAAAATCTTGATTTTTAAAAGCTATGAAAAACACCATTTTTAAGCACGAAATTCAACCCCGAATCTCATTCCGGCGTCCGTTTATAGATTTGGGTGGGAAAAAAAATTTCACCTCCTGGGCACAAAAATCTCTGACTCCGGCATCAGGCATTTTCTTCCCAACAAAATCTTGATTTTTAAAAATTATGAAAAACACCATTTTTAAGGACAAAATTCAACCCCGAATCTATTCGGGTGTCTCTTTTTATATTTGAATCAAAAAAAAAAATTTCACCTCCTGGGCCCAAAAATCCCTGACTCCGGCATCAGGAATTATCTTCCCCGGACACCAAAAAAATCTTCATTTTTAAAAACTATGAAAAACACCATTTTGAAGGACGAAATTCAACCCCAAATCTAATTCTGGCATCCGTTTTTATATTTGGGTCAAAAAAAATATTCACCTCCTGGGCACAAAAATCCCTGACCCTGGCATCAGGAATTTTCTTCCCCAGACACCAAAAAAATCTTGATTTTTAAAAGCAATGAAAAACACCATTTTTGAGAATGAAATTCAACCCCGAATCTCATTCTGGTGTGCGTTTTTACATTTGGGTGGAAAAAAATTTCACCTCCTGGGCACAAAACTCCCTGACTCCGGCATCAGGAATTTATTATGATAAACACCATTTTAAAGGACAAAATTCAACCCTGAATCTCATTCGGGTGTCTGTTTTTACATTTGAGTCAAAAAAAATTTTTCACCTCCTGGGCACAAAAATCCCTGACTCCGGCATCAGGAATTTTCTTCCCCGGACACGAAATAAATCTTGATTTTTAAAAGCTATGAAAACCACCATTTTTGAGAATGAAATTCAACCCCGAATCTCATTCTGGTGTCGGTTTTTAGATTTGGGGGTGGGAAAAAATTTCACCTCCTGGGCACAAAAATCCCTGACTTTGGCATCAGGAATTTTCTCCCCGGGACACCAAAAAATTCTTGATTTTTAAAAGCTATGAAAAACACCATTTTTAAGCACGAAATTCAACCCCGAATCTCATTCCGGCGTCTGTTTATAGATTTGGGTGGGGGGAAAAAATTCACCTCCTGGGCACAAAACTCTCTGACCCCGGCATCAGGAATTTTCTTCCCCGGACACCAAAAAAATCTTGATTTTTAAAAGCAATGAAAAACACCATTTTTGAGAATGAAATTCAACCCCGAATCTCATTCTGGTATGCGTTTTTACATTTGGGTGGAAAAAAATTTCACCTCCTGGGCACAAAACTCCCTGACTCCGGCATCAGGAATTTATTATGATAAACACCATTTTAAAGGACAAAATTCAACCCTGAATCTCATTCGGGTGTCTGTTTTTACATTTGAGTCAAAAAAAATTTTTCACCTCCTGGGCACAAAAATCCCTGACTCCGACATCAGGAATTTTCTTCCCCGGACACGAAATAAATCTTGATTTTTAAAAGCTATGAAAAACACCATTTTTGAGAATGAAATTCAACCCCGAATCTCATTCTGGTGTCGGTTTTTAGATTTGGGGGTGGGGAAAAATTTCACCTCCTGGGCACAAAAATCCCTGACTCCGGCATCAGGAATTTTCTCCCCGGGACACCAAAAAATTCTTGATTTTTAAAAGCTATGAAAAACACCATTTTTAAGCACGAAATTCAACCCCGAATCTCATTCCGGCGTCCGTTTATAGATTTGGGTGGAAAAAAAAATTTCACCTCCTGGACACAAAAATCTCTGACTCCGGCATCAGGCATTTTCTTCCCAACAAAATCTTGATTTTTAAAAATTATGAAAAACACCATTTTTAAGGACAAAATTCAACCCCGAATCTATTCGGGGGTCTGTTTTTATATTTGAATCAAAAAAAAAATTTCACCTCCTGGGCCCAAAAATCCCTGACTCCGGCATCAGGAATTATCTTCCCCGGACACCAAAAAAATCTTGATTTTTAAAAGCTATGAAAAACACCATTTTTGAGAATGAAATTCAACCCCGAATCTCATTCTGGTGTCGGTTTTTAGATTTGGGGGTGGGAAAAAATTTCACCTCCTGGGCACAAAAATCCCTGACTCCGGCATCAGGAATTTTCTCCCCGGGACACCAAAAAATTCTTGATTTTTAAAAGCTATGAAAAACACCATTTTTAAGCACGAAATTCAACCCCGAATCTCATTCCGGCGTCTGTTTATAGATTTGGGTGGGGGGAAAAAATTCACCTCCTGGGCACAAAACTCTCTGACCCCGGCATCAGGAATTTTCTTCCCCGGACACCAAAAAAATCTTGATTTTTAAAAGCTATGAAAAACACCATTTTTAAGCACGAAATTCAACCCCGAATCTCATTCCGGCGTCCGTTTATAGATTTGGGTGGAAAAAAAAATTTCACCTCCTGGGCACAAAAATCTCTGACTCCGGCATCAGGCATTTTCTTCCCAACAAAATCTTGATTTTTAAAAATTATGAAAAACACCATTTTTAAGGACAAAATTCAACCCCGAATCTATTCGGGTGTCTGTTTTTATATTTGAATCAAAAAAAAAAATTTCACCTCCTGGGCCCAAAAATCCCTGACTCCGGCATCAGGAATTATCTTCCCCGGACACCAAAAAAATCTTCATTTTTAAAAACTATGAAAAACACCATTTTGAAGGACGAAATTCAACCCCAAATCTAATTCTGGCATCCGTTTTTATATTTGGGTCAAAAAAAATATTCACCTCCTGGGCACAAAAATCCCTGACCCTGGCATCAGGAATTTTCTTCCCCAGACACCAAAAAAATCTTGATTTTTAAAAGCAATGAAAAACACCATTTTTGAGAATGAAATTCAACCCCGAATCTCATTCTGGTGTGCGTTTTTACATTTGGGTGGAAAAAAATTTCACCTCCTGGGCACAAAACTCCCTGACTCCGGCATCAGGAATTTATTATGATAAACACCATTTTAAAGGACAAAATTCAACCCTGAATCTCATTCGGGTGTCTGTTTTTACATTTGAGTCAAAAAAATTTTTTCACCTCCTGGGCACAAAAATCCCTGACTCCGGCATCAGGAATTTTCTTCCCCGGACACGAAATAAATCTTGATTTTTAAAAGCTATGAAAAACACCATTTTTGAGAATGAAATTCAACCCCGAATCTCATTCTGGTGTCGGTTTTTAGATTTGGGGGTGGGAAAAAATTTCACCTCCTGGGCACAAAAATCCCTGACTCCGGCATCAGGAATTTTCTCCCCGGGACACCAAAAAATTCTTGATTTTTAAAAGCTATGAAAAACACCATTTTTAAGCACGAAATTCAACCCCGAATCTCATTCCGGCATCTGTTTATAGATTTGGGTGGGGGAAAAAAATTCACCTCCTGGGCACAAAACTCTCTGACCCCGGCATCAGGAATTTTCTTCCCCGGACACCAAAAAAATCTTGATTTTTAAAAGCTACGAAAAACACCATTTTTAAGCACGAAATTCAACCCCGAATCTCATTCCGGCGTCCGTTTATAGATTTGGGTGGGAAAAAAAATTTCACCTCCTGGGCACAAAAATCTCTGACTCCGGCATCAGGCATTTTCTTCCCAACAAAATCTTGATTTTTAAAAATTATGAAAAACACCATTTTTAAGGACAAAATTCAACCCCGAATCTATTCGGGTGTCTCTTTTTATATTTGAATCAAAAAAAAAAATTTCACCTCCTGGGCCCAAAAATCCCTGACTCCGGCATCAGGAATTATCTTCCCCGGACACCAAAAAAATCTTCATTTTTAAAAACTATGAAAAACACCATTTTGAAGGACGAAATTCAACCCCAAATCTAATTCTGGCATCCGTTTTTATATTTGGGTCAAAAAAAATATTCACCTCCTGGGCACAAAAATCCCTGACCCTGGCATCAGGAATTTTCTTCCCCAGACACCAAAAAAATCTTGATTTTTAAAAGCAATGAAAAACACCATTTTTGAGAATGAAATTCAACCCCGAATCTCATTCTGGTGTGCGTTTTTACATTTGGGTGGAAAAAAATTTCACCTCCTGGGCACAAAACTCCCTGACTCCGGCATCAGGAATTTATTATGATAAACACCATTTTAAAGGACAAAATTCAACCCTGAATCTCATTCGGGTGTCTGTTTTTACATTTGAGTCAAAAATATTTTTTCACCTCCTGGGCACAAAAATCCCTGACTCCGGCATCAGGAATTTTCTTCCCCGGACACGAAATAAATCTTGATTTTTAAAAGCTATGAAAAACACCATTTTTGAGAATGAAATTCAACCCCGAATCTCATTCTGGTGTCGGTTTTTAGATTTGGGGGTGGGAAAAAATTTCACCTCCTGGGCACAAAAATCCCTGACTCCGGCATCAGGAATTTTCTCCCCGGGACACCAAAAAATTCTTGATTTTTAAAAGCTATGAAAAACACCATTTTTAAGCACGAAATTCAACCCCGAATCTCATTCCAGCATCTGTTTATAGATTTGGGTGGGGGGAAAAAATTCACCTCCTGGGCACAAAACTCTCTGACCCCGGCATCAGGAATTTTCTTCCCCGGACACCAAAAAAATCTTGATTTTTAAAAGCTATGAAAAACACCATTTTTAAGCACGAAATTCAACCCCGAATCTCATTCCGGCGTCCGTTTATAGATTTGGGTGGGAAAAAAAATTTCACCTCCTGGGCACAAAAATCTCTGACTCCGGCATCAGGCATTTTCTTCCCAACAAAATCTTGATTTTTAAAAATTATGAAAAACACCATTTTTAAGGACAAAATTCAACCCCGAATCTATTCGGGTGTCTCTTTTTATATTTGAATCAAAAAAAAAAATTTCACCTCCTGGGCCCAAAAATCCCTGACTCCGGCATCAGGAATTATCTTCCCCGGACACCAAAAAAATCTTCATTTTTAAAAACTATGAAAAACACCATTTTGAAGGACGAAATTCAACCCCAAATCTAATTCTGGCATCCGTTTTTATATTTGGGTCAAAAAAAATATTCACCTCCTGGGCACAAAAATCCCTGACCCTGGCATCAGGAATTTTCTTCCCCAGACACCAAAAAAATCTTGATTTTTAAAAGCAATGAAAAACACCATTTTTGAGAATGAAATTCAACCCCGAATCTCATTCTGGTGTGCGTTTTTACATTTGGGTGGAAAAAAATTTCACCTCCTGGGCACAAAACTCCCTGACTCCGGCATCAGGAATTTATTATGATAAACACCATTTTAAAGGACAAAATTCAACCCTGAATCTCATTCGGGTGTCTGTTTTTACATTTGAGTCAAAAAAAATTTTTCACCTCCTGGGCACAAAAATCCCTGACTCCGGCATCAGGAATTTTCTTCCCCGGACACGAAATAAATCTTGATTTTTAAAAGCTATGAAAAACACCATTTTTGAGAATGAAATTCAACCCCGAATCTCATTCTGGTGTCGGTTTTTAGATTTGGGGGTGGGAAAAAATTTCACCTCCTGGGCACAAAAATCCCTGACTTTGGCATCAGGAATTTTCTCCCCGGGACACCAAAAAATTCTTGATTTTTAAAAGCTATGAAAAACACCATTTTTAAGCACGAAATTCAACCCCGAATCTCATTCCGGCGTCTGTTTATAGATTTGGGTGGGGGGAAAAAATTCACCTCCTGGGCACAAAACTCTCTGACCCCGGCATCAGGAATTTTCTTCCCCGGACACCAAAAAAATCTTGATTTTTAAAAGCAATGAAAAACACCATTTTTGAGAATGAAATTCAACCCCGAATCTCAATCTGGTATGCGTTTTTACATTTGGGTGGAAAAAAATTTCACCTCCTGGGCACAAACCTCCCTGACTCCGGCATCAGGAATTTATTATGATAAACACCATTTTAAAGGACAAAATTCAACCCTGAATCTCATTCGGGTGTCTGTTTTTACATTTGAGTCAAAAAAAATTTTTCACCTCCTGGGCACAAAAATCCCTGACTCCGACATCAGGAATTTTCTTCCCCGGACACGAAATAAATCTTGATTTTTAAAAGCTATGAAAAACACCATTTTTGAGAATGAAATTCAACCCCGAATCTCATTCTGGTGTCGGTTTTTAGATTTGGGGGTGGGGAAAAATTTCACCTCCTGGGCACAAAAATCCCTGACTCCGGCATCAGGAATTTTCTCCCCGGGACACCAAAAAATTCTTGATTTTTAAAAGCTATGAAAAACACCATTTTTAAGCACGAAATTCAACCCCGAATCTCATTCCGGCGTCCGTTTATAGATTTGGGTGGAAAAAAAAATTTCACCTCCTGGGCACAAAAATCTCTGACTCCGGCATCAGGCATTTTCTTCCCAACAAAATCTTGATTTTTAAAAATTATGAAAAACACCATTTTTAAGGACAAAATTCAACCCCGAATCTATTCGGGGGTCTGTTTTTATATTTGAATCAAAAAAAAAAATTTCACCTCCTGGGCCCAAAAATCCCTGACTCCGGCATCAGGAATTATCTTCCCCGGACACCAAAAAAATCTTGATTTTTAAAAGCTATGAAAAACACCATTTTTGAGAATGAAATTCAACCCCGAATCTCATTCTGGTGTCGGTTTTTAGATTTGGGGGTGGGAAAAAATTTCACCTCCTGGGCACAAAAATCCCTGACTCCGGCATCAGGAATTTTCTCCCCGGGACACCAAAAAATTCTTGATTTTTAAAAGCTATGAAAAACACCATTTTTAAGCACGAAATTCAACCCCGAATCTCATTCCGGCGTCTGTTTATAGATTTGGGTGGGGGGAAAAAATTCACCTCCTGGGCACAAAACTCTCTGACCCCGGCATCAGGAATTTTCTTCCCCGGACACCAAAAAAATCTTGATTTTTAAAAGCTATGAAAAACACCATTTTTAAGCACGAAATTCAACCCCGAATCTCATTCCGGCGTCCGTTTATAGATTTGGGTGGAAAAAAAAATTTCACCTCCTGGGCACAAAAATCTCTGACTCCGGCATCAGGCATTTTCTTCCCAACAAAATCTTGATTTTTAAAAATTATGAAAAACACCATTTTTAAGGACAAAATTCAACCCCGAATCTATTCGGGTGTCTGTTTTTATATTTGAATCAAAAAAAAAAATTTCACCTCCTGGGCCCAAAAATCCCTGACTCCGGCATCAGGAATTATCTTCCCCGGACACCAAAAAAATCTTCATTTTTAAAAACTATGAAAAACACCATTTTGAAGGACGAAATTCAACCCCAAATCTAATTCTGGCATCCGTTTTTATATTTGGGTCAAAAAAAATATTCACCTCCTGGGCACAAAAATCCCTGACCCTGGCATCAGGAATTTTCTTCCCCAGACACCAAAAAAATCTTGATTTTTAAAAGCAATGAAAAACACCATTTTTGAGAATGAAATTCAACCCCGAATCTCATTCTGGTGTGCGTTTTTACATTTGGGTGGAAAAAAATTTCACCTCCTGGGCACAAAACTCCCTGACTCCGGCATCAGGAATTTATTATGATAAACACCATTTTAAAGGACAAAATTCAACCCTGAATCTCATTCGGGTGTCTGTTTTTACATTTGAGTCAAAAAATTTTTTTCACCTCCTGGGCACAAAAATCCCTGACTCCGGCATCAGGAATTTTCTTCCCCGGACACGAAATAAATCTTGATTTTTAAAAGCTATGAAAAACACCATTTTTGAGAATGAAATTCAACCCCGAATCTCATTCTGGTGTCGGTTTTTAGATTTGGGGGTGGGAAAAAATTTCACCTCCTGGGCACAAAAATCCCTGACTCCGGCATCAGGAATTTTCTCCCCGGGACACCAAAAAATTCTTGATTTTTAAAAGCTATGAAAAACACCATTTTTAAGCACGAAATTCAACCCCGAATCTCATTCCGGCGTCTGTTTATAGATTTGGGTGGGGGGAAAAAATTCACCTCCTGGGCACAAAACTCTCTGACCCCGGCATCAGGAATTTTCTCCCCGGGACACCAAAAAATTCTTGATTTTTAAAAGCTATGAAAAACACCATTTTTAAGCACGAAATTCAACCCCGAATCTCATTCTGGCGTCTGTTTATAGATTTGGGTGGGGGGGAAAAATTCACCTCCTGGGCACAAAACTCTCTGACCCCGGCATCAGGAATTTTCTTCCCCGGACACCAAAAAAATCTTGATTTTTAAAAGCTATGAAAAACACCATTTTTAAGCACGAAATTCAACCCCGAATCTCATTCCGGCGTCCGTTTATAGATTTGGGTGAAAAAAAAAATTTCACCTCCTGGGCACAAAAATCTCTGACTCCGGCATCAGGCATTTTCTTCCCAACAAAATCTTGATTTTTAAAAATTATGAAAAACACCATTTTTAAGGACAAAATTCAACCCCGAATCTATTCGGGTGTCTGTTTTTATATTTGAATCAAAAAAAAAAATTTCACCTCCTGGGCCCAAAAATCCCTGACTCCGGCATCAGGAATTATCTTCCCCGGACACCAAAAAAATCTTCATTTTTAAAAACTATGAAAAACACCATTTTGAAGGACGAAATTCAACCCCAAATCTAATTCTGGCATCCGTTTTTATATTTGGGTCAAAAAAAATATTCACCTCCTGGGCACAAAAATCCCTGACCCTGGCATCAGGAATTTTCTTCCCCAGACACCAAAAAAATCTTGATTTTTAAAAGCAATGAAAAACACCATTTTTGAGAATGAAATTCAACCCCGAATCTCATTCTGGTGTGCGTTTTTACATTTGGGTGGAAAAAAATTTCACCTCCTGGGCACAAAACTCCCTGACTCCGGCATCAGGAATTTATTATGATAAACACCATTTTAAAGGACAAAATTCAACCCTGAATCTCATTCGGGTGTCTGTTTTTACATTTGAGTCAAAAAAAATTTTTCACCTCCTGGGCACAAAAATCCCTGACTCCGGCATCAGGAATTTTCTTCCCCGGACACGAAATAAATCTTGATTTTTAAAAGCTATGAAAAACACCATTTTTGAGAATGAAATTCAACCCCGAATCTCATTCTGGTGTCGGTTTTTAGATTTGGGGGTGGGAAAAAATTTCACCTCCTGGGCACAAAAATCCCTGACTTTGGCATCAGGAATTTTCTCCCCGGGACACCAAAAAATTCTTGATTTTTAAAAGCTATGAAAAACACCATTTTTAAGCACGAAATTCAACCCCGAATCTCATTCCGGCGTCCGTTTATAGATTTGGGTGGGAAAAAAAATTTCACCTCCTGGGCACAAAAATCTCTGACTCCGGCATCAGGCATTTTCTTCCCAACAAAATCTTGATTTTTAAAAATTATGAAAAACACCATTTTTAAGGACAAAATTCAACCCCGAATCTATTCGGGTGTCTGTTTTTATATTTGAATCAAAAAAAAAAATTTCACCTCCTGGGCCCAAAAATCCCTGACTCCGGCATCAGGAATTATCTTCCCCGGACACCAAAAAAATCTTCATTTTTAAAAACTATGAAAAACACCATTTTGAAGGACGAAATTCAACCCCAAATCTAATTCTGGCATCCGTTTTTATATTTGGGTCAAAAAAAATATTCACCTCCTGGGCACAAAAATCCCTGACCCTGGCATCAGGAATTTTCTTCCCCAGACACCAAAAAAATCTTGATTTTTAAAAGCAATGAAAAACACCATTTTTGAGAATGAAATTCAACCCCGAATCTCATTCTGGTGTGCGTTTTTACATTTGGGTGGAAAAAAATTTCACCTCCTGGGCACAAAACTCCCTGACTCCGGCATCAGGAATTTATTATGATAAACACCATTTTAAAGGACAAAATTCAACCCTGAATCTCATTCGGGTGTCTGTTTTTACATTTGAGTCAAAAAAAATTTTTCACCTCCTGGGCACAAAAATCCCTGACTCCGGCATCAGGAATTTTCTTCCCCGGACACGAAATAAATCTTGATTTTTAAAAGCTATGAAAAACACCATTTTTGAGAATGAAATTCAACCCCGAATCTCATTCTGGTGTCGGTTTTTAGATTTGGGGGTGGGAAAAAATTTCACCTCCTGGGCACAAAAATCCCTGACTTTGGCATCAGGAATTTTCTCCCCGGGACACCAAAAAATTCTTGATTTTTAAAAGCTATGAAAAACACCATTTTTAAGCACGAAATTCAACCCCGAATCTCATTCCGGTGTCCGTTTATAGATTTGGGTGGAAAAAAAAATTTCACCTCCTGGGCACAAAAATCTCTGACTCCGGCATCAGGCATTTTCTTCCCAACAAAATCTTGATTTTTAAAAATTATGAAAAACACCATTTTTAAGGACAAAATTCAACCCCGAATCTATTCGGGTGTCTGTTTTTATATTTGAATCAAAAAAAAAAAATTCACCTCCTGGGCCCAAAAATCCCTGACTCCGGCATCAGGAATTATCTTCCCCGGACACCAAAAAAATCTTCATTTTTAAAAACTATGAAAAACACCATTTTGAAGGACGAAATTCAACCCCAAATCTAATTCTGGCATCCGTTTTTATATTTGGGTCAAAAAAAATATTCACCTCCTGGGCACAAAAATCCCTGACCCTGGCATCAGGAATTTTCTTCCCCAGACACCAAAAAAATCTTGATTTTTAAAAGCAATGAAAAACACCATTTTTGAGAATGAAATTCAACCCCGAATCTCATTCTGGTGTGCGTTTTTACATTTGGGTGGAAAAAAATTTCACCTCCTGGGCACAAAACTCCCTGACTCCGGCATCAGGAATTTATTATGATAAACACCATTTTAAAGGACAAAATTCAACCCTGAATCTCATTCGGGTGTCTGTTTTTACATTTGAGTCAAAAAAATTTTTTCACCTCCTGGGCACAAAAATCCCTGACTCCGGCATCAGGAATTTTCTTCCCCGGACACGAAATAAATCTTGATTTTTAAAAGCTATGAAAAACACCATTTTTGAGAATGAAATTCAACCCCGAATCTCATTCTGGTGTCGGTTTTTAGATTTGGGGGTGGGGAAAAATTTCACCTCCTGGGCACAAAAATCCCTGACTCCGGCATCAGGAATTTTCTCCCCGGGACACCAAAAAATTCTTGATTTTTAAAAGCTATGAAAAACACCATTTTTAAGCACGAAATTCAACCCCGAATCTCATTCCGGCGTCTGTTTATAGATTTGGGTGGGGGGAAAAAATTCACCTCCTGGGCACAAAACTCTCTGACCCCGGCATCAGGAATTTTCTCCCCGGGAAACCAAAAAATTCTTGATTTTTAAAAGCTATGAAAAACACCATTTTTAAGCACGAAATTCAACCCCGAATCTCATTCCGGCGTCTGTTTATAGATTTGGGTGGGGGGGAAAAATTCACCTCCTGGGCACAAAACTCTCTGACCCCGGCATCAGGAATTTTCTTCCCCGGACACCAAAAAAATCTTGATTTTTAAAAGCTATGAAAAACACCATTTTTAAGCACGAAATTCAACCCCGAATCTCATTCCGGCGTCCGTTTATAGATTTGGGTGGAAAAAAAAATTTCACCTCCTGGGCACAAAAATCTCTGACTCCGGCATCAGGCATTTTCTTCCCAACAAAATCTTGATTTTTAAAAATTATGAAAAACACCATTTTTAAGGACAAAATTCAACCCCGAATCTATTCGGGTGTCTGTTTTTATATTTGAATCAAAAAAAAAAATTTCACCTCCTGGGCCCAAAAATCCCTGACTCCGGCATCAGGAATTATCTTCCCCGGACACCAAAAAAATCTTCATTTTTAAAAACTATGAAAAACACCATTTTGAAGGACGAAATTCAACCCCAAATCTAATTCTGGCATCCGTTTTTATATTTGGGTCAAAAAAAATATTCACCTCCTGGGCACAAAAATCCCTGACCCTGGCATCAGGAATTTTCTTCCCCAGACACCAAAAAAATCTTGATTTTTAAAAGCAATGAAAAACACCATTTTTGAGAATGAAATTCAACCCCGAATCTCATTCTGGTGTGCGTTTTTACATTTGGGTGGAAAAAAAATTTCACCTCCTGGGCACAAAACTCCCTGACTCCGGCATCAGGAATTTATTATGATAAACACCATTTTAAAGGACAAAATTCAACCCTGAATCTCATTCGGGTGTCTGTTTTTACATTTGAGTCAAAAAATTTTTTTCACCTCCTGGGCACAAAAATCCCTGACTCCGGCATCAGGAATTTTCTTCCCCGGACACGAAATAAATCTTGATTTTTAAAAGCTATGAAAAACACCATTTTTGAGAATGAAATTCAACCCCGAATCTCATTCTGGTGTCGGTTTTTAGATTTGGGGGTGGGAAAAAATTTCACCTCCTGGGCACAAAAATCCCTGACTTTGGCATCAGGAATTTTCTCCCCGGGACACCAAAAAATTCTTGATTTTTAAAAGCTATGAAAAACACCATTTTTAAGCACGAAATTCAACCCCGAATCTCATTCCGGCGTCCGTTTATAGATTTGGGTGGAAAAAAAAATTTCACCTCCTGGGCACAAAAATCTCTGACTCCGGCATCAGGCATTTTCTTCCCAACAAAATCTTGATTTTTAAAAATTATGAAAAACACCATTTTTAAGGACAAAATTCAACCCCGAATCTATTCGGGTGTCTGTTTTTATATTTGAATCAAAAAAAAAAATTTCACCTCCTGGGCCCAAAAATCCCTGACTCCGGCATCAGGAATTATCTTCCCCGGACACCAAAAAAATCTTCATTTTTAAAAACTATGAAAAACACCATTTTGAAGGACGAAATTCAACCCCAAATCTAATTCTGGCATCCGTTTTTATATTTGGGTCAAAAAAAATATTCACCTCCTGGGCACAAAAATCCCTGACCCTGGCATCAGGAATTTTCTTCCCCAGACACCAAAAAAATCTTGATTTTTAAAAGCAATGAAAAACACCATTTTTGAGAATGAAATTCAACCCCGAATCTCATTCTGGTGTGCGTTTTTACATTTGGGTGGAAAAAAATTTCACCTCCTGGGCACAAAACTCCCTGACTCCGGCATCAGGAATTTATTATGATAAACACCATTTTAAAGGACAAAATTCAACCCTGAATCTCATTCGGGTGTCTGTTTTTACATTTGAGTCAAAAAAAATTTTTCACCTCCTGGGCACAAAAATCCCTGACTCCGGCATCAGGAATTTTCTTCCCCGGACACGAAATAAATCTTGATTTTTAAAAGCTATGAAAAACACCATTTTTGAGAATGAAATTCAACCCCGAATCTCATTCTGGTGTCGGTTTTTAGATTTGGGGGTGGGAAAAAATTTCACCTCCTGGGCACAAAAATCCCTGACTTTGGCATCAGGAATTTTCTTCCCGGGACACCAAAAAATTCTTGATTTTTAAAAGCTATGAAAAACACCATTTTTAAGCACGAAATTCAACCCCGAATCTCATTCCGGCGTCCGTTTATAGATTTGGGTGGAAAAAAAAATTTCACCTCCTGGGCACAAAAATCTCTGACTCCGGCATCAGGCATTTTCTTCCCAACAAAATCTTGATTTTTAAAAATTATGAAAAACACCATTTTTAAGGACAAAATTCAACCCCGAATCTATTCGGGTGTCTGTTTTTATATTTGAATCAAAAAAAAAAATTTCACCTCCTGGGCCCAAAAATCCCTGACTCCGGCATCAGGAATTATCTTCCCCGGACACCAAAAAAATCTTCATTTTTAAAAACTATGAAAAACACCATTTTGAAGGACGAAATTCAACCCCAAATCTAATTCTGGCATCCGTTTTTATATTTGGGTCAAAAAAAATATTCACCTCCTGGGCACAAAAATCCCTGACCCTGGCATCAGGAATTTTCTTCCCCAGACACCAAAAAAATCTTGATTTTTAAAAGCAATGAAAAACACCATTTTTGAGAATGAAATTCAACCCCGAATCTCATTCTGGTGTGCGTTTTTACATTTGGGTGGAAAAAAATTTCACCTCCTGGGCACAAAACTCCCTGACTCCGGCATCAGGAATTTATTATGATAAACACCATTTTAAAGGACAAAATTCAACCCTGAATCTCATTCGGGTGTCTGTTTTTACATTTGAGTCAAAAAAATTTTTTCACCTCCTGGGCACAAAAATCCCTGACTCCGGCATCAGGAATTTTCTTCCCCGGACACGAAATAAATCTTGATTTTTAAAAGCTATGAAAAACACCATTTTTGAGAATGAAATTCAACCCCGAATCTCATTCTGGTGTCGGTTTTTAGATTTGGGGGTGGGAAAAAATTTCACCTCCTGGGCACAAAAATCCCTGACTTTGGCATCAGGAATTTTCTCCCCGGGACACCAAAAAATTCTTGATTTTTAAAAGCTATGAAAAACACCATTTTTAAGCACGAAATTCAACCCCGAATCTCATTCCGGCGTCCGTTTATAGATTTGGGTGGAAAAAAAAATTTCACCTCCTGGGCACAAAAATCTCTGACTCCGGCATCAGGCATTTTCTTCCCAACAAAATCTTGATTTTTAAAAATTATGAAAAACACCATTTTTAAGGACAAAATTCAACCCCGAATCTATTCGGGTGTCTGTTTTTATATTTGAATCAAAAAAAAAAATTTCACCTCCTGGGCCCAAAAATCCCTGACTCCGGCATCAGGAATTATCTTCCCCGGACACCAAAAAAATCTTCATTTTTAAAAACTATGAAAAACACCATTTTGAAGGACGAAATTCAACCCCAAATCTAATTCTGGCATCCGTTTTTATATTTGGGTCAAAAAAAATATTCACCTCCTGGGCACAAAAATCCCTGACCCTGGCATCAGGAATTTTCTTCCCCAGACACCAAAAAAATCTTGATTTTTAAAAGCAATGAAAAACACCATTTTTGAGAATGAAATTCAACCCCGAATCTCATTCTGGTGTGCGTTTTTACATTTGGGTGGAAAAAAATTTCACCTCCTGGGCACAAAACTCCCTGACTCCGGCATCAGGAATTTATTATGATAAACACCATTTTAAAGGACAAAATTCAACCCTGAATCTCATTCGGGTGTCTGTTTTTACATTTGAGTCAAAAAAAATTTTTCACCTCCTGGGCACAAAAATCCCTGACTCCGGCATCAGGAATTTTCTTCCCCGGACACGAAATAAATCTTGATTTTTAAAAGCTATGAAAAACACCATTTTTGAGAATGAAATTCAACCCCGAATCTCATTCTGGTGTCGGTTTTTAGATTTGGGGGTGGGAAAAAATTTCACCTCCTGGGCACAAAAATCCCTGACTTTGGCATCAGGAATTTTCTCCCCGGGACACCAAAAAATTCTTGATTTTTAAAAGCTATGAAAAACACCATTTTTAAGCACGAAATTCAACCCCGAATCTCATTCCGGCGTCCGTTTATAGATTTGGGTGGAAAAAAAAATTTCACCTCCTGGGCACAAAAATCTCTGACTCCGGCATCAGGCATTTTCTTCCCAACAAAATCTTGATTTTTAAAAATTATGAAAAACACCATTTTTAAGGACAAAATTCAACCCCGAATCTATTCGGGTGTCTGTTTTTATATTTGAATCAAAAAAAAAAATTTCACCTCCTGGGCCCAAAAATCCCTGACTCCGGCATCAGGAATTATCTTCCCCGGACACCAAAAAAATCTTCATTTTTAAAAACTATGAAAAACACCATTTTGAAGGACGAAATTCAACCCCAAATCTAATTCTGGCATCCGTTTTTATATTTGGGTCAAAAAAAATATTCACCTCCTGGGCACAAAAATCCCTGACCCTGGCATCAGGAATTTTCTTCCCCAGACACCAAAAAAATCTTGATTTTTAAAAGCAATGAAAAACACCATTTTTGAGAATGAAATTCAACCCCGAATCTCATTCTGGTGTGCGTTTTTACATTTGGGTGGAAAAAAATTTCACCTCCTGGGCACAAAACTCCCTGACTCCGGCATCAGGAATTTATTATGATAAACACCATTTTAAAGGACAAAATTCAACCCTGAATCTCATTCGGGTGTCTGTTTTTACATTTGAGTCAAAAAAATTTTTTCACCTCCTGGGCACAAAAATCCCTGACTCCGGCATCAGGAATTTTCTTCCCCGGACACGAAATAAATCTTGATTTTTAAAAGCTATGAAAAACACCATTTTTGAGAATGAAATTCAACCCCGAATCTCATTCTGGTGTCGGTTTTTAGATTTGGGGGTGGGAAAAAATTTCACCTCCTGGGCACAAAAATCCCTGACTTTGGCATCAGGAATTTTCTCCCCGGGACACCAAAAAATTCTTGATTTTTAAAAGCTATGAAAAACACCATTTTTAAGCACGAAATTCAACCCCGAATCTCATTCCGGCGTCCGTTTATAGATTTGGGTGGAAAAAAAAATTTCACCTCCTGGGCACAAAAATCTCTGACTCCGGCATCAGGCATTTTCTTCCCAACAAAATCTTGATTTTTAAAAATTATGAAAAACACCATTTTTAAGGACAAAATTCAACCCCGAATCTATTCGGGTGTCTGTTTTTATATTTGAATCAAAAAAAAAAATTTCACCTCCTGGGCCCAAAAATCCCTGACTCCGGCATCAGGAATTATCTTCCCCGGACACCAAAAAAATCTTCATTTTTAAAAACTATGAAAAACACCATTTTGAAGGACGAAATTCAACCCCAAATCTAATTCTGGCATCCGTTTTTATATTTGGGTCAAAAAAAATATTCACCTCCTGGGCACAAAAATCCCTGACCCTGGCATCAGGAATTTTCTTCCCCAGACACCAAAAAAATCTTGATTTTTAAAAGCAATGAAAAACACCATTTTTGAGAATGAAATTCAACCCCGAATCTCATTCTGGTGTGCGTTTTTACATTTGGGTGGAAAAAAATTTCACCTCCTGGGCACAAAACTCCCTGACTCCGGCATCAGGAATTTATTATGATAAACACCATTTTAAAGGACAAAATTCAACCCTGAATCTCATTCGGGTGTCTGTTTTTACATTTGAGTCAAAAAAAATTTTTCACCTCCTGGGCACAAAAATCCCTGACTCCGGCATCAGGAATTTTCTTCCCCGGACACGAAATAAATCTTGATTTTTAAAAGCTATGAAAAACACCATTTTTGAGAATGAAATTCAACCCCGAATCTCATTCTGGTGTCGGTTTTTAGATTTGGGGGTGGGAAAAAATTTCACCTCCTGGGCACAAAAATCCCTGACTTTGGCATCAGGAATTTTCTCCCCGGGACACCAAAAAATTCTTGATTTTTAAAAGCTATGAAAAACACCATTTTTAAGCACGAAATTCAACCCCGAATCTCATTCCGGCGTCCGTTTATAGATTTGGGTGGAAAAAAAAATTTCACCTCCTGGGCACAAAAATCTCTGACTCCGGCATCAGGCATTTTCTTCCCAACAAAATCTTGATTTTTAAAAATTATGAAAAACACCATTTTTAAGGACAAAATTCAACCCCGAATCTATTCGGGTGTCTGTTTTTATATTTGAATCAAAAAAAAAAATTTCACCTCCTGGGCCCAAAAATCCCTGACTCCGGCATCAGGAATTATCTTCCCCGGACACCAAAAAAATCTTCATTTTTAAAAACTATGAAAAACACCATTTTGAAGGACGAAATTCAACCCCAAATCTAATTCTGGCATCCGTTTTTATATTTGGGTCAAAAAAAATATTCACCTCCTGGGCACAAAAATCCCTGACCCTGGCATCAGGAATTTTCTTCCCCAGACACCAAAAAAATCTTGATTTTTAAAAGCAATGAAAAACACCATTTTTGAGAATGAAATTCAACCCCGAATCTCATTCTGGTGTGCGTTTTTACATTTGGGTGGAAAAAAATTTCACCTCCTGGGCACAAAACTCCCTGACTCCGGCATCAGGAATTTATTATGATAAACACCATTTTAAAGGACAAAATTCAACCCTGAATCTCATTCGGGTGTCTGTTTTTACATTTGAGTCAAAAAAATTTTTTCACCTCCTGGGCACAAAAATCCCTGACTCCGGCATCAGGAATTTTCTTCCCCGGACACGAAATAAATCTTGATTTTTAAAAGCTATGAAAAACACCATTTTTGAGAATGAAATTCAACCCCGAATCTCATTCTGGTGTCGGTTTTTAGATTTGGGGGTGGGAAAAAATTTCACCTCCTGGGCACAAAAATCCCTGACTTTGGCATCAGGAATTTTCTCCCCGGGACACCAAAAAATTCTTGATTTTTAAAAGCTATGAAAAACACCATTTTTAAGCACGAAATTCAACCCCGAATCTCATTCCGGCGTCCGTTTATAGATTTGGGTGGAAAAAAAAATTTCACCTCCTGGGCACAAAAATCTCTGACTCCGGCATCAGGCATTTTCTTCCCAACAAAATCTTGATTTTTAAAAATTATGAAAAACACCATTTTTAAGGACAAAATTCAACCCCGAATCTATTCGGGTGTCTGTTTTTATATTTGAATCAAAAAAAAAAATTTCACCTCCTGGGCCCAAAAATCCCTGACTCCGGCATCAGGAATTATCTTCCCCGGACACCAAAAAAATCTTCATTTTTAAAAACTATGAAAAACACCATTTTGAAGGACGAAATTCAACCCCAAATCTAATTCTGGCATCCGTTTTTATATTTGGGTCAAAAAAAATATTCACCTCCTGGGCACAAAAATCCCTGACCCTGGCATCAGGAATTTTCTTCCCCAGACACCAAAAAAATCTTGATTTTTAAAAGCAATGAAAAACACCATTTTTGAGAATGAAATTCAACCCCGAATCTCATTCTGGTGTGCGTTTTTACATTTGGGTGGAAAAAAATTTCACCTCCTGGGCACAAAACTCCCTGACTCCGGCATCAGGAATTTATTATGATAAACACCATTTTAAAGGACAAAATTCAACCCTGAATCTCATTCGGGTGTCTGTTTTTACATTTGAGTCAAAAAAATTTTTTCACCTCCTGGGCACAAAAATCCCTGACTCCGGCATCAGGAATTTTCTTCCCCGGACACGAAATAAATCTTGATTTTTAAAAGCTATGAAAAACACCATTTTTGAGAATGAAATTCAACCCCGAATCTCATTCTGGTGTCGGTTTTTAGATTTGGGGGTGGGAAAAAATTTCACCTCCTGGGCACAAAAATCCCTGACTCCGGCATCAGGAATTATCTCCCCGGGACACCAAAAAATTCTTGATTTTTAAAAGCTATGAAAAACACCATTTTTAAGCACGAAATTCAACCCCGAATCTCATTCCGGCGTCCGTTTATAGATTTGGGTGGAAAAAAAAATTTCACCTCCTGGGCACAAAAATCTCTGACTCCGGCATCAGGCATTTTCTTCCCAACAAAATCTTGATTTTTAAAAATTATGAAAAACACCATTTTTAAGGACAAAATTCAACCCCGAATCTATTCGGGTGTCTGTTTTTATATTTGAATCAAAAAAAAAAATTTCACCTCCTGGGCCCAAAAATCCCTGACTCCGGCATCAGGAATTATCTTCCCCGGACACCAAAAAAATCTTCATTTTTAAAAACTATGAAAAACACCATTTTGAAGGACGAAATTCAACCCCAAATCTAATTCTGGCATCCGTTTTTATATTTGGGTCAAAAAAAATATTCACCTCCTGGGCACAAAAATCCCTGACTCCGGCATCAGGAATTTTCTCCCCGGGACACCAAAAAATTCTTGATTTTTAAAAGCAATGAAAAACACCATTTTTGAGAATGAAATTCAACCCCGAATCTCATTCTGGTGTGCGTTTTTACATTTGGGTGGAAAAAAATTTCACCTCCTGGGCACAAAACTCCCTGACTCCGGCATCAGGAATTTATTATGATAAACACCATTTTAAAGGACAAAATTCAACCCTGAATCTCATTCGGGTGTCTGTTTTTACATTTGAGTCAAAAATTTTTTTTCACCTCCTGGGCACAAAAATCCCTGACTCCGGCATCAGGAATTTTCTTCCCCGGACACGAAATAAATCTTGATTTTTAAAAGCTATGAAAAACACCATTTTTGAGAATGAAATTCAACCCCGAATCTCATTCTGGTGTCGGTTTTTAGATTTGGGGGTGGGAAAAAATTTCACCTCCTGGGCACAAAAATCCCTGACTTTGGCATCAGGAATTTTCTCCCCGGGACACCAAAAAATTCTTGATTTTTAAAAGCTATGAAAAACACCATTTTTAAGCACGAAATTCAACCCCGAATCTCATTCCGGCGTCCGTTTATAGATTTGGGTGGAAAAAAAATTTCACCTCCTGGGCACAAAAATCTCTGACTCCGGCATCAGGCATTTTCTTCCCAACAAAATCTTGATTTTTAAAAATTATGAAAAACACCATTTTTAAGGACAAAATTCAACCCCGAATCTATTCGGGTGTCTGTTTTTATATTTGAATCAAAAAAAAAAAATTCACCTCCTGGGCCCAAAAATCCCTGACTCCAGCATCAGGAATTATCTTCCCCGGACACCAAAAAAATCTTCATTTTTAAAAACTATGAAAAACACCATTTTGAAGGACGAAATTCAACCCCAAATCTAATTCTGGCATCCGTTTTTATATTTGGGTCAAAAAAAATATTCACCTCCTGGGCACAAAAATCCCTGACCCTGGCATCAGGAATTTTCTTCCCCAGACACCAAAAAAATCTTGATTTTTAAAAGCAATGAAAAACACCATTTTTGAGAATGAAATTCAACCCCGAATCTCATTCTGGTGTGCGTTTTTACATTTGGGTGGAAAAAAATTTCACCTCCTGGGCACAAAACTCCCTGACTCCGGCATCAGGAATTTATTATGATAAACACCATTTTAAAGGACAAAATTCAACCCTGAATCTCATTCGGGTGTCTGTTTTTACATTTGAGTCAAAAATTTTTTTTCACCTCCTGGGCACAAAAATCCCTGACTCCGGCATCAGGAATTTTCTTCCCCGGACACGAAATAAATCTTGATTTTTAAAAGCTATGAAAAACACCATTTTTGAGAATGAAATTCAACCCCGAATCTCATTCTGGTGTCAGTTTTTAGATTTGGGGGTGGGAAAAAATTTCACCTCCTGGGCACAAAAATCCCTGACTTTGGCATCAGGAATTTTCTCCCCGGGACACCAAAAAATTCTTGATTTTTAAAAGCTATGAAAAACACCATTTTTAAGCACGAAATTCAACCCCGAATCTCATTCCGGCGTCTGTTTATAGATTTGGGTGGGGGGAAAAAATTCACCTCCTGGGCACAAAACTCTCTGACCCCGGCATCAGGAATTTTCTTCCCCGGACACCAAAAAAATCTTGATTTTTAAAAATTATGAAAAACACCATTTTTAAGGACAAAATTCAACCCCGAATCTATTCGGGTGTCTGTTTTTATATTTGAATCAAAAAAAAAAATTTCACCTCCTGGGCCCAAAAATCCCTGACTCCGGCATCAGGAATTATCTTCCCCGGACACCAAAAAAATCTTCATTTTTAAAAACTATGAAAAACACCATTTTGAAGGACGAAATTCAACCCCAAATCTAATTCTGGCATCCGTTTTTATATTTGGGTCAAAAAAAATATTCACCTCCTGGGCACAAAAATCCCTGACCCTGGCATCAGGAATTTTCTTCCCCAGACACCAAAAAAATCTTGATTTTTAAAAGCAATGAAAAACACCATTTTTGAGAATGAAATTCAACCCCGAATCTCATTCTGGTATGCGTTTTTACATTTGGGTGGAAAAAAATTTCACCTCCTGGGCACAAAACTCCCTGACTCCGGCATCAGGAATTTATTATGATAAACACCATTTTAAAGGACAAAATTCAACCCTGAATCTCATTCGGGTGTCTGTTTTTACATTTGAGTCAAAAAAAATTTTTCACCTCCTGGGCACAAAAATCCCTGACTCCGGCATCAGGAATTTTCTTCCCCGGACACGAAATAAATCTTGATTTTTAAAAGCTATGAAAAACACCATTTTTGAGAATGAAATTCAACCCCGAATCTCATTCTGGTGTCGGTTTTTAGATTTGGGGGTGGGAAAAAATTTCACCTCCTGGGCACAAAAATCCCTGACTCCGGCATCAGGAATTTTCTCCCCGGGACACCAAAAAATTCTTGATTTTTAAAAGCTATGAAAAACACCATTTTTAAGCACGAAATTCAACCCCGAATCTCATTCCGGCGTCTGTTTATAGATTTGGGTGGGGGGAAAAAATTCACCTCCTGGGCACAAAACTCTCTGACCACGGCATCAGGAATTTTCTTCCCCGGACACCAAAAAAATCTTGATTTTTAAAAGCTATGAAAAACACCATTTTTAAGCACGAAATTCAACCCCGAATCTCATTCCGGCGTCCGTTTATAGATTTGGGTGGAAAAAAAAATTTCACCTCCTGGGCACAAAAATCTCTGACTCCGGCATCAGGCATTTTCTTCCCAACAAAATCTTGATTTTTAAAAATTATGAAAAACACCATTTTTAAGGACAAAATTCAACCCCGAATCTATTCGGGTGTCTGTTTTTATATTTGAATCAAAAAAAAAAATTTCACCTCCTGGGCCCAAAAATCCCTGACTCCGGCATCAGGAATTATCTTCCCCGGACACCAAAAAAATCTTGATTTTTAAAAGCTATGAAAAACACCATTTTTAAGCACGAAATTCAACCCCGAATCTCATTCCGGCATCCGTTTTTATATTTGGGTCAAAAAAAATATTCACCTCCTGGGCACAAAAATCCCTGACCCTGGCATCAGGAATTTTCTTCCCCAGACACCAAAAAAATCTTGATTTTTAAAAGCAATGAAAAACACCATTTTTGAGAATGAAATTCAACCCCGAATCTCATTCTGGTGTGCGTTTTTACATTTGGGTGGAAAAAAATTTCACCTCCTGGGCACAAAACTCCCTGACTCCGGCATCAGGAATTTATTATGATAAACACCATTTTAAAGGACAAAATTCAACCCTGAATCTCATTCGGGTGTCTGTTTTTACATTTGAGTCAAAAAAAATTTTTCACCTCCTGGGCACAAAAATCCCTGACTCCGGCATCAGGAATTTTCTTCCCCGGACACGAAATAAATCTTGATTTTTAAAAGCTATGAAAAACACCATTTTTGAGAATGAAATTCAACCCCGAATCTCATTCTGGTGTCGGTTTTTAGATTTGGGGGTGGGAAAAAATTTCACCTCCTGGGCACAAAAATCCCTGACTCCGGCATCAGGAATTTTCTCCCCGGGACACCAAAAAATTCTTGATTTTTAAAAGCTATGAAAAACACCATTTTTAAGCACGAAATTCAACCCCGAATCTCATTCCAGCGTCTGTTTATAGATTTGGGTGGGGGGAAAAAATTCACCTCCTGGGCACAAAACTCTCTGACCCCGGCATCAGGAATTTTCTTCCCCGGACACCAAAAAAATCTTGATTTTTAAAAGCTATGAAAAACACCATTTTTAAGCACGAAATTCAACCCCGAATCTCATTCCGGCGTCCGTTTATAGATTTGGGTGGAAAAAAAAATTTCACCTCCTGGGCACAAAAATCTCTGACTCCGGCATCAGGCATTTTCTTCCCAACAAAATCTTGATTTTTAAAAATTATGAAAAACACCATTTTTAAGGACAAAATTTAACCCCGAATCTATTCGGGTGTCTGTTTTTATATTTGAATCAAAAAAAAAAAATTTCACCTCCTGGGCCCAAAAATCCCTGACTCCGGCATCAGGAATTATCTTCCCCGGACACCAAAAAAATCTTCATTTTTAAAAACTATGAAAAACACCATTTTGAAGGACGAAATTCAACCCCAAATCTAATTCTGGCATCCGTTTTTATATTTGGGTCAAAAAAAATATTCACCTCCTGGGCACAAAAATCCCTGACCCTGGCATCAGGAATTTTCTTCCCCAGACACCAAAAAAATCTTGATTTTTAAAAGCAATGAAAAACACCATTTTTGAGAATGAAATTCAACCCCGAATCTCATTCTGGTGTGCGTTTTTACATTTGGGTGGAAAAAAATTTCACCTCCTGGGCACAAAACTCCCTGACTCCGGCATCAGGAATTTATTATGATAAACACCATTTTAAAGGACAAAATTCAACCCTGAATCTCATTCGGGTGTCTGTTTTTACATTTGAGTCAAAAAAAATTTTTCACCTCCTGGGCACAAAAATCCCTGACTCCGGCATCAGGAATTTTCTTCCCCGGACACGAAATAAATCTTGATTTTTAAAAGCTATGAAAAACACCATTTTTGAGAATGAAATTCAACCCCGAATCTCATTCTGGTGTCGGTTTTTAGATTTGGGGGTGGGAAAAAATTTCACCTCCTGGGCACAAAAATCCCTGACTCCGGCATCAGGAATTTTCTCCCCGGGACACCAAAAAATTCTTGATTTTTAAAAGCTATGAAAAACACCATTTTTAAGCACGAAATTCAACCCCGAATCTCATTCCGGCGTCTGTTTATAGATTTGGGTGGGGGGAAAAAATTCACCTCCTGGGCACAAAACTCTCTGACCCCGGCATCAGGAATTTTCTTCCCCGGACACCAAAAAAATCTTGATTTTTAAAAGCTATGAAAAACACCATTTTTAAGCACGAAATTCAACCCCGAATCTCATTCCGGCGTCCGTTTATAGATTTGGGTGGAAAAAAAAATTTCACCTCCTGGGCACAAAAATCTCTGACTCCGGCATCAGGCATTTTCTTCCCAACAAAATCTTGATTTTTAAAAATTATGAAAAACACCATTTTTAAGGACAAAATTCAACCCCGAATCTATTCGGGTGTCTGTTTTTATATTTGAATCAAAAAAAAAAATTTCACCTCCTGGGCCCAAAAATCCCTGACTCCGGCATCAGGAATTATCTTCCCCGGACACCAAAAAAATCTTCATTTTTAAAAACTATGAAAAACACCATTTTGAAGGACGAAATTCAACCCCAAATCTAATTCTGGCATCCGTTTTTATATTTGGGTCAAAAAAAATATTCACCTCCTGGGCACAAAAATCCCTGACCCTGGCATCAGGAATTTTCTTCCCCAGACACCAAAAAAATCTTGATTTTTAAAAGCAATGAAAAACACCATTTTTGAGAATGAAATTCAACCCCGAATCTCATTCTGGTGTGCGTTTTTACATTTGGGTGGAAAAAAATTTCACCTCCTGGGCACAAAACTCCCTGACTCCGGCATCAGGAATTTATTATGATAAACACCATTTTAAAGGACAAAATTCAACCCTGAATCTCATTCGGGTGTCTGTTTTTACATTTGAGTCAAAAAAATTTTTTCACCTCCTGGGCACAAAAATCCCTGACTCCGGCATCAGGAATTTTCTTCCCCGGACACGAAATAAATCTTGATTTTTAAAAGCTATGAAAAACACCATTTTTGAGAATGAAATTCAACCCCGAATCTCATTCTGGTGTCGGTTTTTAGATTTGGGGGTGGGAAAAAATTTCACCTCCTGGGCACAAAAATCCCTGACTCCGGCATCAGGAATTTTCTCCCCAGGACACCAAAAAATTCTTGATTTTTAAAAGCTATGAAAAACACCATTTTTAAGCACGAAATTCAACCCCGAATCTCATTCCGGCGTCTGTTTATAGATTTGGGTGGGGGGAAAAAATTCACCTCCTGGGCACAAAACTCTCTGACCCCGGCATCAGGAATTTTCTTCCCCGGACACCAAAAAAATCTTGATTTTTAAAAGCTATGAAAAACACCATTTTTAAGCACGAAATTCAACCCCGAATCTCATTCCGGCGTCCGTTTATAGATTTGGGTGGAAAAAAAATTTCACCTCCTGGGCACAAAAATCTCTGACTCCGGCATCAGGCATTTTCTTCCCAACAAAATCTTGATTTTTAAAAATTATGAAAAACACCATTTTTAAGGACAAAATTCAACCCCGAATCTATTCGGGTGTCTGTTTTTATATTTGAATCAAAAAAAAAATTTCACCTCCTGGGCCCAAAAATCCCTGACTCCGGCATCAGGAATTATCTTCCCCGGACACCAAAAAAATCTTCATTTTTAAAAACTATGAAAAACACCATTTTGAAGGACGAAATTCAACCCCAAATCTAATTCTGGCATCCGTTTTTATATTTGGGTCAAAAAAAATATTCACCTCCTGGGCACAAAAATCCCTGACCCTGGCATCAGGAATTTTCTTCCCCAGACACCAAAAAAATCTTGATTTTTAAAAGCAATGAAAAACACCATTTTTGAGAATGAAATTCAACCCCGAATCTCATTCTGGTGTGCGTTTTTACATTTGGGTGGAAAAAAATTTCACCTCCTGGGCACAAAACTCCCTGACTCCGGCATCAGGAATTTATTATGATAAACACCATTTTAAAGGACAAAATTCAACCCTGAATCTCATTCGGGTGTCTGTTTTTACATTTGAGTCAAAAAAAATTTTTCACCTCCTGGGCACAAAAATCCCTGACTCCGGCATCAGGAATTTTCTTCCCCGGACACGAAATAAATCTTGATTTTTAAAAGCTATGAAAAACACCATTTTTAAGCACGAAATTCAACCCCGAATCTCATTCCAGCGTCTGTTTATAGATTTGGGTGGGGGGAAAAAATTCACCTCCTGGGCACAAAACTCTCTGACCCCGGCATCAGGAATTTTCTTCCCCGGACACCAAAAAAATCTTGATTTTTAAAAGCTATGAAAAACACCATTTTTAAGCACGAAATTCAACCCCGAATCTCATTCCGGCGTCCGTTTATAGATTTGGGTGGAAAAAAAAATTTCACCTCCTGGGCACAAAAATCTCTGACTCCGGCATCAGGCATTTTCTTCCCAACAAAATCTTGATTTTTAAAAATTATGAAAAACACCATTTTTAAGGACAAAATTTAACCCCGAATCTATTCGGGTGTCTGTTTTTATATTTGAATCAAAAAAAAAAAAATTTCACCTTCTGGGCCCAAAAATCCCTGACTCCGTCATCAGGAATTATCTTCCCCGGACACCAAAAAAATCTTCATTTTTAAAAACTATGAAAAACACCATTTTGAAGGACGAAATTCAACCCCAAATCTAATTCTGGCATCCGTTTTTATATTTGGGTCAAAAAAAATATTCACCTCCTGGGCACAAAAATCCCTGACCCTGGCATCAGGAATTTTCTTCCCCAGACACCAAAAAAATCTTGATTTTTAAAAGCAATGAAAAACACCATTTTTGAGAATGAAATTCAACCCCGAATCTCATTCTGGTGTGCGTTTTTACATTTGGGTGGAAAAAAATTTCACCTCCTGGGCACAAAACTCCCTGACTCCGGCATCAGGAATTTATTATGATAAACACCATTTTAAAGGACAAAATTCAACCCTGAATCTCATTCGGGTGTCTGTTTTTACATTTGAGTCAAAAAAAATTTTTCACCTCCTGGGCACAAAAATCCCTGACTCCGGCATCAGGAATTTTCTTCCCCGGACACGAAATAAATCTTGATTTTTAAAAGCTATGAAAAACACCATTTTTGAGAATGAAATTCAACCCCGAATCTCATTCTGGTGTCGGTTTTTAGATTTGGGGGTGGGAAAAAATTTCACCTCCTGGGCACAAAAATCCCTGACTCCGGCATCAGGAATTTTCTCCCCGGGACACCAAAAAATTCTTGATTTTTAAAAGCTATGAAAAACACCATTTTTAAGCACGAAATTCAACCCCGAATCTCATTCCGGCGTCTGTTTATAGATTTGGGTGGGGGGAAAAAATTCACCTCCTGGGCACAAAACTCTCTGACCCCGGCATCAGGAATTTTCTTCCCCGGACACCAAAAAAATCTTGATTTTTAAAAGCTATGAAAAACACCATTTTTAAGCACGAAATTCAACCCCGAATCTCATTCCGGCGTCCGTTTATAGATTTGGGTGGAAAAAAAAATTTCACCTCCTGGGCACAAAAATCTCTGACTCCGGCATCAGGCATTTTCTTCCCAACAAAATCTTGATTTTTAAAAATTATGAAAAACACCATTTTTAAGGACAAAATTTAACCCCGAATCTATTCGGGTGTCTGTTTTTATATTTGAATCAAAAAAAAAAAAATTTCACCTCCTGGGCCCAAAAATCCCTGACTCCGGCATCAGGAATTATCTTCCCCGGACACCAAAAAAATCTTCATTTTTAAAAACTATGAAAAACACCATTTTGAAGGACGAAATTCAACCCCAAATCTAATTCTGGCATCCGTTTTTATATTTGGGTCAAAAAAAATATTCACCTCCTGGGCACAAAAATCCCTGACCCTGGCATCAGGAATTTTCTTCCCCAGACACCAAAAAAATCTTGATTTTTAAAAGCAATGAAAAACACCATTTTTGAGAATGAAATTCAACCCCGAATCTCATTCTGGTGTGCGTTTTTACATTTGGGTGGAAAAAAATTTCACCTCCTGGGCACAAAACTCCCTGACTCCGGCATCAGGAATTTATTATGATAAACACCATTTTAAAGGACAAAATTCAACCCTGAATCTCATTCGGGTGTCTGTTTTTACATTTGAGTCAAAAAAAATTTTTCACCTCCTGGGCACAAAAATCCCTGACTCCGGCATCAGGAATTTTCTTCCCCGGACACGAAATAAATCTTGATTTTTAAAAGCTATGAAAAACACCATTTTTGAGAATGAAATTCAACCCCGAATCTCATTCTGGTGTCGGTTTTTAGATTTGGGGGTGGGAAAAAATTTCACCTCCTGGGCACAAAAATCCCTGACTCCGGCATCAGGAATTTTCTCCCCGGGACACCAAAAAATTCTTGATTTTTAAAAGCTATGAAAAACACCATTTTTAAGCACGAAATTCAACCCCGAATCTCATTCCGGCGTCTGTTTATAGATTTGGGTGGGGGAAAAAAAATCACCTCCTGGGCACAAAACTCTCTGACCCCGGCATCAGGAATTTTCTTCCCCGGACACCAAAAAAATCTTGATTTTTAAAAGCTATGAAAAACACCATTTTTAAGCACGAAATTCAACCCCGAATCTCATTCCGGTGTCCGTTTATAGATTTGGGTGGGAAAAAAAATTTCACCTCCTGGGCACAAAAATCTCTGACTCCGGCATCAGGCATTTTCTTCCCAACAAAATCTTGATTTTTAAAAATTATGAAAAACACCATTTTTAAGGACAAAATTTAACCCCGAATCTATTCGGGTGTCTGTTTTTATATTTGAATCAAAAAAAAAAAATTTCACCTCCTGGGCCCAAAAATCCCTGACTCCGGCATCAGGAATTATCTTCCCCGGACACCAAAAAAATCTTCATTTTTAAAAACTATGAAAAACACCATTTTGAAGGACGAAATTCAACCCCAAATCTAATTCTGGCATCCGTTTTTATATTTGGGTCAAAAAAAATATTCACCTCCTGGGCACAAAAATCCCTGACCCTGGCATCAGGAATTTTCTTCCCCAGACACCAAAAAAATCTTGATTTTTAAAAGCAATGAAAAACACCATTTTTGAGAATGAAATTCAACCCCGAATCTCATTCTGGTGTGCGTTTTTACATTTGGGTGGAAAAAAATTTCACCTCCTGGGCACAAAACTCCCTGACTCCGGCATCAGGAATTTATTATGATAAACACCATTTTAAAGGACAAAATTCAACCCTGAATCTCATTCGGGTGTCTGTTTTTACATTTGAGTCAAAAAAAATTTTTCACCTCCTGGGCACAAAAATCCCTGACTCCGGCATCAGGAATTTTCTTCCCCGGACACGAAATAAATCTTGATTTTTAAAAGCTATGAAAAACACCATTTTTGAGAATGAAATTCAACCCCGAATCTCATTCTGGTGTCGGTTTTTAGATTTGGGGGTGGGAAAAAATTTCACCTCCTGGGCACAAAAATCCCTGACTCCGGCATCAGGAATTTTCTCCCCGGGACACCAAAAAATTCTTGATTTTTAAAAGCTATGAAAAACACCATTTTTAAGCACGAAATTCAACCCCGAATCTCATTCTGGCGTCTGTTTATAGATTTGGGTGGGGGGAAAAAATTCACCTCCTGGGCACAAAACTCTCTGACCCCGGCATCAGGAATTTTCTTCCCCGGACACCAAAAAAATCTTGATTTTTAAAAGCTATGAAAAACACCATTTTTAAGCACGAAATTCAACCCCGAATCTCATTCCGGCGTCCGTTTATAGATTTGGGTGGAAAAAAAGATTTCACCTCCTGGGCACAAAAATCTCTGACTCCGGCATCAGGCATTTTCTTCCCAACAAAATCTTGATTTTTAAAAATTATGAAAAACACCATTTTTAAGGACAAAATTCAACCCCGAATCTATTCGGGTGTCTGTTTTTATATTTGAATCAAAAAAAAAAAATTTCACCTCCTGGGCCCAAAAATCCCTGACTCCGGCATCAGGAATTATCTTCCCCGGACACCAAAAAAATCTTCATTTTTAAAAACTATGAAAAACACCATTTTGAAGGACGAAATTCAACCCCAAATCTAATTCTGGCATCCGTTTTTATATTTGGGTCAAAAAAAATATTCACCTTCTGGGCACAAAAATCCCTGACCCTGGCATCAGGAATTTTCTTCCCCAGACACCAAATAAATCTTGATTTTTAAAAGCTATGAAAAACACCATTTTTGAGAATGAAATTCAACCCCGAATCTTATTCTGGTGTCGGTTTTTAGATTTGGGGGTGGGAAAAAATTTCACCTCATGGGCACAAAAATCCCTGACTCCGTCATCAGGAATTTTCTCCCCGGGACACCAAAAAATTCTTGATTTTTAAAACCTATGAAAAACACCATTTTTAAGCACGAAATTCAACCCCGAATCTCATTCCGGCGTCTGTTTATAGATTTGGGTGGGGGGGAAAAATTCACCTCCTGGGCACAAAACTCTCTGACCCCGGCATCAGGCATTTTCTTCCCCGGACACCAAAAAAATCTTGATTTTTAAAAGCTATGAAAAACACCATTTTTAAGCACGAAATTCAACCCCGAATCTCATTCCGGCGTCCATTTATAGATTTGGGTGGAAAAAAAAATTTCACCTCCTGGGCACAAAAATCTCTGACTCCGGCATCAGGCATTTTCTTCCCAACAAAATCTTGATTTTTAAAAGCTATGAAAAACACCATTTTTAAGCACGAAATTCAACCCCGAATCTCATTCCGGCGTCCATTTATAGATTTGGGTGGAAAAAAAAATTTCACCTCCTGGGCCCAAAAATCCCTGACTCCGGCATCAGGAATTATCTTCCCCGGACACCAAAAAAATCTTCATTTTTAAAAACTATGAAAAACACCATTTTGAAGGACGAAATTCAACCCCAAATCTAATTCTGGCATCCGTTTTTATATTTGGGTCAAAAAAAATATTCACCTCCTGGGCACAAAAATCCCTGACCCTGGGATCAGGAATTTTCTTCCCCAGACACCAAAAAAATCTTGATTTTTAAAAGCAATGAAAAACACCATTTTTGAGAATGAAATTCAACCCCGAATCTCATTCTGGTGTGCGTTTTTACATTTGGGTGGAAAAAAATTTCACCTCCTGGGCACAAAACTCCCTGACTCCGGCATCAGGAATTTATTATGATAAACACCATTTTAAAGGACAAAATTCAACCCTGAATCTCATTCGGGTGTCTGTTTTTACATTTGAGTCAAAAAAATTTTTTCACCTCCTGGGCACAAAAATCCCTGACTCCGGCATCAGGAATTTTCTTCCCCGGACACGAAATAAATCTTGATTTTTAAAAGCTATGAAAAACACCATTTTTGAGAATGAAATTCAACCCCGAATCTCATTCTGGTGTCGGTTTTTAGATTTGGGGGTGGGAAAAAATTTCACCTCCTGGGCACAAAAATCCCTGACTCCGGCATCAGGAATTTTCTCCCCGGGACACCAAAAAATTCTTGATTTTTAAAAGCTATGAAAAACACCATTTTTAAGCACGAAATTCAACCCCGAATCTCATTCCGGCGTCTGTTTATAGATTTGGGTGGGGGGAAAAAATTCACCTCCTGGGCACAAAACTCTCTGACCCCGGCATCAGGAATTTTCTTCCCCGGACACCAAAAAAATCTTGATTTTTAAAAGCTATGAAAAACACCATTTTTAAGCACGAAATTCAACCCCGAATCTCATTCCGGCGTCCGTTTATAGATTTGGGTGGAAAAAAAAATTTCACCTCCTGGGCACAAAAATCTCTGACTCCGGCATCAGGCATTTTCTTCCCAACAAAATCTTGATTTTTAAAAATTATGAAAAACACCATTTTTAAGGACAAAATTTAACCCCGAATCTATTCGGGTGTCTGTTTTTATATTTGAATCAAAAAAAAAAAATTTCACCTCCTGGGCCCAAAAATCCCTGACTCCAGCATCAGGAATTATCTTCCCCGGACACCAAAAAAATCTTCATTTTTAAAAACTATGAAAAACACCATTTTGAAGGACGAAATTCAACCCCAAATCTAATTCTGGCATCCGTTTTTATATTTGGGTCAAAAAAAATATTCACCTCCTGGGCACAAAAATCCCTGACCCTGGCATCAGGAATTTTCTTCCCCAGACACCAAAAAAATCCTGATTTTTAAAAGCAATGAAAAACACCATTTTTGAGAATGAAATTCAACCCCGAATCTCATTCTGGTGTGCGTTTTTACATTTGGGTGGAAAAAAATTTCACCTCCTGGGCACAAAACTCCCTGACTCCGGCATCAGGAATTTATTATGATAAACACCATTTTAAAGGACAAAATTCAACCCTGAATCTCATTCGGGTGTCTGTTTTTACATTTGAGTCAAAAAAATTTTTTCACCTCCTGGGCACAAAAATCCCTGACTCCGGCATCAGGAATTTTCTTCCCCGGACACGAAATAAATCTTGATTTTTAAAAGCTATGAAAAACACCATTTTTGAGAATGAAATTCAACCCCGAATCTCATTCTGGTGTCGGTTTTTAGATTTGGGGGTGGGAAAAAATTTCACCTCCTGGGCACAAAAATCCCTGACTCCGGCATCAGGAATTTTCTCCCCGGGACACCAAAAAATTCTTGATTTTTAAAAGCTATGAAAAACACCATTTTTAAGCACGAAATTCAACCCCGAATCTCATTCCGGCGTCTGTTTATAGATTTGGGTGGGGGGAAAAAATTCACCTCCTGGGCACAAAACTCTCTGACCCCGGCATCAGGAATTTTCTTCCCCGGACACCAAAAAAATCTTGATTTTTAAAAGCTATGAAAAACACCATTTTTAAGCACGAAATTCAACCCCGAATCTCATTCCGGCGTCCGTTTATAGATTTGGGTGGAAAAAAAAATTTCACCTCCTGGGCACAAAAATCTCTGACTCCGGCATCAGGCATTTTCTTCCCAACAAAATCTTGATTTTTAAAAATTATGAAAAACACCATTTTTAAGGACAAAATTCAACCCCGAATCTATTCGGGTGTCTGTTTTTATATTTGAATCAAAAAAAAAATTTCACCTCCTGGGCCCAAAAATCCCTGACTCCGGCATCAGGAATTATCTTCCCCGGACACCAAAAAAATCTTCATTTTTAAAAACTATGAAAAACACCATTTTGAAGGACGAAATTCAACCCCAAATCTAATTCTGGCATCCGTTTTTATATTTGGGTCAAAAAAAATATTCACCTCCTGGGCACAAAAATCCCTGACCCTGGCATCAGGAATTTTCTTCCCCAGACACCAAAAAAATCTTGATTTTTAAAAGCAATGAAAAACACCATTTTTGAGAATGAAATTCAACCCCGAATCTCATTCTGGTGTGCGTTTTTACATTTGGGTGGAAAAAAATTTCACCTCCTGGGCACAAAACTCCCTGACTCCGGCATCAGGAATTTATTATGATAAACACCATTTTAAAGGACAAAATTCAACCCTGAATCTCATTCGGGTGTCTGTTTTTACATTTGAGTCAAAAAAAATTTTTCACCTCCTGGGCACAAAAATCCCTGACTCCGGCATCAGGAATTTTCTTCCCCGGACACGAAATAAAGCTTGATTTTTAAAAGCTAAGAAAAACACCATTTTTGAGAATGAAATTCAACCCCGAATCTCATTCTGGTGTCGGTTTTTAGATTTGGGGGTGGGAAAAAATTTCACCTCCTGGGCACAAAAATCCCTGACTCCGGCATCAGGAATTTTCTCCCCGGGACACCAAAAAATTCTTGATTTTTAAAAGCTATGAAAAACACCATTTTTAAGCACGAAATTCAACCCCGAATCTCATTCTGGCGTCTGTTTATAGATTTGGGTGGGGGGAAAAAATTCACCTCCTGGGCACAAAACTCTCTGACCCCGGCATCAGGAATTTTCTTCCCCGGACACCAAAAAAATCTTGATTTTTAAAAGCTATGAAAAACACCATTTTTAAGCACGAAATTCAACCCCGAATCTCATTCCGGCGTCCGTTTATAGATTTGGGTGGAAAAAAAGATTTCACCTCCTGGGCACAAAAATCTCTGACTCCGGCATCAGGCATTTTCTTCCCAACAAAATCTTGATTTTTAAAAATTATGAAAAACACCATTTTTAAGGACAAAATTCAACCCCGAATCTATTCGGGTGTCTGTTTTTATATTTGAATCAAAAAAAAAAAAATTTCACCTCCTGGGCCCAAAAATCCCTGACTCCGGCATCAGGAATTATCTTCCCCGGACACCAAAAAAATCTTCATTTTTAAAAACTATGAAAAACACCATTTTGAAGGACGAAATTCAACCCCAAATCTAATTCTGGCATCCGTTTTTATATTTGGGTCAAAAAAAATATTCACCTTCTGGGCACAAAAATCCCTGACCCTGGCATCAGGAATTTTCTTCCCCAGACACCAAAAAAATCTTGATTTTTAAAAGCAATGAAAAACACCATTTTTGAGAATGAAATTCAACCCCGAATCTCATTCTGGTGTGCGTTTTTACATTTGGGTGGAAAAAAATTTCACCTCCTGGGCACAAAACTCCCTGACTCCGGCATCAGGAATTTATTATGATAAACACCATTTTAAAGGACAAAATTCAACCCTGAATCTCATTCGGGTGTCTGTTTTTACATTTGAGTCAAAAAAAATTTTTCACCTCCTGGGCACAAAAATCCCTGACTCCGGCATCAGGAATTTTCTTCCCCGGACATGAAATAAATCTTGATTTTTAAAAGCTATGAAAAACACCATTTTTGAGAATGAAATTCAACCCCGAATCTCATTCTGGTGTCGGTTTTTAGATTTGGGGGTGGGAAAAAATTTCACCTCCTGGGCACAAAAATCCCTGACTCCGGCATCAGGAATTTTCTCCCCGGGACACCAAAAAATTCTTGATTTTTAAAAGCTATGAAAAACACCATTTTTAAGCACGAAATTCAACCCCGAATCTCATTCCGGCGTCTGTTTATAGATTTGGGTGGGGGGAAAAAATTCACCTCCTGGGCACAAAACTCTCTGACCCCGGCATCAGGAATTTTCTTCCCCGGACACCAAAAAAATCTTGATTTTTAAAAGCTATGAAAAACACCATTTTTAAGCACGAAATTCAACCCCGAATCTCATTCCGGCGTCCGTTTATAGATTTGGGTGGAAAAAAAAATTTCACCTCCTGGGCACAAAATTCTCTGACTCCGGCATCAGGCATTTTCTTCCCAACAAAATCTTGATTTTTAAAAATTATGAAAAACACCATTTTTAAGGACAAAATTCAACCCCGAATCTATTCAGGTGTCTGTTTTTATATTTGAATCAAAAAAAAAAATTTCACCTCCTGGGCCCAAAAATCCCTGACTCCGGCATCAGGAATTATCTTCCCCGGACACCAAAAAAATCTTCATTTTTAAAAACTATGAAAAACACCATTTTGAAGGACGAAATTCAACCCCAAATCTAATTCTGGCATCCGTTTTTATATTTGGGTCAAAAAAAATATTCACCTCCTGGGCACAAAAATCCCTGACCCTGGAATCAGGAATTTTCTTCCCCAGACACCAAAAAAATCTTGATTTTTAAAAGCAATGAAAAACACCATTTTTGAGAATGAAATTCAACCCCGAATCTCATTCTGGTGTGCGTTTTTACATTTGGGTGGAAAAAAATTTCACCTCCTGGGCACAAAACTCCCTGACTCCGGCATCAGGAATTTATTATGATAAACACCATTTTAAAGGACAAAATTCAACCCTGAATCTCATTCGGGTGTCTGTTTTTACATTTGAGTCAAAAAAATTTTTTCACCTCCTGGGCACAAAAATCCCTGACTCCGGCATCAGGAATTTTCTTCCCCGGACACGAAATAAATCTTGATTTTTAAAAGCTATGAAAAACACCATTTTTGAGAATGAAATTCAACCCCGAATCTCATTCTGGTGTCGGTTTTTAGATTTGGGGGTGGGAAAAAATTTCACCTCCTGGGCACAAAAATCCCTGACTCCGGCATCAGGAATTTTCTCCCCGGGACACCAAAAAATTCTTGATTTTTAAAAGCTATGAAAAACACCATTTTTAAGCACGAAATTCAACCCCGAATCTCATTCCGGCGTCTGTTTATAGATTTGGGTGGGGGGAAAAAATTCACCTCCTGGGCACAAAACTCTCTGACCCCGGCATCAGGAATTTTCTTCCCCGGACACCAAAAAAATCTTGATTTTTAAAAGCTATGAAAAACACCATTTTTAAGCACGAAATTCAACCCCGAATCTCATTACGGCGTCCGTTTATAGATTTGGGTGGGAAAAAAAATTTCACCTCCTGGGCACAAAAATCTCTGACTCCGGCATCAGGCATTTTCTTCCCAACAAAATCTTGATTTTTAAAAATTATGAAAAACACCATTTTTAAGCACGAAATTCAACCCCGAATCTCATTCCGGCGTCTGTTTATAGATTTGGGTGGGGGGAAAAAATTCACCTCCTGGGCACAAAACTCTCTGACCCCGGCATCAGGAATTTTCTTCCCCGGACACGAAAAAAATCTTGATTTTTAAAAGCTATGAAAAACACCATTTTTAAGCACGAAATTCAACCCCGAATCTCATTCCGGCGTCCGTTTATAGATTTGGGTGGAAAAAAAAATTTCACCTCCTGGGCACAAAAATCTCTGACTCCGGCATCAGGCATTTTCTTCCCAACAAAATCTTGATTTTTAAAAATTATGAAAAACACCATTTTTAAGGACAAAATTTAACCCCGAATCTATTCGGGTGTCTGTTTTTATATTTGAATCAAAAAAAAAATTTCACCTCCTGGGCCCAAAAATCCCTGACTCCGGCATCAGGAATTATCTTCCCCGGACACCAAAAAAATCTTCATTTTTAAAAACTATGAAAAACACCATTTTGAAGGACGAAATTCAACCCCAAATCTAATTCTGGCATCCGTTTTTATATTTGGGTCAAAAAAAATATTCACCTTTTGGGCACAAAAATCCCTGACCCTGGCATCAGGAATTTTCTTCCCCAGACACCAAAAAAATCTTGATTTTTAAAAGCAATGAAAAACACCATTTTTGAGAATGAAATTCAACCCCGAATCTCATTCTGGTGTGCGTTTTTACATTTGGGTGGAAAAAAATTTCACCTCCTGGGCACAAAACTCCCTGACTCCGGCATCAGGAATTTATTATGATAAACACCATTTTAAAGGACAAAATTCAACCCTGAATCTCATTCGGGTGTCTGTTTTTACATTTGAGTCAAAAAAAATTTTTCACCTCCTGGGCACAAAAATCCCTGACTCCGGCATCAGGAATTTTCTTCCCCGGACATGAAATAAATCTTGATTTTTAAAAGCTATGAAAAACACCATTTTTGAGAATGAAATTCAACCCCGAATCTCATTCTGGTGTCGGTTTTTAGATTTGGGGGTGGGAAAAAATTTCACCTCCTGGGCACAAAAATCCCTGACTCCGGCATCAGGAATTTTCTCCCCGGGACACCAAAAAATTCTTGATTTTTAAAAGCTATGAAAAACACCATTTTTAAGCACGAAATTCAACCCCGAATCTCATTCCGGCGTCTGTTTATAGATTTGGGTGGGGGGAAAAAATTCACCTCCTGGGCACAAAACTCTCTGACCCCGGCATCAGGAATTTTCTTCCCCGGACACCAAAAAAATCTTGATTTTTAAAAGCTATGAAAAACACCATTTTTAAGCACGAAATTCAACCCCGAATCTCATTCCGGCGTCCGTTTATAGATTTGGGTGGAAAAAAAAATTTCACCTCCTGGGCACAAAAATCTCTGACTCCGGCATCAGGCATTTTCTTCCCAACAAAATCTTGATTTTTAAAAATTATGAAAAACACCATTTTTAAGGACAAAATTTAACCCCGAATCTATTCGGGTGTCTGTTTTTATATTTGAATCAAAAAAAAAATTTCACCTCCTGGGCCCAAAAATCCCTGACTCCGGCATCAGGAATTATCTTCCCCGGACACCAAAAAAATCTTCATTTTTAAAAACTATGAAAAACACCATTTTGAAGGACGAAATTCAACCCCAAATCTAATTCTGGCATCCGTTTTTATATTTGGGTCAAAAAAAATATTCACCTCCTGGGCACAAAAATCCCTGACCCTGGCATCAGGAATTTTCTTCCCCAGACACCAAAAAAATCTTGATTTTTAAAAGCAATGAAAAACACCATTTTTGAGAATGAAATTCAACCCCGAATCTCATTCTGGTGTGCGTTTTTACATTTGGGTGGAAAAAAATTTCACCTCCTGGGCACAAAACTCCCTGACTCCGGCATCAGGAATTTATTATGATAAACACCATTTTAAAGGACAAAATTCAACCCTGAATCTCATTCGGGTGTCTGTTTTTACATTTGAGTCAAAAAAAATTTTTCACCTCCTGGGCACAAAAATCCCTGACTCCGGCATCAGGAATTTTCTTCCCCGGACACGAAATAAAGCTTGATTTTTAAAAGCTAAGAAAAACACCATTTTTGAGAATGAAATTCAACCCCGAATCTCATTCTGGTGTCGGTTTTTAGATTTGGGGGTGGGAAAAAATTTCACCTCCTGGGCACAAAAATCCCTGACTCCGGCATCAGGAATTTTCTCCCCGGGACACCAAAAAATTCTTGATTTTTAAAAGCTATGAAAAACACCATTTTTAAGCACGAAATTCAACCCCGAATCTCATTCTGGCGTCTGTTTATAGATTTGGGTGGGGGGAAAAAATTCACCTCCTGGGCACAAAACTCTCTGACCCCGGCATCAGGAATTTTCTTCCCCGGACACCAAAAAAATCTTGATTTTTAAAAGCTATGAAAAACACCATTTTTAAGCACGAAATTCAACCCCGAATCTCATTCCGGCGTCCGTTTATAGATTTGGGTGGAAAAAAAGATTTCACCTCCTGGGCACAAAAATCTCTGACTCCGGCATCAGGCATTTTCTTCCCAACAAAATCTTGATTTTTAAAAATTATGAAAAACACCATTTTTAAGGACAAAATTCAACCCCGAATCTATTCGGGTGTCTGTTTTTATATTTGAATCAAAAAAAAAAAATTTCACCTCCTGGGCCCAAAAATCCCTGACTCCGGCATCAGGAATTATCTTCCCCGGACACCAAAAAAATCTTCATTTTTAAAAACTATGAAAAACACCATTTTGAAGGACGAAATTCAACCCCAAATCTAATTCTGGCATCCGTTTTTATATTTGGGTCAAAAAAAATATTCACCTCCTGGGCACAAAAATCCCTGACCCTGGAATCAGGAATTTTCTTCCCCAGACACCAAAAAAATCTTGATTTTTAAAAGCAATGAAAAACACCATTTTTGAGAATGAAATTCAACCCCGAATCTCATTCTGGTGTGCGTTTTTACATTTGGGTGGAAAAAAATTTCACCTCCTGGGCACAAAACTCCCTGACTCCGGCATCAGGAATTTATTATGATAAACACCATTTTAAAGGACAAAATTCAACCCTGAATCTCATTCGGGTGTCTGTTTTTACATTTGAGTCAAAAAAATTTTTTCACCTCCTGGGCACAAAAATCCCTGACTCCGGCATCAGGAATTTTCTTCCCCGGACACGAAATAAATCTTGATTTTTAAAAGCTATGAAAAACACCATTTTTGAGAATGAAATTCAACCCCGAATCTCATTCTGGTGTCGGTTTTTAGATTTGGGGGTGGGAAAAAATTTCACCTCCTGGGCACAAAAATCCCTGACTCCGGCATCAGGAATTTTCTCCCCGGGACACCAAAAAATTCTTGATTTTTAAAAGCTATGAAAAACACCATTTTTAAGCACGAAATTCAACCCCGAATCTCATTCCGGCGTCTGTTTATAGATTTGGGTGGGGGGAAAAAATTCACCTCCTGGGCACAAAACTCTCTGACCCCGGCATCAGGAATTTTCTTCCCCGGACACCAAAAAAATCTTGATTTTTAAAAGCTATGAAAAACACCATTTTTAAGCACGAAATTCAACCCCGAATCTCATTACGGCGTCCGTTTATAGATTTGGGTGGGAAAAAAAATTTCACCTCCTGGGCACAAAAATCTCTGACTCCGGCATCAGGCATTTTCTTCCCAACAAAATCTTGATTTTTAAAAATTATGAAAAACACCATTTTTAAGCACGAAATTCAACCCCGAATCTCATTCCGGCGTCTGTTTATAGATTTGGGTGGGGGGAAAAAATTCACCTCCTGGGCACAAAACTCTCTGACCCCGGCATCAGGAATTTTCTTCCCCGGACACGAAAAAAATCTTGATTTTTAAAAGCTATGAAAAACACCATTTTTAAGCACGAAATTCAACCCCGAATCTCATTCCGGCGTCCGTTTATAGATTTGGGTGGAAAAAAAAATTTCACCTCCTGGGCACAAAAATCTCTGACTCCGGCATCAGGCATTTTCTTCCCAACAAAATCTTGATTTTTAAAAATTATGAAAAACACCATTTTTAAGGACAAAATTTAACCCCGAATCTATTCGGGTGTCTGTTTTTATATTTGAATCAAAAAAAAAATTTCACCTCCTGGGCCCAAAAATCCCTGACTCCGGCATGAGGAATTATCTTCCCCGGACACCAAAAAAATCTTCATTTTTAAAAACTATGAAAAACACCATTTTGAAGGACGAAATTCAACCCCAAATCTAATTCTGGCATCCGTTTTTATATTTGGGTCAAAAAAAATATTCACCTTTTGGGCACAAAAATCCCTGACCCTGGCATCAGGAATTTTCTTCCCCAGACACCAAAAAAATCTTGATTTTTAAAAGCAATGAAAAACACCATTTTTGAGAATGAAATTCAACCCCGAATCTCATTCTGGTGTGCGTTTTTACATTTGGGTGGAAAAAAATTTCACCTCCTGGGCACAAAACTCCCTGACTCCGGCATCAGGAATTTATTATGATAAACACCATTTTAAAGGACAAAATTCAACCCTGAATCTCATTCGGGTGTCTGTTTTTACATTTGAGTCAAAAAAAATTTTTCACCTCCTGGGCACAAAAATCCCTGACTCCGGCATCAGGAATTTTCTTCCCCGGACATGAAATAAATCTTGATTTTTAAAAGCTATGAAAAACACCATTTTTGAGAATGAAATTCAACCCCGAATCTCATTCTGGTGTCGGTTTTTAGATTTGGGGGTGGGAAAAAATTTCACCTCCTGGGCACAAAAATCCCTGACTCCGGCATCAGGAATTTTCTCCCCGGGACACCAAAAAATTCTTGATTTTTAAAAGCTATGAAAAACACCATTTTTAAGCATGAAATTCAACCCCGAATCTCATTCCGGCGTCTGTTTATAGATTTGGGTGGGGGGAAAAAATTCACCTCCTGGGCACAAAACTCTCTGACCCCGGCATCAGAAATTTTCTTCCCCGGACACCAAAAAAATCTTGATTTTTAAAAGCTATGAAAAACACCATTTTTAAGCACGAAATTCAACCCCGAATCTCATTCCGGCGTCCGTTTATAGATTTGGGTGGAAAAAAAAATTTCACCTCCTGGGCACAAAAATCTCTGACTCCGGCATCAGGCATTTTCTTCCCAACAAAATCTTGATTTTTAAAAATTATGAAAAACACCATTTTTAAGGACAAAATTTAACCCCGAATCTATTCGGGTGTCTGTTTTTATATTTGAATCAAAAAAAAAATTTCACCTCCTGGGCCCAAAAATCCCTGACTCCGGCATCAGGAATTATCTTCCCCGGACACCAAAAAAATCTTCATTTTTAAAAACTATGAAAAACACCATTTTGAAGGACGAAATTCAACCCCAAATCTAATTCTGGCATCCGTTTTTATATTTGGGTCAAAAAAAATATTCACCTCCTGGGCACAAAAATCCCTGACCCTGGCATCAGGAATTTTCTTCCCCAGACACCAAAAAAATCTTGATTTTTAAAAGCAATGAAAAACACCATTTTTGAGAATGAAATTCAACCCCGAATCTCATTCTGGTGTGCGTTTTTACATTTGGGTGGAAAAAAATTTCACCTCCTGGGCACAAAACTCCCTGACTCCGGCATCAGGAATTTATTATGATAAACACCATTTTAAAGGACAAAATTCAACCCTGAATCTCATTCGGGTGTCTGTTTTTACATTTGAGTCAAAAAAATTTTTTCACCTCCTGGGCACAAAAATCCCTGACTCCGGCATCAGGAATTTTCTTCCCCGGACACGAAATAAATCTTGATTTTTAAAAGCTAAGAAAAACACCATTTTTGAGAATGAAATTCAACCCTGAATCTCATTCTGGTGTCGGTTTTTAGATTTGGGGGTGGGAAAAAATTTCACCTCCTGGGCACAAAAATCCCTGACTCCGGCATCAGGAATTTTCTCCCCGGGACACCAAAAAATTCTTGATTTTTAAAAGCTATGAAAAACACCATTTTTAAGCACGAAATTCAACCCCGAATCTCATTCTGGCGTCTGTTTATAGATTTGGGTGGGGGGAAAAAATTCACCTCCTGGGCACAAAACTCTCTGACCCCGGCATCAGGAATTTTCTTCCCCGGACACCAAAAAAATCTTGATTTTTAAAAGCTATGAAAAACACCATTTTTAAGCACGAAATTCAACCCCGAATCTCATTCCGGCGTCCGTTTATAGATTTGGGTGGAAAAAAAAATTTCACCTCCTGGGCACAAAATTCTCTGACTCCGGCATCAGGCATTTTCTTCCCAACAAAATCTTGATTTTTAAAAATTATGAAAAACACCATTTTTAAGGACAAAATTCAACCCTGAATCTATTCGGGTGTCTGTTTTTATATTTGAATAAAAAAAAAAAATTTCACCTCCTGGGCCCAAAAATCCCTGACTCCGGCATCAGGAATTATCTTCCCCGGACACCAAAAAAATCTTCATTTTTAAAAACTATGAAAAACACCATTTTGAAGGACGAAATTCAACCCCAAATCTAATTCTGGCATCCGTTTTTATATTTGGGTCAAAAAAAATATTCACCTCCTGGGCACAAAAATCCCTGACCCTGGCATCAGGAATTTTCTTCCCCAGACACCAAAAAAATCTTGATTTTTAAAAGCAATGAAAAACACCATTTTTGAGAATGAAATTCAACCCCGAATCTCATTCTCGTGTCGGTTTTTAGATTTGGGGGTGGGAAAAAATTTCACCTCCTGGGCACAAAAATCCCTGACTCCGGCATCAGGAATTTTCTCCCCGGGACACCAAAAAATTCTTGATTTTTAAAAGCTATGAAAAACACCATTTTTAAGCACGAAATTCAACCCCGAATCTCATTCCGGCGTCTGTTTATAGATTTGGGTGGGGGAAAAAAATTCACCTCCTGGGCACAAAACTCTCTGACCCCGGCATCAGGAATTTTCTTCCCCGGACACCAAAAAAATCTTGATTTTTAAAAGCTATGAAAAACACCATTTTTAAGCACGAAATTCAACCCCGAATCTCATTCCGGCGTCCGTTTATAGATTTGGGTGGAAAAAAAAATTTCACCTCCTGGGCACAAAATTCTCTGACTCCGGCATCAGGCATTTTCTTCCCAAAAAAATCTTGATTTTTAAAAATTATGAAAAACACCATTTTTAAGGACAAAATTCAACCCTGAATCTATTCGGGTGTCTGTTTTTATATTTGAATAAAAAAAAAAAATTTCACCTCCTGGGCCCAAAAATCCCTGACTCCGGCATCAGGAATTATCTTCCCCGGACACCAAAAAAATCTTCATTTTTAAAAACTATGAAAAACACCATTTTGAAGGACGAAATTCAACCCCAAATCTAATTCTGGCATCCGTTTTTATATTTGGGTCAAAAAAAATATTCACCTCCTGGGCACAAAAATCCCTGACCCTGGCATCAGGAATTTTCTTCCCCAGACACCAAAAAAATCTTGATTTTTAAAAGCAATGAAAAACACCATTTTTGAGAATGAAATTCAACCCCGAATCTCATTCTGGTGTGCGTTTTTACATTTGGGTGGAAAAAAATTTCACCTCCTGGGCACAAAACTCCCTGACTCCGGCATCAGGAATTTATTATGATAAACACCATTTTAAAGGACAAAATTCAACCCTGAATCTCATTCGGGTGTCTGTTTTTACATTTGAGTCAAAAAAAATTTTTCACCTCCTGGGCACAAAAATCCCTGACTCCGGCATCAGGAATTTTCTTCCCCGGACACGAAATAAATCTTGATTTTTAAAAGCTATGAAAAACACCATTTTTGAGAATGAAATTCAACCCCGAATCTCATTCTGGTGTCGGTTTTTAGATTTGGGGGTGGGAAAAAATTTCACCTCCTGGGCACAAAAATCCCTGACTCCGGCATCAGGAATTTTCTCCCCGGGACACCAAAAAATTCTTGATTTATAAAAGCTATGAAAAACACCATTTTTAAGCACGAAATTCAACCCCGAATCTCATTCCGGCGTCTGTTTATAGATTTGGGTGGGGGAAAAAAATTCACCTCCTGGGCACAAAACTCTCTGACCCCGGCATCAGGAATTTTCTTCCCCGGACACCAAAAAAATCTTGATTTTTAAAAGCTATGAAAAACACCATTTTTAAGCACGAAATTCAACCCCGAATCTCATTCCGGCGTCCGTTTATAGATTTGGATGGAAAAAAAAATTTCACCTCCTGGGCACAAAAATCTCTGACTCCGGCATCAGGCATTTTCTTCCCAACAAAATCTTGATTTTTAAAAATTATGAAAAACACCATTTTTAAGGACAAAATTCAACCCCGAATCTATTCGGGTGTCTGTTTTTATATTTGAATCAAAAAAAAAATATTTCACCTCCTGGGCCCAAAAATCCCTGACTCCGGCATCAGGAATTATCTTCCCCGGACACCAAAAAAATCTTCATTTTTAAAAACTATGAAAAACACCATTTTGAAGGACGAAATTCAACCCCAAATCTAATTCTGGCATCCGTTTTTATATTTGGGTCAAAAAAAATATTCACCTCCTGGGCACAAAAATCCCTGACCCTGGCATCAGGAATTTTCTTCCCCAGACACCAAAAAAATCTTGATTTTTAAAAGCAATGAAAAACACCATTTTTGAGAATGAAATTCAACCCCGAATCTCATTCTGGTTTGCGTTTTTACATTTGGGTGGAAAAAAATTTCACCTCCTGGGCACAAAACTCCCTGACTCCGGCATCAGGAATTTATTATGATAAACACCATTTTAAAGGACAAAATTCAACCCTGAATCTCATTCGGGTGTCTGTTTTTACATTTGAGTCAAAAAAATTTTTTCACCTCCTGGGCACAAAAATCCCTGACCCTGGCATCAGGAATTTTCTTCCCCAGACACCAAAAAAATCTTGATTTTTAAAAGCAATGAAAAACACCATTTTTGAGAATGAAATTCAACCCCGAATCTCATTCTGGTGTGCGTTTTTACATTTGGGTGGAAAAAAATTTCACCTCCTGGGCACAAAACTCCCTGACTCCGGCATCAGGAATTTATTATGATAAACACCATTTTAAAGGACAAAATTCAACCCTGAATCTCATTCGGGTGTCTGTTTTTACATTTGAGTCAAAAAATATTTTTCACCTCCTGGGCACAAAAATCCCTGACTCCGGCATCAGGAATTTTCTTCCCCGGACACGAAATAAATCTTGATTTTTAAAAGCTATGAAAAACACCATTCTTGAGAATGAAATTCAACCCCGAATCTCATTCTGGTGTCGGTTTTTAGATTTGGGGGTGGGAAAAAATTTCACCTCCTGGGCACAAAAATCCCTGACTCCGGCATCAGGAATTTTCTCCCCGGGACACCAAAAAATTCTTGATTTTTAAAAGCTATGAAAAACACCATTTTTAAGCACGAAATTCAACCCCGAATCTCATTCCGGCGTCTGTTTATAGATTTGGGTGGGGGGAAAAAATTCACCTCCTGGGCACAAAACTCTCTGACCCCGGCATCAGGAATTTTCTTCCCCGGACACCAAAAAAATCTTGATTTTTAAAAGCTATGAAAAACACCATTTTTAAGCACGAAATTCAACCCCGAATCTCATTCCGGCGTCCGTTTATAGATTTGGGTGGAAAAAAAAAATTCACCTCCTGGGCACAAAAATCTCTGACTCCGGCATCAGGCATTTTCTTCCCAACAAAATCTTGATTTTTAAAAATTATGAAAAACACCATTTTTAAGGACAAAATTCAACCCTGAATCTATTCGGGTGTCTGTTTTTATATTTGAATCAAAAAAAAAAATTTCACCTCCTGGGCCCAAAAATCCCTGACTCCGGCATCAGGAATTATCTTCCCCGGACACCAAAAAAATCTTCATTTTTAAAAACTATGAAAAACACCATTTTGAAGGACGAAATTCAACCCCAAATCTAATTCTGGCATCCGTTTTTATATTTGGGTCAAAAAAAATATTCACCTCCTGGGCACAAAAATCCCTGACCCTGGCATCAGGAATTTTCTTCCCCAGACACCAAAAAAATCTTGATTTTTAAAAGCAATGAAAAACACCATTTTTGAGAATGAAATTCAACCCCGAATCTCATTCTGGTGTGCGTTTTTACATTTGGGTGGAAAAAAATTTCACCTCCTGGGCACAAAACTCCCTGACTCCGGCATCAGGAATTTATTATGATAAACACCATTTTAAAGGACAAAATTCAACCCTGAATCTCATTTGGGTGTCTGTTTTTACATTTGAGTCAAAAAAATTTTTTCACCTCCTGGGCACAAAAATCCCTGACTCCGGCATCAGGAATTTTCTTCCCCGGACACGAAATAAATCTTGATTTTTAAAAGCTATGAAAAACACCATTTTTGAGAATGAAATTCAACCCCGAATCTCATTCTGGTGTCGGTTTTTAGATTTGGGGGTGGGAAAAAATTTCACCTCCTGGGCACAAAACTCCCTGACTCCGGCATCAGGAATTTATTATGATAAACACCATTTTAAAGGACAAAATTCAACCCTGAATCTCATTCGGGTGTCTGTTTTTACATTTGAGTCAAAAAAAATTTTTCACCTCCTGGGCACAAAAATCCCTGACCCTGGCATCAGGAATTTTCTTCCCCAGACACCAAAAAAATCTTGATTTTTAAAAGCAATGAAAAACACCATTTTTGAGAATGAAATTCAACCCCGAATCTCATTCTGGTGTGCGTTTTTACATTTGGGTGGAAAAAAAATTCACCTCCTGGGCACAAAACTCCCTGACTCCGGCATCAGGAATTTATTATGATAAACACCATTTTAAAGGACAAAATTCAACCCTGAATCTCATTCGGGTGTCTGTTTTTACATTTGAGTCAAAAAAAATTTTTCACCTCCTGGGCACAAAAATCCCTGACTCCGGCATCAGGAATTTTCTTCCCCGGACACGAAATAAATCTTGATTTTTAAAAGCTATGAAAAACACCATTTTTGAGAATGAAATTCAACCCCGAATCTCATTCTGGTGTCGGTTTTTAGATTTGGGGGTGGGAAAAAATTTCACCTCCTGGGCACAAAAATCCCTGACTCCGGCATCAGGAATTTTCTCCCCGGGACACCAAAAAATTCTTGATTTTTAAAAGCTATGAAAAACACCATTTTTAAGCACGAAATTCAACCCCGAATCTCATTCCGGCGTCTGTTTATAGATTTGGGTGGGGGGAAAAAATTCACCTCCTGGGCACAAAACTCTCTGACCCCGGCATCAGGAATTTTCTTCCCCGGACACCAAAAAAATCTTGATTTTTAAAAGCTATGAAAAACACCATTTTTAAGCACGAAATTCAACCCCGAATCTCATTCCGGCGTCCGTTTATAGATTTGGGTGGAAAAAAAAATTTCACCTCCTGGGCACAAAATTCTCTGACTCCGGCATCAGGCATTTTCTTCCCAACAAAATCTTGATTTTTAAAAATTATGAAAAACACCATTTTTAAGGACAAAATTCAACCCCGAATCTATTCGGGTGTCTGTTTTTATATTTGAATCAAAAAAAAAATTTCACCTCCTGGGCCCAAAAATCCCTGACTCCGGCATCAGGAATTATCTTCCCCGGACACCAAAAAAATCTTCATTTTTAAAAACTATGAAAAACACCATTTTGAAGGACGAAATTCAACCCCAAATCTAATTCTGGCATCCGTTTTTATATTTGGGTTAAAAAAAAATATTCACCTCCTGGGCACAAAAATCCCTGACCCTGGCATCAGGAATTTTCTTCCCCAGACACCAAAAAAATCTTGATTTTTAAAAGCAATGAAAAACACCATTTTTGAGAATGAAATTCAACCCCGAATCTCATTCTGGTGTGCGTTTTTACATTTGGGTGGAAAAAAATTTCACCTCCTGGGCACAAAACTCCCTGACTCCGGCATCAGGAATTTATTATGATAAACACCATTTTAAAGGACAAAATTCAACCCTGAATCTCATTCGGGTGTCTGTTTTTACATTTGAGTCAAAAAAAATTTTTCACCACCTGGGCACAAAAATCCCTGACCCTGGCATCAGGAATTTTCTTCCCCAGACACCAAAAAAATCTTGATTTTTAAAAGCAATGAAAAACACCATTTTTGAGAATGAAATTCAACCCCGAATCTCATTCTGGTGTGCGTTTTTACATTTGGGTGGAAAAAAAATTCACCTCCTGGGCACAAATCTCCCTGACTCCGGCATCAGGAATTTATTATGATAAACACCATTTTAAAGGACAAAATTCAACCCTGAATCTCATTCGGGTGTCTGTTTTTACATTTGAGTCAAAAAAATTTTTTCACCTCCTGGGCACAAAAATCCCTGACTCCGGCATCAGGAATTTTCTTCCCCGGACACGAAATAAATCTTGATTTTTAAAAGCTATGAAAAACACCATTTTTGAGAATGAAATTCAACCCCGAATCTCATTCTGGTGTCGGTTTTTAGATTTGGGGGTGGGAAAAAATTTCACCTCCTGGGCACAAAAATCCCTGACTCCGGCATCAGGAATTTTCTCCCCGGGACACCAAAAAATTCTTGATTTTTAAAAGCTATGAAAAACACCATTTTTAAGCACGAAATTCAACCCCGAATCTCATTCCGGCGTCTGTTTATAGATTTGGGTGGGGGGAAAAAATTCACCTCCTGGGCACAAAACTCTCTGACCCCGGCATCAGGAATTTTCTTCCCCGGACACCAAAAAAATCTTGATTTTTAAAAGCTATGAAAAACACCATTTTTAAGCACGAAATTCAACCCCGAATCTCATTCCGGCGTCCGTTTATAGATTTGGGTGGAAAAAAAAATTTCACCTCCTGGGCACAAAATTCTCTGACTCCGGCATCAGGCATTTTCTTCCCAACAAAATCTTGATTTTTAAAAATTATGAAAAACACCATTTTTAAGGACAAAATTCAACCCTGAATCTATTCGGGTGTCTGTTTTTATATTTGAATAAAAAAAAAATTTCACCTCCTGGGCCCAAAAATCCCTGACTCCGGCATCAGGAATTATCTTCCCCGGACACCAAAAAAAATCTTCATTTTTAAAAACTATGAAAAACACCATTTTGAAGGACGAAATTCAACCCCAAATCTAATTCTGGCATCCGTTTTTATATTTGGGTCAAAAAAAATATTCACCTCCTGGGCACAAAAATCCCTGACCCTGGCATCAGGAATTTTCTTCCCCAGACACCAAAAAAACCTTGATTTTTAAAAGCAATGAAAAACACCATTTTTGAGAATGAAATTCAACCCCGAATCTCATTCTGGTGTGCGTTTTTACATTTGGGTGGAAAAAAATTTCACCTCCTGGGCACAAAACTCCCTGACTCCGGCATCAGGAATTTATTATGATAAACACCATTTTAAAGGACAAAATTCAACCCTGAATCTCATTCGGGTGTCTGTTTTTACATTTGAGTCAAAAAAATTTTTTCACCTCCTGGGCACAAAAATCCCTGACTCCGGCATCAGGAATTTTCTTCCCCGGACACGAAATAAATCTTGATTTTTAAAAGCTATGAAAAACACCATTTTTGAGAATGAAATTCAACCCCGAATCTCATTCTGGTGTCGGTTTTTAGATTTGGGGGTGGGAAAAAATTTCACCTCCTGGGCACAAAAATCCCTGACTCCGGCATCAGGAATTTTCTCCCCGGGACACCAAAAAATTCTTGATTTATAAAAGCTATGAAAAACACCATTTTTAAGCACGAAATTCAACCCCGAATCTCATTCCGGCGTCTGTTTATAGATTTGGGTGGGGGAAAAAAATTCACCTCCTGGGCACAAAACTCTCTGACCCCGGCATCAGGAATTTTCTTCCCCGGACACCAAAAAAATCTTGATTTTTAAAAGCTATGAAAAACACCATTTTTAAGCACGAAATTCAACCCCGAATCTCATTCCGGCGTCCGTTTATAGATTTGGGTGGAAAAAAAAATTTCACCTCCTGGGCACAAAATTCTCTGACTCCGGCATCAGGCATTTTCTTCCCAACAAAATCTTGATTTTTAAAAATTATGAAAAACACCATTTTTAAGGACAAAATTCAACCCTGAATCAATTCGGGTGTCTGTTTTTATATTTGAATAAAAAAAAAAAATTTCACCTCCTGGGCCCAAAAATCCCTGACTCCGGCATCAGGAATTATCTTCCCCGGACACCAAAAAAATCTTCATTTTTAAAAACTATGAAAAACACCATTTTGAAGGACGAAATTCAACCCCAAATCTAATTCTGGCATCCGTTTTTATATTTGGGTCAAAAAAAATATTCACCTCCTGGGCACAAAAATCCCTGACCCTGGCATCAGGAATTTTCTTCCCCAGACACCAAAAAAATCTTGATTTTTAAAAGCAATGAAAAACACCATTTTTGAGAATGAAATTCAACCCCGAATCTCATTCTGGTGTGCGTTTTTACATTTGGGTGGAAAAAAATTTCACCTCCTGGGCACAAAACTCCCTGACTCCGGCATCAGGAATTTATTATGATAAACACCATTTTAAAGGACAAAATTCAACCCTGAATCTCATTCGGGTGTCTGTTTTTACATTTGAGTCAAAAAAATTTTTTCACCTCCTGGGCACAAAAATCCCTGACTCCGGCATCAGGAATTTTCTTCCCCGGACACGAAATAAATCTTGATTTTTAAAAGCTATGAAAAACACCATTTTTGAGAATGAAATTCAACCCCGAATCTCATTCTGGTGTCGGTTTTTAGATTTGGGGGTGGGAAAAAATTTCACCTCCTGGGCACAAAAATCCCTGACTCCGGCATCAGGAATTTTCTCCCCGGGACACCAAAAAATTCTTGATTTATAAAAGCTATGAAAAACACCATTTTTAAGCACGAAATTCAACCCCGAATCTCATTCCGGCGTCTGTTTATAGATTTGGGTGGGGGAAAAAAATTCACCTCCTGGGCACAAAACTCTCTGACCCCGGCATCAGGAATTTTCTTCCCCGGACACCAAAAAAATCTTGATTTTTAAAAGCTATGAAAAACACCATTTTTAAGCACGAAATTCAACCCCGAATCTCATTCCGGCGTCCGTTTATAGATTTGGATGGAAAAAAAAATTTCACCTCCTGGGCACAAAAATCTCTGACTCCGGCATCAGGCATTTTCTTCCCAACAAAATCTTGATTTTTAAAAATTATGAAAAACACCATTTTTAAGGACAAAATTCAACCCCGAATCTATTCGGGTGTCTGTTTTTATATTTGAATCAAAAAAAAAATATTTCACCTCCTGGGCCCAAAAATCCCTGACTCCGGCATCAGGAATTATCTTCCCCGGACACCAAAAAAATCTTCATTTTTAAAAACTATGAAAAACACCATTTTGAAGGACGAAATTCAACCCCAAATCTAATTCTGGCATCCGTTTTTATATTTGGGTCAAAAAAAATATTCACCTCCTGGGCACAAAAATCCCTGACCCTGGCATCAGGAATTTTCTTCCCCAGACACCAAAAAAATCTTGATTTTTAAAAGCAATGAAAAACACCATTTTTGAGAATGAAATTCAACCCCGAATCTCATTCTGGTTTGCGTTTTTACATTTGGGTGGAAAAAAATTTCACCTCCTGGGCACAAAACTCCCTGACTCCGGCATCAGGAATTTATTATGATAAACACCATTTTAAAGGACAAAATTCAACCCTGAATCTCATTCGGGTGTCTGTTTTTACATTTGAGTCAAAAAAATTTTTTCACCTCCTGGGCACAAAAATCCCTGACCCTGGCATCAGGAATTTTCTTCCCCAGACACCAAAAAAATCTTGATTTTTAAAAGCAATGAAAAACACCATTTTTGAGAATGAAATTCAACCCCGAATCTCATTCTGGTGTGCGTTTTTACATTTGGGTGGAAAAAAATTTCACCTCCTGGGCACAAAACTCCCTGACTCCGGCATCAGGAATTTATTATGATAAACACCATTTTAAAGGACAAAATTCAACCCTGAATCTCATTCGGGTGTCTGTTTTTACATTTGAGTCAAAAAATATTTTTCACCTCCTGGGCACAAAAATCCCTGACTCCGGCATCAGGAATTTTCTTCCCCGGACACGAAATAAATCTTGATTTTTAAAAGCTATGAAAAACACCATTCTTGAGAATGAAATTCAACCCCGAATCTCATTCTGGTGTCGGTTTTTAGATTTGGGGGTGGGAAAAAATTTCACCTCCTGGGCACAAAAATCCCTGACTCCGGCATCAGGAATTTTCTCCCCGGGACACCAAAAAATTCTTGATTTTTAAAAGCTATGAAAAACACCATTTTTAAGCACGAAATTCAACCCCGAATCTCATTCCGGCGTCTGTTTATAGATTTGGGTGGGGGGAAAAAATTCACCTCCTGGGCACAAAACTCTCTGACCCCGGCATCAGGAATTTTCTTCCCCGGACACCAAAAAAATCTTGATTTTTAAAAGCTATGAAAAACACCATTTTTAAGCACGAAATTCAACCCCGAATCTCATTCCGGCGTCCGTTTATAGATTTGGGTGGAAAAAAAAATTTCACCTCCTGGGCACAAAAATCTCTGACTCCGGCATCAGGCATTTTCTTCCCAACAAAATCTTGATTTTTAAAAATTATGAAAAACACCATTTTTAACGACAAAATTCAACCCTGAATCTATTCGGGTGTCTGTTTTTATATTTGAATCAAAAAAAAAAAATTTCACCTCCTGGGCCCAAAAATCCCTGACTCCGGCATCAGGAATTATCTTCCCCGGACACCAAAAAAATCTTCATTTTTAAAAACTATGAAAAACACCATTTTGAAGGACGAAATTCAACCCCAAATCTAATTCTGGCATCCGTTTTTATATTTGGGTCAAAAAAAATATTCACCTCCTGGGCACAAAAATCCCTGACCCTGGCATCAGGAATTTTCTTCCCCAGACACCAAAAAAATCTTGATTTTTAAAAGCAATGAAAAACACCATTTTTGAGAATGAAATTCAACCCCGAATCTCATTCTGGTGTGCGTTTTTACATTTGGGTGGAAAAAAATTTCACCTCCTGGGCACAAAACTCCCTGACTCCGGCATCAGGAATTTATTATGATAAACACCATTTTAAAGGACAAAATTCAACCCTGAATCTCATTCGGGTGTCTGTTTTTACATTTGAGTCAAAAAAAATTTTTCACCTCCTGGGCACAAAAATCCCTGACTCCGGCATCAGGAATTTTCTTCCCCGGACACGAAATAAATCTTGATTTTTAAAAGCTATGAAAAACACCATTTTTGAGAATGAAATTCAACCCCGAATCTCATTCTGGTGTCGGTTTTTAGATTTGGGGGTGGGAAAAAATTTCACCTCCTGGGCACAAAACTCCCTGACTCCGGCATCAGGAATTTATTATGATAAACACCATTTTAAAGGACAAAATTCAACCCTGAATCTCATTCGGGTGTCTGTTTTTACATTTGAGTCAAAAAAAATTTTTCACCTCCTGGGCACAAAAATCCCTGACCCTGGCATCAGGAATTTTCTTCCCCAGACACCAAAAAAATCTTGATTTTTAAAAGCAATGAAAAACACCATTTTTGAGAATGAAATTCAACCCCGAATCTCATTCTGGTGTGCGTTTTTACATTTGGGTGGAAAAAAAATTCACCTCCTGGGCACAAAACTCCCTGACTCCGGCATCAGGAATTTATTATGATAAACACCATTTTAAAGGACAAAATTCAACCCTGAATCTCATTCGGGTGTCTGTTTTTACATTTGAGTCAAAAAAAATTTTTCACCTCCTGGGCACAAAAATCCCTGACTCCGGCATCAGGAATTTTCTTCCCCGGACACGAAATAAATCTTGATTTTTAAAAGCTATGAAAAACACCATTTTTGAGAATGAAATTCAACCCCGAATCTCATTCTGGTGTCGGTTTTTAGATTTGGGGGTGGGAAAAAATTTCACCTCCTGGGCACAAAAATCCCTGACTCCGGCATCAGGAATTTTCTCCCCGGGACACCAAAAAATTCTTGATTTTTAAAAGCTATGAAAAACACCATTTTTAAGCACGAAATTCAACCCCGAATCTCATTCCGGCGTCTGTTTATAGATTTGGGTGGGAGGAAAAAATTCACCTCCTGGGCACAAAACTCTCTGACCCCGGCATCAGGAATTTTCTTCCCCGGACACCAAAAAAATCTTGATTTTTAAAAGCTATGAAAAACACCATTTTTAAGCACGAAATTCAACCCCGAATCTCATTCCGGCGTCCGTTTATAGATTTGGGTGGAAAAAAAAATTTCACCTCCTGGGCACAAAATTCTCTGACTCCGGCATCAGGCATTTTCTTCCCAACAAAATCTTGATTTTTAAAAATTATGAAAAACACCATTTTTAAGGACAAAATTCAACCCCGAATCTATTCGGGTGTCTGTTTTTATATTTGAATCAAAAAAAAAATTTCACCTCCTGGGCCCAAAAATCCCTGACTCCGGCATCAGGAATTATCTTCCCCGGACACCAAAAAAATCTTCATTTTTAAAAACTATGAAAAACACCATTTTGAAGGACGAAATTCAACCCCAAATCTAATTCTGGCATCCGTTTTTATATTTGGGTCAAAAAAAATATTCACCTCCTGGGCACAAAAATCCCTGACCCTGGCATCAGGAATTTTCTTCCCCAGACACCAAAAAAATCTTGATTTTTAAAAGCAATGAAAAACACCATTTTTGAGAATGAAATTCAACCCCGAATCTCATTCTGGTGTGCGTTTTTACATTTGGGTGGAAAAAAATTTCACCTCCTGGGCACAAAACTCCCTGACTCCGGCATCAGGAATTTATTATGATAAACACCATTTTAAAGGACAAAATTCAACCCTGAATCTCATTCGGGTGTCTGTTTTTACATTTGAGTCAAAAAAATTTTTTCACCACCTGGGCACAAAAATCCCTGACCCTGGCATCAGGAATTTTCTTCCCCAGACACCAAAAAAATCTTGATTTTTAAAAGCAATGAAAAACACCATTTTTGAGAATGAAATTCAACCCCGAATCTCATTCTGGTGTGCGTTTTTACATTTGGGTGGAAAAAAAATTCACCTCCTGGGCACAAAACTCCCTGACTCCGGCATCAGGAATTTATTATGATAAACACCATTTTAAAGGACAAAATTCAACCCTGAATCTCATTCGGGTGTCTGTTTTTACATTTGAGTCAAAAAAAATTTTTCACCTCCTGGGCACAAAAATCCCTGACTCCGGCATCAGGAATTTTCTTCCCCGGACACGAAATAAATCTTGATTTTTAAAAGCTATGAAAAACACCATTTTTGAGAATGAAATTCAACCCCGAATCTCATTCTGGTGTCGGTTTTTAGATTTGGGGGTGGGAAAAAATTTCACCTCCTGGGCACAAAAATCCCTGACTCCGGCATCAGGAATTTTCTCCCCGGGACACCAAAAAATACTTGATTTTTAAAAGCTATGAAAAACACCATTTTTAAGCACGAAATTCAACCCCGAATCTCATTCCGGCGTCTGTTTATAGATTTGGGTGGGGGAAAAAAATTCACCTCCTGGGCACAAAACTCTCTGACCCCGGCATCAGGAATTTTCTTCCCCGGACACCAAAAAAATCTTGATTTTTAAAAGCTATGAAAAACACCATTTTTAAGCACGAAATTCAACCCCGAATCTCATTCCGGCGTCCGTTTATAGATTTGGATGGAAAAAAAAATTTCACCTCCTGGGCACAAAAATCTCTGACTCCGGCATCAGGCATTTTCTTCCCAACAAAATCTTGATTTTTAAAAATTATGAAAAACACCATTTTTAAGGACAAAATTCAACCCCGAATCTATTCGGGTGTCTGTTTTTATATTTGAATCAAAAAAAAAATATTTCACCTCCTGGGCCCAAAAATCCCTGACTCCGGCATCAGGAATTATCTTCCCCGGACACCAAAAAAATCTTCATTTTTAAAAACTATGAAAAACACCATTTTGAAGGACGAAATTCAACCCCAAATCTAATTCTGGCATCCGTTTTTATATTTGGGTCAAAAAAAATATTCACCTCCTGGGCACAAAAATCCCTGACCCTGGCATCAGGAATTTTCTTCCCCAGACACCAAAAAAATCTTGATTTTTAAAAGCAATGAAAAACACCATTTTTGAGAATGAAATTCAACCCCGAATCTCATTCTGGTTTGCGTTTTTACATTTGGGTGGAAAAAAATTTCACCTCCTGGGCACAAAACTCCCTGACTCCGGCATCAGGAATTTATTATGATAAACACCATTTTAAAGGACAAAATTCAACCCTGAATCTCATTCGGGTGTCTGTTTTTACATTTGAGTCAAAAAAATTTTTTCACCTCCTGGGCACAAAAATCCCTGACCCTGGCATCAGGAATTTTCTTCCCCAGACACCAAAAAAATCTTGATTTTTAAAAGCAATGAAAAACACCATTTTTGAGAATGAAATTCAACCCCGAATCTCATTCTGGTGTGCGTTTTTACATTTGGGTGGAAAAAAATTTCACCTCCTGGGCACAAAACTCCCTGACTCCGGCATCAGGAATTTATTATGATAAACACCATTTTAAAGGACAAAATTCAACCCTGAATCTCATTCGGGTGTCTGTTTTTACATTTGAGTCAAAAAATATTTTTCACCTCCTGGGCACAAAAATCCCTGACTCCGGCATCAGGAATTTTCTTCCCCGGACACGAAATAAATCTTGATTTTTAAAAGCTATGAAAAACACCATTCTTGAGAATGAAATTCAACCCCGAATCTCATTCTGGTGTCGGTTTTTAGATTTGGGGGTGGGAAAAAATTTCACCTCCTGGGCACAAAAATCCCTGACTCCGGCATCAGGAATTTTCTCCCCGGGACACCAAAAAATTCTTGATTTTTAAAAGCTATGAAAAACACCATTTTTAAGCACGAAATTCAACCCCGAATCTCATTCCGGCGTCTGTTTATAGATTTGGGTGGGGGGAAAAAATTCACCTCCTGGGCACAAAACTCTCTGACCCCGGCATCAGGAATTTTCTTCCCCGGACACCAAAAAAATCTTGATTTTTAAAAGCTATGAAAAACACCATTTTTAAGCACGAAATTCAACCCCGAATCTCATTCCGGCGTCCGTTTATAGATTTGGGTGGAAAAAAAAATTTCACCTCCTGGGCACAAAAATCTCTGACTCCGGCATCAGGCATTTTCTTCCCAACAAAATCTTGATTTTTAAAAATTATGAAAAACACCATTTTTAACGACAAAATTCAACCCTGAATCTATTCGGGTGTCTGTTTTTATATTTGAATCAAAAAAAAAAAATTTCACCTCCTGGGCCCAAAAATCCCTGACTCCGGCATCAGGAATTATCTTCCCCGGACACCAAAAAAATCTTCATTTTTAAAAACTATGAAAAACACCATTTTGAAGGACGAAATTCAACCCCAAATCTAATTCTGGCATCCGTTTTTATATTTGGGTCAAAAAAAATATTCACCTCCTGGGCACAAAAATCCCTGACCCTGGCATCAGGAATTTTCTTCCCCAGACACCAAAAAAATCTTGATTTTTAAAAGCAATGAAAAACACCATTTTTGAGAATGAAATTCAACCCCGAATCTCATTCTGGTGTGCGTTTTTACATTTGGGTGGAAAAAAATTTCACCTCCTGGGCACAAAACTCCCTGACTCCGGCATCAGGAATTTATTATGATAAACACCATTTTAAAGGACAAAATTCAACCCTGAATCTCATTCGGGTGTCTGTTTTTACATTTGAGTCAAAAAAAATTTTTCACCTCCTGGGCACAAAAATCCCTGACTCCGGCATCAGGAATTTTCTTCCCCGGACACGAAATAAATCTTGATTTTTAAAAGCTATGAAAAACACCATTTTTGAGAATGAAATTCAACCCCGAATCTCATTCTGGTGTCGGTTTTTAGATTTGGGGGTGGGAAAAAATTTCACCTCCTGGGCACAAAACTCCCTGACTCCGGCATCAGGAATTTATTATGATAAACACCATTTTAAAGGACAAAATTCAACCCTGAATCTCATTCGGGTGTCTGTTTTTACATTTGAGTCAAAAAAAATTTTTCACCTCCTGGGCACAAAAATCCCTGACCCTGGCATCAGGAATTTTCTTCCCCAGACACCAAAAAAATCTTGATTTTTAAAAGCAATGAAAAACACCATTTTTGAGAATGAAATTCAACCCCGAATCTCATTCTGGTGTGCGTTTTTACATTTGGGTGGAAAAAAAATTCACCTCCTGGGCACAAAACTCCCTGACTCCGGCATCAGGAATTTATTATGATAAACACCATTTTAAAGGACAAAATTCAACCCTGAATCTCATTCGGGTGTCTGTTTTTACATTTGAGTCAAAAAAAATTTTTCACCTCCTGGGCACAAAAATCCCTGACTCCGGCATCAGGAATTTTCTTCCCCGGACACGAAATAAATCTTGATTTTTAAAAGCTATGAAAAACACCATTTTTGAGAATGAAATTCAACCCCGAATCTCATTCTGGTGTCGGTTTTTAGATTTGGGGGTGGGAAAAAATTTCACCTCCTGGGCACAAAAATCCCTGACTCCGGCATCAGGAATTTTCTCCCCGGGACACCAAAAAATTCTTGATTTTTAAAAGCTATGAAAAACACCATTTTTAAGCACGAAATTCAACCCCGAATCTCATTCCGGCGTCTGTTTATAGATTTGGGTGGGAGGAAAAAATTCACCTCCTGGGCACAAAACTCTCTGACCCCGGCATCAGGAATTTTCTTCCCCGGACACCAAAAAAATCTTGATTTTTAAAAGCTATGAAAAACACCATTTTTAAGCACGAAATTCAACCCCGAATCTCATTCCGGCGTCCGTTTATAGATTTGGGTGGAAAAAAAAATTTCACCTCCTGGGCACAAAATTCTCTGACTCCGGCATCAGGCATTTTCTTCCCAACAAAATCTTGATTTTTAAAAATTATGAAAAACACCATTTTTAAGGACAAAATTCAACCCCGAATCTATTCGGGTGTCTGTTTTTATATTTGAATCAAAAAAAAAATTTCACCTCCTGGGCCCAAAAATCCCTGACTCCGGCATCAGGAATTATCTTCCCCGGACACCAAAAAAATCTTCATTTTTAAAAACTATGAAAAACACCATTTTGAAGGACGAAATTCAACCCCAAATCTAATTCTGGCATCCGTTTTTATATTTGGGTCAAAAAAAATATTCACCTCCTGGGCACAAAAATCCCTGACCCTGGCATCAGGAATTTTCTTCCCCAGACACCAAAAAAATCTTGATTTTTAAAAGCAATGAAAAACACCATTTTTGAGAATGAAATTCAACCCCGAATCTCATTCTGGTGTGCGTTTTTACATTTGGGTGGAAAAAAATTTCACCTCCTGGGCACAAAACTCCCTGACTCCGGCATCAGGAATTTATTATGATAAACACCATTTTAAAGGACAAAATTCAACCCTGAATCTCATTCGGGTGTCTGTTTTTACATTTGAGTCAAAAAAATTTTTTCACCACCTGGGCACAAAAATCCCTGACCCTGGCATCAGGAATTTTCTTCCCCAGACACCAAAAAAATCTTGATTTTTAAAAGCAATGAAAAACACCATTTTTGAGAATGAAATTCAACCCCGAATCTCATTCTGGTGTGCGTTTTTACATTTGGGTGGAAAAAAAATTCACCTCCTGGGCACAAAACTCCCTGACTCCGGCATCAGGAATTTATTATGATAAACACCATTTTAAAGGACAAAATTCAACCCTGAATCTCATTCGGGTGTCTGTTTTTACATTTGAGTCAAAAAAAATTTTTCACCTCCTGGGCACAAAAATCCCTGACTCCGGCATCAGGAATTTTCTTCCCCGGACACGAAATAAATCTTGATTTTTAAAAGCTATGAAAAACACCATTTTTGAGAATGAAATTCAACCCCGAATCTCATTCTGGTGTCGGTTTTTAGATTTGGGGGTGGGAAAAAATTTCACCTCCTGGGCACAAAAATCCCTGACTCCGGCATCAGGAATTTTCTCCCCGGGACACCAAAAAATTCTTGATTTTTAAAAGCTATGAAAAACACCATTTTTAAGCACGAAATTCAACCCCGAATCTCATTCCGGCGTCTGTTTATAGATTTGGGTGGGGGAAAAAAATTCACCTCCTGGGCACAAAACTCTCTGACCCCGGCATCAGGAATTTTCTTCCCCGGACACCAAAAAAATCTTGATTTTTAAAAGCTATGAAAAACACCATTTTTAAGCACGAAATTCAACCCCGAATCTCATTCCGGCGTCCGTTTATAGATTTGGGTGGAAAAAAAAATTTCACCTCCTGGGCACAAAATTCTCTGACTCCGGCATCAGGCATTTTCTTCCCAACAAAATCTTGATTTTTAAAAATTATGAAAAACACCATTTTTAAGGACAAAATTCAACCCCGAATCTATTCGGGTGTCTGTTTTTATATTTGAATCAAAAAAAAAATTTCACCTCCTGGGCCAAAAATCCCTGACTCCGGCATCAGGAATTATCTTCCCCGGACACCAAAAAAATCTTCATTTTTAAAAACTATGAAAAACACCATTTTGAAGGACGAAATTCAACCCCAAATCTAATTCTGGCATCCGTTTTTATATTTGGGTCAAAAAAAATATTCACCTCCTGGGCACAAAAATCCCTGACCCTGGCATCAGGAATTTTCTTCCCCAGACACCAAAAAAATCTTGATTTTTAAAAGCAATGAAAAACACCATTTTTGAGAATGAAATTCAACCCCGAATCTCATTCTGGTGTGCGTTTTTACATTTGGGTGGAAAAAAATTTCACCTCCTGGGCACAAAACTCCCTGACTCCGGCATCAGGAATTTATTATGATAAACACCATTTTAAAGGACAAAATTCAACCCTGAATCTCATTCGGGTGTCTGTTTTTACATTTGAGTCAAAAAAATTTTTTCACCTCCTGGGCACAAAAATCCCTGACTCCGGCATCAGGAATTTTCTTCCCCGGACACGAAATAAATCTTGATTTTTAAAAGCTATGAAAAACACCATTTTTGAGAATGAAATTCAACCCCGAATCTCATTCTGGTGTCGGTTTTTAGATTTGGGGGTGGGAAAAAATTTCACCTCCTGGGCACAAAAATCCCTGACTCCGGCATCAGGAATTTTCTCCCCGGGACACCAAAAAATTCTTGATTTTTAAAAGCTATGAAAAACACCATTTTTAAGCACGAAATTCAACCCCGAATCTCATTCCGGCGTCTGTTTATAGATTTGGGTGGGGGGAAAAAATTCACCTCCTGGGCACAAAACTCTCTGACCCCGGCATCAGGAATTTTCTTCCCCGGACACCAAAAAAATCTTGATTTTTAAAAGCTATGAAAAACACCATTTTTAAGCACGAAATTCAACCCCGAATCTCATTCCGGCGTCCGTTTATAGATTTGGGTGGAAAAAAAAATTTCACCTCCTGGGCACAAAATTCTCTGACTCCGGCATCAGGAATTTTCTTCCCAACAAAATCTTGATTTTTAAAAATTATGAAAAACACCATTTTTAAGGACAAAATTCAACCCCGAATCTATTCGGGTGTCTGTTTTTATATTTGAATCAAAAAAAAAAATTTCACCTCCTGGGCCCAAAAATCCCTGACTCCGGCATCAGGAATTATCTTCCCCGGACACCAAAAAAATCTTCATTTTTAAAAACTATGAAAAACACCATTTTGAAGGACGAAATTCAACCCCAAATCTAATTCTGGCATCCGTTTTTATATTTGGGTCAAAAAAAATATTCACCTCCTGGGCACAAAAATCCCTGACCCTGGCATCAGGAATTTTCTTCCCCAGACACCAAAAAAATCTTGATTTTTAAAAGCAATGAAAAACACCATTTTTGAGAATGAAATTCAACCCCGAATCTCATTCTGGTGTGCGTTTTTACATTTGGGTGGAAAAAAATTTCACCTCCTGGGCACAAAACTCCCTGACTCCGGCATCAGGAATTTATTATGATAAACACCATTTTAAAGGACAAAATTCAACCCTGAATCTCATTCGGGTGTCTGTTTTTACATTTGAGTCAAAAAAATTTTTTCACCTCCTGGGCACAAAAATCCCTGACTCCGGCATCAGGAATTTTCTTCCCCGGACACGAAATAAATCTTGATTTTTAAAAGCTATGAAAAACACCATTTTTGAGAATGAAATTCAACCCCGAATCTCATTCTGGTGTCGGTTTTTAGATTTGGGGGTGGGAAAAAATTTCACCTCCTGGGCACAAAAATCCCTGACTCCGGCATCAGGAATTTTCTCCCCGGGACACCAAAAAATTCTTGATTTTTAAAAGCTATGAAAAACACCATTTTTAAGCACGAAATTCAACCCCGAATCTCATTCCGGCGTCTGTTTATAGATTTGGGTGGAAAAAAAAATTTCACCTCCTGGGCACAAAATTCTCTGACTCCGGCATCAGGCATTTTCTTCCCAAAAAAATCTTGATTTTTAAAAATTATGAAAAACACCATTTTTAAGGACAAAATTCAACCCCGAATCTATTCGGGTGTCTGTTTTTATATTTGAATCAAAAAAAAAAAATTCACCTCCTGGGCCCAAAAATCCCTGACTCCGGCATCAGGAATTATCTTCCCCGGACACCAAAAAAATCTTCATTTTTAAAAACTATGAAAAACACCATTTTGAAGGACGAAATTCAACCCCAAATCTAATTCTGGCATCCGTTTTTATATTTGGGTCAAAAAAAATATTCACCTCCTGGGCACAAAAATCCCTGACCCTGGCATCAGGAATTTTCTTCCCCAGACACCAAAAAAATCTTGATTTTTAAAAGCAATGAAAAACACCATTTTTGAGAATGAAATTCAACCCCGAATCTCATTCTGGTGTGCGTTTTTACATTTGGGTGGAAAAAAATTTCACCTCCTGGGCACAAAACTCCCTGACTCCGGCATCAGGAATTTATTATGATAAACACCATTTTAAAGGACAAAATTCAACCCTGAATCTCATTCGGGTGTCTGTTTTTACATTTGAGTCAAAAAAATTTTTTCACCTCCTGGGCACAAAAATCCCTGACTCCGGCATCAGGAATTTTCTTCCCCGGACACGAAATAAATCTTGATTTTTAAAAGCTATGAAAAACACCATTTTTGAGAATGAAATTCAACCTCGAATCTCATTCTGGTGTCGGTTTTTAGATTTGGGGGTGGGAAAAAATTTCACCTCCTGGGCACAAAAATCCCTGACTCCGGCATCAGGAATTTTCTCCCCGGGACACCAAAAAATTCTTGATTTTTAAAAGCTATGAAAAACACCATTTTTAAGCACGAAATTCAACCCCGAATCTCATTCCGGCGTCTGTTTATAGATTTGGGTGGGGGGAAAAAATTCACCTCCTGGGCACAAAACTCTCTGACCCCGGCATCAGGAATTTTCTTCCCCGGACACCAAAAAAATCTTGATTTTTAAAAGCTATGAAAAACACCATTTTTAAGCACGAAATTCAACCCCGAATCTCATTCCGGCGTCCGTTTATAGATTTGGGTGGAAAAAAAAATTTCACCTCCTGGGCACAAAATTCTCTGACTCCGGCATCAGGCATTTTCTTCCCAAAAAAATCTTGATTTTTAAAAATTATGAAAAACACCATTTTTAAGGACAAAATTCAACCCCGAATCTATTCGGGTGTCTGTTTTTATATTTGAATCAAAAAAAAAAATTTCACCTCCTGGGCCCAAAAATCCCTGACTCCGGCATCAGGAATTATCTTCCCCGGACACCAAAAAAATCTTCATTTTTAAAAACTATGAAAAACACCATTTTGAAGGACGAAATTCAACCCCAAATCTAATTCTGGCATCCGTTTTTATATTTGGGTCAAAAAAAATATTCACCTCCTGGGCACAAAAATCCCTGACCCTGGCATCAGGAATTTTCTTCCCCAGACACCAAAAAAATCCTGATTTTTAAAAGCAATGAAAAACACCATTTTTGAGAATGAAATTCAACCCCGAATCTCATTCTGGTGTGCGTTTTTACATTTGGGTGGAAAAAAATTTCACCTCCTGGGCACAAAACTCCCTGACTCCGGCATCAGGAATTTATTATGATAAACACCATTTTAAAGGACAAAATTCAACCCTGAATCTCATTCGGGTGTCTGTTTTTACATTTGAGTCAAAAAAATTTTTTTCACCTCCTGGGCACAAAAATCCCTGACTCCGGCATCAGGCATTTTCTTCCCAACAAAATCTTGATTTTTAAAAATTATGAAAAACACCATTTTTAAGGACAAAATTTAACCCCGAATCTATTCGGGTGTCTGTTTTTATATTTGAATCAAAAAAAAAATTTCACCTCCTGGGCCCAAAAATCCCTGACACGGCATCAGGAATTATCTTCCCCGGACACCAAAAAAATCTTCATTTTTAAAAACTATGAAAAACACCATTTTGAAGGACGAAATTCAACCCCAAATCTAATTCTGGCATCCGTTTTTATATTTGGGTCAAAAAAAATATTCACCTCCTGGGCACAAAAATCCCTGACCCTGGCATCAGGAATTTTCTTCCCCAGACACCAAAAAAATCTTGATTTTTAAAAGCAATGAAAAACACCATTTTTGAGAATGAAATTCAACCCCGAATCTCATTCTGGTGTGCGTTTTTACATTTGGGTGGAAAAAAATTTCACCTCCTGGGCACAAAACTCCCTGACTCCGGCATCAGGAATTTATTATGATAAACACCATTTTAAAGGACAAAATTCAACCCTGAATCTCATTCGGGTGTCTGTTTTTACATTTGAGTCAAAAAAATTTTTTCACCTCCTGGGCACAAAAATCCCTGACTCCGGCATCAGGAATTTTCTTCCCCGGACACGAAATAAATCTTGATTTTTAAAAGCTATGAAAAACACCATTTTTGAGAATGAAATTCAACCCCGAATCTCATTCTGGTGTCGGTTTTTAGATTTGGGGGTGGGAAAAAATTTCACCTCCTGGGCACAAAAATCCCTGACTCCGGCATCAGGAATTTTCTCCCCGGGACACCAAAAAATTCTTGATTTTTAAAAGCTATGAAAAACACCATTTTTAAGCACGAAATTCAACCCCGAATCTCATTCCGGCGTCTGTTTATAGATTTGGGTGGGGGAAAAAAATTCACCTCCTGGGCACAAAACTCTCTGACCCCGGCATCAGGAATTTTCTTCCCCGGACACCAAAAAAATCTTGATTTTTAAAAGCTATGAAAAACACCATTTTTAAGCACGAAATTCAACCCCGAATCTCATTCCAGCGTCCGTTTATAGATTTGGGTGGAAAAAAAAAATTCACCTCCTGGGCACAAAAATTACTGACTCCGGCATCAGGCATTTTCTTCCCAACAAAATCTTGATTTTTAAAAATTATGAAAAACACCATTTTTAAGGACAAAATTCAACCCCGAATCTATTCGGGTGTCTGTTTTTATATTTGAATCAAAAAAAAAATTTCACCTCCTGGGCCCAAAAATCCCTGACTCCGGCATCAGGAATTATCTTCCCCGGACACCAAAAAAATCTTCATTTTTAAAAACTATGAAAAACACCATTTTGAAGGACGAAATTCAACCCCAAATCTAATTCTGGCATCCGTTTTTATATTTGGGTCAAAAAAAATATTCACCTCCTGGGCACAAAAATCCCTGACCCTGGCATCAGGAATTTTCTTCCCCAGACACCAAAATAATCCTGATTTTTAAAAGCAATGAAAAACACCATTTTTGAGAATGAAATTCAACCCCGAATCTCATTCTGGTGTGCGTTTTTACATTTGGGTGGAAAAAAATTTCACCTCCTGGGCACAAAACTCCCTGACTCCGGCATCAGGAATTTATTATGATAAACACCATTTTAAAGGACAAAATTCAACCCTGAATCTCATTCGGGTGTCTGTTTTTACATTTGAGTCAAAAAAAATTTTTCACCTCCTGGGCACAAAAATCCCTGACTCCGGCATCAGGAATTTTCTTCCCCGGACACGAAATAAATCTTGATTTTTAAAAGCTATGAAAAACACCATTTTTGAGAATGAAATTCAACCCCGAATCTCATTCTGGTGTCGGTTTTAGATTTGGGGGTGGGAAAAAATTTCACCTCCTGGGCACAAAAATCCCTGACTCCGGCATCAGGAATTTTCTCCCCGGGACACCAAAAAATTCTTGATTTTTAAAAGCTATGAAAAACACCATTTTTAAGCATGAAATTCAACCCCGAATCTCATTCCGGCGTCTGTTTATAGATTTGGGTGGGGGGGAAAAATTCACCTCCTGGGCACAAAACTCTCTGACCCCGGCATCAGGAATTTTCTTCCCAACAAAATCTTGATTTTTAAAAATTATGAAAAACACCATTTTTAAGGACAAAATTTAACCCTGAATCTATTCCGGTGTGTGTTTTTATATTTGAATCAAAAAAAAAATTTCACCTCCAGGGCCCAAAAATCCCTGACTCCGGCATCAGGAATTATCTTCCCCAGACACCAAAAAAAATCTTGATTTTTAAAAGCAATGAAAAACACCATTTTTGAGAATGAAATTCAACCCCGAATCTCATTCTGGTATGCGTTTTTACATTTGGGTGGAAAAAAATTTCACCTCCTGGGCACAAAACTCCCTGACTCCGGCATCAGGAATTTATTATGATAAACACCATTTTAAAGGACAAAATTCAACTCTGAATCTCATTCGGGTGTCTGTTTTTACATTTGAGTCAAAAAAAATTTTTCACCTCCTGGGCACAAAAATCCCTGACTCCGGCATCAGGAATTTTCTTCCCCGGACACGAAATAAATCTTGATTTTTAAAAGCTATGAAAAACACCATTTTTAAGCACGAAATTCAACCCCGAATCTCATTCCGGCGTCTGTTTATAGATTTGGGTGGGAAAAAAAATTTCACCTCCTGGGCACAAAAATCTCTGACTCCGGCATCAGGCATTTTCTTCCCAACAAAATCTTGATTTTTAAAAATTATGAAAAACACCATTTTTAAGGACAAAATTCAACCCCGAATCTATTCGGGTGTCTGTTTTTATATTTGAATCAAAAAAAAAATTCACCTCCTGGGCCCAAAAATCCCTGACTCCGGCATCAGGAATTATCTTCCCCGGACACCAAAAAAATCTTCATTTTTAAAAACTATGAAAAACACCATTTTGAAGGACGAAATTCAACCCCAAATCTAATTCTGGCATCCGTTTTTATATTTGGGTCAAAAAAAATATTCACCTCCTGGGCACAAAAATCCCTGACCCTGGCATCAGGAATTTTCTTCCCCAGACACCAAAAAAATCTTGATTTTTAAAAGCAATGAAAAACACCATTTTTGAGAATGGAATTCAACCCCGAATCTCATTCTGGTGTGCGTTTTTACATTTGGGTGGAAAAAAATTTCACCTCCTGGGCACAAAACTCCCTGACTCCGGCATCAGGAATTTATTATGATAAACACCATTTTAAAGGACAAAATTCAACCCTGAATCTCATTCGGGTGTCTGTTTTTACATTTGAGTCAAAAAAAATTTTTCACCTCCTGGGCACAAAAATCCCTGACTCCGGCATCAGGAATTTTCTTCCCCGGACACGAAATAAATCTTGATTTTTAAAAGCTATGAAAACCACCATTTTTGAGAATGAAATTCAACCCCGAATCTCATTCTGGTGTCGGTTTTTAGATTTGGGGGTGGGAAAAAATTTCACCTCCTGGGCACAAAAATCCCTGACTCCGGCATCAGGAATTTTCTCCCCGGGACACCAAAAAATTCTTGATTTTTAAAAGCTATGAAAAACACCATTTTTAAGCACGAAATTCAACCCCGAATCTCATTCCGGCGTCTGTTTATAGATTTGGGTGGGGGGGAAAAATTCACCTCCTGGGCACAAAACTCTCTGACCCCGGCATCAGGAATTTTCTTCCCCGGACACCAAAAAAATCTTGATTTTTAAAAGCTATGAAAAACACCATTTTTAAGCACGAAATTCAACCCCGAATCTCATTCCGGCGTCCGTTTATAGATTTGGGTGGAAAAAAAAATTTCACCTCCTGGGCACAAAAATCTCTGACTCCGGCATCAGGCATTTTCTTCCCAACAAAATCTTGATTTTTAAAAATTATGAAAAACACCATTTTTAAGGACAAAATTTAACCCCGAATCTATTCGGGTGTCTGTTTTTATATTTGAATCAAAAAAAAAAAATTTCACCTCCTGGGCCCAAAAATCCCTGACTCCGGCATCAGGAATTATCTTCCCCGGACACCAAAAAAATCTTCATTTTTAAAAACTATGAAAAACACCATTTTGAAGGACGAAATTCAACCCCAAATCTAATTCTGGCATCCGTTTTTATATTTGGGTCAAAAAAAATATTCACCTCCTGGGCACAAAAATCCCTGACCCTGGCATCAGGAATTTTCTTCCCCAGACACCAAAAAAATCTTGATTTTTAAAAGCAATGAAAAACACCATTTTTGAGAATGAAATTCAACCCCGAATCTCATTCTGGTGTGCGTTTTTACATTTGGGTGGAAAAAAATTTCACCTCCTGGGCACAAAACTCCCTGACTCCGGCATCAGGAATTTATTATGATAAACACCATTTTAAAGGACAAAATTCAACCCTGAATCTCATTCGGGTGTCTGTTTTTACATTTGAGTCAAAAAAAAATTTTCACCTCCTGGGCACAAAAATCCCTGACTCCGGCATCAGGAATTTTCTTCCCCGGACACGAAATAAATCTTGATTTTTAAAAGCTATGAAAAACACCATTTTTGAGAATGAAATTCAACCCCGAATCTCATTCTGGTGTCTGTTTTTAGATTTGGGGGTGGGAAAAAATTTCACCTCCTGGGCACAAAAATCCCTGACTCCGGCATCAGGAATTTTCTCCCCGGGACACCAAAAAATTCTTGATTTTTAAAAGCTATGAAAAACACCATTTTTAAGCACGAAATTCAACCCCGAATCTCATTCCGGCGTCTGTTTATAGATTTGGGTGGGGGGGAAAAATTCACCTCCTGGGCACAAAACTCTCTGACCCCGGCATCAGGAATTTTCTTCCCCGGACACCAAAAAAATCTTGATTTTTAAAAGCTATGAAAAACACCATTTTTAAGCACGAAATTCAACCCCGAATCTCATTCCGGCGTCCGTTTATAGATTTGGGTGGAAAAAAAAATTTCACCTCCTGGGCACAAAAATCTCTGACTCCGGCATCAGGCATTTTCTTCCCAACAAAATCTTGATTTTTAAAAATTATGAAAAACACCATTTTTAAGGACAAAATTTAACCCCGAATCTATTCGGGTGTCTGTTTTTATATTTGAATCAAAAAAAAAAATTTCACCTCCTGGGCCCAAAAATCCCTGACTCCGGCATCAGGAATTATCTTCCCCGGACACCAAAAAAATCTTCATTTTTAAAAACTATGAAAAACACCATTTTGAAGGACGAAATTCAACCCCAAATCTAATTCTGGCATCCGTTTTTATATTTGGGTCAAAAAAAATATTCACCTCCTGGGCACAAAAATCCCTGACCCTGGCATCAGGAATTTTCTTCCCCAGACACCAAAAAAATCTTGATTTTTAAAAGCAATGAAAAACACCATTTTTGAGAATGAAATTCAACCCCGAATCTCATTCTGGTGTGCGTTTTTACATTTGGGTGGAAAAAAATTTCACCTCCTGGGCACAAAACTCCCTGACTCCGGCATCAGGAATTTATTATGATAAACACCATTTTAAAGGACAAAATTCAACCCTGAATCTCATTCGGGTGTCTGTTTTTACATTTGAGTCAAAAAAATTTTTTCACCTCCTGGGCACAAAAATCCCTGACTCCGGCATCAGGAATTTTCTTCCCCGGACACGAAATAAATCTTGATTTTTAAAAGCTATGAAAAACACCATTTTTGAGAATGAAATTCAACCCCGAATCTCATTCTGGTGTCGGTTTTTAGATTTGGGGGTGGGAAAAAATTTCACCTCCTGGGCACAAAAATCCCTGACTCCGGCATCAGGAATTTTCTCCCCGGGACACCAAAAAATTCTTGATTTTTAAAAGCTATGAAAAACACCATTTTTAAGCACGAAATTCAACCCCGAATCTCATTCCGGGGTCTGTTTATAGATTTGGGTGGGGGGAAAAAATTCACCTCCTGGGCACAAAACTCTCTGACCCCAGCATCAGGAATTTATTATGATAAACACCATTTTAAAGGACAAAATTCAACCCTGAATCTCATTCGGGTGTCTGTTTTTACATTTGAGTCAAAAAAAATTTTTCACCTCCTGGGCACAAAAATCCCTGACTCCGGCATCAGGAATTTTCTTCCCCGGACACGAAATAAATCTTGATTTTTAAAAGCTATGAAAAACACCATTTTTGAGAATGAAATTCAACCCCGAATCTCATTCTGGTGTCGGTTTTTAGCTTTGGGGGTGGGAAAAAATTCACCTCCTGGGCACAAAACTCTCTGCCCCGGCATCAGGAATTTTCTTCCCCAGACACCAAAAAAATCTTGATTTTTAAAAGCTATGAAAAACACCATTTTTAAGCACGAAATTCAACCCCGAATCTCATTCCGGCGTCCGTTTATAGATTTGGGTGGAAAAAAAAATTTCACCTCCTGGGCACAAAAATCTCTGACACCAGCATCAGGCATTTTCTTCCCAACAAAATCTTCATTTTTAAAAACTATGAAAAACACCATTTTGAAGGACGAAATTCAACCCCAAATCTAATTCTGGCATCCGTTTTTATATTTGGGTCAAAAAAAATATTCACCTCCTGGGCACAAAAATCCCTGACCCTGGCATCAGGAATTTTCTTCCCCAGACACCAAAAAAATCTTGATTTTTAAAAGCAATGAAAAACACCATTTTTGAGAATGAAATTCAACCCCGAATCTCATTCTGGTATGCGTTTTTACATTTGGGTGGAAAAAAATTTCACCTCCTGGGCACAAAACTCCCTGACTCCGGCATCAGGAATTTATTATGATAAACACCATTTTAAAGGACAAAATTCAACCCTGAATCTCATTCGGGTGTCTGTTTTTACATTTGAGTCAAAAAAAATTTTTCACCTCCTGGGCACAAAAATCCCTGACTCCGGCATCAGGAATTTTCTTCCCCGGACACGAAATAAATCTTGATTTTTAAAAGCTATGAAAAACACCATTTTTGAGAATGAAATTCAACCCCGAATCTCATTCTGGTGTCGGTTTTTAGATTTGGGGGTGGAAAAAAATTTCACCTCCTGGGCACAAAAATCCCTGACTCCGGCATCAGGAATTTTCTCCCCGGGACACCAAAAAATTCTTGATTTTTAAAAGCTATGAAAAACACCATTTTTAAGCACGAAATTCAACCCCGAATATCATTCCGGCGTCTGTTTATAGATTTGGGTGGGGGAAAAAAATTCACCTCCTGGGCACAAAACTCTCTGACCCCGGCATCAGGAATTTTCTTCCCCGGACACCAAAAAAATCTTGATTTTTAAAAGCTATGAAAAACACCATTTTTAAGCACGAAATTCAACCCCGAAACTCATTCCGGCGTCCGTTTATAGATTTGGGTGGGAAAAAAAATTTCACCTCCTGGGCACAAAAATCTCTGACTCCGGCATCAGGCATTTTCTTCCCAACAAAATCTTGATTTTTAAAAATTATGAAAAACACCATTTTTAAGGACAAAATTCAACCCCGAATCTATTCGGGTGTCTGTTTTTATATTTGAATCAAAAAAAAAAAATTTCACCTCCTGGGCCCAAAAATCCCTGACTCCGGCATCAGGAATTATCTACCCCGGACACCAAAAAAATCTTCATTTTTAAAAACTATGAAAAACACCATTTTGAAGGACGAAATTCAACCCCAAATCTAATTCTGGCATCCGTTTTTATATTTGGGTCAAAAAAAATATTCACCTCCTGGGCACAAAAATCCCTGACCCTGGCATCAGGAATTTTCTTCCCCAGACACCAAAAAAATCTTGATTTTTAAAAGCAATGAAAAACACCATTTTTGAGAATGAAATTCAACCCCGAATCTCATTCTGGTATGCGTTTTTACATTTGGGTGGAAAAAAATTTCACCTCCTGGGCACAAAACTCCCTGACTCCGGCATCAGGAATTTATTATGATAAACACCATTTTAAAGGACAAAATTCAACCCTGAATCTCATTCGGGTGTCTGTTTTTACATTTGAGTCAAAAAAAATTTTTCACCTCCTGGGCACAAAAATCCCTGACTCCGGCATCAGGAATTTTCTTCCCCGGACACGAAATAAATCTTGATTTTTAAAAGCTATGAAAAACACCATTTTTGAGAATGAAATTCAACCCCGAATCTCATTCTGGTGTCGGTTTTTAGATTTGGGGGTGGGGAAAAATTCACCTCCTGGGCACAAAACTCTCTGACCCCGGCATCAGGAATTTTCTTCCCCGGACACCAAAAAAATCTTGATTTTTAAAAGCTATGAAAAACACCATTTTTAAGCACGAAATTCAACCCCGAATCTCATTCCGGCGTCCGTTTATAGATTTGGGTGGAAAAAAAAATTTCACCTCCTGGGCACAAAAATCTCTGACTCCGGCATCAGGCATTTTCTTCCCAACAAAATCTTGATTTTTAAAAATTATGAAAAACACCATTTTTAAGGACAAAATTCAACCCCGAATCTATTCGGGTGTCTGTTTTTATATTTGAATCAAAAAAAAAAATTTCACCTCCTGGGCCCAAAAATCCCTGACTCCGGCATCAGGAATTATCTACCCCGGACACCAAAAAAATCTTCATTTTTAAAAACTATGAAAAACACCATTTTGAAGGACGAAATTCAACCCCAAATCTAATTCTGGCATCCGTTTTTATATTTGGGTCAAAAAAAATATTCACCTCCTGGGCACAAAAATCCCTGACCCTGGCATCAGGAATTTTCTTCCCCAGACACCAAAAAAATCTTGATTTTTAAAAGCAATGAAAAACACCATTTTTGAGAATGAAATTCAACCCCGAATCTCATTCTAGTATGCGTTTTTACATTTGGGTGGAAAAAAATTTCACCTCCTGGGCACAAAAATCCCTGACTCCGGCATCAGGAATTTTCTCCCCGGGACACCAAAAAATTCTTGATTTTTAAAAGCTATGAAAAACACCATTTTTAAGCACGAAATTCAACCCCGAATCTCATTCCGGCGTCCGTTTATAGATTTGGGTGGAAAAAAAAATTTCACCTCCTGGGCACAAAAATCTCTGACTCCGGCATCAGGCATTTTCTTCCCAACAAAATCTTGATTTTTAAAAATTATGAAAAACACCATTTTTAAGGACAAAATTCAACCCCGAATCTATTCGGGGGTCTGTTTTTATATTTGAATCAAAAAAAAAAAATTTCACCTCCTGGGCCCAAAAATCCCTGACTCCGGCATCAGGAATTATCTTCCCCGGACACCAAAAGAATCTTGATTTTTAAAAGCTATGAAAAACACCATTTTTAAGCACGAAATTCAACCCCCATCTCATTCCGGCGTCCGTTTATAGATTTGGGTGGAAAAAAAAATATTCACCTCCTGGGCACAAAAATCCCTGACCCTGGCATCAGGAATTTTCTTCCCCAGACACCAAAAAAATCTTGATTTTTAAAAGCAATGAAAAACACCATTTTTGAGAATGAAATTCAACCCCGAATCTCATTCTGGTGTGCGTTTTTACATTTGGGTGGAAAAAAATTTCACCTCCTGGGCACAAAACTCCCTGACTCCGGCATCAGGAATTTATTATGATAAACACCATTTTAAAGGACAAAATTCAACCCTGAATCTCATTCGGGTGTCTGTTTTTACATTTGAGTCAAAAAAAATTTTTCACCTCCTGGGCACAAAAATCCCTGACTCCGGCATCAGGAATTTTCTTCCCCGGACACGAAATAAATCTTGATTTTTAAAAGCTATGAAAACCACCATTTTTGAGAATGAAATTCAACCCCGAATCTCATTCTGGTGTCGGTTTTTAGATTTGGGGGTGGGAAAAAATTTCACCTCCTGGGCACAAAAATCCCTGACTCCGGCATCAGGAATTTTCTCCCCGGGACACCAAAAAATTCTTGATTTTTAAAAGCTATGAAAAACACCATTTTTAAGCACGAAATTCAACCCCGAATCTCATTCCGGCGTCTGTTTATAGATTTGGGTGGGGGGGAAAATTCACCTCCTGGGCACAAAACTCTCTGACCCCGGCATCAGGAATTTTCTTCCCCGGACACCAAAAAAATCTTGATTTTTAAAAGCTATGAAAAACACCATTTTTAAGCACGAAATTCAACCCCGAATCTCATTCCGGCGTCCGTTTATAGATTTGGGTGGAAAAAAAAATTTCACCTCCTGGGCACAAAAATCCCTGACTCCGGCATCAGGAATTATCTTCCCCGGACACCAAAAAAATCTTCATTTTTAAAAACTATGAAAAACACCATTTTGAAGGACGAAATTCAACCCCAAATCTAATTCTGGCATCCGTTTTTATATTTGGGTCAAAAAAAATATTCACCTCCTGGGCACAAAAATCCCTGACCCTGGCATCAGGAATTTTCTTCCCCAGACACCAAAAAAATCTTGATTTTTAAAAGCAATGAAAAACACCATTTTTGAGAATGAAATTCAACCCCGAATCTCATTCTGGTGTGCGTTTTTACATTTGGGTGGAAAAAAATTTCACCTCCTGGGCACAAAACTCCCTGACTCCGGCATCAGGAATTTATTATGATAAACACCATTTTAAAGGACAAAATTCAACCCTGAATCTCATTCGGGTGTCTGTTTTTACATTTGAGTAAAAAAAAAATTTTCACCTCCTGGGCACAAAAATCCCTGACTCTGGCATCAGGAATTTTCTTCCCCGGACACGAAATAAATCTTGATTTTTAAAAGCTATGAAAAACACCATTTTTGAGAATGAAATTCAACCCCGAATCTCATTCTGGTGTCTGTTTTTAGATTTGGGGGTGGGAAAAAATTTCACCTCCTGGGCACAAAAATCCCTGACTCCGGCATCAGGAATTTTCTCCCCGGGACACCAAAAAATTCTTGATTTTTAAAAGCTATGAAAAAAACCATTTTTAAGCACGAAATTCAACCCCGAATCTCATTCCGGCGTCTGTTTATAGATTTGGGTGGGGGGGAAAAATTCACCTCCTGGGCACAAAACTCTCTGACCCCGGCATCAGGAATTTTCTTCCCCGGACACCAAAAAAATCTTGATTTTTAAAAGCTATGAAAAACACCATTTTTAAGCACGAAATTCAACCCCGAATCTCATTCCGGCGTCCGTTTATAGATTTGGGTGGAAAAAAAAATTTCACCTCCTGGGCACAAAAATCTCTGACTCCGGCATCAGGCATTTTCTTCCCAACAAAATCTTGATTTTTAAAAATTATGAAAAACACCATTTTTAAGGACAAAATTTAACCCCGAATCTATTCGGGTGTCTGTTTTTATATTTGAATCAAAAAAAAAAAATTTCACCTCCTGGGCCCAAAAATCCCTGACTCCGGCATCAGGAATTATCTTCCCCGGACACCAAAAAAATCTTCATTTTTAAAAACTATGAAAAACACCATTTTGAAGGACGAAATTCAACCCCAAATCTAATTCTGGCATCCGTTTTTATATTTGGGTCAAAAAAAATATTCACCTCCTGGGCACAAAAATCCCTGACCCTGGCATCAGGAATTTTCTTCCCCAGACACCAAAAAAATCTTGATTTTTAAAAGCAATGAAAAACACCATTTTTGAGAATGAAATTCAACCCCGAATCTCATTCTGGTGTGCGTTTTTACATTTGGGTGGAAAAAAATTTCACCTCCTGGGCACAAAACTCCCTGACTCCGGCATCAGGAATTTATTATGATAAACACCATTTTAAAGGACAAAATTCAACCCTGAATCTCATTCGGGTGTCTGTTTTTACATTTGAGTAAAAAAAAAATTTTCACCTCCTGGGCACAAAAATCCCTGACTCTGGCATCAGGAATTTTCTTCCCCGGACACGAAATAAATCTTGATTTTTAAAAGCTATGAAAAACACCATTTTTGAGAATGAAATTCAACCCCGAATCTCATTCTGGTGTCTGTTTTTAGATTTGGGGGTGGGAAAAAATTTCACCTCCTGGGCACAAAAATCCCTGACTCCGGCATCAGGAATTTTCTCCCCGGGACACCAAAAAATTCTTGATTTTTAAAAGCTATGAAAAAAACCATTTTTAAGCACGAAATTCAACCCCGAATCTCATTCCGGCGTCTGTTTATAGATTTGGGTGGGGGGGAAAAATTCACCTCCTGGGCACAAAACTCTCTGACCCCGGCATCAGGAATTTTCTTCCCCGGACACCAAAAAAATCTTGATTTTTAAAAGCTATGAAAAACACCATTTTTAAGCACGAAATTCAACCCCGAATCTCATTCCGGCGTCCGTTTATAGATTTGGGTGGAAAAAAAAATTTCACCTCCTGGGCACAAAAATCTCTGACTCCGGCATCAGGCATTTTCTTCCCAACAAAATCTTGATTTTTAAAAATTATGAAAAACACCATTTTTAAGGACAAAATTTAACCCCGAATCTATTCGGGTGTCTGTTTTTATATTTGAATCAAAAAAAAAAAATTTCACCTCCTGGGCCCAAAAATCCCTGACTCCGGCATCAGGAATTATCTTCCCCGGACACCAAAAAAATCTTCATTTTTAAAAACTATGAAAAACACCATTTTGAAGGACGAAATTCAACCCCAAATCTAATTCTGGCATCCGTTTTTATATTTGGGTCAAAAAAAATATTCACCTCCTGGGCACAAAAATCCCTGACCCTGGCATCAGGAATTTTCTTCCCCAGACACCAAAAAAATCTTGATTTTTAAAAGCAATGAAAAACACCATTTTTGAGAATGAAATTCAACCCCGAATCTCATTCTGGTGTGCATTTTTACATTTGGGTGGAAAAAAATTTCACCTCCTGGGCACAAAACTCTCTGACTCCGGCATCAGGAATTTATTATGATAAACACCATTTTAAAGGACAAAATTCAACCCTGAATCTCATTCGGGTGTCTGTTTTTACATTTGAGTCAAAAAAATTTTTTCACCTCCTGGGCACAAAAATCCCTGACTCCGGCATCAGGAATTTTCTTCCCCGGACACGAAATAAATCTTGATTTTTAAAAGCTATGAAAAACACCATTTTTGAGAATGAAATTCAACCCCGAATCTCATTCTGGTGTCGGTTTTTAGATTTGGGGGTGGGAAAAAATTTCACCTCCTGGGCACAAAAATCCCTGACTCCGGCATCAGGAATTTTCTCCCCGGGACACCAAAAAATTCTTGATTTTTAAAAGCTATGAAAAACACCATTTTTAAGCACGAAATTCAACCCCGAATCTCATTCCGGCGTCTGTTTATAGATTTGGGTGGGGGGAAAAAATTCACCTCCTGGGCACAAAACTCTCTGACCCCGGCATCAGGAATTTTCTTCCCCGGACACCAAAAAAATCTTGATTTTTAAAAGCTATGAAAAACACCATTTTTAAGCACGAAATTCAACCCCGAATCTCATTCCGGCGTCCGTTTATAGATTTGGGTGGAAAAAAAAATTTCACCTCCTGGGCACAAAAATCTCTGACTCCGGCATCAGGCATTTTCTTCCCAACAAAATCTTGATTTTTAAAAATTATGAAAAACACCATTTTTAAGGACAAAATTCAACCCCGAATCTATTCGGGTGTCTGTTTTTATATTTGAATCAAAAAAAAAAAATTTCACCTCCTGGGCCCAAAAATCCCTGACTCCGGCATCAGGAATTATCTACCCCGGACACCAAAAAAATCTTCATTTTTAAAAACTATGAAAAACACCATTTTGAAGGATGAAATTCAACCCCAAATCTAATTCTGGCATCCGTTTTTATATTTGGGTCAAAAAAAATATTCACCTCCTGGGCACAAAAATCCCTGACCCTGGCATCAGGAATTTTCTTCCCCAGACACCAAAAAAATCTTGATTTTTAAAAACAATGAAAAACACCATTTTTGAGAATGAAATTCAACCCCGAATCTCATTCTGGTATGCGTTTTTACATTTGGGTGGAAAAAAATTTCACCTCCTGGGCACAAAACTCCCTGACTCCAGCATCAGGAATTTATTATGATAAACACCATTTTAAAGGACAAAATTCAACCCTGAATCTCATTCGGGTGTCTGTTTTTACATTTGAGTCAAAAAAATTTTTTCACCTCCTGGGCACAAAAATCCCTGACTCCGGCATCAGGAATTTTCTTCCCCGGACACGAAATAAATCTTGATTTTTAAAAGCTATGAAAAACACCATTTTTGAGAATGAAATTCAACCCCGAATCTCATTCTGGTGTCGGTTTTTAGATTTGGGGGTGGGAAAAAAATTCACCTCCTGGGCACAAAAATCCCTGACTCCGGCATCAGGAATTTTCTCCCCGGGACACCAAAAAATTCTTGATTTTTAAAAGCTATGAAAAACACCATTTTTAAGCACGAAATTCAACCCTGAATCTCATTCCGGCGTCTGTTTATAGATTTGGGTGGGGGGGAAAAATTCACCTCCTGGGCACAAAACTCTCTGACCCCGGCATCAGGAATTTTCTTCCCCGGACACCAAAAAAATCTTGATTTTTAAAAGCTATGAAAAACACCATTTTTAAGCACGAAATTCAACCCCGAATCTCATTCCGGCGTCCGTTTATAGATTTGGGTGGAAAAAAAAATTTCACCTCCTGGGCACAAAAATCTCTGACTCCGGCATCAGGCATTTTCTTCCCAACAAAATCTTGATTTTTAAAAATTATGAAAAACACCATTTTTAAGGACAAAATTCAACCCCGAATCTATTCGGGTGTCTGTTTTTATATTTGAATCAAAAAAAAAAAATTTCACCTCCTGGGCCCAAAAATCCCTGACTCCGGCATCAGGAATTATCTTCCCCGGACACCAAAAAAATCTTCATTTTTAAAAACTATGAAAAACACCATTTTGAAGGACGAAATTCAACCCCAAATCTAATTCTGGCATCCGTTTTTATATTTGGGTCAAAAAAAATATTCACCTCCTGGGCACAAAAATCCCTGACCCTGGCATCAGGAATTTTCTTCCCCAGACACCAAAAAAATCTTGATTTTTAAAAGCAATGAAAAACACCATTTTTGAGAATGAAATTCAACCCCGAATCTCATTCTGGTGTGCGTTTTTACATTTGGGTGGAAAAAAATTTCACCTCCTGGGCACAAAACTCCCTGACTCCGGCATCAGGAATTTATTATGATAAACACCATTTTAAAGGACAAAATTCAACCCTGAATCTCATTCGGGTGTCTGTTTTTACATTTGAGTCAAAAAAAATTTTTCACCTCCTGGGCACAAAAATCCCTGACTCCGGCATCAGGAATTTTCTTCCCCGGACACGAAATAAATCTTGATTTTTAAAAGCTATGAAAAACACCATTTTTGAGAATGAAATTCAACCCCGAATCTCATTCTGGTGTCTGTTTTTAGATTTGGGGGTGGGAAAAAATTTCACCTCCTGGGCACAAAAATCCCTCACTCCGGCATCAGGAATTTTCTCCCCGGGACACCAAAAAATTCTTGATTTTTAAAAGCTATGAAAAACACCATTTTTAAGCACGAAATTCAACCCCGAATCTCATTCCGGCGTCTGTTTATAGATTTGGGTGGGGGGGAAAAATTCACCTCCTGGGCACAAAACTCTCTGACCCCGGCATCAGGAATTTTCTTCCCCGGACACCAAAAAAATCTTGATTTTTAAAAGCTATGAAAAACACCATTTTTAAGCACGAAATTCAACCCCGAATCTCATTCCGGCGTCCGTTTATAGATTTGGGTGGAAAAAAAAATTTCACCTCCTGGGCACAAAAATCTCTGACTCCGGCATCAGGCATTTTCTTCCCAACAAAATCTTGATTTTTAAAAATTATGAAAAACACCATTTTTAAGGACAAAATTTAACCCCGAATCTATTTGGGTGTCTGTTTTTATATTTGAATCAAAAAAAAAAATTTCACCTCCTGGGCCCAAAAATCCCTGACTCCGGCATCAGGAATTATCTTCCCCGGACACCAAAAAAATCTTCATTTTTAAAAACTATGAAAAACACCATTTTGAAGGACGAAATTCAACCCCAAATCTAATTCTGGCATCCGTTTTTATATTTGGGTCAAAAAAAATATTCACCTCCTGGGCACAAAAATCCCTGACCCTGGCATCAGGAATTTTCTTCCCCAGACACCAAAAAAATCTTGATTTTTAAAAGCAATGAAAAACACCATTTTTGAGAATGAAATTCAACCCCGAATCTCATTCTGGTGTGCGTTTTTACATTTGGGTGGAAAAAAATTTCACCTCCTGGGCACAAAACTCCCTGACTCCGGCATCAGGAATTTATTATGATAAACACCATTTTAAAGGACAAAATTCAACCCTGAATCTCATTCGGGTGTCTGTTTTTACATTTGAGTCAAAAAAATTTTTTCACCTCCTGGGCACAAAAATCCCTGACTCCGGCATCAGGAATTTTCTTCCCCGGACACGAAATAAATCTTGATTTTTAAAAGCTATGAAAAACACCATTTTTGAGAATGAAATTCAACCCCGAATCTCATTCTGGTGTCGGTTTTTAGATTTGGGGGTGGGAAAAAATTTCACCTCCTGGGCACAAAAATCCCTGACTTTGGCATCAGGAATTTTCTCCCCGGGACACCAAAAAATTCTTGATTTTTAAAAGCTATGAAAAACACCATTTTTAAGCACGAAATTCAACCCCGAATCTCATTCCGGCGTCTGTTTATAGATTTGGGTGGGGGGAAAAAATTCACCTCCTGGGCACAAAACTCTCTGACCCCAGCATCAGGAATTTATTATGATAAACACCATTTTAAAGGACAAAATTCAACCCTGAATCTCATTCGGGTGTCTGTTTTTACATTTGAGTCAAAAAAAATTTTTCACCTCCTGGGCACAAAAATCCCTGACTCCGGCATCAGGAATTTTCTTCCCCGGACACGAAATAAATCTTGATTTTTAAAAGCTATGAAAAACACCATTTTTGAGAATGAAATTCAACCCCGAATCTCATTCTGGTGTCGGTTTTTAGATTTGGGGGTGGGAAAAAATTTCACCTCCTGGGCACAAAAATCCCTGACTCCGGCATCAGGAATTTTCTCCCCGGGACACCAAAAAATTCTTGATTTTTAAAAGCTATGAAAAACACCATTTTTAAGCACGAAATTCAACCCCGAATCTCATTCCGGCGTCTGTTTATAGATTTGGGTGGGGGGAAAAAATTCACCTCCTGGGCACAAAACTCTCTGACCCCGGCATCAGGAATTTTCTTCCCCGGACACCAAAAAAATCTTGATTTTTAAAAGCTATGAAAAACACCATTTTTAAGCACGAAATTCAACCCCGAATCTCATTCCGGCGTCCGTTTATAGATTTGGGTGGAAAAAAAAATTTCACCTCCTGGGCACAAAAATCTCTGACTCCGGCATCAGGCATTTTCTTCCCAACAAAATCTTGATTTTTAAAAATTATGAAAAACACCATTTTTAAGGACAAAATTTAACCCCGAATCTATTCGGGTGTCTGTTTTTATATTTGAATCAAAAAAAAAATTTCACCTCCTGGGCCCAAAAATCCCTGACTCCGGCATCAGGAATTATCTTCCCCGGACACCAAAAAAATCTTCATTTTTAAAAACTATGAAAAACACCATTTTGAAGGACGAAATTCAACCCCAAATCTAATTCTGGCATCCGTTTTTATATTTGGGTCAAAAAAAATATTCACCTCCTGGGCACAAAAATCCCTGACCCTGGCATCAGGAATTTTCTTCCCCAGACACCAAAAAAATCTTGATTTTTAAAAGCAATGAAAAACACCATTTTTGAGAATGAAATTCAACCCCGAATCTCATTCTGGTGTGCGTTTTTACATTTGGGTGGAAAAAAATTTCACCTCCTGGGCACAAAACTCCCTGACTCCGGCATCAGGAATTTATTATGATAAACACCATTTTAAAGGACAAAATTCAACCCTGAATCTCATTCGGGTGTCTGTTTTTACATTTGAGTCAAAAAAAATTTTTCACCTCCTGGGCACAAAAATCCCTGACTCCGGCATCAGGAATTTTCTTCCCCGGACACGAAATAAATCTTGATTTTTAAAAGCTATGAAAAACACCATTTTTGAGAATGAAATTCAACCCCGAATCTCATTCTGGTGTCGGTTTTTAGATTTGGGGGTGGGAAAAAATTTCACCTCCTGGGCACAAAAATCTCTGACCCCGGCATCAGGAATTTTCTTCCCCGGACACCAAAAAAATCTTGATTTTTAAAAGCTATGAAAAACACCATTTTTAAGCACGAAATTCAACCCCGAATCTCATTCCGGCGTCCGTTTATAGATTTGGGTGGGGAAAAAAATTTCACCTCCTGGGCACAAAAATCTCTGACTCCGGCATCAGGCATTTTCTTCCCAACAAAATCTTGATTTTTAAAAATTATGAAAAACACCATTTTTAAGGACAAAATTTAACCCCGAATCTATTCGGGTGTCTGTTTTTATATTTGAATCAAAAAAAAAAAAATTCACCTCCTGGGCCCAAAAATCCCTGACTCCGGCATCAGGAATTATCTTCCCCGAACACCAAAAAAATCTTCATTTTTAAAAACTATGAAAAACACCATTTTGAAGGACGAAATTCAACCCCAAATCTAATTCTGGCATCCGTTTTTATATTTGGGTCAAAAAAAATATTCACCTCCTGGGCACAAAAATCCCTGACCCTGGCATCAGGAATTTTCTTCCCCAGACACCAAAAAAATCTTGATTTTTAAAAGCAATGAAAAACACCATTTTTGAGAATGAAATTCAACCCCGAATCTCATTCTGGTGTGCATTTTTACATTTGGGTGGAAAAAAATTTCACCTCCTGGGCACAAAACTCCCTGACTCCGGCATCAGGAATTTATTATGATAAACACCATTTTAAAGGACAAAATTCAACCCTGAATCTCATTCGGGTGTCTGTTTTTACATTTGAGTCAAAAAAATTTTTTCACCTCCTGGGCACAAAAATCCCTGACTCCGGCATCAGGAATTTTCTTCCCCGGACACGAAATAAATCTTGATTTTTAAAAGCTATGAAAAACACCATTTTTGAGAATGAAATTCAACCCCGAATCTCATTCTGGTGTCGGTTTTTAGATTTGGGGGTGGGAAAAAATTTCACCTCCTGGGCACAAAAATCCCTGACTCCGGCATCAGGAATTTTCTCCCCGGGACACCAAAAAATTCTTGATTTTTAAAAGCTATGAAAAACACCATTTTTAAGCACGAAATTCAACCCCGAATCTCATTCCGGCGTCCGTTTATAGATTTGGGTGGAAAAAAAAATTTCACCTCCTGGGCACAAAAATCTCTGACTCCGGCATCAGGCATTTTCTTCCCAACAAAATCTTGATTTTTAAAAATTATGAAAAACACCATTTTTAAGGACAAAATTCAACCCCGAATCTATTCGGGGGTCTGTTTTTATATTTGAATCAAAAAAAAAAAATTTCACCTCCTGGGCCCAAAAATCCCTGACTCCGGCATCAGGAATTATCTTCCCCGGACACCAAAAGAATCTTGATTTTTAAAAGCTATGAAAAACACCATTTTTAAGCACGAAATTCAACCCCCATCTCATTCCGGCGTCCGTTTATAGATTTGGGTGGAAAAAAAAATATTCACCTCCTGGGCACAAAAATCCCTGACCCTGGCATCAGGAATTTTCTTCCCCAGACACCAAAAAAATCTTGATTTTTAAAAGCAATGAAAAACACCATTTTTGAGAATGAAATTCAACCCCGAATCTCATTCTGGTGTGCGTTTTTACATTTGGGTGGAAAAAAATTTCACCTCCTGGGCACAAAACTCCCTGACTCCGGCATCAGGAATTTATTATGATAAACACCATTTTAAAGGACAAAATTCAACCCTGAATCTCATTCGGGTGTCTGTTTTTACATTTGAGTCAAAAAAAATTTTTCACCTCCTGGGCACAAAAATCCCTGACTCCGGCATCAGGAATTTTCTTCCCCGGACACGAAATAAATCTTGATTTTTAAAAGCTATGAAAACCACCATTTTTGAGAATGAAATTCAACCCCGAATCTCATTCTGGTGTCGGTTTTTAGATTTGGGGGTGGGAAAAAATTTCACCTCCTGGGCACAAAAATCCCTGACTCCGGCATCAGGAATTTTCTCCCCGGGACACCAAAAAATTCTTGATTTTTAAAAGCTATGAAAAACACCATTTTTAAGCACGAAATTCAACCCCGAATCTCATTCCGGCGTCTGTTTATAGATTTGGGTGGGGGGGAAAATTCACCTCCTGGGCACAAAACTCTCTGACCCCGGCATCAGGAATTTTCTTCCCCGGACACCAAAAAAATCTTGATTTTTAAAAGCTATGAAAAACACCATTTTTAAGCACGAAATTCAACCCCGAATCTCATTCCGGCGTCCGTTTATAGATTTGGGTGGAAAAAAAAATTTCACCTCCTGGGCACAAAAATCCCTGACTCCGGCATCAGGAATTATCTTCCCCGGACACCAAAAAAATCTTCATTTTTAAAAACTATGAAAAACACCATTTTGAAGGACGAAATTCAACCCCAAATCTAATTCTGGCATCCGTTTTTATATTTGGGTCAAAAAAAATATTCACCTCCTGGGCACAAAAATCCCTGACCCTGGCATCAGGAATTTTCTTCCCCAGACACCAAAAAAATCTTGATTTTTAAAAGCAATGAAAAACACCATTTTTGAGAATGAAATTCAACCCCGAATCTCATTCTGGTGTGCGTTTTTACATTTGGGTGGAAAAAAATTTCACCTCCTGGGCACAAAACTCCCTGACTCCGGCATCAGGAATTTATTATGATAAACACCATTTTAAAGGACAAAATTCAACCCTGAATCTCATTCGGGTGTCTGTTTTTACATTTGAGTAAAAAAAAAATTTTCACCTCCTGGGCACAAAAATCCCTGACTCTGGCATCAGGAATTTTCTTCCCCGGACACGAAATAAATCTTGATTTTTAAAAGCTATGAAAAACACCATTTTTGAGAATGAAATTCAACCCCGAATCTCATTCTGGTGTCTGTTTTTAGATTTGGGGGTGGGAAAAAATTTCACCTCCTGGGCACAAAAATCCCTGACTCCGGCATCAGGAATTTTCTCCCCGGGACACCAAAAAATTCTTGATTTTTAAAAGCTATGAAAAAAACCATTTTTAAGCACGAAATTCAACCCCGAATCTCATTCCGGCGTCTGTTTATAGATTTGGGTGGGGGGGAAAAATTCACCTCCTGGGCACAAAACTCTCTGACCCCGGCATCAGGAATTTTCTTCCCCGGACACCAAAAAAATCTTGATTTTTAAAAGCTATGAAAAACACCATTTTTAAGCACGAAATTCAACCCCGAATCTCATTCCGGCGTCCGTTTATAGATTTGGGTGGAAAAAAAAATTTCACCTCCTGGGCACAAAAATCTCTGACTCCGGCATCAGGCATTTTCTTCCCAACAAAATCTTGATTTTTAAAAATTATGAAAAACACCATTTTTAAGGACAAAATTTAACCCCGAATCTATTCGGGTGTCTGTTTTTATATTTGAATCAAAAAAAAAAAATTTCACCTCCTGGGCCCAAAAATCCCTGACTCCGGCATCAGGAATTATCTTCCCCGGACACCAAAAAAATCTTCATTTTTAAAAACTATGAAAAACACCATTTTGAAGGACGAAATTCAACCCCAAATCTAATTCTGGCATCCGTTTTTATATTTGGGTCAAAAAAAATATTCACCTCCTGGGCACAAAAATCCCTGACCCTGGCATCAGGAATTTTCTTCCCCAGACACCAAAAAAATCTTGATTTTTAAAAGCAATGAAAAACACCATTTTTGAGAATGAAATTCAACCCCGAATCTCATTCTGGTGTGCGTTTTTACATTTGGGTGGAAAAAAATTTCACCTCCTGGGCACAAAACTCCCTGACTCCGGCATCAGGAATTTATTATGATAAACACCATTTTAAAGGACAAAATTCAACCCTGAATCTCATTCGGGTGTCTGTTTTTACATTTGAGTAAAAAAAAAATTTTCACCTCCTGGGCACAAAAATCCCTGACTCTGGCATCAGGAATTTTCTTCCCCGGACACGAAATAAATCTTGATTTTTAAAAGCTATGAAAAACACCATTTTTGAGAATGAAATTCAACCCCGAATCTCATTCTGGTGTCTGTTTTTAGATTTGGGGGTGGGAAAAAATTTCACCTCCTGGGCACAAAAATCCCTGACTCCGGCATCAGGAATTTTCTCCCCGGGACACCAAAAAATTCTTGATTTTTAAAAGCTATGAAAAAAACCATTTTTAAGCACGAAATTCAACCCCGAATCTCATTCCGGCGTCTGTTTATAGATTTGGGTGGGGGGGAAAAATTCACCTCCTGGGCACAAAACTCTCTGACCCCGGCATCAGGAATTTTCTTCCCCGGACACCAAAAAAATCTTGATTTTTAAAAGCTATGAAAAACACCATTTTTAAGCACGAAATTCAACCCCGAATCTCATTCCGGCGTCCGTTTATAGATTTGGGTGGAAAAAAAAATTTCACCTCCTGGGCACAAAAATCTCTGACTCCGGCATCAGGCATTTTCTTCCCAACAAAATCTTGATTTTTAAAAATTATGAAAAACACCATTTTTAAGGACAAAATTTAACCCCGAATCTATTCGGGTGTCTGTTTTTATATTTGAATCAAAAAAAAAAAATTTCACCTCCTGGGCCCAAAAATCCCTGACTCCGGCATCAGGAATTATCTTCCCCGGACACCAAAAAAATCTTCATTTTTAAAAACTATGAAAAACACCATTTTGAAGGACGAAATTCAACCCCAAATCTAATTCTGGCATCCGTTTTTATATTTGGGTCAAAAAAAATATTCACCTCCTGGGCACAAAAATCCCTGACCCTGGCATCAGGAATTTTCTTCCCCAGACACCAAAAAAATCTTGATTTTTAAAAGCAATGAAAAACACCATTTTTGAGAATGAAATTCAACCCCGAATCTCATTCTGGTGTGCATTTTTACATTTGGGTGGAAAAAAATTTCACCTCCTGGGCACAAAACTCTCTGACTCCGGCATCAGGAATTTATTATGATAAACACCATTTTAAAGGACAAAATTCAACCCTGAATCTCATTCGGGTGTCTGTTTTTACATTTGAGTCAAAAAAAATTTTTCACCTCCTGGGCACAAAAATCCCTGACTCCGGCATCAGGAATTTTCTTCCCCGGACACGAAATAAATCTTGATTTTTAAAAGCTATGAAAAACACCATTTTTGAGAATGAAATTCAACCCCGAATCTCATTCTGGTGTCGGTTTTTAGATTTGGGGGTGGGAAAAAATTTCACCTCCTGGGCACAAAAATCCCTGACTCCGGCATCAGGAATTTTCTCCCCGGGACACCAAAAAATTCTTGATTTTTAAAAGCTATGAAAAACACCATTTTTAAGCACGAAATTCAACCCCGAATCTCATTCCGGCGTCTGTTTATAGATTTGGGTGGGGGGAAAAAATTCACCTCCTGGGCACAAAACTCTCTGACCCCGGCATCAGGAATTTTCTTCCCCGGACACCAAAAAAATCTTGATTTTTAAAAGCTATGAAAAACACCATTTTTAAGCACGAAATTCAACCCCGAATCTCATTCCGGCGTCCGTTTATAGATTTGGGTGGAAAAAAAAATTTCACCTCCTGGGCACAAAAATCTCTGACTCCGGCATCAGGCATTTTCTTCCCAACAAAATCTTGATTTTTAAAAATTATGAAAAACACCATTTTTAAGGACAAAATTTAACCCCGAATCTATTCGGGTGTCTGTTTTTATATTTGAATCAAAAAAAAAAATTTCACCTCCTGGGCCCAAAAATCCCTGACTCCGGCATCAGGAATTATCTTCCCCGGACACCAAAAAAATCTTCATTTTTAAAAACTATGAAAAACACCATTTTGAAGGACGAAATTCAACCCCAAATCTAATTCTGGCATCCGTTTTTATATTTGGGTCAAAAAAAATATTCACCTCCTGGGCACAAAAATCCCTGACCCTGGCATCAGGAATTTTCTTCCCCAGACACCAAAAAAATCTTGATTTTTAAAAGCAATGAAAAACACCATTTTTGAGAATGAAATTCAACCCCGAATCTCATTCTGGTGTGCGTTTTTACATTTGGGTGGAAAAAAATTTCACCTCCTGGGCACAAAACTCCCTGACTCCGGCATCAGGAATTTATTATGATAAACACCATTTTAAAGGACAAAATTCAACCCTGAATCTCATTCGGGTGTCTGTTTTTACATTTGAGTCAAAAAAATTTTTTCACCTCCTGGGCACAAAAATCCCTGACTCCGGCATCAGGAATTTTCTTCCCCGGACACGAAATAAATCTTGATTTTTAAAAGCTATGAAAAACACCATTTTTGAGAATGAAATTCAACCCCGAATCTCATTCTGGTGTCGGTTTTTAGATTTGGGGGTGGGAAAAAATTTCACCTCCTGGGCACAAAAATCCCTGACTCTGGCATCAGGAATTTTCTCCTTGGGACACCAAAAAATTCTTGATTTTTAAAAGCTATGAAAAACACCATTTTTAAGCATGAAATTCAACCCCGAATCTCATTCCGGCGTCTGTTTATAGATTTGGGTGGGGGAAAAAAATTCACCTCCTGGGCACAAAACTCTCTGACCCCAGCATCAGGAATTTATTATGATAAACACCATTTTAAAGGACAAAATTCAACCCTGAATCTCATTCGGGTGTCTGTTTTTACATTTGAGTCAAAAAAATTTTTTCACCTCCTGGGCACAAAAATCCCTGACTCCGGCATCAGGAATTTTCTTCCCCGGACACGAAATAAATCTTGATTTTTAAAAGCTATGAAAAACACCATTTTTGAGAATGAAATTCAACCCCGAATCTCATTCTGGTGTCGGTTTTTAGATTTGGGGGTGGGAAAAAATTCACCTCCTGGGCACAAAACTCTCTGCCCCGGCATCAGGAATTTTCTTCCCCAGACACCAAAAAATTCTTGATTTTTAAAAGCTATGAAAAACACCATTTTTAAGCACGAAATTCAACCCCGAATCTCATTCCGGCGTCTGTTTATAGATTTGGGTGGGGGGAAAAAATTCACCTCCTGGGCACAAAACTCTCTGACCCCGGCATCAGGAATTTTCTTCCCCGGACACCAAAAAAATCTTGATTTTTAAAAGCTATGAAAAACACCATTTTTAAGCACGAAATTCAACCCCGAATCTCATTCCGGCGTCCGTTTATAGATTTGGGTGGAAAAAAAAATTTCACCTCCTGGGCACAAAAATCTCTGACTCCGGCATCAGGCATTTTCTTCCCAACAAAATCTTGATTTTTAAAAATTATGAAAAACACCATTTTTAAGGACAAAATTCAACCCCGAATCTATTCGGGTGTCTGTTTTTATATTTGAATCAAAAAAAAAAAATTTCACCTCCTGGGCCCAAAAATCCCTGACTCCGGCATCAGGAATTATCTACCCCGGACACCAAAAAAATCTTCATTTTTAAAAACTATGAAAAACACCATTTTGAAGGATGAAATTCAACCCCAAATCTAATTCTGGCATCCGTTTTTATATTTGGGTCAAAAAAAATATTCACCTCCTGGGCACAAAAATCCCTGACCCTGGCATCAGGAATTTTCTTCCCCAGACACCAAAAAAATCTTGATTTTTAAAAGCAATGAAAAACACCATTTTTGAGAATGAAATTCAACCCCGAATCTCATTCTGGTATGCGTTTTTACATTTGGGTGGAAAAAAATTTCACCTCCTGGGCACAAAACTCCCTGACTCCAGCATCAGGAATTTATTATGATAAACACCATTTTAAAGGACAAAATTCAACCCTGAATCTCATTCGGGTGTCTGTTTTTACATTTGAGTCAAAAAAATTTTTTCACCTCCTGGGCACAAAAATCCCTGACTCCGGCATCAGGAATTTTCTTCCCCGGACACGAAATAAATCTTGATTTTTAAAAGCTATGAAAAACACCATTTTTGAGAATGAAATTCAACCCCGAATCTCATTCTGGTGTCGGTTTTTAGATTTGGGGGTGGGAAAAAAATTCACCTCCTGGGCACAAAAATCCCTGACTCCGGCATCAGGAATTTTCTCCCCGGGACACCAAAAAATTCTTGATTTTTAAAAGCTATGAAAAACACCATTTTTAAGCACGAAATTCAACCCTGAATCTCATTCCGGCGTCTGTTTATAGATTTGGGTGGGGGGGAAAAATTCACCTCCTGGGCACAAAACTCTCTGACCCCGGCATCAGGAATTTTCTTCCCCGGACACCAAAAAAATCTTGATTTTTAAAAGCTATGAAAAACACCATTTTTAAGCACGAAATTCAACCCCGAATCTCATTCCGGCGTCCGTTTATAGATTTGGGTGGAAAAAAAAATTTCACCTCCTGGGCACAAAAATCTCTGACTCCGGCATCAGGCATTTTCTTCCCAACAAAATCTTGATTTTTAAAAATTATGAAAAACACCATTTTTAAGGACAAAATTCAACCCCGAATCTATTCGGGTGTCTGTTTTTATATTTGAATCAAAAAAAAAAAATTTCACCTCCTGGGCCCAAAAATCCCTGACTCCGGCATCAGGAATTATCTTCCCCGGACACCAAAAAAATCTTCATTTTTAAAAACTATGAAAAACACCATTTTGAAGGACGAAATTCAACCCCAAATCTAATTCTGGCATCCGTTTTTATATTTGGGTCAAAAAAAATATTCACCTCCTGGGCACAAAAATCCCTGACCCTGGCATCAGGAATTTTCTTCCCCAGACACCAAAAAAATCTTGATTTTTAAAAGCAATGAAAAACACCATTTTTGAGAATGAAATTCAACCCCGAATCTCATTCTGGTGTGCGTTTTTACATTTGGGTGGAAAAAAATTTCACCTCCTGGGCACAAAACTCCCTGACTCCGGCATCAGGAATTTATTATGATAAACACCATTTTAAAGGACAAAATTCAACCCTGAATCTCATTCGGGTGTCTGTTTTTACATTTGAGTCAAAAAAAATTTTTCACCTCCTGGGCACAAAAATCCCTGACTCCGGCATCAGGAATTTTCTTCCCCGGACACGAAATAAATCTTGATTTTTAAAAGCTATGAAAAACACCATTTTTGAGAATGAAATTCAACCCCGAATCTCATTCTGGTGTCTGTTTTTAGATTTGGGGGTGGGAAAAAATTTCACCTCCTGGGCACAAAAATCCCTCACTCCGGCATCAGGAATTTTCTCCCCGGGACACCAAAAAATTCTTGATTTTTAAAAGCTATGAAAAACACCATTTTTAAGCACGAAATTCAACCCCGAATCTCATTCCGGCGTCTGTTTATAGATTTGGGTGGGGGGGAAAAATTCACCTCCTGGGCACAAAACTCTCTGACCCCGGCATCAGGAATTTTCTTCCCCGGACACCAAAAAAATCTTGATTTTTAAAAGCTATGAAAAACACCATTTTTAAGCACGAAATTCAACCCCGAATCTCATTCCGGCGTCCGTTTATAGATTTGGGTGGAAAAAAAAATTTCACCTCCTGGGCACAAAAATCTCTGACTCCGGCATCAGGCATTTTCTTCCCAACAAAATCTTGATTTTTAAAAATTATGAAAAACACCATTTTTAAGGACAAAATTTAACCCCGAATCTATTTGGGTGTCTGTTTTTATATTTGAATCAAAAAAAAAAATTTCACCTCCTGGGCCCAAAAATCCCTGACTCCGGCATCAGGAATTATCTTCCCCGGACACCAAAAAAATCTTCATTTTTAAAAACTATGAAAAACACCATTTTGAAGGACGAAATTCAACCCCAAATCTAATTCTGGCATCCGTTTTTATATTTGGGTCAAAAAAAATATTCACCTCCTGGGCACAAAAATCCCTGACCCTGGCATCAGGAATTTTCTTCCCCAGACACCAAAAAAATCTTGATTTTTAAAAGCAATGAAAAACACCATTTTTGAGAATGAAATTCAACCCCGAATCTCATTCTGGTGTGCGTTTTTACATTTGGGTGGAAAAAAATTTCACCTCCTGGGCACAAAACTCCCTGACTCCGGCATCAGGAATTTATTATGATAAACACCATTTTAAAGGACAAAATTCAACCCTGAATCTCATTCGGGTGTCTGTTTTTACATTTGAGTCAAAAAAATTTTTTCACCTCCTGGGCACAAAAATCCCTGACTCCGGCATCAGGAATTTTCTTCCCCGGACACGAAATAAATCTTGATTTTTAAAAGCTATGAAAAACACCATTTTTGAGAATGAAATTCAACCCCGAATCTCATTCTGGAGTCGGTTTTTAGATTTGGGGGTGGGAAAAAATTTCACCTCCTGGGCACAAAAATCCCTGACTTTGGCATCAGGAATTTTCTCCCCGGGACACCAAAAAATTCTTGATTTTTAAAAGCTATGAAAAACACCATTTTTAAGCACGAAATTCAACCCCGAATCTCATTCCGGCGTCTGTTTATAGATTTGGGTGGGGGAAAAAAATTCACCTCCTGGGCACAAAACTCTCTGACCCCAGCATCAGGAATTTATTATGATAAACACCATTTTAAAGGACAAAATTCAACCCTGAATCTCATTCGGGTGTCTGTTTTTACATTTGAGTCAAAAAAAATTTTTCACCTCCTGGGCACAAAAATCCCTGACCCTGGCATCAGGAATTTTCTTCCCCAGACACCAAAAAAATCTTGATTTTTAAAAGCAATGAAAAACACCATTTTTGAGAATGAAATTCAACCCCGAATCTCATTCTGGTGTGCGTTTTTACATTTGGGTGGAAAAAAATTTCACCTCCTGGGCACAAAACTCCCTGACTCCGGCATCAGGAATTTATTATGATAAACACCATTTTAAAGGACAAAATTCAACCCTGAATCTCATTCGGGTGTCTGTTTTTACATTTGAGTCAAAAAAAATTTTTCACCTCCTGGGCACAAAAATCCCTGACTCCGGCATCAGGAATTTTCTTCCCCGGACACGAAATAAATCTTGATTTTTAAAAGCTATGAAAAACACCATTTTTGAGAATGAAATTCAACCCCGAATCTCATTCTGGTGTCGGTTTTTAGATTTGGGGGTGGGAAAAAATTTCACCTCCTGGGCACAAAAATCTCTGACCCCGGCATCAGGAATTTTCTTCCCCGGACACCAAAAAAATCTTGATTTTTAAAAGCTATGAAAAACACCATTTTTAAGCACGAAATTCAACCCCGAATCTCATTCCGGCGTCCGTTTATAGATTTGGGTGGGGAAAAAAATTTCACCTCCTGGGCACAAAAATCTCTGACTCCGGCATCAGGCATTTTCTTCCCAACAAAATCTTGATTTTTAAAAATTATGAAAAACACCATTTTTAAGGACAAAATTTAACCCCGAATCTATTCGGGTGTCTGTTTTTATATTTGAATCAAAAAAAAAAAAATTCACCTCCTGGGCCCAAAAATCCCTGACTCCGGCATCAGGAATTATCTTCCCCGAACACCAAAAAAATCTTCATTTTTAAAAACTATGAAAAACACCATTTTGAAGGACGAAATTCAACCCCAAATCTAATTCTGGCATCCGTTTTTATATTTGGGTCAAAAAAAATATTCACCTCCTGGGCACAAAAATCCCTGACCCTGGCATCAGGAATTTTCTTCCCCAGACACCAAAAAAATCTTGATTTTTAAAAGCAATGAAAAACACCATTTTTGAGAATGAAATTCAACCCCGAATCTCATTCTGGTGTGCATTTTTACATTTGGGTGGAAAAAAATTTCACCTCCTGGGCACAAAACTCCCTGACTCCGGCATCAGGAATTTATTATGATAAACACCATTTTAAAGGACAAAATTCAACCCTGAATCTCATTCGGGTGTCTGTTTTTACATTTGAGTCAAAAAAATTTTTTCACCTCCTGGGCACAAAAATCCCTGACTCCGGCATCAGGAATTTTCTTCCCCGGACACGAAATAAATCTTGATTTTTAAAAGCTATGAAAAACACCATTTTTGAGAATGAAATTCAACCCCGAATCTCATTCTGGTGTCGGTTTTTAGATTTGGGGGTGGGAAAAAATTTCACCTCCTGGCACAAAAATCCCTGACTCCGGCATCAGGAATTTTCTCCCCGGGACACCAAAAAATTCTTGATTTTTAAAAGCTATGAAAAACACCATTTTTAAGCACGAAATTCAACCCCGAATCTCATTCCGGTGTCTGTTTATAGATTTGGGTGGGGGGAAAAAATTCACCTCCTGGGCACAAAACTCTCTGACCCCGGCATCAGGAATTTTCTTCCCCGGACACCAAAAAAATCTTGATTTTTAAAAGCTATGAAAAACACCATTTTTAAGCACGAAATTCAACCCCGAATCTCATTCCGGCGTCCGTTTATAGATTTGGGTGGAAAAAAAAATTTCACCTCCTGGGCACAAAAATCTCTGACTCCGGCATCAGGCATTTTCTTCCCAACAAAATCTTGATTTTTAAAAATTATGAAAAACACCATTTTTAAGGACAAAATTCAACCCCGAATCTATTCGGGTGTCTGTTTTTATATTTGAATCAAAAAAAAAATTTCACCTCCTGGGCCCAAAAATCCCTGACTCCGGCATCAGGAATTATCTTCCCCGGACACCAAAAAAATCTTCATTTTTAAAAACTATGAAAAACACCATTTTGAAGGATGAAATTCAACCCCAAATCTAATTCTGGCATCCGTTTTTATATTTGGGTCAAAAAAAATATTCACCTCCTGGGCACAAAAATCCCTGACCCTGGCATCAGGAATTTTCTTCCCCAGACACCAAAAAAATCTTGATTTTTAAAAGCAATGAAAAACACCATTTTTGAGAATGAAATTCAACCCCGAATCTCATTCTGGTGTGCGTTTTTACATTTGGGTGGAAAAAAATTTCACCTCCTGGGCACAAAACTCCCTGACTCCGGCATCAGGAATTTATTATGATAAACACCATTTTAAAGGACAAAATTCAACCCTGAATCTCATTCGGGTGTCTGTTTTTACATTTGAGTCAAAAAAAATTTCACCTCCTGGGCACAAAAATCTCTGACTCCGGCATCAGGCATTTTCTTCCCAACAAAATCTTGATTTTTAAAAATTATGAAAAACACCATTTTTAAGGACAAAATTCAACCCCGAATCTATTCGGGTGTCTGTTTTTATATTTGAATCAAAAAAAAAATTTCACCTCCTGGGCCCAAAAATCCCTGACTCCGGCATCAGGAATTATCTTCCCCGGACACCAAAAAAATCTTCATTTTTAAAAACTATGAAAAACACCATTTTGAAGGATGAAATTCAACCCCAAATCTAATTCTGGCATCCGTTTTTATATTTGGGTCAAAAAAAATATTCACCTTCTGGGCACAAAAATCCCTGACCCTGGCATCAGGAATTTTCTTCCCCAGACACCAAAAAAATCTTGATTTTTAAAAGCAATGAAAAACACCATTTTTGAGAATGAAATTCAACCCCGAATCTCATTCTGGTGTGCGTTTTTACATTTGGGTGGAAAAAAATTTCACCTCCTGGGCACAAAACTCCCTGACTCCGGCATCAGGAATTTATTATGATAAACACCATTTTAAAGGACAAAATTCAACCCTGAATCTCATTCGGGTGTCTGTTTTTACATTTGAGTCAAAAAAAATTTTTCACCTCCTGGGCACAAAAATCCCTGACTCCGGCATCAGGAATTTTCTTCCCCGGACACGAAATAAATCTTGATTTTTAAAAGCTATGAAAAACACCATTTTTGAGAATGAAATTCAACCCCGAATCTCATTCTGGTGTCGGTTTTTAGATTTGGGGGTGGGAAAAAATTTCACCTCCTGGGCACAAAAATCCCTGACTCCGGCATCAGGAATTTTCTCCCCGGGACACCAAAAAATTCTTGATTTTTAAAAGCTATGAAAAACACCATTTTTAAGCACGAAATTCAACCCCGAATCTCATTCCGGCGTCTGTTTATAGATTTGGGTGGGGGGGAAAAATTCACCTCCTGGGCACAAAACTCTCTGACCCCGGCATCAGGAATTTTCTTCCCCGGACACCAAAAAAATCTTGATTTTTAAAAGCTATGAAAAACACCATTTTTAAGCACGAAATTCAACCCCGAATCTCATTCCGGCGTCCGTTTATAGATTTGGGTGGAAAAAAAAATTTCACCTCCTGGGCACAAAAATCTCTGACTCCGGCATCAGGCATTTTCTTCCCAACAAAATCTTGATTTTTAAAAATTATGAAAAACACCATTTTTAAGGACAAAATTTAACCCCGAATCTATTCGGGTGTCTGTTTTTATATTTGAATCAAAAAAAAAAATTTCACCTCCTGGGCCCAAAAATCCCTGACTCCGGCATCAGGAATTATCTTCCCCGGACACCAAAAAAATCTTCATTTTTAAAAACTATGAAAAACACCATTTTGAAGGACGAAATTCAACCCCAAATCTAATTCTGGCATCCGTTTTTATATTTGGGTCAAAAAAAATATTCACCTCCTGGGCACAAAAATCCCTGACCCTGGCATCAGGAATTTTCTTCCCCAGACACCAAAAAAATCTTGATTTTTAAAAGCAATGAAAAACACCATTTTTGAGAATGAAATTCAACCCCGAATCTCATTCTGGTGTGCATTTTTACATTTGGGTGGAAAAAAATTTCACCTCCTGGGCACAAAACTCCCTGACTCCGGCATCAGGAATTTATTATGATAAACACCATTTTAAAGGACAAAATTCAACCCTGAATCTCATTCGGGTGTCTGTTTTTACATTTGAGTCAAAAAATTTTTTTCACCTCCTGGGCACAAAAATCCCTGACTCCGGCATCAGGAATTTTCTTCCCCGGACACGAAATAAATCTTGATTTTTAAAAGCTATGAAAAACACCATTTTTGAGAATGAAATTCAACCCCGAATCTCATTCTGGTGTCGGTTTTTAGATTTGGGGGTGGGAAAAAATTTCACCTCCTGGGCACAAAAATCCCTGACTCCGGCATCAGGAATTTTCTCCCCGGGACACCAAAAAATTCTTGATTTTTAAAAGCTATGAAAAACACCATTTTTAAGCACGAAATTCAACCCCGAATCTCATTCCGGCGTCTGTTTATAGATTTGGGTGGGGGAAAAAAATTCACCTCCTGGGCACAAAACTCTCTGACCCCGGCATCAGGAATTTTCTTCCCCGGACACCAAAAAAATCTTGATTTTTAAAAGCTATGAAAAACACCATTTTTAAGCACGAAATTCAACCCCGAATCTCATTCCGGCGTCCGTTTATAGATTTGGGTGGGGGAAAAAAATTCACCTCCTGGGCCCAAAAATCCCTGACTCCGGCATCAGGAATTATCTTCCCCGGACACCAAAAAAATCTTCATTTTTAAAAACTATGAAAAACACCATTTTGAAGGATGAAATTCAACCCCAAATCTAATTCTGGCATCCGTTTTTATATTTGGGTCAAAAAAAATATTCACCTTCTGGGCACAAAAATCCCTGACCCTGGCATCAGGAATTTTCTTCCCCAGACACCAAAAAAATCTTGATTTTTAAAAGCAATGAAAAACACCATTTTTGAGAATGAAATTCAACCCCGAATCTCATTCTGGTGTGCGTTTTTACATTTGGGTGGAAAAAAATTTCACCTCCTGGGCACAAAACTCCCTGACTCCGGCATCAGGAATTTATTATGATAAACACCATTTTAAAGGACAAAATTCAACCCTGAATCTCATTCGGGTGTCTGTTTTTACATTTGAGTCAAAAAAAATTTCACCTCCTGGGCACAAAAATCTCTGACTCCGGCATCAGGCATTTTCTTCCCAACAAAATCTTGATTTTTAAAAATTATGAAAAACACCATTTTTAAGGACAAAATTCAACCCCGAATCTATTCGGGTGTCTGTTTTTATATTTGAATCAAAAAAAAAATTTCACCTCCTGGGCCCAAAAATCCCTGACTCCGGCATCAGGAATTATCTTCCCCGGACACCAAAAAAATCTTCATTTTTAAAAACTATGAAAAACACCATTTTGAAGGATGAAATTCAACCCCAAATCTAATTCTGGCATCCGTTTTTATATTTGGGTCAAAAAAAATATTCACCTTCTGGGCACAAAAATCCCTGACCCTGGCATCAGGAATTTTCTTCCCCAGACACCAAAAAAATCTTGATTTTTAAAAGCAATGAAAAACACCATTTTTGAGAATGAAATTCAACCCCGAATCTCATTCTGGTGTGCGTTTTTACATTTGGGTGGAAAAAAATTTCACCTCCTGGGCACAAAACTCCCTGACTCCGGCATCAGGAATTTATTATGATAAACACCATTTTAAAGGACAAAATTCAACCCTGAATCTCATTCGGGTGTCTGTTTTTACATTTGAGTCAAAAAAAATTTTTCACCTCCTGGGCACAAAAATCCCTGACTCCGGCATCAGGAATTTTCTTCCCCGGACACGAAATAAATCTTGATTTTTAAAAGCTATGAAAAACACCATTTTTGAGAATGAAATTCAACCCCGAATCTCATTCCGGCGTCTGTTTATAGATTTGGGTGGGGGGGAAAAATTCACCTCCTGGGCACAAAACTCTCTGACCCCGGCATCAGGAATTTTCTTCCCCGGACACCAAAAAAATCTTGATTTTTAAAAGCTATGAAAAACACCATTTTTAAGCACGAAATTCAACCCCGAATCTCATTCCGGCGTCCGTTTATAGATTTGGGTGGAAAAAAAAATTTCACCTCCTGGGCACAAAAATCTCTGACTCCGGCATCAGGCATTTTCTTCCCAACAAAATCTTGATTTTTAAAAATTATGAAAAACACCATTTTTAAGGACAAAATTTAACCCCGAATCTATTCGGGTGTCTGTTTTTATATTTGAATCAAAAAAAAAAAATTTCACCTCCTGGGCCCAAAAATCCCTGACTCCGGCATCAGGAATTATCTTCCCCGGACACCAAAAAAATCTTCATTTTTAAAAACTATGAAAAACACCATTTTGAAGGACGAAATTCAACCCCAAATCTAATTCTGGCATCCGTTTTTATATTTGGGTCAAAAAAAATATTCACCTCCTGGGCACAAAAATCCCTGACCCTGGCATCAGGAATTTTCTTCCCCAGACACCAAAAAAATCTTGATTTTTAAAAGCAATGAAAAACACCATTTTTGAGAATGAAATTCAACCCCGAATCTCATTCTGGTGTGCATTTTTACATTTGGGTGGAAAAAAATTTCACCTCCTGGGCACAAAACTCCCTGACTCCGGCATCAGGAATTTATTATGATAAACACCATTTTAAAGGACAAAATTCAACCCTGAATCTCATTCGGGTGTCTGTTTTTACATTTGAGTCAAAAAATTTTTTTCACCTCCTGGGCACAAAAATCCCTGACTCCGGCATCAGGAATTTTCTTCCCCGGACACGAAATAAATCTTGATTTTTAAAAGCTATGAAAAACACCATTTTTGAGAATGAAATTCAACCCCGAATCTCATTCTGGTGTCGGTTTTTAGATTTGGGGGTGGGAAAAAATTTCACCTCCTGGGCACAAAAATCCCTGACTCCGGCATCAGGAATTTTCTCCCCGGGACACCAAAAAATTCTTGATTTTTAAAAGCTATGAAAAACACCATTTTTAAGCACGAAATTCAACCCCGAATCTCATTCCGGCGTCTGTTTATAGATTTGGGTGGGGGAAAAAAATTCACCTCCTGGGCACAAAACTCTCTGACCCCGGCATCAGGAATTTTCTTCCCCGGACACCAAAAAAATCTTGATTTTTAAAAGCTATGAAAAACACCATTTTTAAGCACGAAATTCAACCCCGAATCTCATTCCGGAGTCCGTTTATAGATTTGGGTGGGGGAAAAAAATTCACCTCCTGGGCCCAAAAATCCCTGACTCCGGCATCAGGAATTATCTTCCCCGGACACCAAAAAAATCTTCATTTTTAAAAACTATGAAAAACACCATTTTGAAGGATGAAATTCAACCCCAAATCTAATTCTGGCATCCGTTTTTATATTTGGGTCAAAAAAAATATTCACCTTCTGGGCACAAAAATCCCTGACCCTGGCATCAGGAATTTTCTTCCCCAGACACCAAAAAAATCTTGATTTTTAAAAGCAATGAAAAACACCATTTTTGAGAATGAAATTCAACCCCGAATCTCATTCTGGTGTGCGTTTTTACATTTGGGTGGAAAAAAATTTCACCTCCTGGGCACAAAACTCCCTGACTCCGGCATCAGGAATTTATTATGATAAACACCATTTTAAAGGACAAAATTCAACCCTGAATCTCATTCGGGTGTCTGTTTTTACATTTGAGTCAAAAAAAATTTCACCTCCTGGGCACAAAAATCTCTGACTCCGGCATCAGGCATTTTCTTCCCAACAAAATCTTGATTTTTAAAAATTATGAAAAACACCATTTTTAAGGACAAAATTCAACCCCGAATCTATTCGGGTGTCTGTTTTTATATTTGAATCAAAAAAAAAATTTCACCTCCTGGGCCCAAAAATCCCTGACTCCGGCATCAGGAATTATCTTCCCCGGACACCAAAAAAATCTTCATTTTTAAAAACTATGAAAAACACCATTTTGAAGGATGAAATTCAACCCCAAATCTAATTCTGGCATCCGTTTTTATATTTGGGTCAAAAAAAATATTCACCTTCTGGGCACAAAAATCCCTGACCCTGGCATCAGGAATTTTCTTCCCCAGACACCAAAAAAATCTTGATTTTTAAAAGCAATGAAAAACACCATTTTTGAGAATGAAATTCAACCCCGAATCTCATTCTGGTGTGCGTTTTTACATTTGGGTGGAAAAAAATTTCACCTCCTGGGCACAAAACTCCCTGACTCCGGCATCAGGAATTTATTATGATAAACACCATTTTAAAGGACAAAATTCAACCCTGAATCTCATTCGGGTGTCTGTTTTTACATTTGAGTCAAAAAAAATTTTTCACCTCCTGGGCACAAAAATCCCTGACTCCGGCATCAGGAATTTTCTTCCCCGGACACGAAATAAATCTTGATTTTTAAAAGCTATGAAAAACACCATTTTTGAGAATGAAATTCAACCCCGAATCTCATTCTGGTGTCGGTTTTTAGATTTGGGGGTGGGAAAAAATTTCACCTCCTGGGCACAAAAATCCCTGACTCCGGCATCAGGAATTTTCTCCCCGGGACACCAAAAAATTCTTGATTTTTAAAAGCTATGAAAAACACCATTTTTAAGCACGAAATTCAACCCCGAATCTCATTCCGGCGTCTGTTTATAGATTTGGGTGGGGGGGAAAAATTCACCTCCTGGGCACAAAACTCTCTGACCCCGGCATCAGGAATTTTCTTCCCCGGACACCAAAAAAATCTTGATTTTTAAAAGCTATGAAAAACACCATTTTTAAGCACGAAATTCAACCCCGAATCTCATTCCGGCGTCCGTTTATAGATTTGGGTGGAAAAAAAAATTTCACCTCCTGGGCACAAAAATCTCTGACTCCGGCATCAGGCATTTTCTTCCCAACAAAATCTTGATTTTTAAAAATTATGAAAAACACCATTTTTAAGGACAAAATTTAACCCCGAATCTATTCGGGTGTCTGTTTTTATATTTGAATCAAAAAAAAAAAATTCACCTCCTGGGCCCAAAAATCCCTGACTCCGGCATCAGGAATTATCTTCCCCGGACACCAAAAAAATCTTCATTTTTAAAAACTATGAAAAACACCATTTTGAAGGACGAAATTCAACCCCAAATCTAATTCTGGCATCCGTTTTTATATTTGGGTCAAAAAAAATATTCACCTCCTGGGCACAAAAATCCCTGACCCTGGCATCAGGAATTTTGTTCCCCAGACACCAAAAAAATCTTGATTTTTAAAAGCAATGAAAAACACCATTTTTGAGAATGAAATTCAACCCCGAATCTCATTCTGGTGTGCATTTTTACATTTGGGTGGAAAAAAATTTCACCTCCTGGGCACAAAACTCCCTGACTCCGGCATCAGGAATTTATTATGATAAACACCATTTTAAAGGACAAAATTCAACCCTGAATCTCATTCGGGTGTCTGTTTTTACATTTGAGTCAAAAAAATTTTTTCACCTCCTGGGCACAAAAATCCCTGACTCCGGCATCAGGAATTTTCTTCCCCGGACACGAAATAAATCTTGATTTTTAAAAGCTATGAAAAACACCATTTTTGAGAATGAAATTCAACCCCGAATCTCATTCTGGTGTCGGTTTTTAGATTTGGGGGTGGGAAAAAATTTCACCTCCTGGGCACAAAAATCCCTGACTCCGGCATCAGGAATTTTCTCCCCGGGACACCAAAAAATTCTTGATTTTTAAAAGCTATGAAAAACACCATTTTTAAGCACGAAATTCAACCCCGAATCTCATTCCGGCGTCTGTTTATAGATTTGGGTGGGGGGAAAAAATTCACCTCCTGGGCACAAAACTCTCTGACCCCGGCATCAGGAATTTTCTTCCCCGGACACCAAAAAAATCTTGATTTTTAAAAGCTATGAAAAACACCATTTTTAAGCACGAAATTCAACCCCGAATCTCATTCCGGCGTCCGTTTATAGATTTGGGTGGGAAAAAAAATTTCACCTCCTGGGCACAAAAATCTCTGACTCCGGCATCAGGCATTTTCTTCCCAACAAAATCTTGATTTTTAAAAATTATGAAAAACACCATTTTTAAGGACAAAATTTAACCCCGAATCTATTCGGGTGTCTGTTTTTATATTTGAATCAAAAAAAAAAAATTTCACCTCCTGGGCCCAAAAATCCCTGACTCCGGCATCAGGAATTATCTTCCCCGGACACCAAAAAAATCTTCATTTTTAAAAACTATGAAAAACACCATTTTGAAGGACGAAATTCAACCCCAAATCTAATTCTGGCATCCGTTTTTATATTTGGGTCAAAAAAAATATTCACCTCCTGGGCACAAAAATCCCTGACCCTGGCATCAGGAATTTTCTTCCCCAGACACCAAAAAAATCTTGATTTTTAAAAGCAATGAAAAACACCATTTTTGAGAATGAAATTCAACCCCGAATCTCATTCTGGTGTGCGTTTTTACATTTGGGTGGAAAAAAATTTCACCTCCTGGGCACAAAACTCCCTGACTCCGGCATCAGGAATTTATTATGATAAACACCATTTTAAAGGACAAAATTCAACCCTGAATCTCATTCGGGTGTCTGTTTTTACATTTGAGTCAAAAAAAATTTTTCACCTCCTGGGCACAAAAATCCCTGACTCCGGCATCAGGAATTTTCTTCCCCGGACACGAAATAAATCTTGATTTTTAAAAGCTATGAAAACCACCATTTTTGAGAATGAAATTCAACCCCGAATCTCATTCTGGTGTCGGTTTTTAGATTTGGGGGTGGGAAAAAATTTCACCTCCTGGGCACAAAAATCCCTGACTCCGGCATCAGGAATTTTCTCCCCGGGACACCAAAAAATTCTTGATTTTTAAAAGCTATGAAAAACACCATTTTTAAGCACGAAATTCAACCCTGAATCTCATTCCGGCGTCTGTTTATAGATTTGGGTGGGGGGGAAAAATTCACCTCCTGGGCACAAAACTCTCTGACCCCGGCATCAGGAATTTTCTTCCCCGGACACCAAAAAAATCTTGATTTTTAAAAGCTATGAAAAACACCATTTTTAAGCACGAAATTCAACCCCGAATCTCATTCCGGCGTCCGTTTATAGATTTGGGTGGAAAAAAAAATTTCACCTCCTGGGCACAAAAATCTCTGACTCCGGCATCAGGCATTTTCTTCCCAACAAAATCTTGATTTTTAAAAATTATGAAAAACACCATTTTTAAGGACAAAATTTAACCCCGAATCTATTCGGGTGTCTGTTTTTATATTTGAATCAAAAAAAAAAAAATTCACCTCCTGGGCCCAAAAATCCCTGACTCCGGCATCAGGAATTATCTTCCCCGGACACCAAAAAAATCTTCATTTTTAAAAACTATGAAAAACACCATTTTGAAGGACGAAATTCAACCCCAAATCTAATTCTGGCATCCGTTTTTATATTTGGGTCAAAAAAAATATTCACCTCCTGGGCACAAAAATCCCTGACCCTGGCATCAGGAATTTTCTTCCCCAGACACCAAAAAAATCTTGATTTTTAAAAGCAATGAAAAACACCATTTTTGAGAATGAAATTCAACCCCGAATCTCATTCTGGTGTGCGTTTTTACATTTGGGTGGAAAAAAATTTCACCTCCTGGGCACAAAACTCCCTGACTCCGGCATCAGGAATTTATTATGATAAACACCATTTTAAAGGACAAAATTCAACCCTGAATCTCATTCGGGTGTCTGTTTTTACATTTGAGTCAAAAAAAATTTTTCACCTCCTGGGCACAAAAATCCCTGACTCCGGCATCAGGAATTTTCTTCCCCGGACACGAAATAAATCTTGATTTTTAAAAGCTATGAAAAACACCATTTTTGAGAATGAAATTCAACCCCGAATCTCATTCTGGTGTCTGTTTTTAGATTTGGGGGTGGGGAAAAATTTCACCTCCTGGGCACAAAAATCCCTCACTCCGGCATCAGGAATTTTCTCCCCGGGACACCAAAAAATTCTTGATTTTTAAAAGCTATGAAAAACACCATTTTTAAGCACGAAATTCAACCCCGAATCTCATTCCGGCGTCTGTTTATAGATTTGGGTGGGGGGGAAAAATTCACCTCCTGGGCACAAAACTCTCTGACCCCGGCATCAGGAATTTTCTTCCCCGGACACCAAAAAAATCTTGATTTTTAAAAGCTATGAAAAACACCATTTTTAAGCACGAAATTCAACCCCGAATCTCATTCCGGCGTCCGTTTATAGATTTGGGTGGAAAAAAAAATTTCACCTCCTGGGCACAAAAATCTCTGACTCCGGCATCAGGCATTTTCTTCCCAACAAAATCTTGATTTTTAAAAATTATGAAAAACACCATTTTTAAGGACAAAATTTAACCCCGAATCTATTTGGGTGTCTGTTTTTATATTTGAATCAAAAAAAAAAATTTCACCTCCTGGGCCCAAAAATCCCTGACTCCGGCATCAGGAATTATCTTCCCCGGACACCAAAAAAATCTTCATTTTTAAAAACTATGAAAAACACCATTTTGAAGGACGAAATTCAACCCCAAATCTAATTCTGGCATCCGTTTTTATATTTGGGTCAAAAAAAATATTCACCTCCTGGGCACAAAAATCCCTGACCCTGGCATCAGGAATTTTCTTCCCCAGACACCAAAAAAATCTTGATTTTTAAAAGCAATGAAAAACACCATTTTTGAGAATGAAATTCAACCCCGAATCTCATTCTGGTGTGCGTTTTTACATTTGGGTGGAAAAAAATTTCACCTCCTGGGCACAAAACTCCCTGACTCCGGCATCAGGAATTTATTATGATAAACACCATTTTAAAGGACAAAATTCAACCCTGAATCTCATTCGGGTGTCTGTTTTTACATTTGAGTCAAAAAAAATTTTTCACCTCCTGGGCACAAAAATCCCTGACTCCGGCATCAGGAATTTTCTTCCCCGGACACGAAATAAATCTTGATTTTTAAAAGCTATGAAAACCACCATTTTTGAGAATGAAATTCAACCCCGAATCTCATTCTGGTGTCGGTTTTTAGATTTGGGGGTGGGAAAAAATTTCACCTCCTGGGCACAAAAATCCCTGACTCCGGCATCAGGAATTTTCTCCCCGGGACACCAAAAAATTCTTGATTTTTAAAAGCTATGAAAAACACCATTTTTAAGCACGAAATTCAACCCTGAATCTCATTCCGGCGTCTGTTTATAGATTTGGGTGGGGGGGAAAAATTCACCTCCTGGGCACAAAACTCTCTGACCCCGGCATCAGGAATTTTCTTCCCCGGACACCAAAAAAATCTTGATTTTTAAAAGCTATGAAAAACACCATTTTTAAGCACGAAATTCAACCCCGAATCTCATTCCGGCGTCCGTTTATAGATTTGGGTGGAAAAAAAAATTTCACCTCCTGGGCACAAAAATCTCTGACTCCGGCATCAGGCATTTTCTTCCCAACAAAATCTTGATTTTTAAAAATTATGAAAAACACCATTTTTAAGGACAAAATTTAACCCCGAATCTATTCGGGTGTCTGTTTTTATATTTGAATCAAAAAAAAAAAATTCACCTCCTGGGCCCAAAAATCCCTGACTCCGGCATCAGGAATTATCTTCCCCGGACACCAAAAAAATCTTCATTTTTAAAAACTATGAAAAACACCATTTTGAAGGACGAAATTCAACCCCAAATCTAATTCTGGCATCCGTTTTTATATTTGGGTCAAAAAAAAATATTCACCTCCTGGGCACAAAAATCCCTGACCCTGGCATCAGGAATTTTCTTCCCCAGACACCAAAAAAATCTTGATTTTTAAAAGCAATGAAAAACACCATTTTTGAGAATGAAATTCAACCCCGAATCTCATTCTGGTGTGCGTTTTTACATTTGGGTGGAAAAAAATTTCACCTCCTGGGCACAAAACTCCCTGACTCCGGCATCAGGAATTTATTATGATAAACACCATTTTAAAGGACAAAATTCAACCCTGAATCTCATTCGGGTATCTGTTTTTACATTTGAGTCAAAAAAAATTTTTCACCTCCTGGGCACAAAAATCCCTGACTCCGGCATCAGGAATTTTCTTCCCCGGACACGAAATAAATCTTGATTTTTAAAAGCTATGAAAAACACCATTTTTGAGAATGAAATTCAACCCCGAATCTCATTCTGGTGTCTGTTTTTAGATTTGGGGGTGGGAAAAAATTTCACCTCCTGGGCACAAAAATCCCTCACTCCGGCATCAGGAATTTTCTCCCCGGGACACCAAAAAATTCTTGATTTTTAAAAGCTATGAAAAACACCATTTTTAAGCACGAAATTCAACCCCGAATCTCATTCCGGCGTCTGTTTATAGATTTGGGTGGGGGGGAAAAATTCACCTCCTGGGCACAAAACTCTCTGACCCCGGCATCAGGAATTTTCTTCCCCGGACACCAAAAAAATCTTGATTTTTAAAAGCTATGAAAAACACCATTTTTAAGCACGAAATTCAACCCCGAATCTCATTCCGGCGTCCGTTTATAGATTTGGGTGGAAAAAAAAATTTCACCTCCTGGGCACAAAAATCTCTGACTCCGGCATCAGGCATTTTCTTCCCAACAAAATCTTGATTTTTAAAAATTATGAAAAACACCATTTTTAAGGACAAAATTTAACCCCGAATCTATTTGGGTGTCTGTTTTTATATTTGAATCAAAAAAAAAAATTTCACCTCCTGGGCCCAAAAATCCCTGACTCCGGCATCAGGAATTATCTTCCCCGGACACCAAAAAAATCTTCATTTTTAAAAACTATGAAAAACACCATTTTGAAGGACGAAATTCAACCCCAAATCTAATTCTGGCATCCGTTTTTATATTTGGGTCAAAAAAAATATTCACCTCCTGGGCACAAAAATCCCTGACCCTGGCATCAGGAATTTTCTTCCCCAGACACCAAAAAAATCTTGATTTTTAAAAGCAATGAAAAACACCATTTTTGAGAATGAAATTCAACCCCGAATCTCATTCTGGTGTGCGTTTTTACATTTGGGTGGAAAAAAATTTCACCTCCTGGGCACAAAACTCCCTGACTCCGGCATCAGGAATTTATTATGATAAACACCATTTTAAAGGACAAAATTCAACCCTGAATCTCATTCGGGTGTCTGTTTTTACATTTGAGTCAAAAAAATTTTTTCACCTCCTGGGCACAAAAATCCCTGACTCCGGCATCAGGAATTTTCTTCCCCGGACACGAAATAAATCTTGATTTTTAAAAGCTATGAAAAACACCATTTTTGAGAATGAAATTCAACCCCGAATCTCATTCTGGTGTCGGTTTTTAGATTTGGGGGTGGGAAAAAATTTCACCTCCTGGGCACAAAAATCCCTGACTTTGGCATCAGGAATTTATTATGATAAACACCATTTTAAAGGACAAAATTCAACCCTGAATCTCATTCGGGTATCTGTTTTTACATTTGAGTCAAAAAAAATTTTTCACCTCCTGGGCACAAAAATCCCTGACTCCGGCATCAGGAATTTTCTTCCCCGGACACGAAATAAATCTTGATTTTTAAAAGCTATGAAAAACACCATTTTTGAGAATGAAATTCAACCCCGAATCTCATTCTGGTGTCTGTTTTTAGATTTGGGGGTGGGAAAAAATTTCACCTCCTGGGCACAAAAATCCCTCACTCCGGCATCAGGAATTTTCTCCCCGGGACACCAAAAAATTCTTGATTTTTAAAAGCTATGAAAAACACCATTTTTAAGCACGAAATTCAACCCCGAATCTCATTCCGGCGTCTGTTTATAGATTTGGGTGGGGGGGAAAAATTCACCTCCTGGGCACAAAACTCTCTGACCCCGGCATCAGGAATTTTCTTCCCCGGACACCAAAAAAATCTTGATTTTTAAAAGCTATGAAAAACACCATTTTTAAGCACGAAATTCAACCCCGAATCTCATTCCGGCGTCCGTTTATAGATTTGGGTGGAAAAAAAAATTTCACCTCCTGGGCACAAAAATCTCTGACTCCGGCATCAGGCATTTTCTTCCCAACAAAATCTTGATTTTTAAAAATTATGAAAAACACCATTTTTAAGGACAAAATTTAACCCCGAATCTATTTGGGTGTCTGTTTTTATATTTGAATCAAAAAAAAAAATTTCACCTCCTGGGCCCAAAAATCCCTGACTCCGGCATCAGGAATTATCTTCCCCGGACACCAAAAAAATCTTCATTTTTAAAAACTATGAAAAACACCATTTTGAAGGACGAAATTCAACCCCAAATCTAATTCTGGCATCCGTTTTTATATTTGGGTCAAAAAAAATATTCACCTCCTGGGCACAAAAATCCCTGACCCTGGCATCAGGAATTTTCTTCCCCAGACACCAAAAAAATCTTGATTTTTAAAAGCAATGAAAAACACCATTTTTGAGAATGAAATTCAACCCCGAATCTCATTCTGGTGTGCGTTTTTACATTTGGGTGGAAAAAAATTTCACCTCCTGGGCACAAAACTCCCTGACTCCGGCATCAGGAATTTATTATGATAAACACCATTTTAAAGGACAAAATTCAACCCTGAATCTCATTCGGGTGTCTGTTTTTACATTTGAGTCAAAAAAATTTTTTCACCTCCTGGGCACAAAAATCCCTGACTCCGGCATCAGGAATTTTCTTCCCCGGACACGAAATAAATCTTGATTTTTAAAAGCTATGAAAAACACCATTTTTGAGAATGAAATTCAACCCCGAATCTCATTCTGGTGTCGGTTTTTAGATTTGGGGGTGGGAAAAAATTTCACCTCCTGGGCACAAAAATCCCTGACTTTGGCATCAGGAATTTTCTCCCCGGGACACCAAAAAATTCTTGATTTTTAAAAGCTATGAAAAACACCATTTTTAAGCACGAAATTCAACCCCGAATCTCATTCCGGCGTCTGTTTATAGATTTGGGTGGGGGGAAAAAATTCACCTCCTGGGCACAAAACTCTCTGACCCCAGCATCAGGAATTTATTATGATAAACACCATTTTAAAGGACAAAATTCAACCCTGAATCTCATTCGGGTGTCTGTTTTTACATTTGAGTCAAAAAAAATTTTTCACCTCCTGGGCACAAAAATCCCTGACTCCGGCATCAGGAATTTTCTTCCCCGGACACGAAATAAATCTTGATTTTTAAAAGCTATGAAAAACACCATTTTTGAGAATGAAATTCAACCCCGAATCTCATTCTGGTGTCGGTTTTTAGATTTGGGGGTGGGAAAAAATTTCACCTCCTGGGCACAAAAATCCCTGACTCCGGCATCAGGAATTTTCTCCCCGGGACACCAAAAAATTCTTGATTTTTAAAAGCTATGAAAAACACCATTTTTAAGCACGAAATTCAACCCCGAATCTCATTCCGGCGTCTGTTTATAGATTTGGGTGGGGGGAAAAAATTCACCTCCTGGGCACAAAACTCTCTGACCCCGGCATCAGGAATTTTCTTCCCCGGACACCAAAAAAATCTTGATTTTTAAAAGCAATGAAAAACACCATTTTTGAGAATGAAATTCAACCCCGAATCTCATTCTGGTGTGCGTTTTTACATTTGGGTGGAAAAAAATTTCACCTCCTGGGCACAAAACTCCCTGACTCCGGCATCAGGAATTTATTATGATAAACACCATTTTAAAGGACAAAATTCAACCCTGAATCTCATTCGGGTGTCTGTTTTTACATTTGAGTCAAAAAAAATTTTTCACCTCCTGGGCACAAAAATCCCTGACTCCGGCATCAGGAATTTTCTTCCCCGGACACGAAATAAATCTTGATTTTTAAAAGCTATGAAAAACACCATTTTTGAGAATGAAATTCAACCCCGAATCTCATTCTGGTGTCGGTTTTTAGATTTGGGGGTGGGAAAAAATTTCACCTCCTGGGCACAAAAATCCCTGACTCCGGCATCAGGAATTTTCTCCCCGGGACACCAAAAAATTCTTGATTTTTAAAAGCTATGAAAAACACCATTTTTAAGCACGAAATTCAACCCCGAATCTCATTCCGGCGTCTGTTTATAGATTTGGGTGGGGGGAAAAATTTCACCTCCTGGGCACAAAACTCTCTGACCCCGGCATCAGGAATTTTCTTCCCCGGACACCAAAAAAATCTTGATTTTTAAAAGCTATGAAAAACACCATTTTTAAGCACGAAATTCAACCCCGAATCTCATTCCGGCGTCCGTTTATAGATTTGGGTGGAAAAAAAAATTTCACCTCCTGGGCACAAAAATCTCTGACTCCGGCATCAGGCATTTTCTTCCCAACAAAATCTTGATTTTTAAAAATTATGAAAAACACCATTTTTAAGGACAAAATTCAACCCCGAATCTATTCGGGTGTCTGTTTTTATATTTGAATCAAAAAAAAAATTTCACCTCCTGGGCCCAAAAATCCCTGACTCCGGCATCAGGAATTATCTTCCCCGGACACCAAAAAAATCTTCATTTTTAAAAACTATGAAAAACACCATTTTGAAGGATGAAATTCAACCCCAAATCTAATTCTGGCATCCGTTTTTATATTTGGGTCAAAAAAAATATTCACCTTCTGGGCACAAAAATCCCTGACCCTGGCATCAGGAATTTTCTTCCCCAGACACCAAAAAAATCTTGATTTTTAAAAGCAATGAAAAACACCATTTTTGAGAATGAAATTCAACCCCGAATCTCATTCTGGTGTGCGTTTTTACATTTGGGTGGAAAAAAATTTCACCTCCTGGGCACAAAACTCCCTGACTCCGGCATCAGGAATTTATTATGATAAACACCATTTTAAAGGACAAAATTCAACCCTGAATCTCATTCGGGTGTCTGTTTTTACATTTGAGTCAAAAAAAATTTCACCTCCTGGGCACAAAAATCTCTGACTCCGGCATCAGGCATTTTCTTCCCAACAAAATCTTGATTTTTAAAAATTATGAAAAACACCATTTTTAAGGACAAAATTCAACCCCGAATCTATTCGGGTGTCTGTTTTTATATTTGAATCAAAAAAAAAATTTCACCTCCTGGGCCCAAAAATCCCTGACTCCGGCATCAGGAATTATCTTCCCCGGACACCAAAAAAATCTTCATTTTTAAAAACTATGAAAAACACCATTTTGAAGGATGAAATTCAACCCCAAATCTAATTCTGGCATCCGTTTTTATATTTGGGTCAAAAAAAATATTCACCTTCTGGGCACAAAAATCCCTGACCCTGGCATCAGGAATTTTCTTCCCCAGACACCAAAAAAATCTTGATTTTTAAAAGCAATGAAAAACACCATTTTTGAGAATGAAATTCAACCCCGAATCTCATTCTGGTGTGCGTTTTTACATTTGGGTGGAAAAAAATTTCACCTCCTGGGCACAAAACTCCCTGACTCCGGCATCAGGAATTTATTATGATAAACACCATTTTAAAGGACAAAATTCAACCCTGAATCTCATTCGGGTGTCTGTTTTTACATTTGAGTCAAAAAAAATTTTTCACCTCCTGGGCACAAAAATCCCTGACTCCGGCATCAGGAATTTTCTTCCCCGGACACGAAATAAATCTTGATTTTTAAAAGCTATGAAAAACACCATTTTTGAGAATGAAATTCAACCCCGAATCTCATTCTGGTGTCGGTTTTTAGATTTGGGGGTGGGAAAAAATTTCACCTCCTGGGCACAAAAATCCCTGACTCCGGCATCAGGAATTTTCTCCCCGGGACACCAAAAAATTCTTGATTTTTAAAAGCTATGAAAAACACCATTTTTAAGCACGAAATTCAACCCCGAATCTCATTCCGGCGTCTGTTTATAGATTTGGGTGGGGGGGAAAAATTCACCTCCTGGGCACAAAACTCTCTGACCCCGGCATCAGGAATTTTCTTCCCCGGACACCAAAAAAATCTTGATTTTTAAAAGCTATGAAAAACACCATTTTTAAGCACGAAATTCAACCCCGAATCTCATTCCGGCGTCCGTTTATAGATTTGGGTGGAAAAAAAAATTTCACCTCCTGGGCACAAAAATCTCTGACTCCGGCATCAGGCATTTTCTTCCCAACAAAATCTTGATTTTTAAAAATTATGAAAAACACCATTTTTAAGGACAAAATTTAACCCCGAATCTATTCGGGTGTCTGTTTTTATATTTGAATCAAAAAAAAAAAATTTCACCTCCTGGGCCCAAAAATCCCTGACTCCGGCATCAGGAATTATCTTCCCCGGACACCAAAAAAATCTTCATTTTTAAAAACTATGAAAAACACCATTTTGAAGGACGAAATTCAACCCCAAATCTAATTCTGGCATCCGTTTTTATATTTGGGTCAAAAAAAATATTCACCTCCTGGGCACAAAAATCCCTGACCCTGGCATCAGGAATTTTCTTCCCCAGACACCAAAAAAATCTTGATTTTTAAAAGCAATGAAAAACACCATTTTTGAGAATGAAATTCAACCCCGAATCTCATTCTGGTGTGCGTTTTTACATTTGGGTGGAAAAAAATTTCACCTCCTGGGCACAAAACTCCCTGACTCCGGCATCAGGAATTTATTATGATAAACACCATTTTAAAGGACAAAATTCAACCCTGAATCTCATTCGGGTGTCTGTTTTTACATTTGAGTAAAAAAAAAATTTTCACCTCCTGGGCACAAAAATCCCTGACTCTGGCATCAGGAATTTTCTTCCCCGGACACGAAATAAATCTTGATTTTTAAAAGCTATGAAAAACACCATTTTTGAGAATGAAATTCAACCCCGAATCTCATTCTGGTGTCTGTTTTTAGATTTGGGGGTGGGAAAAAATTTCACCTCCTGGGCACAAAAATCCCTGACTCCGGCATCAGGAATTTTCTCCCCGGGACACCAAAAAATTCTTGATTTTTAAAAGCTATGAAAAAAACCATTTTTAAGCACGAAATTCAACCCCGAATCTCATTCCGGCGTCTGTTTATAGATTTGGGTGGGGGGGAAAAATTCACCTCCTGGGCACAAAACTCTCTGACCCCGGCATCAGGAATTTTCTTCCCCGGACACCAAAAAAATCTTGATTTTTAAAAGCTATGAAAAACACCATTTTTAAGCACGAAATTCAACCCCGAATCTCATTCCGGCGTCCGTTTATAGATTTGGGTGGAAAAAAAAATTTCACCTCCTGGGCACAAAAATCTCTGACTCCGGCATCAGGCATTTTCTTCCCAACAAAATCTTGATTTTTAAAAATTATGAAAAACACCATTTTTAAGGACAAAATTTAACCCCGAATCTATTCGGGTGTCTGTTTTTATATTTGAATCAAAAAAAAAAAATTTCACCTCCTGGGCCCAAAAATCCCTGACTCCGGCATCAGGAATTATCTTCCCCGGACACCAAAAAAATCTTCATTTTTAAAAACTATGAAAAACACCATTTTGAAGGACGAAATTCAACCCCAAATCTAATTCTGGCATCCGTTTTTATATTTGGGTCAAAAAAAATATTCACCTCCTGGGCACAAAAATCCCTGACCCTGGCATCAGGAATTTTCTTCCCCAGACACCAAAAAAATCTTGATTTTTAAAAGCAATGAAAAACACCATTTTTGAGAATGAAATTCAACCCCGAATCTCATTCTGGTGTGCATTTTTACATTTGGGTGGAAAAAAATTTCACCTCCTGGGCACAAAACTCTCTGACTCCGGCATCAGGAATTTATTATGATAAACACCATTTTAAAGGACAAAATTCAACCCTGAATCTCATTCGGGTGTCTGTTTTTACATTTGAGTCAAAAAAATTTTTTCACCTCCTGGGCACAAAAATCCCTGACTCCGGCATCAGGAATTTTCTTCCCCGGACACGAAATAAATCTTGATTTTTAAAAGCTATGAAAAACACCATTTTTGAGAATGAAATTCAACCCCGAATCTCATTCTGGTGTCGGTTTTTAGATTTGGGGGTGGGAAAAAATTTCACCTCCTGGGCACAAAAATCCCTGACTCCGGCATCAGGAATTTTCTCCCCGGGACACCAAAAAATTCTTGATTTTTAAAAGCTATGAAAAACACCATTTTTAAGCACGAAATTCAACCCCGAATCTCATTCCGGCGTCTGTTTATAGATTTGGGTGGGGGGAAAAAATTCACCTCCTGGGCACAAAACTCTCTGACCCCGGCATCAGGAATTTTCTTCCCCGGACACCAAAAAAATCTTGATTTTTAAAAGCTATGAAAAACACCATTTTTAAGCACGAAATTCAACCCCGAATCTCATTCCGGCGTCCGTTTATAGATTTGGGTGGAAAAAAAAATTTCACCTCCTGGGCACAAAAATCTCTGACTCCGGCATCAGGCATTTTCTTCCCAACAAAATCTTGATTTTTAAAAATTATGAAAAACACCATTTTTAAGGACAAAATTTAACCCCGAATCTATTCGGGTGTCTGTTTTTATATTTGAATCAAAAAAAAAAATTTCACCTCCTGGGCCCAAAAATCCCTGACTCCGGCATCAGGAATTATCTTCCCCGGACACCAAAAAAATCTTCATTTTTAAAAACTATGAAAAACACCATTTTGAAGGACGAAATTCAACCCCAAATCTAATTCTGGCATCCGTTTTTATATTTGGGTCAAAAAAAATATTCACCTCCTGGGCACAAAAATCCCTGACCCTGGCATCAGGAATTTTCTTCCCCAGACACCAAAAAAATCTTGATTTTTAAAAGCAATGAAAAACACCATTTTTGAGAATGAAATTCAACCCCGAATCTCATTCTGGTGTGCGTTTTTACATTTGGGTGGAAAAAAATTTCACCTCCTGGGCACAAAACTCCCTGACTCCGGCATCAGGAATTTATTATGATAAACACCATTTTAAAGGACAAAATTCAACCCTGAATCTCATTCGGGTGTCTGTTTTTACATTTGAGTCAAAAAAATTTTTTCACCTCCTGGGCACAAAAATCCCTGACTCCGGCATCAGGAATTTTCTTCCCCGGACACGAAATAAATCTTGATTTTTAAAAGCTATGAAAAACACCATTTTTGAGAATGAAATTCAACCCCGAATCTCATTCTGGTGTCGGTTTTTAGATTTGGGGGTGGGAAAAAATTTCACCTCCTGGGCACAAAAATCCCTGACTCTGGCATCAGGAATTTTCTCCCCGGGACACCAAAAAATTCTTGATTTTTAAAAGCTATGAAAAACACCATTTTTAAGCATGAAATTCAACCCCGAATCTCATTCCGGCGTCTGTTTATAGATTTGGGTGGGGGAAAAAAATTCACCTCCTGGGCACAAAACTCTCTGACCCCAGCATCAGGAATTTATTATGATAAACACCATTTTAAAGGACAAAATTCAACCCTGAATCTCATTCGGGTGTCTGTTTTTACATTTGAGTCAAAAAAATTTTTTCACCTCCTGGGCACAAAAATCCCTGACTCCGGCATCAGGAATTTTCTTCCCCGGACACGAAATAAATCTTGATTTTTAAAAGCTATGAAAAACACCATTTTTGAGAATGAAATTCAACCCCGAATCTCATTCTGGTGTCGGTTTTTAGATTTGGGGGTGGGAAAAAATTCACCTCCTGGGCACAAAACTCTCTGCCCCGGCATCAGGAATTTTCTTCCCCAGACACCAAAAAATTCTTGATTTTTAAAAGCTATGAAAAACACCATTTTTAAGCACGAAATTCAACCCCGAATCTCATTCCGGCGTCTGTTTATAGATTTGGGTGGGGGGAAAAAATTCACCTCCTGGGCACAAAACTCTCTGACCCCGGCATCAGGAATTTTCTTCCCCGGACACCAAAAAAATCTTGATTTTTAAAAGCTATGAAAAACACCATTTTTAAGCACGAAATTCAACCCCGAATCTCATTCCGGCGTCCGTTTATAGATTTGGGTGGAAAAAAAAATTTCACCTCCTGGGCACAAAAATCTCTGACTCCGGCATCAGGCATTTTCTTCCCAACAAAATCTTGATTTTTAAAAATTATGAAAAACACCATTTTTAAGGACAAAATTCAACCCCGAATCTATTCGGGTGTCTGTTTTTATATTTGAATCAAAAAAAAAAAATTTCACCTCCTGGGCCCAAAAATCCCTGACTCCGGCATCAGGAATTATCTACCCCGGACACCAAAAAAATCTTCATTTTTAAAAACTATGAAAAACACCATTTTGAAGGATGAAATTCAACCCCAAATCTAATTCTGGCATCCGTTTTTATATTTGGGTCAAAAAAAATATTCACCTCCTGGGCACAAAAATCCCTGACCCTGGCATCAGGAATTTTCTTCCCCAGACACCAAAAAAATCTTGATTTTTAAAAGCAATGAAAAACACCATTTTTGAGAATGAAATTCAACCCCGAATCTCATTCTGGTATGCGTTTTTACATTTGGGTGGAAAAAAATTTCACCTCCTGGGCACAAAACTCCCTGACTCCGGCATCAGGAATTTATTATGATAAACACCATTTTAAAGGACAAAATTCAACCCTGAATCTCATTCGGGTGTCTGTTTTTACATTTGAGTCAAAAAAATTTTTTCACCTCCTGGGCACAAAAATCCCTGACTCCGGCATCAGGAATTTTCTTCCCCGGACACGAAATAAATCTTGATTTTTAAAAGCTATGAAAAACACCATTTTTGAGAATGAAATTCAACCCCGAATCTCATTCTGGTGTCGGTTTTTAGATTTGGGGGTGGGAAAAAAATTCACCTCCTGGGCACAAAAATCCCTGACTCCGGCATCAGGAATTTTCTCCCCGGGACACCAAAAAATTCTTGATTTTTAAAAGCTATGAAAAACACCATTTTTAAGCACGAAATTCAACCCTGAATCTCATTCCGGCGTCTGTTTATAGATTTGGGTGGGGGGGAAAAATTCACCTCCTGGGCACAAAACTCTCTGACCCCGGCATCAGGAATTTTCTTCCCCGGACACCAAAAAAATCTTGATTTTTAAAAGCTATGAAAAACACCATTTTTAAGCACGAAATTCAACCCCGAATCTCATTCCGGCGTCCGTTTATAGATTTGGGTGGAAAAAAAAATTTCACCTCCTGGGCACAAAAATCTCTGACTCCGGCATCAGGCATTTTCTTCCCAACAAAATCTTGATTTTTAAAAATTATGAAAAACACCATTTTTAAGGACAAAATTCAACCCCGAATCTATTCGGGTGTCTGTTTTTATATTTGAATCAAAAAAAAAAAATTTCACCTCCTGGGCCCAAAAATCCCTGACTCCGGCATCAGGAATTATCTTCCCCGGACACCAAAAAAATCTTCATTTTTAAAAACTATGAAAAACACCATTTTGAAGGACGAAATTCAACCCCAAATCTAATTCTGGCATCCGTTTTTATATTTGGGTCAAAAAAAATATTCACCTCCTGGGCACAAAAATCCCTGACCCTGGCATCAGGAATTTTCTTCCCCAGACACCAAAAAAATCTTGATTTTTAAAAGCAATGAAAAACACCATTTTTGAGAATGAAATTCAACCCCGAATCTCATTCTGGTGTGCGTTTTTACATTTGGGTGGAAAAAAATTTCACCTCCTGGGCACAAAACTCCCTGACTCCGGCATCAGGAATTTATTATGATAAACACCATTTTAAAGGACAAAATTCAACCCTGAATCTCATTCGGGTGTCTGTTTTTACATTTGAGTCAAAAAAAATTTTTCACCTCCTGGGCACAAAAATCCCTGACTCCGGCATCAGGAATTTTCTTCCCCGGACACGAAATAAATCTTGATTTTTAAAAGCTATGAAAAACACCATTTTTGAGAATGAAATTCAACCCCGAATCTCATTCTGGTGTCTGTTTTTAGATTTGGGGGTGGGAAAAAATTTCACCTCCTGGGCACAAAAATCCCTCACTCCGGCATCAGGAATTTTCTCCCCGGGACACCAAAAAATTCTTGATTTTTAAAAGCTATGAAAAACACCATTTTTAAGCACGAAATTCAACCCCGAATCTCATTCCGGCGTCTGTTTATAGATTTGGGTGGGGGGGAAAAATTCACCTCCTGGGCACAAAACTCTCTGACCCCGGCATCAGGAATTTTCTTCCCCGGACACCAAAAAAATCTTGATTTTTAAAAGCTATGAAAAACACCATTTTTAAGCACGAAATTCAACCCCGAATCTCATTCCGGCGTCCGTTTATAGATTTGGGTGGAAAAAAAAATTTCACCTCCTGGGCACAAAAATCTCTGACTCCGGCATCAGGCATTTTCTTCCCAACAAAATCTTGATTTTTAAAAATTATGAAAAACACCATTTTTAAGGACAAAATTTAACCCCGAATCTATTTGGGTGTCTGTTTTTATATTTGAATCAAAAAAAAAAATTTCACCTCCTGGGCCCAAAAATCCCTGACTCCGGCATCAGGAATTATCTTCCCCGGACACCAAAAAAATCTTCATTTTTAAAAACTATGAAAAACACCATTTTGAAGGACGAAATTCAACCCCAAATCTAATTCTGGCATCCGTTTTTATATTTGGGTCAAAAAAAATATTCACCTCCTGGGCACAAAAATCCCTGACCCTGGCATCAGGAATTTTCTTCCCCAGACACCAAAAAAATCTTGATTTTTAAAAGCAATGAAAAACACCATTTTTGAGAATGAAATTCAACCCCGAATCTCATTCTGGTGTGCGTTTTTACATTTGGGTGGAAAAAAATTTCACCTCCTGGGCACAAAACTCCCTGACTCCGGCATCAGGAATTTATTATGATAAACACCATTTTAAAGGACAAAATTCAACCCTGAATCTCATTCGGGTGTCTGTTTTTACATTTGAGTCAAAAAAATTTTTTCACCTCCTGGGCACAAAAATCCCTGACTCCGGCATCAGGAATTTTCTTCCCCGGACACGAAATAAATCTTGATTTTTAAAAGCTATGAAAAACACCATTTTTGAGAATGAAATTCAACCCCGAATCTCATTCTGGTGTCGGTTTTTAGATTTGGGGGTGGGAAAAAATTTCACCTCCTGGGCACAAAAATCCCTGACTTTGGCATCAGGAATTTTCTCCCCGGGACACCAAAAAATTCTTGATTTTTAAAAGCTATGAAAAACACCATTTTTAAGCACGAAATTCAACCCCGAATCTCATTCCGGCGTCTGTTTATAGATTTGGGTGGGGGGAAAAAATTCACCTCCTGGGCACAAAACTCTCTGACCCCAGCATCAGGAATTTATTATGATAAACACCATTTTAAAGGACAAAATTCAACCCTGAATCTCATTCGGGTGTCTGTTTTTACATTTGAGTCAAAAAAAATTTTTCACCTCCTGGGCACAAAAATCCCTGACTCCGGCATCAGGAATTTTCTTCCCCGGACACGAAATAAATCTTGATTTTTAAAAGCTATGAAAAACACCATTTTTGAGAATGAAATTCAACCCCGAATCTCATTCTGGTGTCGGTTTTTAGATTTGGGGGTGGGAAAAAATTTCACCTCCTGGGCACAAAAATCCCTGACTCCGGCATCAGGAATTTTCTCCCCGGGACACCAAAAAATTCTTGATTTTTAAAAGCTATGAAAAACACCATTTTTAAGCACGAAATTCAACCCCGAATCTCATTCCGGCGTCTGTTTATAGATTTGGGTGGGGGGAAAAAATTCACCTCCTGGGCACAAAACTCTCTGACCCCGGCATCAGGAATTTTCTTCCCCGGACACCAAAAAAATCTTGATTTTTAAAAGCTATGAAAAACACCATTTTTAAGCACGAAATTCAACCCCGAATCTCATTCCGGCGTCCGTTTATAGATTTGGGTGGAAAAAAAAATTTCACCTCCTGGGCACAAAAATCTCTGACTCCGGCATCAGGCATTTTCTTCCCAACAAAATCTTGATTTTTAAAAATTATGAAAAACACCATTTTTAAGGACAAAATTTAACCCCGAATCTATTCGGGTGTCTGTTTTTATATTTGAATCAAAAAAAAAATTTCACCTCCTGGGCCCAAAAATCCCTGACTCCGGCATCAGGAATTATCTTCCCCGGACACCAAAAAAATCTTCATTTTTAAAAACTATGAAAAACACCATTTTGAAGGACGAAATTCAACCCCAAATCTAATTCTGGCATCCGTTTTTATATTTGGGTCAAAAAAAATATTCACCTCCTGGGCACAAAAATCCCTGACCCTGGCATCAGGAATTTTCTTCCCCAGACACCAAAAAAATCTTGATTTTTAAAAGCAATGAAAAACACCATTTTTGAGAATGAAATTCAACCCCGAATCTCATTCTGGTGTGCGTTTTTACATTTGGGTGGAAAAAAATTTCACCTCCTGGGCACAAAACTCCCTGACTCCGGCATCAGGAATTTATTATGATAAACACCATTTTAAAGGACAAAATTCAACCCTGAATCTCATTCGGGTGTCTGTTTTTACATTTGAGTCAAAAAAAATTTTTCACCTCCTGGGCACAAAAATCCCTGACTCCGGCATCAGGAATTTTCTTCCCCGGACACGAAATAAATCTTGATTTTTAAAAGCTATGAAAAACACCATTTTTGAGAATGAAATTCAACCCCGAATCTCATTCTGGTGTCGGTTTTTAGATTTGGGGGTGGGAAAAAATTTCACCTCCTGGGCACAAAAATCTCTGACCCCGGCATCAGGAATTTTCTTCCCCGGACACCAAAAAAATCTTGATTTTTAAAAGCTATGAAAAACACCATTTTTAAGCACGAAATTCAACCCCGAATCTCATTCCGGCGTCCGTTTATAGATTTGGGTGGGGAAAAAAATTTCACCTCCTGGGCACAAAAATCTCTGACTCCGGCATCAGGCATTTTCTTCCCAACAAAATCTTGATTTTTAAAAATTATGAAAAACACCATTTTTAAGGACAAAATTTAACCCCGAATCTATTCGGGTGTCTGTTTTTATATTTGAATCAAAAAAAAAAAATTCACCTCCTGGGCCCAAAAATCCCTGACTCCGGCATCAGGAATTATCTTCCCCGAACACCAAAAAAATCTTCATTTTTAAAAACTATGAAAAACACCATTTTCAAGGACGAAATTCAACCCCAAATCTAATTCTGGCATCCGTTTTTATATTTGGGTCAAAAAAAATATTCACCTCCTGGGCACAAAAATCCCTGACCCTGGCATCAGGAATTTTCTTCCCCAGACACCAAAAAAATCTTGATTTTTAAAAGCAATGAAAAACACCATTTTTGAGAATGAAATTCAACCCCGAATCTCATTCTGGTGTGCATTTTTACATTTGGGTGGAAAAAAATTTCACCTCCTGGGCACAAAACTCCCTGACTCCGGCATCAGGAATTTATTATGATAAACACCATTTTAAAGGACAAAATTCAACCCTGAATCTCATTCGGGTGTCTGTTTTTACATTTGAGTCAAAAAAATTTTTTCACCTCCTGGGCACAAAAATCCCTGACTCCGGCATCAGGAATTTTCTTCCCCGGACACGAAATAAATCTTGATTTTTAAAAGCTATGAAAAACACCATTTTTGAGAATGAAATTCAACCCCGAATCTCATTCTGGTGTCGGTTTTTAGATTTGGGGGTGGGAAAAAATTTCACCTCCTGGGCACAAAAATCCCTGACTCCGGCATCAGGAATTTTCTCCCCGGGACACCAAAAAATTCTTGATTTTTAAAAGCTATGAAAAACACCATTTTTAAGCACGAAATTCAACCCCGAATCTCATTCCGGTGTCTGTTTATAGATTTGGGTGGGGGGAAAAAATTCACCTCCTGGGCACAAAACTCTCTGACCCCGGCATCAGGAATTTTCTTCCCCGGACACCAAAAAAATCTTGATTTTTAAAAGCTATGAAAAACACCATTTTTAAGCACGAAATTCAACCCCGAATCTCATTCCGGCGTCCGTTTATAGATTTGGGTGGAAAAAAAAATTTCACCTCCTGGGCACAAAAATCTCTGACTCCGGCATCAGGCATTTTCTTCCCAACAAAATCTTGATTTTTAAAAATTATGAAAAACACCATTTTTAAGGACAAAATTCAACCCCGAATCTATTCGGGTGTCTGTTTTTATATTTGAATCAAAAAAAAAATTTCACCTCCTGGGCCCAAAAATCCCTGACTCCGGCATCAGGAATTATCTTCCCCGGACACCAAAAAAATCTTCATTTTTAAAAACTATGAAAAACACCATTTTGAAGGATGAAATTCAACCCCAAATCTAATTCTGGCATCCGTTTTTATATTTGGGTCAAAAAAAATATTCACCTTCTGGGCACAAAAATCCCTGACCCTGGCATCAGGAATTTTCTTCCCCAGACACCAAAAAAATCTTGATTTTTAAAAGCAATGAAAAACACCATTTTTGAGAATGAAATTCAACCCCGAATCTCATTCTGGTGTGCGTTTTTACATTTGGGTGGAAAAAAATTTCACCTCCTGGGCACAAAACTCCCTGACTCCGGCATCAGGAATTTATTATGATAAACACCATTTTAAAGGACAAAATTCAACCCTGAATCTCATTCGGGTGTCTGTTTTTACATTTGAGTCAAAAAAAATTTCACCTCCTGGGCACAAAAATCTCTGACTCCGGCATCAGGCATTTTCTTCCCAACAAAATCTTGATTTTTAAAAATTATGAAAAACACCATTTTTAAGGACAAAATTCAACCCCGAATCTATTCGGGTGTCTGTTTTTATATTTGAATCAAAAAAAAAATTTCACCTCCTGGGCCCAAAAATCCCTGACTCCGGCATCAGGAATTATCTTCCCCGGACACCAAAAAAATCTTCATTTTTAAAAACTATGAAAAACACCATTTTGAAGGATGAAATTCAACCCCAAATCTAATTCTGGCATCCGTTTTTATATTTCGGTCAAAAAAAATATTCACCTTCTGGGCACAAAAATCCCTGACCCTGGCATCAGGAATTTTCTTCCCCAGACACCAAAAAAATCTTGATTTTTAAAAGCAATGAAAAACACCATTTTTGAGAATGAAATTCAACCCCGAATCTCATTCTGGTGTGCGTTTTTACATTTGGGTGGAAAAAAATTTCACCTCCTGGGCTCAAAACTCCCTGACTCCGGCATCAGGAATTTATTATGATAAACACCATTTTAAAGGACAAAATTCAACCCTGAATCTCATTCGGGTGTCTGTTTTTACATTTGAGTCAAAAAAAATTTTTCACCTCCTGGGCACAAAAATCCCTGACTCCGGCATCAGGAATTTTCTTCCCCGGACACGAAATAAATCTTGATTTTTAAAAGCTATGAAAAACACCATTTTTGAGAATGAAATTCAACCCCGAATCTCATTCTGGTGTCGGTTTTTAGATTTGGGGGTGGGAAAAAATTTCACCTCCTGGGCACAAAAATCCCTGACTCCGGCATCAGGAATTTTCTCCCCGGGACACCAAAAAATTCTTGATTTTTAAAAGCTATGAAAAACACCATTTTTAAGCACGAAATTCAACCCCGAATCTCATTCCGGCGTCTGTTTATAGATTTGGGTGGGGGGGAAAAATTCACCTCCTGGGCACAAAACTCTCTGACCCCGGCATCAGGAATTTTCTTCCCCGGACACCAAAAAAATCTTGATTTTTAAAAGCTATGAAAAACACCATTTTTAAGCACGAAATTCAACCCCGAATCTCATTCCGGCGTCCGTTTATAGATTTGGGTGGAAAAAAAAATTTCACCTCCTGGGCACAAAAATCTCTGACTCCGGCATCAGGCATTTTCTTCCCAACAAAATCTTGATTTTTAAAAATTATGAAAAACACCATTTTTAAGGACAAAATTTAACCCCGAATCTATTCGGGTGTCTGTTTTTATATTTGAATCAAAAAAAAAAATTTCACCTCCTGGGCCCAAAAATCCCTGACTCCGGCATCAGGAATTATCTTCCCCGGACACCAAAAAAATCTTCATTTTTAAAAACTATGAAAAACACCATTTTGAAGGACGAAATTCAACCCCAAATCTAATTCTGGCATCCGTTTTTATATTTGGGTCAAAAAAAATATTCACCTCCTGGGCACAAAAATCCCTGACCCTGGCATCAGGAATTTTCTTCCCCAGACACCAAAAAAATCTTGATTTTTAAAAGCAATGAAAAACACCATTTTTGAGAATGAAATTCAACCCCGAATCTCATTCTGGTGTGCATTTTTACATTTGGGTGGAAAAAAATTTCACCTCCTGGGCACAAAACTCCCTGACTCCGGCATCAGGAATTTATTATGATAAACACCATTTTAAAGGACAAAATTCAACCCTGAATCTCATTCGGGTGTCTGTTTTTACATTTGAGTCAAAAAATTTTTTTCACCTCCTGGGCACAAAAATCCCTGACTCCGGCATCAGGAATTTTCTTCCCCGGACACGAAATAAATCTTGATTTTTAAAAGCTATGAAAAACACCATTTTTGAGAATGAAATTCAACCCCGAATCTCATTCTGGTGTCGGTTTTTAGATTTGGGGGTGGGAAAAAATTTCACCTCCTGGGCACAAAAATCCCTGACTCCGGCATCAGGAATTTTCTCCCCGGGACACCAAAAAATTCTTGATTTTTAAAAGCTATGAAAAACACCATTTTTAAGCACGAAATTCAACCCCGAATCTCATTCCGGCGTCTGTTTATAGATTTGGGTGGGGGAAAAAAATTCACCTCCTGGGCACAAAACTCTCTGACCCCGGCATCAGGAATTTTCTTCCCCGGACACCAAAAAAATCTTGATTTTTAAAAGCTATGAAAAACACCATTTTTAAGCACGAAATTCAACCCCGAATCTCATTCCGGCGTCCGTTTATAGATTTGGGTGGGGGAAAAAAATTCACCTCCTGGGCCCAAAAATCCCTGACTCCGGCATCAGGAATTATCTTCCCCGGACACCAAAAAAATCTTCATTTTTAAAAACTATGAAAAACACCATTTTGAAGGATGAAATTCAACCCCAAATCTAATTCTGGCATCCGTTTTTATATTTGGGTCAAAAAAAATATTCACCTTCTGGGCACAAAAATCCCTGACCCTGGCATCAGGAATTTTCTTCCCCAGACACCAAAAAAATCTTGATTTTTAAAAGCAATGAAAAACACCATTTTTGAGAATGAAATTCAACCCCGAATCTCATTCTGGTGTGCGTTTTTACATTTGGGTGGAAAAAAATTTCACCTCCTGGGCACAAAACTCCCTGACTCCGGCATCAGGAATTTATTATGATAAACACCATTTTAAAGGACAAAATTCAACCCTGAATCTCATTCGGGTGTCTGTTTTTACATTTGAGTCAAAAAAAATTTCACCTCCTGGGCACAAAAATCTCTGACTCCGGCATCAGGCATTTTCTTCCCAACAAAATCTTGATTTTTAAAAATTATGAAAAACACCATTTTTAAGGACAAAATTCAACCCCGAATCTATTCGGGTGTCTGTTTTTATATTTGAATCAAAAAAAAAATTTCACCTCCTGGGCCCAAAAATCCCTGACTCCGGCATCAGGAATTATCTTCCCCGGACACCAAAAAAATCTTCATTTTTAAAAACTATGAAAAACACCATTTTGAAGGATGAAATTCAACCCCAAATCTAATTCTGGCATCCGTTTTTATATTTGGGTCAAAAAAAATATTCACCTTCTGGGCACAAAAATCCCTGACCCTGGCATCAGGAATTTTCTTCCCCAGACACCAAAAAAATCTTGATTTTTAAAAGCAATGAAAAACACCATTTTTGAGAATGAAATTCAACCCCGAATCTCATTCTGGTGTGCGTTTTTACATTTGGGTGGAAAAAAATTTCACCTCCTGGGCACAAAACTCCCTGACTCCGGCATCAGGAATTTATTATGATAAACACCATTTTAAAGGACAAAATTCAACCCTGAATCTCATTCGGGTGTCTGTTTTTACATTTGAGTCAAAAAAAATTTTTCACCTCCTGGGCACAAAAATCCCTGACTCCGGCATCAGGAATTTTCTTCCCCGGACACGAAATAAATCTTGATTTTTAAAAGCTATGAAAAACACCATTTTTGAGAATGAAATTCAACCCCGAATCTCATTCCGGCGTCTGTTTATAGATTTGGGTGGGGGGGAAAAATTCACCTCCTGGGCACAAAACTCTCTGACCCCGGCATCAGGAATTTTCTTCCCCGGACACCAAAAAAATCTTGATTTTTAAAAGCTATGAAAAACACCATTTTTAAGCACGAAATTCAACCCCGAATCTCATTCCGGCGTCCGTTTATAGATTTGGGTGGAAAAAAAAATTTCACCTCCTGGGCACAAAAATCTCTGACTCCGGCATCAGGCATTTTCTTCCCAACAAAATCTTGATTTTTAAAAATTATGAAAAACACCATTTTTAAGGACAAAATTTAACCCCGAATCTATTCGGGTGTCTGTTTTTATATTTGAATCAAAAAAAAAAAATTTCACCTCCTGGGCCCAAAAATCCCTGACTCCGGCATCAGGAATTATCTTCCCCGGACACCAAAAAAATCTTCATTTTTAAAAACTATGAAAAACACCATTTTGAAGGACGAAATTCAACCCCAAATCTAATTCTGGCATCCGTTTTTATATTTGGGTCAAAAAAAATATTCACCTCCTGGGCACAAAAATCCCTGACCCTGGCATCAGGAATTTTCTTCCCCAGACACCAAAAAAATCTTGATTTTTAAAAGCAATGAAAAACACCATTTTTGAGAATGAAATTCAACCCCGAATCTCATTCTGGTGTGCATTTTTACATTTGGGTGGAAAAAAATTTCACCTCCTGGGCACAAAACTCCCTGACTCCGGCATCAGGAATTTATTATGATAAACACCATTTTAAAGGACAAAATTCAACCCTGAATCTCATTCGGGTGTCTGTTTTTACATTTGAGTCAAAAAATTTTTTTCACCTCCTGGGCACAAAAATCCCTGACTCCGGCATCAGGAATTTTCTTCCCCGGACACGAAATAAATCTTGATTTTTAAAAGCTATGAAAAACACCATTTTTGAGAATGAAATTCAACCCCGAATCTCATTCTGGTGTCGGTTTTTAGATTTGGGGGTGGGAAAAAATTTCACCTCCTGGGCACAAAAATCCCTGACTCCGGCATCAGGAATTTTCTCCCCGGGACACCAAAAAATTCTTGATTTTTAAAAGCTATGAAAAACACCATTTTTAAGCACGAAATTCAACCCCGAATCTCATTCCGGCGTCTGTTTATAGATTTGGGTGGGGGAAAAAAATTCACCTCCTGGGCACAAAACTCTCTGACCCCGGCATCAGGAATTTTCTTCCCCGGACACCAAAAAAATCTTGATTTTTAAAAGCTATGAAAAACACCATTTTTAAGCACGAAATTCAACCCCGAATCTCATTCCGGAGTCCGTTTATAGATTTGGGTGGGGGAAAAAAATTCACCTCCTGGGCCCAAAAATCCCTGACTCCGGCATCAGGAATTATCTTCCCCGGACACCAAAAAAATCTTCATTTTTAAAAACTATGAAAAACACCATTTTGAAGGATGAAATTCAACCCCAAATCTAATTCTGGCATCCGTTTTTATATTTGGGTCAAAAAAAATATTCACCTTCTGGGCACAAAAATCCCTGACCCTGGCATCAGGAATTTTCTTCCCCAGACACCAAAAAAATCTTGATTTTTAAAAGCAATGAAAAACACCATTTTTGAGAATGAAATTCAACCCCGAATCTCATTCTGGTGTGCGTTTTTACATTTGGGTGGAAAAAAATTTCACCTCCTGGGCACAAAACTCCCTGACTCCGGCATCAGGAATTTATTATGATAAACACCATTTTAAAGGACAAAATTCAACCCTGAATCTCATTCGGGTGTCTGTTTTTACATTTGAGTCAAAAAAAATTTCACCTCCTGGGCACAAAAATCTCTGACTCCGGCATCAGGCATTTTCTTCCCAACAAAATCTTGATTTTTAAAAATTATGAAAAACACCATTTTTAAGGACAAAATTCAACCCCGAATCTATTCGGGTGTCTGTTTTTATATTTGAATCAAAAAAAAAATTTCACCTCCTGGGCCCAAAAATCCCTGACTCCGGCATCAGGAATTATCTTCCCCGGACACCAAAAAAATCTTCATTTTTAAAAACTATGAAAAACACCATTTTGAAGGATGAAATTCAACCCCAAATCTAATTCTGGCATCCGTTTTTATATTTGGGTCAAAAAAAATATTCACCTTCTGGGCACAAAAATCCCTGACCCTGGCATCAGGAATTTTCTTCCCCAGACACCAAAAAAATCTTGATTTTTAAAAGCAATGAAAAACACCATTTTTGAGAATGAAATTCAACCCCGAATCTCATTCTGGTGTGCGTTTTTACATTTGGGTGGAAAAAAATTTCACCTCCTGGGCACAAAACTCCCTGACTCCGGCATCAGGAATTTATTATGATAAACACCATTTTAAAGGACAAAATTCAACCCTGAATCTCATTCGGGTGTCTGTTTTTACATTTGAGTCAAAAAAAATTTTTCACCTCCTGGGCACAAAAATCCCTGACTCCGGCATCAGGAATTTTCTTCCCCGGACACGAAATAAATCTTGATTTTTAAAAGCTATGAAAAACACCATTTTTGAGAATGAAATTCAACCCCGAATCTCATTCTGGTGTCGGTTTTTAGATTTGGGGGTGGGAAAAAATTTCACCTCCTGGGCACAAAAATCCCTGACTCCGGCATCAGGAATTTTCTCCCCGGGACACCAAAAAATTCTTGATTTTTAAAAGCTATGAAAAACACCATTTTTAAGCACGAAATTCAACCCCGAATCTCATTCCGGCGTCTGTTTATAGATTTGGGTGGGGGGGAAAAATTCACCTCCTGGGCACAAAACTCTCTGACCCCGGCATCAGGAATTTTCTTCCCCGGACACCAAAAAAATCTTGATTTTTAAAAGCTATGAAAAACACCATTTTTAAGCACGAAATTCAACCCCGAATCTCATTCCGGCGTCCGTTTATAGATTTGGGTGGAAAAAAAAATTTCACCTCCTGGGCACAAAAATCTCTGACTCCGGCATCAGGCATTTTCTTCCCAACAAAATCTTGATTTTTAAAAATTATGAAAAACACCATTTTTAAGGACAAAATTTAACCCCGAATCTATTCGGGTGTCTGTTTTTATATTTGAATCAAAAAAAAAAAATTCACCTCCTGGGCCCAAAAATCCCTGACTCCGGCATCAGGAATTATCTTCCCCGGACACCAAAAAAATCTTCATTTTTAAAAACTATGAAAAACACCATTTTGAAGGACGAAATTCAACCCCAAATCTAATTCTGGCATCCGTTTTTATATTTGGGTCAAAAAAAATATTCACCTCCTGGGCACAAAAATCCCTGACCCTGGCATCAGGAATTTTGTTCCCCAGACACCAAAAAAATCTTGATTTTTAAAAGCAATGAAAAACACCATTTTTGAGAATGAAATTCAACCCCGAATCTCATTCTGGTGTGCATTTTTACATTTGGGTGGAAAAAAATTTCACCTCCTGGGCACAAAACTCCCTGACTCCGGCATCAGGAATTTATTATGATAAACACCATTTTAAAGGACAAAATTCAACCCTGAATCTCATTCGGGTGTCTGTTTTTACATTTGAGTCAAAAAAATTTTTTCACCTCCTGGGCACAAAAATCCCTGACTCCGGCATCAGGAATTTTCTTCCCCGGACACGAAATAAATCTTGATTTTTAAAAGCTATGAAAAACACCATTTTTGAGAATGAAATTCAACCCCGAATCTCATTCTGGTGTCGGTTTTTAGATTTGGGGGTGGGAAAAAATTTCACCTCCTGGGCACAAAAATCCCTGACTCCGGCATCAGGAATTTTCTCCCCGGGACACCAAAAAATTCTTGATTTTTAAAAGCTATGAAAAACACCATTTTTAAGCACGAAATTCAACCCCGAATCTCATTCCGGCGTCTGTTTATAGATTTGGGTGGGGGAAAAAAATTCACCTCCTGGGCACAAAACTCTCTGACCCCGGCATCAGGAATTTTCTTCCCCGGACACCAAAAAAATCTTGATTTTTAAAAGCTATGAAAAACACCATTTTTAAGCACGAAATTCAACCCCGAATCTCATTCCGGCGTCCGTTTATAGATTTGGGTGGGAAAAAAAATTTCACCTCCTGGGCACAAAAATCTCTGACTCCGGCATCAGGCATTTTCTTCCCAACAAAATCTTGATTTTTAAAAATTATGAAAAACACCATTTTTAAGGACAAAATTTAACCCCGAATCTATTCGGGTGTCTGTTTTTATATTTGAATCAAAAAAAAAAAATTTCACCTCCTGGGCCCAAAAATCCCTGACTCCGGCATCAGGAATTATCTTCCCCGGACACCAAAAAAATCTTCATTTTTAAAAACTATGAAAAACACCATTTTGAAGGACGAAATTCAACCCCAAATCTAATTCTGGCATCCGTTTTTATATTTGGGTCAAAAAAAATATTCACCTCCTGGGCACAAAAATCCCTGACCCTGGCATCAGGAATTTTCTTCCCCAGACACCAAAAAAATCTTGATTTTTAAAAGCAATGAAAAACACCATTTTTGAGAATGAAATTCAACCCCGAATCTCATTCTGGTGTGCGTTTTTACATTTGGGTGGAAAAAAATTTCACCTCCTGGGCACAAAACTCCCTGACTCCGGCATCAGGAATTTATTATGATAAACACCATTTTAAAGGACAAAATTCAACCCTGAATCTCATTCGGGTGTCTGTTTTTACATTTGAGTCAAAAAAAATTTTTCACCTCCTGGGCACAAAAATCCCTGACTCCGGCATCAGGAATTTTCTTCCCCGGACACGAAATAAATCTTGATTTTTAAAAGCTATGAAAACCACCATTTTTGAGAATGAAATTCAACCCCGAATCTCATTCTGGTGTCGGTTTTTAGATTTGGGGGTGGGAAAAAATTTCACCTCCTGGGCACAAAAATCCCTGACTCCGGCATCAGGAATTTTCTCCCCGGGACACCAAAAAATTCTTGATTTTTAAAAGCTATGAAAAACACCATTTTTAAGCACGAAATTCAACCCTGAATCTCATTCCGGCGTCTGTTTATAGATTTGGGTGGGGGGGAAAAATTCACCTCCTGGGCACAAAACTCTCTGACCCCGGCATCAGGAATTTTCTTCCCCGGACACCAAAAAAATCTTGATTTTTAAAAGCTATGAAAAACACCATTTTTAAGCACGAAATTCAACCCCGAATCTCATTCCGGCGTCCGTTTATAGATTTGGGTGGAAAAAAAAATTTCACCTCCTGGGCACAAAAATCTCTGACTCCGGCATCAGGCATTTTCTTCCCAACAAAATCTTGATTTTTAAAAATTATGAAAAACACCATTTTTAAGGACAAAATTTAACCCCGAATCTATTCGGGTGTCTGTTTTTATATTTGAATCAAAAAAAAAAAAATTCACCTCCTGGGCCCAAAAATCCCTGACTCCGGCATCAGGAATTATCTTCCCCGGACACCAAAAAAATCTTCATTTTTAAAAACTATGAAAAACACCATTTTGAAGGACGAAATTCAACCCCAAATCTCATTCGGGTGTCTGTTTTTACATTTGGGTCAAAAAAAATATTCACCTCCTGGGCACAAAAATCCCTGACTCCGGCATCAGGAATTTTCTTCCCCGGACACGAAATAAATCTTGATTTTTAAAAGCTATGAAAACCACCATTTTTGAGAATGAAATTCAACCCCGAATCTCATTCTGGTGTCGGTTTTTAGATTTGGGGGTGGGAAAAAATTTCACCTCCTGGGCACAAAAATCCCTGACTCCGGCATCAGGAATTTTCTCCCCGGGACACCAAAAAATTCTTGATTTTTAAAAGCTATGAAAAACACCATTTTTAAGCACGAAATTCAACCCTGAATCTCATTCCGGCGTCTGTTTATAGATTTGGGTGGGGGGGAAAAATTCACCTCCTGGGCACAAAACTCTCTGACCCCGGCATCAGGAATTTTCTTCCCCGGACACCAAAAAAATCTTGATTTTTAAAAGCTATGAAAAACACCATTTTTAAGCACGAAATTCAACCCCGAATCTCATTCCGGCGTCCGTTTATAGATTTGGGTGGAAAAAAAAATTTCACCTCCTGGGCACAAAAATCTCTGACTCCGGCATCAGGCATTTTCTTCCCAACAAAATCTTGATTTTTAAAAATTATGAAAAACACCATTTTTAAGGACAAAATTTAACCCCGAATCTATTCGGGTGTCTGTTTTTATATTTGAATCAAAAAAAAAAAAATTCACCTCCTGGGCCCAAAAATCCCTGACTCCGGCATCAGGAATTATCTTCCCCGGACACCAAAAAAATCTTCATTTTTAAAAACTATGAAAAACACCATTTTGAAGGACGAAATTCAACCCCAAATCTAATTCTGGCATCCGTTTTTATATTTGGGTCAAAAAAAAATATTCACCTCCTGGGCACAAAAATCCCTGACCCTGGCATCAGGAATTTTCTTCCCCAGACACCAAAAAAATCTTGATTTTTAAAAGCAATGAAAAACACCATTTTTGAGAATGAAATTCAACCCCGAATCTCATTCTGGTGTGCGTTTTTACATTTGGGTGGAAAAAAATTTCACCTCCTGGGCACAAAACTCCCTGACTCCGGCATCAGGAATTTATTATGATAAACACCATTTTAAAGGACAAAATTCAACCCTGAATCTCATTCGGGTATCTGTTTTTACATTTGAGTCAAAAAAAATTTTTCACCTCCTGGGCACAAAAATCCCTGACTCCGGCATCAGGAATTTTCTTCCCCGGACACGAAATAAATCTTGATTTTTAAAAGCTATGAAAAACACCATTTTTGAGAATGAAATTCAACCCCGAATCTCATTCTGGTGTCTGTTTTTAGATTTGGGGGTGGGAAAAAATTTCACCTCCTGGGCACAAAAATCCCTCACTCCGGCATCAGGAATTTTCTCCCCGGGACACCAAAAAATTCTTGATTTTTAAAAGCTATGAAAAACACCATTTTTAAGCACGAAATTCAACCCCGAATCTCATTCCGGCGTCTGTTTATAGATTTGGGTGGGGGGGAAAAATTCACCTCCTGGGCACAAAACTCTCTGACTCCGGCATCAGGCATTTTCTTCCCAACAAAATCTTGATTTTTAAAAATTATGAAAAACACCATTTTTAAGGACAAAATTTAACCCCGAATCTATTTGGGTGTCTGTTTTTATATTTGAATCAAAAAAAAAAATTTCACCTCCTGGGCCCAAAAATCCCTGACTCCGGCATCAGGAATTATCTTCCCCGGACACCAAAAAAATCTTCATTTTTAAAAACTATGAAAAACACCATTTTGAAGGACGAAATTCAACCCCAAATCTAATTCTGGCATCCGTTTTTATATTTGGGTCAAAAAAAATATTCACCTCCTGGGCACAAAAATCCCTGACCCTGGCATCAGGAATTTTCTTCCCCAGAC